>NC_048595.1:184362608-185111358 GCF_003668045.3 Cricetulus griseus | reverse complement strand
AGAACTGATTCAGGTCTTCTCTGTTAAGGGAGACAGATGAAGTTCCTGTCACCATAAGGCTTTTCAGGCCAACATGATGGTGCAGTGGGGAAAGGCACTTGCCAGAACCCATGGGGTGACAACTGACTCCAAGCTACCCTCTGACCTCCACACCATATACCATGGCGTACATGCATCTACACTCAAAACAGTAATAAATACATATATTTTAAAAAGACTTACCATCCTACCATATGCTCATCCCTTTAGCTAAGTGTCTGAGCCAAAGGATGAAGGCTGCCAAGGTCATAGAGCAGAATGGAAAGGGTTGGGAATACAGACTGTCACATTTCTGTAAGAAAATCTCAGTGAACTGAAGGAAAGCTAAGTATTTTCCTAGGGGAATATGTATTAGCTACTTTTTTCAGTCTTCACTTTGTTTTGTCCTTGTCTTTAAAAATATTAACGTTTTCTGGGGAGGCATGCTTCACAATATGATTGTATAGTTAAAGTTATAAAGCTTAATCTTGCATAATTTATATATTTATTCACTAGTAACTTTTTATTAAATTTCCATTAAATATATTTTTGTTGCAAAACTGCACCTAGCAGAAAAAGATTATGATTTCTCCTCTGTCTACACAGGGATCATAATGTATTAGTCTGGACCTCAGATTGTCATTCATTTACCAGTTCATTGGCTTTCTCATGGGTTGATTGGTTCAGCGTGTCATTCACTCATTCAACAAATACTGAACTCTGGTGGCAAGACCTCATTGTAGATGTTCACTATAAGCAAAATTATTTAACTGTCGATGAGAAAATAATATTTTCCTCCTAGGTGGCTAGCTAGAGTAGATATTCACCCATGGCTTCAAAATAACAATGGTTTCTGTATTTTAATCTCACTGTCAAACTTCTTTTGCATTAAAATTGAAAGGTGTTCAGTGACAACATACTTGGACTCCTAACTCTCTGGTATACCACTGCAAAACTAATTACTAATGACTGGTTATTAGTCTCATGAAATAGTCAACTGTTTTTCATAAAGTAGCATCATCAGTTACTTTAAATTATTGTACAAATGTAAAGTTAATCAAGTTAAGCAGCCGTTGATTACATCATTGGCAACATGGCACACCTCACAGTATGGGGAAGTTCCAGAGTAGTGAGGGTCCAGGGGTCACTCTGCCCATCCAGCAGCCTTGTGTATAGTAACAGATTCTTTTCTGTCCCATTAGGGTTACATAGGCCTGCAGAAACCAGGCCAGGAATAACAAATAAACTCGCTGATGGGGATTTAATTTGATTTTCCACAATCATCTCTAATCCCTGACATCAAATTCTGAAAGACTGTAAGAGATCTGCATCTTGGAGTGATAACATTAGGCTCTAGAAATGTCACTGCTGTGCCGGAATCTTTCCATTTGTTCAATTGAGTGGTACAGGGGTTTGAACTCAGGGCAGTGCACAGTCTAGACAAGTGCTCTACCACTGAGCCATAGCCCTGGCCCATAAAGGGCTTTCTTCTTAAAGTAAGCAGTCAAATGATTCATTGAATTAATTTACAAAATGGCAAAAACCCAAAATAGGTTAGAACATAGAGCAAAGATGTTAAACTATTGCACCATCTTCCCTAAAGCTGCTACCACTGTTCTTAGGAAAGATTCTCTTAGGTGCAGGTTAATGGAAAAACAAAGCAGTTCTGAGCTGCTTCCCTCTGATGTCGAGGAAGTTGATAATGATGATCATAGCTCACATTATATAACCGCTGCCAGGCACTTTTCTGGGGGCCTAGCAGGGATTGTACAAGGTTATCTTCTCATCTAACAAAAATGTTCATTAACCTTTTCTCATATATACCTAATGCTATTCTCTCAGCAGCTTCATCAGCCTCCACTCCAAACACCATGTGATTTTTTTAAAGGGGAGGGTGTTCCCATGGTCTAGGCTTCTTTTGAGAATAACAACTGTTTAAAATTAACAAATATAAAAATTGTTTGTTGATAGAATGCGTTTCTGAAAAAAATGCTAAAGTATTCTTCAAATATGAATCTTTGCAGTGGGTAATGTTTTTTGTGAGCCAATAGTTGTCCTCTTTTCATTTATTCATTTCAATATCATTTTTATTGATTCTTTGGGAATTTCACATCAGACACCCCGATCCCACTCATTTCCCAGTGTTTCCATGTCCACCTTCCACGCTTGTAACCCCCCTTCCCCCCCAAAAAAAAACAAAACTAAACAAAACCATCTTGCAGACCCCTCTGGGCAATGATCTGTTCTTCTGTCAACCAAAGCCTCTGTCACACATGCCACAGCCATCACATCTCCAGTTCCACTTTGCATTCACCATTCTGCTCTTCTGTCTTTCCTGCCTCTCCCTCTCTATCACATATTCATTTGTTGTAGAGTCATTGGAAGGTGCAGTCTGCCACACAGTGTACACGTTTGCCCAAACAGCTTTACTTGCAAATGTTCATTGCAATGAGTCATTGGACTGACTGGTTTGAGGCCTCTGGCTTCTGCTATACCATCAATACAGGACCGTCACCAAAACTTCTCTCAGATATCCTGCGATTGTCCACAGTCATGGAGATCCTGCTGTTTTGGTTCCAGTGCTGAAGTGTGGTGGCCAGTGAGGGGCTGGGCTAGCTCTCCCAGGTGTGCTGACTGATGAAGGACAGGGCCAGTCAGCAGGCCCTCAGACATCAACATGGCCTCAGGCAGCAGCCCAGACCATGGACATCCACATGGCCCTTGGTGGCAACACAGACATCAACACCGACCCTAGCTGCAGTAAGGCCACAGATCCAGATATCGCCCTTGGTGACTACATGGGCTGGGATTTCACATGGCCTCAGGTGGCAGTGCAGGCCACTCACCTCAGCTTATTCCTCGTCACTGTCAAATCTCCTCTCTCGACAGCACATTTCTTCTCTCCCATTTCCTTACCACGTATTTGTTTGTAGTAGTGGCTCCTGCCCACCCTTGCTGCTAGGCAGTGGGGGCCTGTCTTATCTTCTGTCTGCCACCACCATGTTTGAATGCACAATTCAAACATGCAACTGAAATTCCACAATAAAGGAAAAAAGAGGTGGTCAGGTGTGATGGCACAGGCCTTTAGTCCTAGCACTTGGGTAGCAGAGGCAGGCAGACCTCTGTGAGTTCAAGGCCAGTCTGGTCTACACAGGGAGGGCAGGGCCAGCCAGGGCTATGTAGTGAAGCCAGGTCTCTCAAAAAGAAAACAAGAACAACAAAAATAGGGAAAAAATATGGCGTGTGTGTGTGTGTGTGTGTGTGTGTGTGTGTGTGTGTGTGTGTGTGATACATAGGACAAATGGCAACAGGCAAGGTAGGGGGTGTGGTATGTTGGAGTGTGTCCCAAAGAAGACAAGGCTTGAGCACTATTGACAAGTGAAAAACATCCTGAATGGAGTTAAGCAGGAAGAAGGGCTTTCTTTGTTCTGTCTGGATGCTAACAAAAGTACTTTTGGGGTATCAATGGAGCAATTATGCAACTGTGTCCATGAAGAATATAGGCTTGTGACTTAATGTGGGTAACCTGTTGGCTTAAAGCAGCAAGTCATTACAGATTAGGTTTGTCAAAGGTACAGATACTGTGGTTATATGCAGGAGGTACTCCAGGATGCAGTTCAGATTCTTGGTATAATCGAGATGAAGCTGTTTGTGAAGTTTGTTCCCAAAGCAAGTTTCCAAGATTCTTCATGAGCCGGTTTTATTACCAGGCAATTCTTCACTGAAATTGGTGTAGGCCATGTTATCCTACATTCGGATCCTAACAGGGACATTTGTTAAAAGCAATGAACGTGTCTCCAAGCCAGTTGAACATGGCAGACTCCTAGTTGGTATTTCCTGTTTCTTGCCTTGCAAAACATCTCTGTTACTGCCTTCCTTCCCCGAAGCTTGGCACGTAACTCCCAACAAACAACAATCTTGATATAAACTTAACAAGCTGGAGATACATTTCCACAGCAGAACTCTTTGCTTTTAAGAAAAAAGGAAAAGAAATCCTGCCACAGCAGGTGACTGCCATATGTTGGCAAGGGCAGCCATTCCAGACCAAACATCCAAATTGAAGTCCTGGCTGGTCCACACATGAGCACAGTCAAATGCTAACAAAATCATCACCTGTAACCTTACATTCCCTGAACAATCCTGTGTACTTCTCTGATTTGTCCCAGCTCCAAGAGAACAGAGTAGGAAAACCATGGGGTAAATTCTTCTTGGAAGTCTTAGCTCTGGTATGAGGGAGAATGCCCTAGTTCAAGTGTGAGGGTTTGAGGAAAACTGACTCAGATCAACCAAAAAATCCTGAGGGCCTAAGTTCCCTGAGCTAATTAAGTTTGTCATATGGAGGGACGGCATTCAGCACATTTGCAATGTGCTGGTACAAGGCAGGGTATTCAGATCCTGTCAAGGCAACTCAGCTATTTTAAACTTCCTGTTAATGTTTCCAATGGAATAGAAATAGGATTGTCTTCAACTTCCCATTGAATACAATGGCTTGGGCAAGGACTCAGCTTGAGTTCTACTGTCTAAAGTTTGGAACATGATACAAGTCCATCGAAGGAATGAGACTAACAATGTGGAGTATGTGACCAGTCACAGCAGCAGCCCATGATAAGAGGAGTGCCTGTCTTGAAGTTAGGCTGGCAAACAAATTGCTTACCTTTAGAAAATTCACAAAAGTTTATTAAGCTCAAATAAGCAGAAAACTGCAAAAGACTAATGAATTCATGCACGCTGCTATATTCCTGTGGTAGAATCTGGTCAGATTGTGTTGTAGTTAAATGAAAAACAGGCATAAGATTAGTGATCACCAATGAAGAGGTATAAATGCATTTGGTTAATAAGACATTGCTATGGTAGATTGATTGCCCTTGGATTCTGTCCCATAGCAGTTTTTTCCCCATGTTAGAGATTGAACCCAGGGCTCTGTATAAGCTGGGTAAGTGCTTTACCACAAAACGAGCTGCCTCAGGTTGGTCATTTTCCATAGTACATTGATTCTAGTGTGGATGGTAGGCAGTCAAGAGATATTGGAGGTGCTTTAACAGAAAATAGGACTAGCTTGCCGGAATGTTAAAATCTAGCTCCAGGGTTTCTTAAGATATATTTAAGACATTTTTGGCTTGATTCTCAGGTGCTGCCAGGTAGTTTGCTTGACCAAGTCAGATCTACTTCCAGTAGATTCAGGTACAGAGGACCAGCCAGTAGCTCAGGCCCTGATAACTCTTGAAGCAAAGCAGCATACTGAGAGTGGGACTGGGTCTATGACCCTTTTGTTTTTTTTTTTTTTTTTTTTTTTGTTTTTTCGAGACAGGGTTTCTCTGTGTAGCTTTGGAGCCTATCTTGGCACTCGCTCTGGAGACCAGGCTGGGCTCAAACTCTCAGAGATCCGCCTGCCTCTGCCTTCAGAGTGCTGGGATTAAAGGCATGCGCCACCAATACCCGGCTCTCTGACCCTTCTTAATGTGTCCTTATACACTAGAGGCTACCAGTCCAAAAGATTGAGGCAACTATGTGACTTATTTCTTATTGCTTTGAAGAGTAAAGTTCTCCTTGCCTGAGAAGTGTGTGAGCTTCCCAGAAGAACAAGTAGGACACTGAGGGTGGAGTAGATGGTAGGAGGTAAAATAGGGTGGTCTGTAGAGCCTTGGAAAGGCATTGTGGGAATGAACTGTTTCCTCTGGGGAAGTGGGGAAGGCTGGTTCTGAGTAGAGGCAGAGCATGTGCTGGTTGAAAGCAATCATCTGTCTGCTCTTCTGAAAACATACAGAAAGCAACATTATATGAATTC
This sequence comes from Cricetulus griseus, assembly GCF_003668045.3. Classification (NCBI taxonomy): domain Eukaryota; kingdom Metazoa; phylum Chordata; class Mammalia; order Rodentia; family Cricetidae; genus Cricetulus; species Cricetulus griseus. Next base: position 185,105,555 of record NC_048595.1, on the reverse strand, counting down.
AGTGGGTTCTATTTAGGGATATGGATGTATATACAAATACACATATGCATGCCATAACAATTAGTGAAAAAAGAGGTCATGAATTTGAAGGAGAGTGGGAAGGGGTATATGACAAGGTTTGCAGGGAAGAAAGGGAAGGGAGAAATATAGAGATTAAATTACAGTCACAGAAATAAACAATAACAAAGAAAAGGAAGAAAGGGAGAGAGAATAGACTGTAGAATATGTGTGGAGACAGATGACCAGGGGAGATCCCCATGCAGACAAGAGATGATGGTACCATCTACATGGTGATACTGGCAAAAGTAGCAGGAAGTGGTTAGGTTGTGTCTGAATTTTGATAGACAAGAAGCAAATGTGTTGATGGACTGTATGTGGGATGATAGATTAAGAGAGTAATAGATAATTTGGTCTTAAATGTGACCAAGAAGGACCTCCTGCACCAGATAAACTTGTTCCTCTGACTCTAGGGACAAAGCTGTCTGCACAGCATCCTTTTCACACACGTGGGACTCCTTGAGTTTTCCTAAGCTGCTCCGACAAAGTGTCAGCCTAGTGGATTAAAAAGTGTGTCTTGGCTTCCCACAGTTCTGAAAGCTAGTGAGTCCGAGATCAAGGCAGCCACAGATGTAGTTCTAACTTCATGATCTCATCTAAACCTAATTACTCCCTAATGCCCCTGACTCAAAACTGAAAATTAAGACATCAACATATGACTTTGGGGGACAATATGCCATCCAGCCCAAATGCTGATCTTTATGTGTTCTGAAAATTATCATTGTCTATAGACCACATGACAGCAAAGAACACACATGTAGCCTGCTAGTCATAGGTATAGAAGTGCCATACTAATGTTTATGAATAAGAAATAGTATATTTTAACCCCAATCCTATTTTTTCATATGAACTGTAGGAGTGATATGTCTGCCATCTCTTCTGAGCTGTCTTCCTAAAGGTCATCTGGTTACCTGGCTCCATGATTGACAACTTGGGCTGTAAATCTGTTTCCTCGAGTTCCTTCTGCTTTCCTTCTTTCTTTTTAAACTCTATTTCTAAGTTGTAAAGGATATATCTATTATTTTATGTGTTTGAGTGTTCTGTCTGAGTATGTATGTGTACTACACACATGTCTGATGCCTGAGAAGATCAGAAGAAGAGGGCTTTGAATCTCCCAGTGGTGGAGTTACAGACCGTTGAGGGCCAACATGCAGGTGCTGGGAATCAAACTGGGGTCCTCTGCAAGAGCAACAGGTGCTCTTAGCCGCTGAGCCATCTCTCCAGCTCTCCATTGCTGCTTTTAAGTCATTGCTAATGGGCGTTGCGTATAATGGTTCTGTGTACATCATTGAACTTCAGACTAGCTATAAACCCAGAAGTTACAGGGGTACTTTTAGCAATCTGTCAGATACTAGCTCAAAAAACACACAGCATTTCAAAGTTAGGAAGTTGCTTTTTATCCTGGGAGTTAAGAGCACAGTATTTCCTAACCCTGTCTGGTTGTACATGACTGGGAGAGGCTTTTCTTCCAGTGCCATCATACTATTTTCTTTATACTTTCAAAATGTGTTTGACAATACATCATTGCTTTTATTCTCAAGCAAATAATAAAAAATAGTCAAATACCAGAAAGGCTTACTAGCTAAATATCTGCATTCCATGTGGGTCTTATAAGCCAATTTATTGTTTTATGGGCAAGCGAGATTGTTCAGGGGGTAAAAGTATTTGCTGGGCAAGCCTGCTGACCTGAGTTCAATGCCTGGAACCCATGTAAAGGTGTGTATGGAGAGAACTAACTCCACAAAGTTATTTGACTGCCATGCATGTGCCAGAGCACATGTGTACCGCACCCTAATACCACCAACAATAATAAATTTAAAAATATTGCTTTATCTTTAAAAAAGCCATGTTCTCCTAGTGCTGATTATGGAATCAGTTTCTCAGAAGTTTAAGCAAACACAGAGTCCATTTATGAGTGATTCATACAAAACACAACTCACCCATTTTAGGTGTGTTACTTATTTATTTAAAATATTTTTATTTTTAATTGTGTGTGTGCACGCGCACACGTGCATGGGTGCGTATAAATGTGAGTATAGGTACCCACAGAGGCCAAAAAAGGGCATTAGATTTTCTAGAACTGGAGTCGAAGGTTACTGTGAGCCACCTGATATAGATTCTGGAAATTGAGCTTGTGTCTTCTGGAAGAGCAGCAAGTGCTCTAACTGATGTACTATCTCTCAAGCCCCTTAGGTGTATTTTTAAAATGCATAGCTATAAAAGCAAACCTTAGGCAAGTGTTTTGGATTCTGGGCATAGTCTTTGATTTTTGCCTCTCTGTAGCCCTTCTATTTGCCATGTGGCATCTGACTTGTTTGGCTAATTGTGCTGGCAGTGACAGTACGATGCTCCTCCACCATAGCCACAAGAAGTTTTGTGGATCTCTACTTTCTCTTGCCACTTTTTCACAGCACCAGAAGCTGCCTAACCCTGCAGTATTTCCAGCTACATGAGCCATGCATGCATTGAGGCACACCACAAAGCTTTTGTTGACTCTTTGCTACAAGGAGTAATTATGACCATAGGTAATCAGAAGCACACCAGACAGAGCTCGATGCAGAAAGTAGTATAGTACATAGATGAACTCTTAAGAACAATATTTTACTCTTTTATTCTTTCTGCACATACAGCTAAGCAACCCCCACTAAGGCTCAAGTGAACTCACTGTTTCCATTCATATCATTGCTCACAAAATCACCTAAAAATACCTCATCTGTAGTATTAGCGTTTAACATCAGCACAGAAACCCTGCCATTTCCCCCTCACATATACATTACTCACATTCGCCGTTTGTGGACTGTACACCAGTGGTTGTGTCTGGCTCCAGGGTGAAATATCTGTTGGTAACACTTTTCATTTACTTATTTGACAAACATTTATACAGCAGGTTCCCTGTGCCAGGCACTGTCCTAAGTGCTTTGTAACGCTGATTTACTGAGTCCCTTTCACAGCTGTATGGTGAAATTCTGTTAGTGCCTTAACTTTACATAGGAGGGAACTGAGGCCTGGAGAGGCCGAGAACTTTGCTGAAGGTCACCTTGCTAGCGAGTGGCAGAGCTGGGTTGTGCATTTTGGCATTCTGGCTCTAGGGGCCATGTTCTTAATCATGACACAGGATAGTAATTACTCATCTACACGTCATGTCGCTGTCGTTAGGGGACACCCACAGGGCCACTTGGAAAAGGAGATTCTCAAATGGCTTCAAGTGCCTTCTTGCCAACAAGCAAACATATAATAGGCTTCAGAAGCCAACTGGCAATGGCATGGCTGCTTTGCTGTGGAGAGCAACACTTCAAGTCACATCTCTCTTCTCTTGGTCTTGCCTATGTCTTAGCCACACAACTTGTGAGTGCTTTTATTGGGAAATATTATTTTGTACTTGGTCTAGAGAAAGTCTGTTGATTTGTCTGGAGTGTGGCAATGCTGTGCTTAAAAATAAGGGGAAGACCTAAGTTGCTTTTTGACCTAACATGACAGCTTCATACCATAACAAATAAGAGATGGGTGATGGATAAATAATCTTACCACATCTAATTTTCAGATATATACTGACTCACTTTTCCTAGTCCACACAGGTTCATATTTTATATTTATATGTGATTTCTGGTGAATGCTTATAACATTATTATATTTTTATTATTAGTTTTTACATCCTTTATATTGCATTATACTATTTGTGTGTGTGAAAGATAAAGAGAGAAATGGAGATAAAATGTTGCAAAGTAGAGAGGCAGTGGGTCAGGGTTGATGGATTTTCATCAGATTGTCTGGAGTCAATCCCAAATCCGACATCTATAATTATGATATATGTATATCATATTCACTTGCAATACATATTCATTGACATTTCAATTTGTACTTAAATTTCTCACTTAGTTTTCTTATCTATAAAATGGGATCAGCAATGATAATGCCTATGCTGTATAATCAATGTGAATATTAAATGTGTTCACTTAAAATAATAGCATGTAATAGATGCTTAGTCAGTATTTTCCACATAAGATTTGAAAATATATGTAGAAATATAAAAAATGAAATTTAACTATTATAAATAATAACATTCAAATATGATGAAGACTGTTGTTGGATGCCACCCATGACTACCTGGAATCCTAATAAAGCACAAATAACTTTTAAGAACACAATAGTGGGACTGGAGAGATAGCTCCACAGTTAAGAGCACTAGCTGTTCTTCCAAAGGACCCAGGTTCAAATCCCAGCACCCACATGGTGGCTCACAGCCATCTCTAACTCCGTTTCCTTGGGTTCTGATATCACCCTCTCTGGCCTCCACAGGTGCTACATGCACAATATGCATAATTTTAAGTAAATCTTTAAAAACTATTTTTAAAGAATATAATAACTGCCAAAGACAGAGTGGGAGTTTTGAAAATCCACCACCAACCTTGCCTAGCAAATCAAATTTGCAACATGCATACAAAATTGTCTCCTGACCTCTTCCTTGGAAACGACAAACTATAACAGACCACATAGGTTGCTATTGCCATATAACCAATTACTCCCCAAATCAACAGCTTAAAACAATCTTTGTGTTCCCTTCAAAATTTGAAGATAAGGAATTTGGAAAGAGCTCATCTGGATGGTTCATGTTTGAAGTCTCTCAAGCAAATGCAGAAGCAATTGGTTGGAGCGAGACCATCTGAAAGCTCAGTGGTGCTGGGTGTCGGAGGTAACCCCTAACCCCTGCCTCAGTCCTCCACAGGGACCTATCCATTGCAATATTCCTGCAAGGGGAAAGAACAGCATAAAACATATGAGGGTCAGCAGACCTTAAGATCAACATTCAAAGGACGAGAAAATGGGCCAAAGATTGTTCAATAGTTGCTAGAAGATGTAATTGGAAGCCAATATAAAAATTTCAGTATATATTATGCATTCAGTATACTGAAGATCCTCCCTCCCTGATACCCTCCCTCCCTCTTCATCAACAAGAACAACTGCAATAACTATCCCTCTTGTGTGGCTGGCATTTGTTCCACTTTCAGCTGAGAGCTAGCTGGGGCTGTTGACCTGAGTGCTTAGCCGTGAGTGCTTAGCCATGGCTCGTTCAGCATGGCAACCCTTGGGGAATATATAACAATGCTCCCACCATACCTTCTCTGTTGAAACCATGACAAACCTGTCCAGAGAAGAATGACCAAGAATTCTGGGCTATATATTTAAATTATCATAGAATTCCCAGCAGCACCAGAGATCTGCAAATACACCTCTCTGTAATGTGTGTATTGAATTATTCTACCCCAGTTTCTTTAATGTCTTCTTTAAAATCTCCTATACTAACCATTCATGGATGCTTATGTCAAGCCTTTTGTAAGAGAAACAATCCAGTGTTGAAACAAGGAGAGCCTACAATTCAGTCTAAGGAAAGTGGAGAATTGGTTGAAGTTTGTTGAAAGCTAAGGATAACCATGCTGCTCTCTCTTAAGACTGTACACTCAAAGTTTTCTCAAAACAACAACAAAAACTTTCCCTCTTTACTCCACCTTCCTTCCAGTCCTCCTGCAAGCACCTGTCATATGAAGACTTGGCCTAGCTCTGCACTTAAACCATCCTATGTCTGGGCCTTTCTTTCTTAGCAGGGAAGGAAGGAGCCAATGCAGAGTGCCCAATGTGAGGGCACAATCCACAGAAAACAGGCCACAAGCAACTGGTCTAAGAGAAATTGTTCTTAAATGAATCCATATGGAAATAGGCCAGAATCCACAGCTGGAGGAGATCTGTTTTCAGGTTTGCAAACCATTTGCTTTCTAAAAGTTGACACTATGCATGAGGCAAGTACATTTGGTATCTCCCATTGCTACTGATCGGGGTCACCTTTGACGACTCTGCTGTGGGCCAGACAAGAACAGAAGGACAACAAAACCCTCCGATGAAGCCAGAAGACTGAATCTGGCATGGAGGTACTGCAAATCTCTCAGAATAAGAAGAGTCAGGACAGAATTGGCTCACCTTCTGTTCAAACCCTGTCTCCCACAGCAAAGAGCATCTTCTTGCATCCTGGTCTTCCTCCAACTTGTAGCTGCTTTTTCCATCTGAGTCAGCTTTCCTGGAAGGCATGCACCTGGGGGCCTGAGCCTGGTGGGACACGTCACTCTTCTATAAGCTGGGTCTCTGTGAACGTGAGCCACATAGCCATAAGGCCCCTCCTGGATTCCAGCCTTCCTGTCCCCTCCTGCTTTTTATGGAAGTGTCCCTAAGGAATTACAGTTGTTGGTACCTGGCATTGTGCAGTTCATTCTGGAGCATTTCCACACAGCCCCCTTCCTCTGAGCCACGTTTTGGAAGTGTTTCAGCCCCACAGGCCAGAGCCTTAGATACTAAAGACTCGTCTCACTGGCCATGTGAACTTTTGGCCAGTCTTAAAGCCCTCTTGACTGAAAATAAAGGGATGGAGAAAGGCTCTTCAAAGCAGCTTTTCTAAACATGCTAATGACTAAGCCCAGATGGAGGCCATTTTCCTGAAGAGAGAGTGGCCAAGGAAGAGGAAGAAAAGTTCTGCTTGACGGAACTTAAATGCATATAGCATCTAACCAAACAGGCCAGAGTCTGTGAGTTTCTCCAGCTCCAAACATGACCCAGCACCCTTGCTTTCTTGCCTGTTCCCTCGACTGGTAATCTTGCTGCCCTTCAGCCTTGCAGAGAACCCCAACTGAACTGGGAAAGAACAGCCTCAGACTTCAATACTGCAGTGAGATCCTTATACTGTTCATTTCCAACTGTTCTCTGTTCAGAATTATTTCTTGCTTTTTGTAATTGCAGAAAACATAGGAAGAACACAGAATTATCACTCTACATACAGTTCCATGGCACTAAATGAATGGTTGTGAGCCATCCACCAACCAATGCCTAGAAGATTCTTGTTAATCTTCTCCAACTGGGACTTTTGTTCAGTGACTCCAGTTCTTACTCCATCAGTCCTGGGCAATGCCATTCTACTTTCTGTCTTTGTCAGTTTTACTTCTTCAGGGACCCTAGTACATAAAATCATACAGTATTTTTCCTTTTATCATTCAGCATAATGCATTTAAGGTAAGTACCTGTTGAAACATTTTAGAATTTTCTCCCCTTTTTTGAAAGCTACTGAAACCCTGTTATATGAGTCTACTATATTTAATTTATCCACCCATCCTCTTGTAGCTTCCTCCCATTGGATATTGCAGATGAGTCTGTTGTGAACATAGGTGCATACATTTTGCTTCAGGATTCTACTTCGAATCCTGAACTTTGGGTAGGTTCTCATGAGTGGTCTTCCTATGTCATAAGATAATGCTTATTTTAATTCTTTGAGGAATATTTGTATTGCTATCCATATTATTCACTTTTATATTACTACCAACACTGCATAAGAATCCTGAGTAATCTAATCCCAGCACTTAGAAGTCAGAGGCAGGTGGATGTCTGTGAATTCCAGATCAGCCTGTTCTACAGAGCAAGTGCCAGAAGTGGCTCCAAAACTACACAGAGAAACCCTGTCTCAAAAAACAAACAAACAAACAAAAATAATCCTGAGTTTTCTATGACCTTATTTCCTATCATCTCCTTGATTTATTTCTTCTTCTTTTCTTCTCTTCTCCTCCTCCTCTTCCTCCTCCTCCTTCTTCTCCTCCTTCTTTTTCTTCTTAATAGCCACTAGCTTATTTACAGTTTCTATTGCTGTGATAAAATAGCATGACCAAAAGTAAGTTGCAGAGAAAAGGGTTTATTTGGCTTACACTTCTATATCACTGTTCATCACTGAAAGAAGTCAGGGTAAGAATCTGAAGGCAGGAGCTGATGAAGAAGCCATGGAGGGGTGCTGTTTACTTGCTTGCTCTCCATGGCTTGCTCAGCCTGCTTTCTTTATCTTTCTTTCTTCCTTCCTTTTTGAGCCTATTTTTTTTTATTGATTCTTCAGGAATTTTACATCATGCACCCCAATCTCACTCATTTCCCAGCCCTTCCATATCTTCCCTCCACTCTTGTAACTTCCACAAAGGAAAAGAAAAAATTAAAATTAAGATATAAAATAAAGTACATCTCACCGACCCCTCTAGGCAATGACCTGCTCTTTTGTCTGTCACAGTCTTCTCTCATACCAGTCACTGCTGTCCTGTACTTCTACCACTCTGTTCCTCTGTCTTTCCCACCTCTCCATCATATATTCATTTTTCATAATGTCATTGGGTGCTGCAGCGTATTGCACAGCTTGCATTGCCCAAACAGCTTGCATTTCGATGAGTCATTGGTCTGGTTCAGGGCCTCTTGCTTCTGCTACAATATCAGTACTGCACCCTCACCAAAACTCCTCTCAGATATCCTGCTGTTGTCCAGAGTCATGGAGATCCCATTGCTATGGTTCTGCACAGCCTGCTTTCTTATAGAACCCAGGACCTTCAGCCTGGGGATAGCACCACCCAAAATGGGTTGGGCACTCTCCTATCAATCGATAATTAATAAAATGCCCTACAGCCAGATCTTATGGAGGCATTTTCTCAATTGAGGTTCCCTCCTTTCAGATGACTCTACCTTGTGTTAAGTTGACATGCAACTAGCCCACCTTCCCAGTGTGAAGTGCTATCTTATTATAGCTTTCACTTTCATTTATTTCCCTAATTTTTTCATGAATCTTTTGGATATTTGTTAAGGCTTCCATTAAGAAACATCTGTTCAGGTTCTTGGCTTATTTTAAAATTGGGTTCTTTTGGTTTTGTTGTTGTTGAATTATACTTCTTTATATTTAAGTTACTATCAGTTATACAATTTGCAGATCTTTTTTCTGTTCATGTTTTGTCTTTCCACTCTGCTAAGAGTGTTCTTTGATGTGCAAAAGTTTTTAATTTTGATGCTGTTTGATTTATCTATTTTCTTCTGTTGTCATTGCCTTTGGTGTCAGATCCAAGAAATTATTGCCAAATCCAATATCATGAGGGTTTCTCCATATGCGTTAGTAAGAGTTTTATAGGTTTAGTTGTTATATGTGTCTTTGATCCATTTTGAGGTAATTTTTGTATATGATGTAAGGTCAAGTCCAATATCAGTCTTGTATATGTGGGCCACCAGATTTCCCTGCAACATTGGTTTGAATGACTATCTTTCCCTCCTTGAATGGATTTGAAATGCTTACAGAAAATTAGTGGACTGTATATGCTAGGAGTCTCTCTTCTCTCTCTCTCTCTCTCTCTCTCTCTCTCTCTCTCTCTCTCTGTGTGTGTGTGTGTGTGTGTGTGTGTGTGTGTGTGTGTGTGTGTGTGTGTGTTTGGGAGATTGAATTTATTGCTTTGTGTATACTAAGCATGTATGTACTGTAGTATTGAAATATACCTCCAATGTATTTCTAGGCTCTAGGCTCTTTAACCCATTGCATTGTGTTCACAATGCAATCACCTGTAGCTCCTGCCAACCACAATTAGACACAGAGATCCCCAGAGCATCCTACAATACTTAACCTACCTCTTGGAATTAGTTCATTACTCCCTGAGAAGCTTTGGGAACACATATGTTCTTTCTATGTTAAATGTGTGAACTGTATATTCTCAGAGAATGAAGTCATGCAACTCTGAAAACACCAGCAGGCTGATGTAGAAGGCAATGTGGTGACCAAGCCACCATATATTTATAATACCCTGAGATTTGCAGAAACTGCCTTGGCAAGCATCTTCTGAAAGCTGAAGGGTGAATAGGACTGGATTCCTTCCACAGAGAATTGGAGGAAGATACATCAGGCCGGGACTAACATGTCACTGAGTCTTCCTTAGTCTCTTTAGTGTGCTTAGACCGAGATAGGCACCACACAGAAAGAAAATGAAGTGTTTTCTGTGTCTATTCCTAGACTACCTTGAGAGCAAGATTCTATGATTCATACCTCTGTATCTTCAGGGCCTAGCCCCACATAGTGAGAGCGTAGCAAATGCTTTCATTATCAGATCTTGTGAATGCTGAACTAGTTTTGCCAGCTTCTAATCCACACAACACTACCAAATGAGGCATGTTTCTATGTAGATCTCCGAGGCTGTCCTCATAGCTACTGTGTGAGCTAGGCCTTGCCAGGGAAGAGAAAAATAAGACTTAGAGAGAAACTGTTTGGCTAAAGTCACATAGTCAACGATAAACAAGTATTTAAACCAAAGTCTAATGATATAAAAAGTCATATGCTTATGGGCATTTCATTACTGATTCATTTTGAACATACTATCTAATTCACAATTGCAAATAGGGAGACCAGCCTTTGTGGGGGTCTATACATGTTAGGGATTGACAATAGTAACAATTTGAGTATCTACCACATAGCATGCTATTCTATAAGATCATTGTGTGTCTCCCATTATTAAATTCTCACAACAGCACTATAAGTATGGACTATAATTATGATCATTTCATAAACAAGAGAAATGGAGGCTGAAAGAGTTGGGATCTCACTAAAGCAGACTAAGTAGTGAGACAAGACCTCCACTATGCTGGGCCTGAGTCTTTTGCCCCCTGGGTCCTTTCATGGATAACAGGAAGTGGTTATCTCTACTGTAAGGGAGGGGACTGGGTGAGAAGGGTGATAGTCTCTGTCTTTGATCTTTTTAAAAATCATTTATGTTAATTGCAGTAATCTCTGCCGTCTCCTGTCAGTCTCTCACCTGCCTTCAAATAACTGGGAAAAATCTGCTCACAGTGAGGCAGAATCTCAAAGACATTCTTAGCCAGCAGAAGTGGATTCATTTGTACCATTCTTCCTTCGTAGGGGTCTTGGTTGTTTGATGTTCTTTCTGCCCTGGGAGGGTTGATTGAGAGCCCTGCAAAGAGAGAAGCTTCAAGGATTCTTAACAGTGAAAGGGTTCCTTGACCCCTGTCGCCCTAGCAGCTGGGTCAGACACAGCTCCTATGATTTATAGATCAATAAACAGAGCTTTCTCCTTACTCACTTTCTCCCTGACTCACTGGAGTGCTTATCAGCTTTCTGGGTGTTAAATGTAGTTTTAATTAAATATTTCTGTGTTTTTTTTAAACCTTAGCATTAGGGGTCAAAGTGAGAACCAGGAATGGCCTGAAGAAATGAGAGAGAGAGAGAGAGAGAGAGAGAGAGAGAGAGAGAGAGAGAGTTGAGTAAAATCCTCACAAGATCAACACTATACATTGTGGCTTCAGAGGTTGTCTCCAGTCAAATGCTTTCTATTTGTGTCTGTTCTGTTCTCCTATAAACCGCATTAGCCGACAGTGCCTCTTGGCTCATGTGTTCCCTTAAGGAGAAAAATGACACGTGAGGGAATAGGATCCACATCCCCCCACAAACACCCCAGCTTTTTTCAGCTATGGGATGCAATGTTTTTTTTTTTTTTTTTTTTTTTCTGGACAGAGGAGAAGCAGTTGTTTCTTTCTCAACTAATTTTTGTTCCAAGACCTCACAAGGCGTGAGGAGAGTAACTTCCTGACTAAAGAAAGCATTTGAGTGTCTGCATCGAAAGATATACAAATCCCAGAACTTAATGGGAGAAGGGTGGAGACTAGCAGGGGCAAAAACAGTCATTCCTGCTGCAGGAAAAGCCAGAACCAGGGCCTTTCCTTTCCTTCCCATTTCTTCCTCCCTCCCTCTGTCCTCTTTCCCCTCACTATTCACAGTGTAGATAAAAAAAGTTGATAAAGAACCCTATGGACTTTAAGTAAACTCAACTCCTTCACCTCTTCAGCTTGAGAGCAATGTCAACATTCTTTCTCTTAAAGACCCAGGTTACTGAATGTGAAAGTTGGGGTATGGAAGGTTCTTAGGAGATGTTATTCCAAAAATTTCTAGTCTGAATTATTAGCTTGTTAAATTATAAATTGTATTAAGCCATGTTTCTCTCTGGTTTCAACTTTAGCCAGATTTTCCTATATAAAAGACTCAGGTCTCTCTCTCTCTCTCTCTCTCTCTCTCTCTCTCTCTCTCTCTCTCTCTCTCCCTCCCTCCCTCCCTCTCTCTCTCTCTCTCTCTCTCTCTCTCTCTCTCTCTCTCTCTCTCACACACACACACACACACACACAAGCACTAAAGTGCAGATGGTGGGAAGGGGGTAAGTAACCATAGGCGTCACCTCCAGAACACTCCTGTAGCCACACAAACCATAGGGGCAGCTTTAGCAGCTCTCCAGAAGGTTATCCATCATGTCGAATACTGCACATTAAAATGACTTTTTACTTGAGTCATCTGTTAGTCCGTTACCAAAGCATGTATCAGATTGCATTTCATCTTATATTAGATCAAAGTGATCTGGAGAGGAAAACTCGACTCTCTCTTTCCCCTCTCTTCAGGAGGGGAGATTCCTACAGTACTCTGTCTCACACGCCTCCACAGCCTCCACAGCCTCCACAGCCTCCACAGCCTCCACAGAATCAGCACTTTGCAAGAACGTGGTGTCACGTTGATTATTAAATCCCACACCCTCCCAAGAACACGTGATTGGTAAATAAAATCTGGACCCCATGCTAAATGCTGGTTTTTCTCTTCAGGGTTCATCTCATGCTCCTCCCCAGCTACAGCCCTAAAAGGGCCAGAATTTGTGGGACTCCTGTTGTTGAATTCTGCAGATCATAGAGACAGAAAAGGCACGAGAGAGGAAGCAGAAATGATTACAGAGGAGCCAAGGAAACCTGCAGGGAAAAATCCCCTTCTTGTATTTGGGAGCCAACTGGATTGTCCTTATGTGATGACTCGCTCTCCCTCTGAGCAGCATGCCCTTTCACATGGGTTAATGACCAAGGAAAACTGAGCCCCCATATAACTCACTGTTTATTACACAAAAGTACCCTGAGGTTCTTGTGTCACCAGGGGTACAAATGGCTACAATACTGGAGTGAAATCCTGCCCTCCACAGGCCAGGACCACATGTGACACATCAATTATGTCCCTAATGCTCTTCCCTGGTACCCTGTGTTTTCAAATGCTTAATGCTCCTAGGAGTAAATGATTTCTTTCCACTCTTGCTTAAAGTGCCAGGAGGCAAGAGAAATTTAAACAGACCTAAGATCAACATTGTGAGTTTACTTGGCCTCCCCCTCTAGCAACCCTGTCATAAATTTCTTCTGCTTCTTAGTTAGGAATTTAAAAGGCCTATAGTCTTGGCAAGGTTTTTATAACAATGTTTCTTCTATGTGGATTATAAACTTGCAAAAATCCCAAGCTGTGTGGGTATCGTATTTGGTCAGTGGATCAACATGGGAAGACAACAGGAAAACTCAACACCATGTCCAGCCAAACACTGTTTCTGGGTTTGGACTGGTGGGTGGAAAGAGCTTGGATGGCCCCCATCTCTTCTGATAAGGCCAAAAGCCTGGTTCTTGGAGGATGTTGTAGGCCTGCCTCCTCCCAGTGTTTTTACCATATCTGAAACTCATCTCCTGTGGTCCTTGCAGAGCCCCAGGCGCAAAGCAGCATGGAGACTGGCAGGGCATTGAGGAATATCTACTGGGATGTGTTACATCTCTGGTTTCATGGCGTCTCTCTGACCAGCCCCTCTTAGACAGTTAATTAGATCTGATTTGGCCCTTCAGGTCTTGGTGTTTGTCAACAAGGCAAATGTACTTGACTGCACCAAAGGGGACTTTGTACCTCTCCTTAGCTGTCCCACCACATTTGTTTCCATATGACCTGCTGTGGACATTACATAGGTTTATCTTCCATGGTAGTTGGTATGAAACCTTCTTGAAGAGGACCAAGGCATAGGTCTTCTAAGTGACTTAGTTCCAAGGAGAGTCCTCATGCCACTCACAAACGCTAGAGAGCATTTCCTTTAGAAGGCTCTGGATCCCCAAGATGATGCTCTACCCCTAAGGGCAAATTTTCTGCCTTTCATCCAGTCACTCAGTCAAACAATGAGACTCAACAATGAACATGACACATCACAGGCAACAGGAATGTGTTGGGAGCTCAAGGCTAAGAGTAGGACAATACTTGGCCCACAACTGATTGCCATCAATGTCAAGCACCAGAATGACATGCATGAACAGCACCCTACATTTCTCTTCTTGCTCTAATTCTGCATCCAGAATGGACAAAAAGACGGTTCTAGACAGCAAGGCCAACAAGCAAGAAGAAGAGAGATTCATGAGAAGGAGCCTAGCTTTTCGTCTTATCAAGAGGGAAAGGAAGTGATGTAGATAGCAAAAGGATACAGAAGATGGGTGAGGGGACATTGGTGTGAAGTATTTAACCAAGTAAGACTTGTCAGAGGAGTGACATGCACTGAAACATACACAGTAGTGCAGGTGCTTCTGATTTGTTTTCATGATTCAAGTCTAGACAGTGATCAATCAAATCAAAAGGCTTCCACTGAACTTTGATTCACATCTATTACAATTCATGAGTCATTAACATCCCTCAGAAATAGTATTTAGCTCTGAATGTAAATGGAAGGAATTATATTGACTGTAGCTTGTGTTTTTAATTAACTAATTGTAATAAGATCACAATATGTTGGCCAAGCTAGCCTTGAACTTGCAGTGAGCCTCCTGCTCAACCTCCTAGGTACTGGCATTGAAAGTGTATACCACCAGCTTGGTGGTGGTGTTGATTGCCTTTAATCCCAGCACTTGGGAGGCAGATCTCTGTGAGTCTGAGGCCAGCATGGTCTACAGAGTGAGTTCTAGGACAGGCTCCAAAAGCTACACAAGGAAACCCTGTTTTGAAAAACAAAACAAAACAAAACAAAACAAGTGTATGCCACCTCACCTAACTTGGGACTGTTTTTTATTTAAATCAGAAATTTTCAAACTCTCTTCTAATGGTGGAAATAAAAATAAACATAATTACAAGATTGCAATACACAAAACGGTTTCAAGAAGAAATGATTTGGTCACAGAGCTCTTCCCCACCTCACCCAAATTTACCCCATGAAGTAACCATGGTTCAGTGGGTCAGAGGATGGAAAGGCATGTTCTAGGAAATTATTAGTAAGACTAATCATGGGGGAAACACTGGACCAGGCATCCTCAGCAAATGCTGCCAAGAAGCTGATGGACGTCCATGTACTTGTGGAGATGAAGACTCAAGGCCTGGCTTTGCTATGGATGATATTATCAATAGGAGTATCCCCACCACTACTATCATTTCACACTAACTTTCCTTTTATTTCAGTGGTTACTTTAAATAGCACTGTCACAAGGGTGTGATTACACCCACTCATGGAAGGTGTCTCCTGTGTTGGAATACCTACTATTTATCGCTAATTTCTGGGTATGCTGATGTTTTGAAGTATCCAGTCTGAAAGGGATAGAAAAAGAGGATTTTTATCACAATTTGAATATTGAAGATGTCAACCGTAATTTGATTGCATTCATGGAATTATTCTGAGCACAAATTCACCTGCATCTCCATAGACGGTTAACGAAAGAGGAAGAGAGTCTTCCCTCATCTCTTGCATGACTGTTCCTGAGGACTGCATGTCTAGATTCATAATTTTGGATGTGATTAAAATAGATTTGCTTTCAAGTCAGACACTTTTGCCCCTTGTCGAGTCTTGGTTGAGTGTGTGATGGATTAGTCATGTTACCTTCTGTCCCATGTCTGAAGCCAGTGCCTCTTAAAGCCAAGTTCCTATGGAGTTTAGGAATACAGTGGTAGTTACTCTTGGAATTGGTTAGATAAAATAAACAGGTTAGCCAAAGAGGTACAAATCTTATCTTAAGGTTTATACAATCAGTGTGGGTGTTTACTTCTAAATCAATTTGGAGTGAAATTTATTTGTTGGTATCTATGTCCAAAGGTAGGTAGGTAGCTATGGATGGAATGACTTTCCCTTTGAACTGTGTATGATTCTTTCATAGTAAAAAGTCTGTTCAACATAGTGAAAAATGATTATTAAGATATGAAATGAAGTTCCATTGTTTGTAGAGATCTGATTTCAGCACCAGTATTTATGGCAATAAATGCATATAATCTTAACAATTTTTGATAAACTCTGACAACACACAGTACGTGTGTGTGTGTGTGTGTGTGTGTGTGTGTGAATTATATAGAAAAGGCAATGCATAATAAATGTTACACATGTAAGAAACAATTTATAGTATTTCTAATTGCACAAAATGTTGAGTAGGCTCTATCTGAATACATGTAGCTGAACTGTTGTTAAGTATATATGTGTATGGCCTCCTCTTACAGGAGAGGGGCTGCATGGCCACACAGGCACTGGACCAGTGCTGAATAATTCCTTTGTATTCACATACCTTCACCTCCAGAGTTTGTTTATCCACACACTGGGGCTGGTTCTTAATGTTCCCATTGCTTTGCGGTATCTTGTAGCTCCTTGGCCTCTGATTTACTTTCCATGAGATGAAACCTAAGAAAATGGATAGTTTTCATTTAGATGGCTCTAAATGTACCTAGTAATGTACCTAGTAATTCTTCTGGGGGTAAAGGATTAGTATTATAGACTTAGAAACAAGCCTTGTAAAATAAAAGTGAATATACAGTTTGGATCAAAAGCAAGTAAGTTTGTATCAATTTCGGATTGTTTCTTTCTCCACATGTGGATGAGAAGGTGCTGTGCCTGCCACACTTCCTGGATTCAGGCGTGGTTAAAATCATCTTTCAAAAGTGTTTGAACATACACTTCCAGCCATTCTCTTATATTCCCATTAAGAACAATTATTTTCATAGCTCGGGTCTTGAGGGCAGTTGCTTTGTCTGCTGGTGGTCGTTTCTGAGAGCTGACCTCTGTTTCTGTCTCCAGATAGAAGCAGTCAAGATACTTCACATTTATGCAGCACTTTACAATCTAAGAAGCATGCTCACATATTCTGCTTACTTGATTTTTACCATAACCTTGTGTGAGCCACAGTAGAGCAATGCTATCTCCATTTTGACACAAGATAACAAGCCACAGAAAGAGAAATGACTAATGTAAATTTGCTCACTAAGGTACTGAGTGACCTGGCTGGGACTGGCCCTTCTGGTGACTATGTTCTAAGCAAACTTTAGCTGATGACCCGACCTTACTAACCCAGTGTTTATTTTGCCTCCTGACTGCAGGATATATTATTTATGTTTGGGCTGACAATAAAGAAAGTGCTTGCCACGAAGAATGTTTATTTGTCAAGTTACAAACTGGGAAGAATCATGGCATTATCCTTGGATGTAATTTCTCTCTTCACCAAATGCGATGTGACTAATTCTAACATTGTATTCTTGGTTTAAAAAATTTTAATGTATTAGGTTGTGTGTGTGCATGCATATACACTCATTCATGTACAGCAGATTTGTGGATATCAGAGGACAAGTTGTAGGTGCTGGTTCTCTTAGATTGCAAAGCTTGACTATATAGCACCTCTACCCACTGACCATCTCACAAAAGCTTTCATCTATAATTTGAATATTAAATGCACTCACCTGAGCATTTCTTTTTTTCTTTCTTTTCTTTTTGTGAAGACTTACAGATTTCAGCCAGACATCCTTACAAAGTATGTGCTACACATCTCGGTACCCTCTTTGTCAAGGAAGCATCTAGAATGAGCATTGAGGGTAGATTACTTGGGGGTGAGGAAGCACTTGGCCCCTCTCTCTGTATCTGCTGGCTTCCATGGGATGGGCCATGGATTTGGATCTTGACCACTCTCCAAGTCCCAAGTTGGCATGTACTGTGAGAAAGAGTGCCATGTTAGACCCCTGGCTGGACACTCTAAACGACAGTGCTGTTTTAAGTGACTAGTTACCCTTGCCTTAAAACATCCTGAAACTTTCTTTTTGCTTCCTCTTTCATTTTTGTGATGGCTGCACCTCACCTAGCGTGCTTTCCTGGGGCACAGTGAAAGCAGGAACCCTGTGGGGACTGGTCATCTTTCAGCACCCCTAAAGGAAAACAAACTTCATTTCCCAACCTGGGCCAAGTATCTACCTTTGTTTTCTGGCTGTTACTAAATCCTAAGTTATCTTTCATTTGTCAACTCTGAGAACCACTGGAATAGGCCAGGGATAGAACCCCAGGGACACTGATTCTGTCCGATTCCTTACCCTTCTGTCACACCCCAGGAAAATCAGCTTTTGAATTTAAAAATACACAATGTGTCCTTTATACAACTATCTTCTCTGAAATTGCCTTCCCATGGAAGTCGTGTATTTGATAGTCCTAAGGGGAGAAACTTGGATTCACAAGGCAAGAGAAAAGAACCTCACACAACTAATATACCAAATTATTTTCCCATACTGCTAATAAGTGTGTAGATACTTGACACATGGTTATTAAATAGAAAATATAAATGATCCTGTAACTTTAACTCCCATAAAGCCAAAGGCAATGGCCCATAGAAAGATCTATAAAATTATGACTGAAACAGTCTTACAAATCATATGTGTCCAAGGAACCATTAAGACATAGCATTTTAAAGGACAGGGCAAGCTTGAACCCCAGAAGAGCATTGCACATTTGTGGAAGCATATCTCACCTCAGTGGTAATTACTCATGGTAACTCTGTTAAAAAAATTCTTAGCTACCTGTCAATCATGAGAGTGCATTTTAAATGTTCTTTCACAACACTTAGAGGAGAAATTTATAAGGATTACTAAATTTAAAGAAATGCAGAATGTCATCTTTGAAGCATGTTGATTGATGCAAAATTGACCCAAATAAATGCAGTCAGTGGCTACCTTCCAGCAGGTGCTTTCAAAGGTAAACAGTTCCATACAATAGGTCTGCATTTTCAAAATCACATTTATCTTAATGAAAAGAAGGTGCAGCAACTTCCAGTGAGTTGCCTGGATACAATTTGGGATTATATTTCCATGTATTTGTCGATGGTTGACCAGCTTGTAGCAAGGTCCCATGGCTTCCATGTCTGATCTGGAAATTTCTCTTTCCAGCCATGCCAGGGATTGTGCCATCAGGCACTGCAGAATGAAGGAGGGGGAAAAACACCCAGAACTTTTCCTGGAGTTTGGAGTCACATCATTTGGAAGAAGGAGGTAGGTCTTGGGCCAGGCTCCCTTCTATGACTACGTATTTGGCACAGGAAGCATCTCTGTGGCTGGAGAATTGATTGATTGCTTCATATTTATTGAGTATCCATGGAGGGTTTGGTTCTCAATATTCATGAATACATCAGTACTTTTTCTCCCTAACCAGAAACACAATGCATTAGTGTGCTTCCTACAGTGCTTTATAAAATGCTTCTTACCTGAAATCAGTCCTATATCCTTTCAAGATGTGTGTGTGCACACAAGGTAAGTAAATGCAATTGAGCAGAAGACCCTTGTCCAATGGAGCCCAACTACTTCCCAATATTGAGTGTACCCTCTGACTAAAACGAGAGCACCCCATATCATTAGTGAATTTGTGTCAGTGCAGCCTGCCCTGACCTCCTCAGCAGCCATTGGTAGATTTCATAGCAAAGGTATTGTGGCATTGGGCATGACCCTATCATTTCCATCAAGGGCACACTTGGCAAACCTAACAAATGGGCTATGTTTCCAAATGACTGCCCAGGAGGATTGCTCTCCTCTGGGCTAGATGATTTCATTAGCTGGTGTCTAACTCATAAGTTGGAGTTATTTATTGTAAACCAAATAGGGACCATATGACTTTGAAGATCTGATCAGAGGAGGCTGTGTGGGCCAGATACAGGGCAGACGACGCTTCCCAGCATTCATCTGTCACAGTCCATTTTTCACTTGCTATATCAGCTTTATGCAAATCTTACCATGGCAGGGCTCACCTATTCCAGAACCCCTCTCCCTTACCTCCAACATCTGTGGATTTTATTTTTTTTAGATATGGGTAAATAAACACAAGTCTTCAGAGGTACACTGACAGTTTTAAAATGGAATGAAATATTAAGTCATCTTGTTTAAGCCACAATTTAACATATGGTGAAATGATGTTTCCAAGATCACTGAGCCAAAATGATACCCACAGGGAAAAAATACTACGCTATAAGTTATGCATAAGCAGGTCTAGAAAGCGCCTTCCCCAGCCTTTGGCAACCATCTCTCCTTCCTCTAAGCTTGCTGGATTTCCCTCTTAACTTACTTTCATAGATTCTAAAAGCAAAGCATAAGATAAACAAACATATGTGTAAACAAAAAGTAATATATGCTTTGGAATATATCATCTGTTCAAATGGAAAGAAACCATTGCTGATATTTCATGGCATATACTTGTTTCTTACTTCCTTTTAACTTTGGCATAGAACACAAGCAACTTGGTACAAAACTGTGAAAACTCATGGGGTTTTTTCTTTTTGGTTTTGTTTTTAATAGAGTTAGTCATGCAATTTCCTCTTTCAACAAACACAAATTAAGATTTCATACTAATTACACTTGGAGCCATAGGATTGCTGAAGACACAGCCCTCCTGCTGGCATAGTAAGCCTGGAGCTCTCACAGAATCCTGATTCTTTCATTGGAAACTGAGTAGCAAATCCTATCATGTAGGTGGATACCTGTTGTCCGGCTGCAATGACACCTGACCCCAGAGGGCACAATCCTCTGCAAGACTCCTTCACTTTAGGCTGGAGCTATAAGACCAGGATTCCCAGAACTTTCATATTTATCACCAACTGGCTTAAACCCTGAAGGTTCCCAATATCCCCTCAGATTTGATAATTTGCCAAATTACACCTCAGGAAAGTGCTATTCATATATTTTAATTTTAAAGGTTTGGGGAGGGGGCTGGGATTTGAGCTTAGGGTTTTATATGTGCTAGGCAAGTACTCCATTATCCCTGAGTTAACATTCCCAGCTCCAAGTACAATTTCAGACAGCAAAAGGATGGGAAAAGAATCAGCCAAAACAATTCATGCACAAGAAAAGACTGGAGAAGATCCCACATGCAAACTTCGGGGGATGTGTCCCCTTCTCAGCACATCAATGTGTGACAATATGCCGAATAATGCCAATTACAGCAGCGTGCCACAACTTCAGTGTCCAGAGATTTAACTGGATTTTGATCACGTGAGTGAGCATGACTGATTGACTCATTGTTCATATGCCTTCCATCATGTGGTTCACAACCCCAGCCCATAAAAACTACGTGGTTGGTCTTTCTGGTATGATCATCCCATGCTGAACCATCCCACTGGCATAAATTCAAAGTGGTTCCAGGAACCCACCGAGAATAACAGTGACACTCCTATCCCTCCATGAAGTCCAAGCATTTAGAGGCCACCTCCCAGGTATAGGATGCAAAGTTCTACCTATTTCCGAGGTACCATTATTCCTTGCTTTCTCCACACACTTACTATCAGCATATACTAGCTTCGGGTGAAGAAATGTGTTTGATTAACAGAACAGATGCATAGATACACATCGACACTGTGTCTTTGTGCTACAAGGGGACTCAGAGGCCTCAAAATTTATATAATCATCCACCTTATTCACTATCTGCTGGATGGGGAGTCTCTGTCCACAGTTCATACTTAAGACCTCTGATGCTCAGATTTGGGCCTGCAAGCCTCCCAAATTTTCCAGATTGCCTCCAGTGTTTGAAGCTCCAGTGATGGTCTCTTCTAAGTCTGCACTTGTCTCTTAACAGCCTGAAAGGCTTAATTCCCTAAACTAGCTATTAGGTATGCAAGCCTGTGCATGTGGTTGGAAGGGACTCCAGGTTTAGGCTCCTGGCCGGCTGCTGCATTTTCCTCTTTTTGGTTCAACAGAATATCTTCTCTCCTTCCAAACCAACAATAAAGAAAAAAAGTTTGTGTTTTAGGGAAAGGTGGTTTAGAGTAGATGGTGTGTGTGTGGTGGTTGTGTATGTGTATGTGTGTTGGGGGGGCAAGTTGGAAGCACCAAGAAACATCTTCCCCTAGTGACTCCAGGGTTCCCCCAGGTCACAACTGGAATGCACAGTGGATTTAAAGAAGCATAAGGGCCACCATGATTGAGAGCGAGATTCATTTAGACACTGTGATCTGGGACATGATGGATGACTGCAACCAGAAGGATGGTGTGAAACTAGGAAGATCATACGATCAGCTTTCCAGAAACAAAGGTAAACAAAGAGCTGACTACAGTGAAGTTTTGAGCTCACAAGGAAATGCAGAAAGGGTAAATTGGAAATGATTCTAAATTTCAGGGTCCAAGGAAGGTCAGCCCTGGAGACTAGAGAGAGATCCTTGTCCTTTTATGCAATGGCAGTTCTTGGCCATTCCCTGGGCAACAATACGTGCACACTATCCTAGCCACAGGGAGATTTATCTAACAATCTCCCTGCTCTTCAGGAAGAAAATTCCATTTGATTGTGTGCTGCCGCTGAATCCATGCTTTGGGTGAGTTTCTGGAACTCCATCGCTGGTGTGTGAGAAAAAGTTGTATAAAACAGGGCACTGATAACATTTGGCCATGCCAAAAACTGACTTGAACATGAAAAAAAAAAAAAAAAAGCCTTCACAGAATGCCTCTCAAGTCTCTGCAGAGAAAAAGCAGCCAACTTAGTTCTGTTTTGATTTTCCCTGATGTGTGACCTGATTTGTGGGCTGGACTTCCTGAGCCATAGTTGTTCCAGCCCCTATTCATGTTTAAGGCTTGCTCATGCCCAAATATGGCTCTCTCATATTTTGTGTTGAGCATGTGCCTGGGTCCAACTGTCCAATCTAAGCCAGAGCCTTCGCCAAAGCTCTAACAGACACAACATAGACTAGCATGATGTGATGGGTAAACAATCCTGCCTGAAGTGACGGCATGTGAACAGCATGGCTGGTAGGCTTGTGAGCAGGAAATGGGATGTAGCCTGTGAATGGCTGTTTCTGCAATCACTATCTGTTTCCTGCCAGCTCCAATGTCAGCTTATAAAGCAAGGACCAGGAAGGGCTTACTCCTCTTCTAAGTCCCCAATCCACTGTTCTCCAGAGAGACCTATGGATCACAGTGTAATAGAAAAGAGAATATAGACTCAAACAGAACATCCTGGTGACCCACAGGATGGAAGGAGAGTATTGATTCCCTCTGACTTCTTAAGACACATGCTATGGTACATACTAAACACATACACACACACACACACACACACACACACACACACACACACACACACACACACACACACTACATTCATTTTACTTTGCAAAGAGATAGAGAAAGAAGTATTGGAGGGACAACTAGAGGAAGGAAATAGTCGAAGGAGAGACATAGACTCAGACAAAAGGAAGCAGTGATGGAAGAGAGACTGGAAGAGGAATAAGAAATTATGTAGGTAGTGGTAAACCTGAGGAAAACTCCTAAGGACAAATGCCAACCACTTAAGCAGAATCTGCCAGATCTCACTCCCTGTTTTATATGACATCCTTTATTGTCACTGGAAACTACAGAGAGCCCACATCTGTGACTATCACCTGCTTCCATTACATTTAAATCAGTCTACACCAATGGATCTTTCAATGTTGATGTAAGAGCCAGGTATCTGTACTGGGTCTCAATGCAAGCCTTCTAAACCTATAGTCACCATATCTGCTTTATGATGATGCTCAATTCTTGGGTTATAGGCAGTCAACACGATGTCTTCATGGTGCGTACCTGTATTGTTTATTCTTTCTCTTCACAGAACCCTGGGTTCCCAGGTCTGTCTAGCACACTTGTTGTATGAGCTAAGTTTTGTCTCCTGAGTAGTTTTACATCTGTCAAAGATGGACCATCACTCTCCACTCTGCCCTAGTCCCAAAGGAATTTATTTTTCTCTCCAGGCCCTCTGCCCTCCTTCTCCCCACATTCCCTTTCTACTTATTGTGTAAATTTCCATGTTCTCTTAAGAACTTTGGAAACCAAGGCCCAATGTTTTTTCACAGTGTACATCTTCTTGCCATATGCCTTCTTTCTTGACAAATACTGCTTTTGAAGTAATAAAAACTAAAGTCACATATCAGTTTGCTAAGCAAAATGATGAAGGAAAATAATACACAGGGTCAGGAGGAAAGGCTGAAATATTTCAAAAGACTCATAACTCCCAGGTCCCGCCCTCCCGCTTCTTACTGCTTTTATGATCAAGTTTAAATGTCTCTTGTCATCTTAGGGGCACTGCTATGATCTCTGCTCAGTTAGAGTCTTCAAATACATGGGTCCTGGAAAGCTCTTCCCTATCTATTTCCTCCATCTGCCTATCTGCTACATATTCTACTGCTAGAGTTAAAATACTATGTCCTTGGTCAGTTGGATCCTCTGCCCTGTGATCTCATGAGATATCATCACTTCTCCTCCCATCCCCCCTGTGTATATTCAAAACTAACTGTGTATGCACTGTGTAACAGTTGTAAGTTCTACAGAACAGTGGTCCTGTGTCTTTTATTGCAGATGGCATGGGTTTTGGTTGCTTCACAAGGACTTTCTTGGAGGTCTTAGATAAAATCCTAGCATAACATTTTACTGCTGGGTAATTTGGGTTGTGTGTGTGTGTGTGTGTGTGTGTGTGTGTGTGTGAGAGAGAGAGAGAGAGAGAGAGAGAGAGAGAGAGAGAGAGAGAGAGAGAGAGAGAGAGAGAGAGAGATTCTGGATTTTCTAATCCCCCTCCCCTTCCCTGTGGCAGCATAAACAAGGTCTGTATTTAAGCCAAGCACACTTAGGAAGCTCTCTACAGACACTGCTCCTTCTTGCTGGAAACTTGCTTTTCATTCAGAATGCTCTTGGGATTGTTTTTGGAACTCTTCCTACAAATGTCTGCACATCCTAAGTTCCCTGGGATCCTTGGGGTGGGGGTGCAGTGTGTGAGACTGTAACGGGCTCTGAAATAGCAGGGCTCTAGAAGCATCAACACCGACGATGTTACACCACTTTCAGGGAATGTACGTTTGTTTTGAACATATTTGGAACTTGTCTCCAAGACCTCACTATATGAAAAAAGGAAGGAAAGAAAGAAACAGGAAATGAAAAAGTCAGCAGAAAGAAGCTTCAACACAATTCCAAAGGCCTCCAACATCAATATTTTTTTTCAAGGGGTGAAAAAATGCCAACTATTTTTCAATGAAAAGAGAACCTCATTTTATTAACTGCTGATAGCTTTATGATAGTTGGGTGATCTGGTCTATAGTTTCTAAGCCATTCTTGAGCAAGTCCCTCTGGAATCTTCCTTACAGTTACTGAGGTGCTAATTCTCTTCATCATGATTTCTATGAAGGACAGCAACATCTAGACTCCTGGCATGGTCACGTTCACATGGCCAGGCAGATGTGAAATCCGTGTGCACTGACATTCCCACACCCTGGTGTCATGCTCTTCCGGGAACTATATAACACAATAATGTAAAAGCAAAGTGAAATCACTCAGCTCCTGCCACATAAATAATGCTAACTGCCCCCACCCCTGGGGTTTTTTCTGTCTCTTTTTCTCTGAGGTCTTTAATGAGCTCCTCTTTCTACACTAAACACCACTTCAAACCCCAGTATTCTCAAAGCAGAACATGGAAATCCTGAACTTGGGAAAAAAAACAGATAATAATACGATGGATTTACCTACAAGTAGTGACAGTTCAAAAAAGGAATCCTCTGAAAGGCTGGAATTATTCACCCTCTTCCTGGAAGTATTTCTTTTTTCCCAGCAACTGAGTGAATGCTCCCCAGGGCAGGGGTAAAGAGTCTACTTAAAAACAATTATGGGCTTTAAATAGTCTTATAAATAATAGGAGCAACATGCCAGCATATTACTCTCATTCAGAAATGCACTTGGTGAAGATTAATCCTGAAGATGGGAAAACTTTCATTCGAAGCCTCTAGTGCAATTTTATCTAAAAGAGCAAAACAGTCTAATGCCTTTAAGTATGTCATTTACTTAATGTGACTTTATGTTGGCACTTAAGTAAGGCCTCCAAAGAACTAACAAAAGCAGAGGAAGTTGTCATTAATATTAAATATAGTATGCCCACAAACATTTCCAAACCAGGAACACGAATTCAGAAAAGAACAGACACAATATTCTCATCATGGAAACTGCTGCTCTGGTGTTTGTGTTGTGGATCACTTCCTCTCTGCTTTGCATTAGAGATGTGTGCAAGGTTTTCCATGATGTTAAAAGTCTTTACTTGTCAACAAAATACTGCCTTAGCCCACTCTTTTCTTCCACCCATCCATCATGAGTACTTGACAATGAAGGCAAGTGAGATAATTGAGTTAAACATTTTTGTGTGCTATAATTGTTATTTAGTTACAAAATTAAACAATAAAACATTAACAACATAAAAATAATGAGAACCTTCCTAGGTACCTGATGAGACTTTGTCTTAGCTATTTATGGTTTCTAAAGAGCGGGGCTATTGTCTCTAAAGGGAAGATTGAGGTATTAAGAAATGATTTCCTATTAAAAAAAATGAGAACCTCCTCCTATTCCTATCCTGGATGAAGAAGAATGCATGCCCATTTATTTTTCAATAGAATATGAAATCTCATTGATGCCTTCAATCTGAAGTGACAGATATGAATCACACATGCACTGGTAGAAAATCTATCTGGGTTCCTTTGCTCAATGGCACAGAGACTGAAGAAACAAACCAGCTGGAATAACTATAACAAAGATCTTAAAGAGGAGAAAAATATGAGCAGAACTCTCAATGCTTCTTAATAATCAGAAAAATTCCAAGTAATTTTGATACAACTTAACATTTAAAAAATATTTAGAATTGTTTCCAGTTTGTCCACAGAAAGATATGATCACCAGGCTTCAGGGAGTTCCATTTACAAAATGTCAGTTTTTAAAATACAATGCAATGGTCCAGTGTGTACATTTGCTATTACTATGGTACAGTGGCAGAGAGAATTGGGCTTTCAGTAGTGACCGAGCTAAAAAGAAGAAGAAGAAGAATTTTGAGTCAAATTAATTAAGATGTATTGCAAACCCCCTCTGAAATCAGAGAGAATTTTGAATAAATCGTCTGTGTAAAGAGTAATTTCCCTTCCAAACTTGATCATCACATGTCACAGGCCTGAAATGGTTTCCTTTAGACTTGGCTGGCTTTGTTTATGACCGTGAAATCCTTTGGTTGCGGGGGGCATCATTTGCTTTTTGTTTCAGAAAAAAATAATACAGGTAACACTCACTTACTTTGACAGAGTTCTAAGAGTGATCATGTGCTGTCCTAAAGAGATCTCCACAGGCAGAGGAGGAATTTGGTGAAGGGTGAGTGATTTCCCCTCCAGGGTTAAGGCCATCCTTGGCTGTGATCAGTAAGACAAGACCTCTCAAGTGTGCATCATAAAATCAACAGGAAGAATAAAGGTGTTGTTTGTGGAAAGGGAAGTTCAAGAGTGAAGGCATCATCGTCAGATCAGACACATCAATTTTGGGTGTGTCCTCACCAGAAACTCTCAGAGGGAGAAAAGACCACTTCAGCTTTACTGCTGTATATTTTCTAGACTGGGAAATGATGGACCACATGACCTGTGGTGGTCAGCCTGACCTCTAAATTCTGGGGAGTTGACATAGGCTTCCCTGTCAATTAATATCCTCAGAGACCTTTTCATCGACTCCTAGGATGAGAGAAAGGGATCTCATCACTGGACAGTGTATAAGACTGTCTTGCTTTCATCTGGCTATGACCTAGACTTTCAGGGAGGGCTGGACTGTTGAATACTTCATCAGTTGTTATAAATTCAGAATCTAGCCATTCTTTCACCTTGTGGCTCTTCAGTTCAGGGTGGGAACACCCCATGCAATAAAGCTTGGGGATGCAGAGGGAGCAGGAAGGAAACAGGCCACATGGACAGGAATTGTTTTATAAGCTTGGCAGATAAACTCATCTTCTAGGACCCCACCAAAAGTTTGGCAGGCAGGCCTGTGACCTCTTTTTTTACCCATCAAAATTTCATTTGGCTTTTATAACTAACTGGAGGCACTCTTCTCCCATAGGCCTTCCCATCCCCGCATATCAGAGCGAGCAGTGAGATCATCCATGTGCTCTCATTTCCGGAGGGTCAGGATGTGTGTCGCCTATTATATCTGCTGTAACTATGTCTGTCCCGGTGTGACACCAAACGCTTCTTGGATAGAAAAGATAATGTGCCATTCACCTTTATAACCTGCATAGACTTAGTGGAAGGAAGGTGACTGGACTTGTGTAAGTTCTGGCTTAAGTTCTCTTTTAGCACTGGGAGTTGTTGGTTCGTCTAATAATGGACCCTTTTAACTGAGCTGAGTTTGAGCCTAGAGCCTGGGAGGCCAGACAGAGCAAGACACTGGCTGAAAAAACCCGGCTCTCTCGGGTGTGAATGGAGTCTTTTAGTGCCCTGCCTCACCCGAGCAACTTCGGGCTCTGAAAAACGTCCTGTTTGATATCATAAGCTCCCAAAAGACACGGGCTGTGACTGCTCTCCTTACACAGCGCAGCACTGCATGCCACCCGCCACAGGGCCCTTTAATAAATATTGTTCAGTGATGCTCACTCTCCTGGTGAGTGTGTGTGGAGGGTTCAGGAAGCCCCAGGGAGCCGGTGTGCTGTGTCGCCAGACACAGCTCAAGGATTGACTGTGGAACATAATATTTGATGATATTCCTCTTTGAGGGGTGCCACTCTGCACCAGCATTGTGAGCCGCAATGAGGAAGCAGAGCTTGGGTCCCCTCAAACTTGCTTACAGACCAGTGCAAATCTTAGTCCTGGAGCTTACAGAAAATGAAGATTGAGTTAACCAGTTCACTTAGGCAAAGGATGCACAGATCCACAGTCTCTTGAGAGACTGCACACCTCCTACCCACGGCTCCTGCTGCGAGAAAGCACTTGAAGGATGGATAGCAAAAGGCCACTGCCCAGTGAGTCCTAGTTAGGAAAGCACCAGGGTAAGAGATGTCTTCTCATCCATGAATTTAATTCTTTTCCCAAGAAGGGATGGATAGATGGAGGGAGGGAGGGAAGAAGGGAAGGAGGGAGGGAAAGAGAACCCCTTACTAGAAGAGTTTATTAATTTCTTCTTGAATTTTTCAGATATATTTTGAGTCTATTTTTTCTTTCTAATTGTTTTTAGATTTATTTATTTTATTTTATGTGTATGAGTATTTTGCCTGAGTGTATGTGTGTAACACACATGCGTGCCTGGTGCCCTCGGAGGTTAGAAGAGGGTATCAGATGCCCTGGGACTGGATGGTTTCGAGCTGCCATGTGGGTGCTGCGGACCAAACACCCTGTTCCTCTTAACCATTGAGCCATCCCTCTAGCCCCTAAGGTTGGTTTGAGTCATTGTCCCTTTGGGGTGATGGTTCTTCCCTTCACATTCCTGTCCTTTCAGAGATTCTTCAAAATGCTACCTGTAACCTCTGTCTTCCCTCCACATCTCACTGGAGCCTTAGGTTGCTGTAACTCTTGTCTTGATGAGGCCCCTCACTCATCTCCATAAGTGCTTTTCATGTTTTTGTTGTTGTTCGATGGGTTTTATTGTTTGTTTTGCCACAATCTCGCTCTTACTCAGACTCAGGGAGGGGAAGAGGGGGAAAGAAAGGGCAATTGATGAAGGGATGGGACCCACACTGCTATCTTAGAGGACAGAAGGGGGTCTTAGGATAAAGGTATGCAGCCAACCTTTAGATAGGAAAGGCTAGGAAGTCAGGTCATCCTCTAGCGTTGCCAATAGGAAGTAGCCAGCTGTCACAGTCCTTGCTTTATCCTGGTGAGACTGATTTTAGACTTTAATTGATTAATTTTATTTTGAGACAAGGTCTTGATATATACCCAGGCTGCCCTCCCCTTTGCAGTAATCCTTATGCCTCAACCTCTTTAGTGCTGGGATTATAGGTATGAATTATCACACAGGGCTTGCTTTCTCTTTAAATCTGTTCTTTTTGTATAAAGAACCCTGAACATCTAGAACAAGGCTTAATGTCAAATAGAGGCTTGCAAACTGCTTGTGTGGGTGGAGAGCTGGCTCAGTGGTTAAGAGTGTTCTTTGCTCTTGAGGAGGTCCTGGGTCCAGAACCCATGCAGTGGCTCACAATTGTCTATAACTTCAGTCCCACAGGATCCGATGCACTCTTCTTAAATCCATGGGCACCATGCATGCACATGGTATATATACATCCATACATGCAAACAAAATGCTCATACAGATAAAACCATAAAATAAATATTTAAACACTTGTGAAATGAGCTGAATGAATACATGATAAGTTTATATCACTCCAAGTATTTTTATTGAAAAATTCATACAATATGCCTTCGTCATAATTTTTCTCATCCCCTAATTCCTCCCAGATCCTTACCACTTCTCTACTCTTCCAACTTTTTGTTTTTGTTCTCTGTCTCTATCTCTCTCAAAGGCAAAAAAAAAATCAAGAAACATAAAAACTCCAATAAAACACAAAAATCAAAGCCAAAATAAACAAGCAAAAGACCAAAATTCTCAAAAAAGCAAAATGAAATTAAAAAGTACACAAAAATACCATTGAGTTCTTTTTGTGTTGGCCAAACTCTTGGGCATGGGTCCTGCTTTGGGGTGTAGTTACTATACCCAATGAGATTCCATTGGAGAAAAATGATCTTCTCATTACTAGCAGGCATCCATTGCAAATAGCTTCTTGATTGTCCATGCCTCCCTTTTAGTGCTGAGAGCACCATCTGGCTTGAACATCTGCCACTATTGCACCATCTGTACAGGTTTAATATGTGTTCTTGCAGTCTCTGTGAGTTCATATGGGAATTGGTTCTGCTGTGTCTGAAAGACACTATTTCCTTGGAATCATCCATCACTCTTAAAATCTTTCTGCCTCTTCATCCTCATAGGTCCTTGAGCCTTGAGAGGAGGGGTTTTATGTAAGCATCCCATTTAAGACTTAGTGTCCAAAGTCTCTCATTCTCTGCACACTGCCCAGTTATGGGTCTCTGTGTTGATTACCATCTGCTGCAATAAGAAGCCTTTCTAAAATGGGTGAAGAGGGGCACTGATCTATGGGGATAACTGTATGTGACTAAGTGTCATTTTATTGCTATGTTCCTTTAGCAGGAAAATAGTATTAGGTTTTTCTCACCTATCCAGTCTTATGTTCTTGTCTACTTTATCAATATTAGGTATAGGGTTCCATCTCACAGAGTGAGCCTTAAGTCCAATCAGAAAATGATTGGTTACTCTCATAATGTTTGTACCACTATTACACCAGTATATCATGCAGAAAGGTCACTGTTGCAGGTTGCAGGGTTTGAAGCTAGGTGATATTGATGATTATCTTTCTTCTCTGGTTGGATAAAGAGAGCCTTCCAGTACTATGAACATTAGTCATAGGAGTGAAACTTCTACTTAGGCACCAGATCAACTTTTCTGTGTTTAATGATACAAGTAAGTGCTCCCTTCAGCAATAGGGCCTTATTATCATGTTGAGGAGACTCACCAACAGCCTTGGAAATAGCCAAGTTTGGGAGTATCTATGGGACCCCTTTGGCCAGTGACTCAACAAATGTAACCCATTCCTGGTACTGGAGGTTTTACTTGCTGACATAAGTTGTACAGCTGGGGCATTGTCACCCTATTATTTAGTGACTGCTTAAATTCTTTTCATATATGTATATATTTTTAGGAAGCTCTTACAGCAATAATTTTACACATGACTTTTCAAATGGCCTTCAGTGTTAGTTGTCCTTTCTCACATTATCCCCTTTACCCTTCTCACTCATTCATCTCCATATTTAATCCTCCTATTCTAGTTTTCCCTTTGTCTCCCCACAACACTATATTCTATGTTCCTTTCCTTGGAAGTCCCTCTCTTTCTGCTTAGTCCTTTATAGGTACCTAAACTCTGTAGTTATTCAGATCATAGCACACATATCAAAAACTTAAAAGCTAATGTTCACATAATAAATAAGAGAAAACATACAATATTTGTCTTTTTAAATTTGGGCTACCTCACTCAGGGTGATTTTTTTTTTCTCTAGCTCCATCTCTTTACCTGCTAATTTCATTTTTCTTAACAACCAAATATATTTCATTGTGTAAGTGTACCATATTTCCATTATTCATTCATCAATTGACAGATACCTAGGCTGTTTCCAATTTCTAGCTATTATAAACAGAACAGCAATGAACAGCAGCAATATAGAATGTAGAGTCCTTTGGGTATATGCCCAAGAATGGCATAGCTGGACGTCAGCTTCTAAGGAGTCACCACACTAATTTCCATAGTGACTGTACAAGTTTGAACTCCTACCAGCAGTGAATGAGTGTTCCCCTTTCTCTGCATCCTCAGCAGCACGTGGTTCTCAACCATTTGTGTTTCATTTTCTGAGAACTTGCTGCCTAATGCTGTACCCCATTTTATAACTGGGTTGTTTGTTTTCTATATGTACAATTGATTTGGTTCTTTACATACTTTAGATCCTAGTCCTCTACCAGATTGGTAGAGATCTGTTCCCATTATGTAGACTGTTGCTTTGTCCAAATTATGGTATTATTTGTTATATAGAAGTTTTTCAGCTTCATTTTTGGTCATATTGTCTGTGCTATTGGTGTCCTGTCCAGAGAGTTCTTTCTTGTGCTGATGAATTCAAGTCTATTCCCTACTTTTTCTTCTATCAGATTCAGGGTATGTCATCTTATATTGAGGTCCTTGGTAGATGTTGTTTTATGCAGGGTGATAGATATGGATGCATTTTCATTCTTCTACATGCAGCTATCCAGTTTGGCCAGCAACATTTGTTAAAGATGCTGTCTTTTCTTCAATGTGTATATTTTGGCCTCTCTACCAAAACTCAGGTGTCTGTAGGCATGTAGACTTGCATCTGGGGATCAGTTCAATTCCATTGGTCAGTGTACTTGTTTTGTGCCAATGCCATGCTGTTTTATTACTATAGCTCTGTAATATGACTTGAAATCTAGGGTGGTGATACCTCCAGCAGTTCTTTTATTATTCAGGAATGTTTTAGCTATCCTGGATTTTTTGTGCTTTCATATTAAGTTTAAAGTCTTCTTATTAAGATCTGTGAAGAAATGTGTTGAAATTTTGATGAGTATTGCATTTGAATTTGTAGATTACTTTTGTTTGGTAGGATGGCCATTTTCACAATATTAATCTTACTGATCCATGAACATGAGTGATCTTTCCATCTTCTGGTGTCTTCTTCAATGACTTAAAGTTTTATTACAGTAGTCTTTTACTTGCTTGGTAAAAATTATCCCAATATTTTTTGGGGGGGTGCTATTGTGAAACAAACTATTACCCTGATTTCTTTCTCAGTATGTCATTTATATATGGAAAGGATACTACTCTTTATGTATCCTACTACTTTGCTGAAACTGTTTGTCAGCTGTAGAAGCTTCCTCGTAATTTTTAGGGTCTTTTGTGCATAAAATCGTATCATCTGCAAATAAGGATACTTTGACTTTTTCCTTTCCTATTTATATCTCCTTGATCTTCTTCAGTTGTCTTATTGCTCAGGGTTAGGTGTCAAGTACTCTATCGAATAGTTATGGAGAGATTAGACATCCTTGTCATGTTTCTGGTGTTGTCACTCCTATGCCCTACTAGGTATTCTAGCTTTTCATTCTGGTTATATGTCAAACTATGGATTATTTGTATTTTCCCCCAACCTGTGGGGTCTCAATTATACATTTTATTTATCCCATTCTTTTATAAGGATTCATTTCTTTCCTCCAGTTCAGCAAACTTCCCAACCTTTTTGCCATGTCAGGTGTAGAAGGATGAAATATTTCCCTTGTAATTTGAAATAATTTTAGAATAATTGGATTATTTTGATTTATTTTTTTTGGAAAACTGTATTCTTCTAACTTAACAAGCCAACAGGGAATCTCAAGATCACTGGATCTGTAGCCTTAACTTCTCATGACATAGCATATAATTTGACATAGAGATCAAAACTGCCAAATAACCCGATACCTATAGCTCAACAATATAAACCATCACTAAAGTCACAAGTTAGCTGTCCTTGGACATAGTTCATGGATGTTCTGAATATCACAGGAAAGTCTTCAGCTCTTCTCAGGAAATTGAGTTTAATGAAATTCAGTTCATAACTGTATCATCTAGATGAAGACTAATGGCTCAGTATTGTTACTAGGAAAATCAGGGTTCCCTGTTGTGGTTCTAAGTCTTATTGATAAAAGAATCTTTTAAGTGACTCAGAAGGAAGATTTTATTAAAGTTTAAGGGGAAAATAAGCTAGGCAAGTTGTAAGTCCTCACAGATGCCAGGAGGAGTGAGATGGAAAAGAGGTGAGAAAGCCACACCTTTAGCCATGGAGGTGTACAAACAGAGGTGTGGCAGAAATGGCGGGGGAGCTTCAGAGGGAAAACATAAGAAAGCTCAGAGCATCCAGGAAAGGTTTGAAGAGACAGAGAGAGAGAGAGAGAGAGAGAGAGAGAGAGAGAGAGAGAGAGAGAAAGAAGAAGAAGAAGAAGAAGAAGAAGAAGAAGAAGAAGAAGAAGAAGAAGAAGAAGAAGAGAAGGAGGGAAGGAAGGAAGGGTAAAGTTGTGAGTTTCTGAGTGTCTGGGGGCAGAGTGTCTAGGGAGCAAAATCCCATCATCTTATTAAGAGTATGATTATCTTTTCCCTCTCCTTAACATGGTTTTAGGTGAGTCTTCCATCCCTAGGAGTGTTCTCGTAGCCCAGTGATTGACAGGCCCACCAAGATTAATTCTCAAGGGAGGAGACAATAGTTATATAATGTTCTAATCTTTGAAGCAGATTACAATGTCAAGTTTCCAACAACTAGAAGAAAATAACTTTCTCTTAATGGTCCTCAACAAAACCCTGATATCCTCAGTGGTCTCCAAGGCTACTGTAACACTGTCCCTTCAAGAGCCGAGACCCTAAAAGCATTTCAGTCACTTAGGAGATGTGCTAGAATTATGGAATAGTTACAATCCACTCCTACTGTGAAAATCCAGAAATCCAATTCCATAGCTGTTGACCAGAGGGATTAATATCTAGACTGGAACTTTAACCTACTCTCTTGTGCAGCCTCCAGGTAGGAGAGTAAAAAAATCAGAGCGCTCTTCTGGCATTCTTGGTCTCTGGTCAGGACAGAACCAAGGATATTCCAAGATTTTGTCTGGGAACACAAACCTAGGCTCTTGTCCCTACACTGCCTGCTTGCCCATTTCTGTTTTCTAACCTTACCATCCCCCCTTTCTAAAGCGGTAACCCTAGCTACTGTGGTTGACACTACCAACACTCAATGTGACTTCTTCCTACTAAGTGTAACCCCCATCCCCAACCCCCACACTTTGGTTTCTTATTGAAGGTAGTAGTACTTATAAGTATTTCTATTTTTATTTCTTTTTATTCCTCCCTTTGATCATTACTTCCTGTTTGCTCTACTGACGTCCTGAGCCTAATGTCTGACACTGACTCAACTTCTAATAGCAAACTGAGAAAGATGAACTCATCAAGAGCCCTTCCCAACAGCCATTGGGTCTATCTTTCCTCACCAGCATAGATTGGTGTCATCTACAGTGGTTCTTCTTTTCGAATGTTGTATGCCACTGTTTTACTGTGTTCTTCTGCTTTGTCTGTCCCCAGAAAGTGGAAGAATGAATACTCTGTTTAGTAGTTGCTATGATCTTCGCCATGTGTTTCAAAGAACTAGTTTAATAAATAATAATAACATCAGAAATTGTCCATTAATTTCAAGTTTTCCTAGCTGCATTACTAAATTATTAATTAGAATAAAAAGTTCAATCCTCAGGAGTTACTAACCTTCAATGATACAAGAACGTAATTATTCCCAAGAGTATCAAGCAAATTTGTAAGACAAATATACATAAAGTTCTCTCTCTCTCTCTCTCTCTCTCTCTCTCTCTCTCTCTCTCTCTCTCCATAGCCTGGGAACAAGGGAACTATGAAATATAATTTTACCCTGAGGTCCTACAAATGACTACAGGAAAATAATTTCCTGTCTGCCAAAACGAAGGGAAAGTAAAAACATAAAATTTTATTTTAGCACACAGCCTAGTGCTTGTGCGGAGGGTTGTTTTGCTTAAATAGCAAAAGTCCCTAAAGAAAGAAAACCATCTTCTTTCAGATGAAGAGCTTTTAAAATAAACTCAGTGTGTGTGTATTTTAGGCAGCATTTGCTCTCTGTCAGTCAACAATTCAGAATCAGTGTTGAGCAAGACAATACTGGAGCTGGCTTCTCATTGAAAGCAACATTTGACTAGCTGAGTTTTCCACAACTTCCCCCTAATACACACAGGAAGATAATGGAAGAGGTGAGAATGTACTTCATCATCAAAAGCACAACTCTGAGCCAGCTACAGGCCAAATAAGAGGATTTCCCTTATTTTTATCATTCATGCACGTTACCTTCTCTTGATACTCGTCCAGTCCTCACTCCAGGGAAAAACATTGATGGGCTCAGTCACTACAGGTCTTATGCATATAATTACATCTGCTCTGACTTCATAAGTAAAGTTGCCATGGCATGCCCAGAAGGCAATATTTGCCAACACTTCACCCTTTTCTCTAGTTCTTACATTCTTTGTGCCTCCTCTTCTACAACGTTCTCCCTCTAATGCTGGAGCAAATGGAGAAAGAGAGAAACAGAGAGAGAGAGAGAGAGAGAGAGAGAGAGAGAGAGAGAGAGAGAAATGTTCCATCTAGGGTAGAACAGTCACCAGTCACTTATTCTCAGTTCTTTGGCTAGTTATAAGTCTCAGCAGTAACTGCCACCCATTGCAAAGACAGCAACACTGATCTATAGCATAAGCGTAAATATTTAGAAGGGTAGTTTTATACTATGTCCACTTATCACAACAAAAGTAGTAGCTCTCCCACTAGGGCCTATGACCCTTCCAGTCATGGAATTTCAACCAGGTTCACAGAACAAAGCACAATTTTCTCCTGTGTAGAAAGGGACTCACATTCAACCAGAAAGCAGCTGGTTGTTCATATAATAGCCATGCCACTATTGCATCAGTATGGACACACGTTGTCTGGCATGGTTAGCTGTGTGACATGTTGGGCCAACAGCTGAGTAATA
The DNA here is from genome assembly GCF_003668045.3 of Cricetulus griseus. Classification (NCBI taxonomy): domain Eukaryota; kingdom Metazoa; phylum Chordata; class Mammalia; order Rodentia; family Cricetidae; genus Cricetulus; species Cricetulus griseus. The sequence continues at coordinate 185,068,670 of NC_048595.1, read as the reverse complement.
CTTTTGATCACCCCCCCCCACCCCACAACACACACACCAGAAGTCTAAATAGCACCTTCTAGGACTCTGAGGGTTAGTCACAGAAAAGATGTTTCCAGCTGTTTCAGCTTAAACTATGTCCTATAATTAAATAATATGGTGTCTTCAGCGAAAGGGTCTGTCAATAGCCTGTATTATCTGTGGGGTGGGGGGACTTCTGGAGCCCATACCTACACTAGGATTGTGAAATACAATCTTGTGCAAGCCTACAGAGCCCAAAGATCAAGCTGCATACCCATCCAATTGGTTTTCCCTAAACACAAACCCATAGCTGCCTTGAATACAGAAGTGATACACTCATGCCATAGTGCAATTTGGAACCAACATATTCTTTGTTCTAATGTAGGAAATTGCATTACATGCCTGATACTCTGGTCAGATCCCCTGGGGGGATTTTCCCCCAAACCCCTATGTCAGCCTTCTTTTTGAAATAACATTTCTCTGTGGGAATTGTAGGTTCAGTCTCATGTCAGCAAATGGTCCCCTAATAGCCCTCCATGGCAAAGTTATGACTTATCCCCAAAGAAAATGCTGCCTTGTGAGCGTGTTTTATGGAGGCTAAGAGTCAAGTCATAAAACATCAGCTCTCACGTCTGAGTGCTTGTTCGCTAAAACACTATTCATTTGCACAGAAATGTTTGTCTTTTCTTTGTAGGGGTGTACTTGCTTGTATATTCAAATAGGCCATATGTGTCTATTTTAAAATGTCCAAAGTATTACAAGGGACATGTAGATTAGCAACTGATTATTTTGGCTGCTAGATTCTCAAATATGCCTGCTTTATCTGAAGAACACATAAATACAGCTCTTTCAGTAAAGGGTGACAGTTGGGTAAAGCTGTAAGTATTAAATTAAAAGATGGCCTACAAAGCTCTCAACTTGTTTCTGGCATTCCACACAGCACAATTAATTTTTATGTCTATGTGTTAGGCTTATCACTCACTACATAGTCTCTATTCATTTGATACAGTAAAATCATTATAAGAAATTAAAACTATTATGTACAAATATAATAACTCTAATATAATAATGCTTGCTAAAATGATGAGGGATCCATACAAAGACATATATCTGTTTATCTAGCTGCCATTTCTAACACCTTTAAATTTCTGGGGAGAGGTGGTTTGTTTTCCTAATGTAGTCTGCTAATCGTCTTTTCTTTAAAACTAATAAAGAAAATGATCCACAGATCAAGTGTGAGTGCTTCCTCTGCATTTCCCAAATACAAATGTGTCTTGTAGGCAGCGAGTCAGAAACTTGCACAATGGTGGAGTGGTTGTTGTCACTTCTCATTTCATTTTTCCTCCCTCCAATGTCCGTAGACAGAGCTGATTTTCTCATAAAGGCCAGCGATTACTGTAACACCAAGGTCAATTACAAAAATGATATGCACAAAGAGTAGACAGAAATGATCCGTACTATGCTTTCACAAGAAAAGATATGGGCAGTCTTGTCAAGCAGGCGTTCGGGGAAATCCATTCATTATGCGCTTTCCTGTCAGGTGTTGATAACCGTCTCATGACGCCCAAGTTTGAACCAAAACTTGGAACACAGTATTTGAGAAGAGGGTGTTGAAAGCACATTTAAAACTTCTTTATGTCTGTGTTAGAAGTAATTAAATGGAACATAAGAAGGAAAGAAATGCCCTGTGTCAAATCAGCTTTCTGTGGGCCCAGACACAAAATGGAAACCAGAAAGGAAGCGCTGCGGCACCCTTAGGATGAAATCAGTTCCGCATTGGTGTGTTCGCACCCTTCCCAGGGATGCTGACAGAAATCTCCCATGAGATTCTCATGACCCCATGGGAGCTGCAGTTAGTTCTGGACCAAGCGCCTGAAAGCCACTTATAGAAAAACACTAGGAAATTGGAGATCAGTTTCAGAAGTTTGTTGTGGGCCCCCCAAAGCTGTTAGCCTTGAGTTCTTTGCAGTACTTTAAACCTATTATCACTTCGGGGGGGGGAGGTAAAATTTTTTAAAAAGCAAGAAGCAAGAATCTGGCTCCATGGTAGAGCACGTGCCTGCCATGCACAAGGCCCTGGATTTGAACCCCAAAATGCTGCAAAAATAAACTAAAAAGCATGGAAAACCAAGAATATAATAAACAGCAGGATAGTCACTACTGTTGACAAATATTAACGTGTCATTGTTTTTGCATCAGTTGTTTTCTTTCTCTCTTTGTGTGTTATATACATGTGACTGTATAGACACATCCATGCATGTCCATTTGGCTGAATTAATTTTTATATGTAAAACTTATTATATGTCTCCTGAGACTGAAAAAATTTAAAAATGAGTAACTAATTAAAGGAGGCAGAAAGGAGGCTTCGAATGGCTTGCGGATGTGTTCTTCAGTGAGTGAAAGGAGTTAGTAGCAGTGATCATGCTCTCTCTCTGTATGGATCCCACCCTGGGTGCCCCGGGGAAGGTTGGATTAGTACTCATATGCTAACATTTAAAAGATGCATTAGCACATGGTGACTGGCTGGTTACAGAAAGCCTGTGCAATCCTGAGGATTTGCACATTTGTGTTAATGACTAGGATAAATGGGCTTAGAAACCCTGGCCATCCATTACCGGCTTTCCCCACTTCCTCAGCCACTTTCCCCAAGAACTCTTGTAATAGACTCAGTTCAGTTCAGAAGGGAATTACAAGTCTACACCTAACGGGGTTAATAATGCTCTAGCCCCTAGAGGCTTTTTAACCAAAAAAAAAAAAAAAAAAAAAAAAAAAAAAGACCACAAGAGAAGACTTCAGGACCAATACCGAATCTGCCCTGTTAAATGCGAAAGAAAATAAGCGTAACTGGGTTGGCAAATTACAGAAACTGTCCACGCTGTGCACATTTCCATGCTGCCTTTCTGCTTCATGCCTGTCTCTGACAAGAAAATTGCCGGTCTTAATCGAAAATAAAGCAATTATCAAACAGAGATGTGTTGTCTTATAGCCTGCCCTCTGTTAGAGGGATAATGTGTTTGCAGCATTAAGAAAGTCATTTCAAGTTGCTTTCTTACATGTTCTGGGGAACTATCAGAATCCCTGAGTAGCACATCAGTCTAGCATGTTTTACATGACTGTATTTGTATAAATGCCAGGTGACATGACTTCATGGGACTGGTGTTATTTTTTTGCCATGCGTTGTATGCATTAGATTTCTCCGAGACCATCAAGAACAATAATTATTTCCTCAAGTCTGAATTCTGTGAAGCTGTATATGAGCATCCTGATTTCACTACTTTCAGGGGAAATGTGTAGAGTCAGTCAAATTCACTTGCACGAGCTGCAGGCCTGACATTCACCCCTTTGGTTTTCTCCCTGTTCAGCTCTCTCTTGGTGATTTCAGTCTTGTAGCTTTAAATACCATCTACATGTCTGAAACCTCACACATTGTGTCTACACCATTTCCTGAATTCCAAAGCATATCCTATGGACTCCATGTGGATGGCTAATGCTTGCTACTCAAAAAAGCGACCCTCACATAGGCATTACTTGGGAGCTGTTAGAAATGGGAACTATTAAGCCTGTCTTAGACCTACGGAGTCAGAAGTTGCTGGGTAACAAGATCCCCAGATTCTTTGGCACATTAAAGTTGGAGAAGCTCTATCTATCCCACGATTGAGGACTTAGCACATTCTACCCTTATGATGTTATTTATTTTAGGCAACTCTTCTGTCTGATTATAAACCCTTCTTGGTCAGGTGCTATGGTTCATTTCACCCTATCCTTCTAATATCTGGCAGAGGTGATGCTAACAGAATACATATTCAGCTACACTACAATGCAAATAAGCAATGAAAGCCTGCTGCCTTTGAGGCTGGGAAGGAGAAAGGGGTGCCTGACTCACATTCGCAGCCATTCACCATAAGAGGCATCGTCATCGTATAGCACAATGACTTTATAAGCTTATATACAGCACTTCATGACTTTTCCTACCAGGGGCCACATTCTGGTTGAGGATCTCAATTAAGTAATGTTTTATCAAGAAGCTCCCACTAACTGTTGCTATAACAATTTCATGCTTTCCCTAGCCTTTTCAAACTTTGAATTTGTTCATGGAGCCAATTAGAGTTACCAACCATTTGTCCTGCTCTAAGATGGACATCTATACAATAATTGGGGCATGTCTGAGGCTTTTCTTTAAAATATGTGTTTACCAACACCACCCTAGGCTTATGCCCAACCACACTGGGCTGCCATTTTCTGAACAGATGAACAATTATGTCTTTCTTTGACCAATGGCATTTCCCATTCAATTTTCCAGTTTTGTTCCTAGATCTGATACCTATTTAAGAAGATTTCACAGGACTCAAGGGTTTTACGAAAGTAAATAAGCAGTAAATTTCCTTCAGATGGCCTCTGAATACCCTTCATTTACATCAAGAATTGAGACAGAGAAATGGAGTTGAGAGCAATTGGACTGTTCTAGTTCAGCAACTTCAGAAGGTATGTGTCATGCCTCTCTGCTCTCTCGAAGCATTAAATAATAATAATAATGACAACAAAAATTCACTTAGTGAACACATGCTCCTAAAGAGAAGTGACCAGATCCAAACAGAATGTCTTTTCAGTGACCATAGCTAACTTATTTTTTTAAATGTATGTCAGATGTCAATGGTTATTGTACCTACAAAAAGTCTTCAGATGAAATATCCTTTCTTATTTTCCAATTTATTTCCTATGGCTATTTATAGCGGAGTTTGCTCTATGATCACTTGGGAGCTTATTAAATGCCTACATTCCAGAGACTCAACCCAGGCCTAATTAGGATTTACAAAGGACTCCTGGAGAAGAAGTCATTCAAATCTACTTTCTAGGTGATCTCTCTTTGAATGACCTTCTAATAAGTGTTTATTTCAGAAATATTTTTTTGAGGTTAAATTAGAAAAAAAAAAACCCACTCTGCTCTTGTTCATTTAGCCCTTCATGATTGTTTTTGAGTAGTTTCTGGATCTTGGGCTAACCCTGACAATGGAGCCAGGAAGTCCAGGTCTGCAGGGAGACTATACATAATAAAATGCATGCCTACATTGGTAAAGGCCATGGTAGAACTAGACACAAATCAAAGACCAGGTTCATCTATTTGAAAGAAGTAATAATCCCATGCAGGCAGCCAAAACAAAATCTTCAGGAATTAGCATGAATACCTTTCCATGTGAAAGGAAGATTCTGTTTCGTTTTTAAGACCATGCCAGAGGGGCTGGAGATATGGCCCATCAGTTCAGAGCACATACTGATCTTCCAGAGAACATGAGTTTAGTTTCCCATATCCACACCAAGCAGCACTCAACTACTTACACACACACACACACACACACACACACACACAAAGATAAAAGTAATGAGGTCTGGAGAGATGGTTCAGTCGTTAAGAGCACTGGCTGCTCTTTCAGAAAACGCAGGCTCTATTCTCTGCACCCACGTGGAGGTTCACAACCATTTGTAACTCCACTTCTGGGAGATCTAATTCCTTCTTCTGATGTACATGGTACTCAGACAATAGTGTACACATAAAATAAAGTAAATAAACCTAAACAAGAACTTTAATAATGATGATGATGATAATTTTTTAAGCGCAAGAAACAGTTAAGCTGACAAGATGGCTCAGCAAATAAAGGCTCTTGTTGCATCAGCTTGGTAACCTGAGTTTGATCCTGGAGCCTAGGATGAAAGGGGAGATCTCATTTGTCTGGACTGCCTGAATGCCCAACAAGTGCCTCTCCCCATCCAAACACAATAATAATGAATAGAATAAAATAAAACAGAAAGTTTGCAAAAAGGCAGGACTAGAAAGGATGCACAGCATCCTTTGCAAGCCTGGTACTGAAATTACTGAACAGATGAAAGACTAGGAATGCCCAGAACTAATTAACAAAAGTTAACAGGGCTTCCAGGGTGTCCAGGGCTTCCAGGGCTCCAGAGCGGTGGGTCCATGGGTTCACAGGAGTGATCTGACTCCTCCCTCTGACTTTGCTCCATCACCATCTGATACCTTGGTCATCGTGGAATGCAGTATTCTGCCTTTCCCATGAGGTGCCACCATCAGCCCAGTACTAAGGAGTCACTCTCAGCAGCACTTCTGCTGTTCTTGTTTGCTTCCTGCTAACTTTGTTTTCTTCCAAAAACAAACTATTGGATGTGAATGTTATTTTTTCCAAGCAAAGACAAATATCTAACATCAGGCTTCTACCACGGGAATTTACCTTACTAAATACAGTTTAAGGCAATATTGTTTTTAGGCCCAAATTTAATTTTCCTGGAAAGACTTGAAGTCTGCTCTGGAGGGACGGTAGGTTGGACCCTTCTTGACAAAAATAAGTACATAAATAATAAAATAAATAAATCTAACACTAGTTTCTCTGCTATATAATTCCCATATAAAGAACTCCAAGTTGCCTGTAATTCCAGCACTTGTGAGACAGAGATTGGCTCCCTGGGGCAAGCTGGCCAGATAGACTAGCCAAATCCACAAAAGTGAGAGACCCTGCTCTATGGGAGCATGATCCAAGAAGACACCCATTATCAACCTGTGGCCTCCACTTGCACACACATGTGAACAGGTATACACGCAACATAATATATGCATACTCGTGTGAAAAAAAAAAGGAATCCCAACTGAACCAAAACTGAACATGAACAATGTTTGTGTCCCATCAGAGTCTGCCTGTTTTTCTAAATGACTGTATCCTAAATCCTGGAAGTATCAGTGGGGAGGAATGAAAGGAAACACATGTGGACCCATGTTCAGCTTTCTGTTATGTTGAAACGTTTAAGTAGCACTGTGCACTCGTCAATGCCCCCTTTAAACTATGAAGGAATCTTGTTTCCTTACTCATTGAGTTTCCTGAAGCAGTATGTAGTAAGCAGGGATATTCATGTAATAGTTGTGATCCAGCTGCCAAGGATCCCATAATAAAATTGCCATTCCCAAGTCTCAGAGCTCTGGCATCTAGTGTCCACGCAGCAGCCATTTTGAAATCGGGCTCTTTGCTATTCTTGCACCTGATGCTTCTGGGACCTGTGAAACAGCTGACCTTTTGATCTTTTTAATTAGTCACAGGGAAGTTTTTTCAGACTATATGTCTATAATTGTAGCGATGTATTTGCCTGTGTATCTGTAACAGTGGCCACGCCATTTTGGCGTGGTTACAGGTGCGGACGTGACCATGTCCGTTATGTGGGTTGGTACCTGAAGATGTGGCCCAGACTTAAAATGGATCTTCCCATCTCAAAAGATCCAGATTTGGGATTGATCTTCCCACTTCAAAGGATTCCATCAAGAAAAATCCCTCACAGCTATACCCAGGCACTTGGTTTTAGTTAATTCCAGATATAGTTAAGTTGACAACCCAGAATAGCCATCACCCTAGAAAAATAATGCAGAACACATACTTGGGAATGGGAAGAGGTTGCATTTTTATGCTGTGCTGGAAAGAAGGGTTTGATTTCAAGGCCCAAAGGAAACTGCCTTGCACGGAGGTGTTCAGTGGTCTCTGGCTTTTTCCTGGAAGTACCTGCTGCCGCTTCATTTCCTGATTAGTCCTCCTCTCAGACTCGGTTATGCTTTTTATTTTATTTTTTAACCTGGGGCAACTGGTTTTTAATTGATTTTTTAATAAAGGTATTTCTTGCTCTCTTTCACTCTGATTAAGAGCTATTGCATGACCTCATCAGGACTGGAAGAGTATTGATGGCCTGAGGTACCATGGGGCTAATAAAGATTGCTATCCAGTATTTTTTTAGTGTCACATAAAAACTCCCTCATGTAAGATACAGCGGGGAAGAGCATAATATAAATGTCATTTTAGGAGCAGAAGTGTTGGGGTGTATATAGGTAAACATTAGTGATTTTATTTATGCACCCAAACAGGTCTCTCTCCCAGGGATACTCGCAGAAGAGTAGGCACTGGAGGGTCAGAAGATTAGAAGTCCATTTTGAAACAAAGAGCCCAGCTTGTGTCTAGGTTTCCTTGATATGAAGCAGAAATGGAATATAATGTTTCGGATGAGGGGTAGAGGACACTCTAGGCTCCCTTTTCCATCTGCTCACTGGTACCTTTTCATCAAGTATTTCAGAAGCCAAGAGAGATCGGAAGAAGCATGCCACAGGGTGTCTTCTGTTACTCATGAAATTTTAAAATTCAACATGACCCATTTGTTCATGGGGATGGAGGACCCATGTGAGAACAGTTTGGGGTGTGCCTGTGAGATTTCTAGATGATTCCATGCCATTTAATAAGATTTGGTGCAGAGAAAACAAAACTAGGCCAAAAAGGAACCAAAAAAGCTCAGTTCTTGCCATGAAGTGAATGGAGCGTCAAGGAGAGTCCAGAATCCCCACTAGGCCAAAGGAAAGGGAAATTTGAGGATTTATTTTTTTAACTCAAAAGTGTGATTGTTCCCGGAATTCAAGCCATGTGCCCAGTACTGTCTGGAGCTTTGGGGAATATTTGACATCATTCGTTCTTCCAAAGAGCTTGGCTAAAAACACAATCTAAACACACATACACCATGGCCCTTTGTCTACAGAGAAGCTGAAAGTACACATTGGCAGGTGTTTAGGTAGTCCACCATGCAATAAGTTAACTGAGGAAAAAAATCGAGACAACAAAATATAATTTCCTATTCATGTATAGCTCTTCTTTCTTATGAGTTATTGTTTCCTAACTTTCAGGGAATTCTGTGCAAAGCCAGCAATTACCAGTGCCAGTGGGAATGAATTATCATTATTAACATAACCCCATTTGTATCTACAGCCTGTTAAAGGTCAGGGAATGTGAGTGCATTGCATGTGTATGTGTATAGTGTGTGTGTGTATATGTGTTAATGCATAGATGCATGCAGGCGTGTGCGGCCATAAGTTGACATCAAGCATCTTCTTCCGTCTCTCTTCACTTTACTTACTGAGGCAGGGTCTCTTAGCCAACCTAATCAGAGCTCTCTGATTCAGTTAGTCTAGCTAAACAGTTTTCTCTACCCCAACCCCTCAAAGACTGGTGCAATGCTTTCCTATGTCTGTTGGAAATCCTAACGCTAGTCCTCATGCTTGTGCTGTAAGTGATTTATCCAACCCTCTGCTCAGCTTCAAACATCTCTTATTCTCTACAGTACAGTCCTGTGTGGCTCATTTCACCGATGAGAGAACCAAGGGTCAAAGCATACAGCTAAGACCATGGAAAGTCCAGACTGGAATCTTGGGACCATAAGCATTACCCACACTGTCCAGGTGAGTTCAGATCTGTCAAAGTTGCCAGCTGACCACAAGACTCTACCTTCCCAGGCTTTTGGTAGGCAGATGGGCAAAACCTGGTATGACCTGCTTAGTTTCAGTTGACAAACCGAGGTCAATCTCCCAGGTCCAGCCCTTGCTGTTGTTTCTACTCTACCACATTGCCTCCTGCTATCTCACTTTATTTTCCCTTTTCAAATCTGTGTGCCTTGAGTGTTTGGGGATGTGAAAGATTAATAACCTTAGTCTGGACTAGGCTGACTGTGGGCAGGCCCTGTGAGAACTTTTCCCACACTTTGGTGCCAGCAGGTCTCAAGACTGAACTGCATACCCCTGTTATTCTTTCTAGCTGTGGGCCTCCCTGGAGCCACAGACCCCACTGTGAAAAACTGAACCAAAGACCCACGGGACTGCTACCCAACATGTCAAAAGAGCCAGATCTGTATGTTTTTACCTTCACTCTGAAACTACTGTCAAACCAGAGCCATGCTGGACCCATACCAAGCTGACACTTTAATCTCTGTAACTAAATCCATCAGTGAAATACGAATGCTGCCTACGTTATTTTTTCTTTTCTAGTCAGTGATTAGCAGCCAGAAAAAGTTCCTCTCAAGGAATTCATTTCCCTCAGGACCCTGTTCAAGCCTTAAGAGTTCACCAAGAAAGAAGCATGGGTCCATCTCCAGGTCCACAGCAGGTCCTTTGGGTGCAGCACAGTGAATCTGGACATGTGACATCTACCCTGGTGCCATCCCTCCTCGGTAAATCAAGTAGCCTGGCTTATGTGGATGCCTTCTCTTTCTACTTTAAAGCTTCCATGGCCTTTGTCAACCTTGATCAAGGAAACACTAAGCTTGCCTAATTTTAGTTTTTACATTTATTCCTTTACTTAACAAGCTTTTGAAAATGTCTAGGTTCTTCCAAGTGCTGAGAGTGGAGGAGTAGCATATATGCCATCAACTTATGTCTGCCATGGCAAGTGCCACCCAGGAAAAGTAGAAGGAGATTTAAGAGTATTTGATATAGGACACGACCTTGACTACAGTTAAGCATGGCCACCGTCATTTCAAGTGGTGTTTCAGCTAAGAAATGAAGGATATGTTGGCACCGGCCAGGTGACAGAAGGGAAAAAATGAGCTTTCTGCACAGAGCAAACAGCATGTTTGGGTGGTCATGGGCTAGAAAAGTGTTAAACCGTTCAGAGACATGAAAGAGCTCCTACAAGCCTGGAGAATAAATAATCAGTAAAGGGAACATAGTTACACTATCCTCAGAGCAAAATCCCGTCTTTTTTCCCTATCTGTGGCTGTGGAACTCTAACCACCCTGTCCATCTTCATGCCCTTCTAACTCATGCTCTACCAGGCCATTTATCTCAACCTCAAAAAGTTTCAGGTGCTAAAACACCACCCCCTTTTTCTTCTATTACAAAAGAGAGTTGATGGCCAAAGCATAACACTTCAAATAGCATGTGTTAAGACCTGGTGTGGTCTGTGGCAGATCAAGGGGAGTGTACCTTATGAGGCTCCCCTGAAAAAGCATTAAGTGCAAGCAGAGGTGTGAGGCAAGGAGAATCGGTGTCTTTCAAAGTTGTCACAGGAAAGAGCTGACTCTTTGTGTGTCCAGTTGAGATGCTTCTGAGCTGCCCAGCCAGGATGCCTTTGCAAACTTCTCTGGATTTGGGATCATCATAGATCCAGGACTGAGGGGTTTGGGTTAGCTCTGAAATTCATCTCAATCTGCTTTGCTCATCACTGACCCATTGCAAGACAAACAGGTGGATATTTTTATGTTTTTGTTGAAGTCAAGTAAGAAGGTTTGTATGATTATTTTATTTTGCTTTAAATTTGTTTTTTGTATAATAGGTTCTTCCTGTAAAGCCAGGCTAGCTGGGAACTCGTGACCCTTCTGCTTCAGCCAACTGAGTACTAGGATTACAGTCAGGCACCACCATGTCCAACTCTAACTGTATTAGAATGGTGAAAGCCATGTAAGTATGTTGCAGAGACTTTATGTAACAGAGAGAAAAAAAATTCTTGGGAGTGCATCACCATGTCATAGACTGTCATACCTGGGTGTGTGCTATTCCCTTCTTTGTTATATGAATTTTTACTATTTTTCAAATTCAGTTTTGTCTCCTATTAGCATTTTGAACATTTCCCATGACCTTATAAAAATTGGATAATGTTCCCCTTGAGGTTGTAGACTGCAAAACTAGTATGTGCTTGTCTGACTGTATCAGAGTATATAATAGCACCGAGCCAAAGCTTACACCCACCTGACTCTCCCTCACCACCTCATCCCTAGACACCCAGTGCCAGCAGGCCAGCCCATGTCCTTCCACGTGGGACTGACAAGCACAACTGATTTTCTGTACACAGTGATTTCTGTTACACAAGAAATCTTCTTAGCTTTCCCCCATACTCACCATATCATTCATGCCAGAAAGCATAAAGCTGTTTCATTTTCATTAAAGACACAACAGTATTCCATTATACAGACAAGGCATGATTTATCTCCATCCGGACCCTAACAGTACTGTTTGTGTAAGGTTTCTGCAGCATGCCTACTTAAGATGACCCAGGCATTCATCCTTTTGCACCCACACAGGTTTCTCTCTAGAGTGGGTAGCAGTGGATCCCCGAGGGGCGCAGAAAATGAACTTTTGAATTTCATAGATACTGTTATTTTGTGTTCTGTAAGGTGCATTGCAAATCCATTTGTACTGTCACCAACAGCTCTTCAATTTTTGTTGCTGCTGTTTTGTGTTTTTAAAACAGGATATCACTATGTGTGTAGGTTGGGATAGAACTTGTGATGTTCTCCTGTCTTCTCTGGAGTGCTGGGACTACAGACATGGGTCCCCACACCCATATAACACCTCCTCTTTCTTCATGCCCTTTGCTCTGTCTTTGCTGGATGAAGGAGATGCAGCATCTCTTTGCAGCTGTGGCAAGCACTGCTCTCACCCAGAGCTACGTGCTCTTGGAATTGCTTCACGTGGGCGTATAGCCTTTCACTGCCTGCCAATCACCTGTGCTCACTCTTCCTTTATCGACATATTAGATTGTAAATGCTATTGTTGCTGATTTATAATCGTTTGCTGTATATTAAGAAAATTAATTCTGCATATGTGTCACAAAAAACTTCATCTGAATATTTCAATATTCTGATTTTATGTTTTCCCCCTTTTGCCAGAACTTAAAATATTGATGTAAGAGGACATTCTGTGGTTTTCCCTCATGGGAGTACTGAATCATGTCTTTGTTTGGTTGTTAGGTTGTTTGGGCTTGAACCAGGGTCTTACTATGTAGTCTCGCTGGCTTTGTGCTCATAGAGCTCTGCCTACCTCTGCCTCCCAAGTGCTAGAATTAAAGGCTTGTGTGCCACCACACCTTGCTGGATGTGGCTCTTAACAAACTATTGTGAAAATAATTTTTCCCCAGACAAAAATCAAGAAATATGGCCATCCAAAGAAAATGGTCTTTCTATACTCCCTAAATGCTAGCTGGTGGGTGGCGGAGAATAGGTGGGGAAATCAAGATCAGGTAGGGTGCCTAAAGAAATCTATTCAAGTTTAAGGAAAATCTATTCAAGTTTAAAGAAAACAGGAGCGAAACGCCAGCACCCTTCTGCTTTAATCAGCAGCCCATCCCCCTGCAAACTCTTTTTCCAGGGAACAGCTTAGCTCTCTCCTTTCCTGGAATGTAAACATTTTCCAAGGTTGGAGTGATCTTTTCACATCATAAAATATATAATCCTTCTGAAGTGGGTCCTTAGAGTTTCAGGTTGTCGGGCTTATCAAATAACTGAAACAAATAAATCAACCTTTTCCGGTTGGGGTCAGTGGCTTTTGGAATCAGTTGTGGGTAGGGGATCCGACTCACCTGATGTTGCTTGCTGCATTATTAGATGAGCTGCCCATAAGCAACTGTGTCCTCCACAAGCTACATCTCTTACTTGTGACTGCTTCAGTATGGAAAAATTCACGAGTACTGTCATGGCTGAACTGTGCCCCTCCCTGCAAAGTTCATATTGAAGTCTTAATCCTCCAAACCTCAGAAGGTGAGTGGATTTAGACATGGGGTTTAAGAAGGCAATTAAGGTTAAATGAAGTTGTTGGGGTAGCCTCTAATCCATGAGGAGATTAGGACCCAGGCATTCTCAGGAAGATGTAGAGATGGAGGACTGGGCATCCTGAAACCAGAGGGGCTCAGCAAGAAACCAGCAGTGCCGGCATGGTGCTCTTGGACTTCCAGTACAAGGACACTAAGGTTAGTTTCTACGGCTTAATATACATGGCCTCTGCTTCTTTGCAATGACAGCCCCAGAGAATTAATTAAGATCCCAAAATGAAAAAGAACAGTATGCTGAATCCTATGTACCCATAGCCTAGCTTCAGTAATTTACTACACACACAATTTTTTTTAGAATATTCTAAATCCCAAACATCAATCACATCATTCACTGATAAACACTGCATCTCTATTTAAGGCTTAAACACAAACCATATCGCTAGATCGTTATCTTAGCTGACAAAACTACTTGGTCACTCTCTGGACGTATTGAAATCCTCCCTATGTCTCAGAGAGGTGGTATTTATGGACACTTTATATCAAAATCAAAATTCAGCTTTGTATTGGGTTATTGGGTTGTTGCTGCTTTTAAGTTTCTTTTATTGTAGCAGAGACTGCAGTCTTCGTATGAGAGTGTGATTTATTGGAAAATGCTAGGCAGCTTGTCTTGGAGAGCACCCATCTTCTGATTTGGCTGATTCTTTGTGGTATAGCTTAATTTATTCCCCTCTGCCTTATATTTTCTCTATTTAGTAATCCAAGATTTAGAGGCTTGTCTAGATTCTGCTTCAGTGTTTTAAGCAAGAATATTTCATTGAGATTTGAATTTTTAAAATGTTAAAATAACCCACAATTTATTTTTTTCTATTGGAAATATGCCTAATAGCACATAAAAAAGGTCCTGGGTAACTGGTAAGGACATTCTTATTTTTTGCATGACAGAAAACAAAATGAGAGAAATAAGGAATATGCCAAGGTTACCCTTTCCAGTAAAAATCTGAGAATGGAACCTCCTGGCTGCAAGACCTACTTCATGCTTCTAGGTTTAAAGAAGAAAGGTGAATTAAAATAATGTTGGAGTGTTTGCTTCGGCAGCACATAATTCTAAAATCATGTTGGTGTGGTAGCCACCTGGACCAAACAAAAGTGTGCCCAAACCGCCATACCTGACCCTTCCGAGGCTTCCTTTTGCTGTGTTAGAAGCAGATTCTTCTCTGCTCAGGTAGCACTCCCTAAGGTCCTCCCTGGGAATGGGGCTTCATTGAAGCACTGCTTATGCGGCAGAAAACTGAAACAACCTATGCACTCAAATCAAATGAGGGCTTGTCAAGTCTGTTATGGAATATTAAGCAGTCTTTAAAAATTCAGTAGAATTGTGTCTGTTGATATGAGTCATCTCTGAGATATAGTGTGTAGTGAAGAAAGCGTGTAGTGTAGGCTACAAGCCATGCAGTGCTTAGGCCTGGGATATTATTACAAGAATACCACCAGAGTAAGGAATGGAAATCAGAGGGATGGGTGGGCAGCTGGTATAGAAAATAGATTTGCTTTTATTTGTAGAGTCTTTTGTGATAATTAAAGTTTTAGCTATGGATAGAAATTACTCCTTCAAAAATAGCAATGAAGTTAATGACTGCTTTGGAAATTGGGATGTCCTGCCTGAACTGTCAGTGATGTTCAGAGCTGAGCCAGGAGTTGTGGGTCCCTGCCTGTGTTCATCAAGCCCAGGGATGACAGACAGCTGTGGGGTTTCCTTTGAAACACTTTTCAGCTTGCATTTGAGCACTTTGAAGAGGCAAAGCAAACAGACTTTTGGAGCCGCTTTCAGGAATCGAATGTGTTCTGTGTTTCAAAGGATTTTAACTCACAAATGGACCTTTCTCTAGACTGACATTGCCCACTTTGAGAAACTAAAACAAGTAGCTCGTACCTCCCCCTCCCCAAATGTATAAATTATTATTACCTCTGATCAAACATGCAATGTCAAGTCTGGAAGAAAAGAGAAATTTCCAAAATAGAGTCTGTTAGTGTTTTCATAAAACATGCCATGATGTACTATACTATACATTGCAGGGACCAGGGAGGAAGTCTATTAATAGAACTGTGCAAACAATAACAAGCCCACAAGGGCCTGGACATTTTTAAAGATATGAGAATGAGCTCTTGGCTCTATAACTGTGGAGCCATTAAGACACCTGCCAGCATGACTTCTTATTTGTGTAGGTCCCCTCACCCCATTAGAGTGTGTGTGGAAAGACATTTTCAAAGAAAGTAAAAATCAGTCAAGAAAACTCAAAGCCCCAGCTCTGAAGTTTGTTGAAGGCAGCATTTGGGAAGCATGAGCCATGGACATCAGCAGGAAATACAGCTGAGAGTTTTCACAGGTTTAACCCATCAGAGTCCTGAGCCTTATCCAGGTGAAATGGACTGACACCTACCAATGGACCCGACTCTAGACTCTAGGCTTCTGGGATCCATGATGCTAGTCACATGTTATCACAGAGCAAACTAGCTCCTTTTGGATTGGACCTTCATTCTAACAGCTGAACCTGTTCAAATCCAGCCTAAGACTGCGATTATTGGGATATTGAGACCAGAAACCTTCCTGCAATTCTTTGCCCTATTAACTGATCAAATTCCTCATTTATTCTTTTGGGCAAAAGGGTGGATAGTATGTGTGCTAATATGTTATAAATATATCGTGGTGATCAAAGGTGTGGTTAGATTTGGATCTCAAATAATCCCCAAAGCTCAGGTGCTAAAGATGTCAACTCTAATGGGACAGTGGGCTGAGGTATGCAGCCCTTGGAAGATGATTAGATCATGTGGCTCTGGTTGCATCAAGGGACATTAGAGAGTGGTAGAATCCTTAGTAGGTGAGCCTATTTGGAGGAAGTGGGTCCCTGGGGGTGGGGAGCAAGCTCTGGAAGGGTGTATCTAGTTTATGATTCTGCCTCCTCCCTCCTTTTCTCCCTTCCACCCTCCATCCCTCTCTCCCTCTGTCCCTCCCTCCCTCCCTCCATCCTTCCATCCTTCCCTCTCTCCCTCCTGGCTGCTGTGGGGGCAACAGCTTGGTTCCATATTTCTGCCATGACAATTCCACTTTACCAAAGGCCCAGAAACAGCAGAACCAAGATGCACTAAACCCTTTGAAATAATAACAATAAGTTAATTTGGGGGAGGATTAGTCACAGTGACAAAAGGTTAGTGGATCTATGTGGGCTCCATTCAATTCTCAACTCTACCATCTGATCACTACAAGACCCGCCCTAGAGGCTGGTGCTTGGGTTGAAAACTATGAACTAATTCTGAAATCTTTCCTTCAGAAAAACCCTTTTTCAAGAGCTCCCACCCCCAAGTCCAGCTGGGAGGGCAGCTTGTGTACTAGATACCCCACCAAGCATCATGACCCAAGGGAACTCTGGTCCTAGGGTCTTCCTGATGGGAAGGTGAATGAACTCCCAGCTAAGCTAGGGCCTCAAGAGAGGAGCTGTGCTGAGCAGAGTCTTGAAACTAAGTTGCTTGTGGGTATTAAGAGACAGCCATGGTGGACAAAGAAGGATTCCCTAGCTGGGAAGTGACAGAATGCACCTAGCTGGGCTCTGGCACACAGCTGGGCAGTGACTCATCCGTCATCTGCAGGAGGGTTTCTTTTTGAGACAGTGTCTTTCCTGGGAAGCTCAAACCTGACTTGAATTTGCCACACTCCTGCCTTACCCTCCTTCCTGCATGCTAGAGTATGTCATGCATTTGCAACTTTGTAGCTCCATGAGGGTTATGGTGTATACTATATATTTCTCCTTACCAGGGTTTACCAACAACATGTACGGGTAGGAGGGTAGAAGGTCTTGAGCACTCCCCTTCCCTTCTGGGAGACCTCTCTTCTCTCTCTATCTCTGCTGCATTTCTTTGAAATAGTAGGGGCTATTGATGTGGACAACTTACAGGGTGGAAACAGTAGAGGGCAGAGAGCCACTGTATAAAAAGGGTCATATGCCTCTCCCCCTTTTCTAGATATCCCTGCCCATTAGCATCCCCAGTTGTCCCAAGTGTTACCCACTTTCACTGATTAGACTGTATAACTAGAAGGACCCTCCTATTCCAGTTCTTTCTAAGCCCAGGTATATAACAGGAGATCTGGCTCACTAAGGGAGACAATTTTCAGGCTAAGAAAAACTCCATCTTCATATACCTAATGAAGACACTCATTTTAATACATTTATAATTCAGACAACTGAGTGTTTCCTTGGAAGCCATTCTGAGCATCACAGATTACTGATAAGGCTGCTATCATAGATTTTGCCATGTTGAATAATTGGACATTTTGATTTGTATCAGTTGTGTCTAGCAGTAAACCTACTTGAATCTAAACTTGGTCTGAGGTACCTTAGAGTTCAGAACACCTGCTTTTCTACAGCCTGGCTGGAGATCAAACTGACCCAGGTTTTTCCTGGTCCAGGAACTGAGTTGGTCATTGTCATTGAGATATAGAGGCCCAAGGACAGTGGCAATCATCACTGTGCTGGTTCACAGAGGTGACTGTGGGGAGTCTAGGAGCAGAATCCTTGCAGTTCCCAGGTAACCTCCTCTTCCTCCTAGCACAGGGCCCAGTGCTAGCACAGGAGCCAATGATGCAATGAGGCTGGTGTTTATTCCTGGAAGTTCCCTTAAGAGTCTACCTCTTCAGCCCTCTCAGAAATTCCCAGGAAACACACAGAAGTGTCTGCATTTTATACCATCATTGGGGGTGTTAAAAAGCCAAGGAAGAAGCCAGACATGCAGGAGACTCAAAGGTAGGCTTGGCAAACAGAATGCAAATTTTGTGGCTTAGGCTTGGTCCTTTAACAGGGAGTGACTTCTGCCTCTCCTTCAATCTTCCTCTAGATTCCCACTGCCAACTCCTCTCCTCTACCTAGGATCTACCCAGGCCTTGACTTACTTGCAGATGGGGCTTCCTCCTCAGCTGCTGTAGTTTTTCAGATTATATTCTTTGTTTTGACCTATGGTGCCTATGAACTCCTCCAAGGGAATGTCCTCACGAGATCAAGGGCTTTTATTCCCCACTACTTTCTCAGCATTTAAAATAATAACTGTCTCATACTCACTAAAAGTTATAGAGCCCTTCACCGGTGCTCAGCTTTTGATATGCACTCAGCCATCAAATCCCCATGCCAATCTAATGCATCATATACAACAACCCATATTTCACAAATGAAAGAGGGGAGGCTACAAAAATTAAAGAATCTGCAAGAAATCCTCCAGGCTATTCAATGGGAAAATAAAGGAATACATTTTTCAGTAAAAACTAGAACAAAATAAACAATGTGTCCCATAATCCTTAGAGAAAGAATGGAAAGAAAGATAAGTGAAAATAACTACAAGGGAATATAGTCATAACCTCTTTCAAAAAGGTTTGTTTTTTTATTATTCTAGTAACCTTTTTAAATACTTACATGATTTTTGAGAAATAATTTGAGGTGATCAGCTTAGTTGACAAATTGAAAAAAACCACCTCATGTTAATTTTATGAAACATCAATCATTGCTGAATAGGTTCTCTGGGGACATCTGCTTGGCTTGGCGTTGTGATGGCTGAGGAAGGCCCTTTCTTCCAGGGTCAAAATGGCTTCCGGCAGTCATGCCATCATTGGCTGTGACTTGGTGTCCTGCTAAAATATGTGTCCCCTGAAAAACAATCTAGTCTTCTCAAATCTTTTACGTGATGATTCCAATGATCCATAAACATCCACCCAAGGGAGAAGAAGGGTAGACAGTCTAGGGGGATTCTCCCCATTGAGGGAGGGGATCTCCCAGGGGAGAGAAGAAGGAAGACAAATTGACAGGTGTCCCATTAATAGGTACCCTACTAAACATATCTAAAGTAGAATGGCAAGTGAGTCTAGTAAAAAAAGCTTACATGTTTATCCTAAGTTTTCCTTATAGATTCAAAAGTGGCAAGAACTCTGTCTACCTTCCCAGCTCTATCCCAGCCTCCTTAACAAGGACAGTGCTGGTGTGTAGTATGTTGGGGGTAGCTCAGTGCACCTTTTGCAGTTAATCTCAGGGTTCCACCTGCCCTCTTTCTGCCTTCCCATCCTTCCAGCAGGTTCTGTCTTCTATATCCCACCAATTTTCTCCCCTGGCAGTGAACATCTCCTTTGTTTTTTTTTAAGATTATTTATTATATAATCAGTGTTCTGTCTGTGTGTATGCCTGCTGGCCAGAAGAAGACACCAGATCTCATTACAGATGGTTGTAAGCCACCATGTGGTTGCTGGGAATTGAACTCAGGACCTCTGGAAGAGCAGCCAGTACTCTTAACCACTGAACCATTTCTCCAGCCCCTCTTTTGGGTTTTTTTCCAGTAACTTATTTCCACAAGGACTTGTATGAACTTGATCATATCTAGATACAAGTTTGTAAAGAGTTTTGAAAAGCTTATTATTGTCTTTTATGGCAATATGTCCCATTTATTTTTAATCCTAACTCACTCTCTAGAGGGCAGAGGCTTGGCACCATTGGCTCTGTAGTCTTTTTTTTTAAAAAAAAAAAAAAAGATTACTCTGTGTGTGTGTATGTGTGCACGCGCGTGCGCGCGCACGTGAGAGAGAGAGAGAGAGAGAGAGAGAGAGAGAGAGAGAGAGAGAGGGCGCGCATGCATGTGCACATATATGCATATTACAATTTACATGGGAGATGAAATATGAACTGAGGTTCTCATCACTGAGCAGTAAGCACTCTTAACCAATCCTGAAAGTGCTGGATTAATCCCAAGTTATCATTAATGCTTTACTGATGTCAACTGGAGAGCATCATTGATTCTTAAAGCCTTACTTAAAACCTTAACTTATAAATAAGACAAGCAACACACACACACACACACACACACACACACACACACACACACGCGCGCGCGCGCGCGCGCGCGCAAATACACACACTCACACAAAAAACATACACATCGCTTTCCCTAGGAAGAAATGAAGGAAAAATACACCACTGTAAGTGCCACTGGGTAGCTCTAAGATGTCCTTATCTTCTTTGATTTAGACAGATTATCTGATAGCAAGCCAGCTCATTTACCACAGCACCCTAAAGCCAGAGCCTGCCTAACTCTAACTCCTTACAGGCCACTTATCCAGCAACCAAACCCTCTCCCTCTCTCCTTCCATCCTACCCTTCTTCTCTCCTTCCTTCCTTCCTTCCTTCCTTCCTTCCTTCCTTCCTTCCTTCCTTCCTTCCTTCCTTCCTTCCTTCCTTCCTTCCTAGTCTTAAATATCCCAGACTGGACTCAAACTCACTATGTGGACAAGGATGACCTTGAACTTCTCATCCTCCTGCTTCTACTTCAGAAGTGCTGAGATCCAAGGCATATACCACCACATCTGATTTCCATTTCTGTGGTGCTGGGTGTCTTTTTATGTGTCTAGTATCCATAAACCCATGGCTTTATGGATACTAGACAAACCCTTTACCAACTGACATACACCCCTGGCACCTTTATTTCATTTTGATTAGCAGCAAACTGAAAATAATATGGATTTAGATTCTTTCATTAATTACAACTCTATAAAGATGATCAAAGAATCACATCTTTTTTACTCTCACTAAAACCATACTAGGCTGGGGAGATGGCTTAGTGAATTAAGTGTTTGTTAAGTTCAGAACCCAGAATCTGCATAAGAGCAGACTCAATGTAGATCTGTAATCCTCACTTTCTTACAACAAGATGGAAGGCAGGCAACAGAACACCAGAAGCTAGTAGGTCAGGTATCTTGGTGAGCCTAACTGTAGACAAGAGATCCTGCCTGTCTCAAGGTTGGAGGACAAGGACCAACACCCAAGGTTGTCCTTGGACCACATTCATAGCCTTGTACATTGATGCCCACACTCAGGTACATGCACATTCTCCCACGGGCACACTTTCTCTCTCTCTCTCTCTCTCTCTCTCTCTCTCTCTCTCTCTCTCTCTCTCATAAACACACACACACACACACACACACACACACACACACACTTTTTATCTGTAGACACACACACACTTTTTAAAAACAATGGAAATGCTGTCTGTCTCAGAGGTTTGTGCTGCTGTTTCATTATCCTCTTGCATGCTTTTGGTCTGCTTGGAACCTTATACCTTCCTCCCTATGAGTAGCTGGAGAAAGAGGAGGCATTATGTCATGTCAGTCTGCAATGCTGTTCACCTCCAAACCTCATTATGGCAAGTCACTTTCTGAAGCTGGCCTGTAGCGCTGAGACAAATGATTGCATGAAGTTTTAAATAAACATACAATATTTACATTATGCTGTTTCTTGGAGTGATTTATCATCATCTTCTTTCAGTCCTGCTCTCTGGACATAAAAGACACAAGCTTTTTGCAGTTTATACAAACCAAATCCTCTGTTTGCTCTGATTAAGCATTCATGGGTCTTTAATATTGCACAGGCTTTAGAGTGGGGATTATTCCCTTTGGGGCGGTGGAATTAAATACATTAGCCAGCAGAGATAAGGGAGGGCAGGGGAGTTTAATTGCCATTAAAATAGATATGGTCGGTAACAAAAATAGAAGGCACAAAAACCAGTATGTATTCTCATTTTCGCCCTTGTGGATAGAGTCCTGTGATCACGTGATCTTGGAATGCTTCCAAAGCTGATGGTCTGGAAGACGTGGAAATGGACCAACAATGTGCCAGGGAGCAAATCAGTAACTGTGGGTTCCTCAGCTGCCTTGTGCCTCAGGGACCGTGCCCTGAGGAGTGGGAAGACCAGTCATCTACCATGAAGAATGTTCAGCTCAGTCTGAACTGAAATGATCCTGACTGAATCCATGTAGCACCACCATGTCACCCAAACCCCCACAGCTCTCTGAAGGTGGTTCAGAAGCACGGCAAGGGCAGCTACCTCACTGTGCGGGCCCCAACCAAGTAACCAGACTGGAGGAAACCATCACAGGTGATTCCAGCCGACAGCATTTCACGTTTTGCTCTTTCATAATTGCCCGATCTGCCAGAGTTTTCCTTTTCGTTCCATTCATGAATGGTGTAAATAGATCCTGTCTTGCTCCCCCAGGAGCTGACACTTGGGGTTCACAAGTTAACTTGTCCAGTTAGTGTGTGTGGCACTGATGCGGTGAGTCTAACAGTTTCGCAGTCTTTTACTTTGCTGGCTTTAGTTCCAAGTCGGATTGGGGGCGGGGGGCAAAACAAAGTAAATTCTTGGTCATTGCGAATCAAGAGACAAATGAAAGTTAACCAGAATAGAGAAAAATCCTGACTTAAAAATACAGGGCCTGGAAAGATGGCCGAATGGTTAGGATAGCATACCTGCTCTTTAGAGGACCCAGGTCAGTGCCCAACCCCACACCACACTGGGTGACTCACAATAGCTCCAGAGCATCCAGCAGCCCCTTCTGGCTCTGCAAGTACCTCCACTCACATGTACAAACACACCCATACACACATAATTAAAAATAAAATCTGGAAAATATGTATGTATATTAGCAAACTCTGTTTAGACTAAAACCAAAACCAACCAGTAGCAGAAATCAGATTGGGGACTGCCTGGGATGAAGGTGACAGCAGAGGGGAACAGAACAGGAACATAATAGGTACAAAGATTCAAGTCCAACTCTACACGAAAAGTAAGTGGATTTTACTGTACGCAAATTACATTTGGATAAAACTGACTTTTAACTTTTATCAATTTTTAATCCTCAGGAGCTTCAGGAACCTTTTATTTTAATGCAATAACTATTAAATCATTAAAATAATGAAGCTAACACTCCATGAGTCATTAACAATAGAGTGGGATATTTTCCCCTCCAAACAAACACAATAAATATCCATCAGCTTTAAGTGCTGCAACTGGGCCGTTACTGCCAACCGCTATCTGAGAAGTTACAGGAGCGGGAGGGCAGAGGAGCTGGGAGCTGCAGGCTGCCAACTCTCCCCCAGGCTGCACAGTCCTCCTGCATCCCGAGGCTGTTCATTCTCAGCAGTGCATATCAATGTTGTTTAATAGCAAGATGCGCCTCATTCTCCCACGTGAACATGGGAATACATATCCATCATCCTCATCCCCTGCGCGGCTTTCATTTTTCTATTCTCCAAGTGCTAGCTCTGGCATATTATACGAATCTATTCCGGAGGCTGAGTAGACGCAGGCGCCCTAGGAAAGTGTGGTTCAACAGTTCCAGCTCCTAAAAGGAAGAGCAAAGTGCGGATAGAGGATCCGAGTGCCTGAGTAGCCAGGTCTAGCAAGTGCAACAAATCCCCAGCTCCTGGTGGGCGATGGATAGGACCTCAGAAAACTTGCTGAGGCAATGCATCCCTCTCCTAGTGCTAGACACACCCTGCTCTTGTTCTTTATAGATGCCCAGGGTTCGTTTTTTGTGATTCAACAGTTGATACTGAACATTACCCACCCCACCCCCAGAGGAAAGGCAACCAGAGCCAAGCCATTTCTTTCTCTCTCTGTGGTCCTGCAGGCTCTTGGAGTGTTTACACTAAACTCCAGGCCTTGGAAGAGAATTTACAGCCTTATCACTGGAATTAAAGGCAATGTCAGCCAGGGGGATGTGCATCTCCTTTGCGCCTTTTCCAAGCGAGCCAGAGTTGGCTTCGTTTAAGGCGGGTGGTTATTTTATTCTCTCTCCACCTCTGCCTGAAGTTTCTCTTTGAAGATTTCCTGTCATCTTATTTGGGATAATGAGGATTTATCCGTTGCTGCTATTCCAATATTAATATCTGGAAACGATTTCTATAGGAAAATATTCTCATAAAAATCAGATTAGATGAAATCAATGAAAAGATTGCTGCAGGTCGTGTTTCCTTTAAAAAAATTAAATTGATGTGAAAGAATATTGAAAATAGCTGTAACGTTTAAAAAATAATAACAGCAAACATGTAGCATTAAAGACCATAGCCATTTTGTTTTATGGGCTTTGAAATTCCATGATCCAGTCTGGAGCTTTTAGAATCCCTTGCCTTATTAGTAGGTAATCATACCACACGTTTGTGTTTGTGAACTCAAGTATTTAAGTTTTAAAAATAGATGTGAATATTTGTGTCTTATATGCATGAAACCATATGCATATTTCTGATGCTTTCCCCAGTACCATGTTTCTGAGAGACCTGCTGATGTAGCTATAATTCATTCATGTTTGCCGTTGTATCCTCCATTCTTTCCTGGTCCACAATTGGATTCTTTCCCATTTTATCTATTTGGAGTGTTGTAAATGGTTTTATATATTTCTCCTGGCACACACACCAGAAGTTTTCTAGGTTCAGCAGGGAGTGGATTTACTAGATCATGAGTGTGCATCATAACTGTTTTCTACACATCTCTCATTAGCCATATTTAAATATAGAAACTGCCCACACCTTCACCAGTATTTCCTATTGTCAGTCTTTTTTTTTTTTTCCAAATTTAGTCAATAAGACAGACACTTCTGGGCTGGAGGGATGGCTCAGTGGTTAAGAGCACTGACTGTTCTTTCAGAGGACCCTGGTTCAATTCCCAGCACCCACATGGTGTTTCAAACTGTCTGTGATTCCAGCTCCAGGGGATCCAACACCCTCACACAGACATACATGCAGGTAAAACACAAATGAATATAAAATGAAAGTAATTTTTAAAAATGTTTAAAAAAATAGACCCTTGCGATTTTAACTTGCAATGCTAAGTAAGTTATAGTACTAGATACATGGTTGGGTTGCTCATTTCCATATGCATTACAAGTATCTACTCTTGTCCTTTCACTATCTTTATATTGAATTTTGATGAACAGGGTTCTTCATTTTTATTTTATTTTTGTAGTTCAAATTAGGAACAAGCTTGCTTCACATGTCAATCTCTTCTCCCTCTCCCTCTCCCTCCCCTCCCCCGTACCTCCCCTGTCTACCTCCCACCCCATCACCCCACCACTCCCCAGGGAGGGTAGGGCCCTCAACCGGGGCTCCCCAAAATCCACCACATCATCCTGGGCCAGGCCTAGGCCCTCCCCCATGTGTCCAGGCCAGAGAGCATCCCTTCATGTGGGATGGGCTCTCAAAGTCCCTTCTTACACCAGGGAAACATACTGATCCACTACCAGGGGCCCCTTAGAGTGCCAAGGCCTCCTCATTGACATCCACATTCAGGGGTCTGGATAAGTCTCATGCTGGCCTCCCAGACAGAAGTCTGGTCCATGTGCTCCCCCTTGTTCAGGCTAGCTGTTTCTATGGGTTTCACCGGCCTGGTCCCAACAGCTTTGATCTTTATTTCTCCCTCTCTGCAACTGGGTTCCAGAGTCCAGTCCAGTGTATATCTGCAGGTGCCTGCCTCTGCTTCCATCAGCCACTGGATGAGGGCTCTAGAATAGCATATAAAGTAGTCATCAGTCTCATTGTAGGGGAAGGGCATTTAGGGTATCCTCTCCACCATTGCCTAGATTGCCAGTTGGTGTCATCCTTGTAGATCTCTGGAAATCTCCCTAATCTCCTCAGACCTATAATGGCTCCGTCTGTTATGATATCTCTCAGCCTGCTCTCCTCTATTCTTCCCCCCGACTCAATCTTTCTGCTTCTCCATTTCCTCTTCTCCCCTCCTCTTCTCCTCTCATTTTGCCAGCTCCCTCTCCCCTACCCTCATGCTCCCAATTAGCTCAGGAGATCCTGGCCCCTTTCCCTTCTCTGGGGTCCATGCACTTTTCTCTTAGAGTCCTTGTTTCCTAGTTCCTTTGATGGTGAGGATTGTAGGCTGGTAATCATTTGCTCTATGTCTAAAATTCACATATGAGTGAGTACATACCATGTTTGTCTTTTTTGTGACTGGGTTACCTCACTCAGAATGGTTTCTTCTAGTTCCATCCATTTGCCTGTGCATTTCAAAATTCCATTGTGTTTTTCCCCTGAGTAGTACTCCATTGTGTAAATGTACCACATTTTCTCTATCCATTCTTCAGTTGAGGGGCATCTAGGTTGTTTCCAGGTTCTGGCTATTACAAACACTGCCTTGAAAATGGTTGAACATATGTCCTTGATGTATGAATATGCATTATTTGGGATATGCCCAAGAGAGGAATTGCTGGATCTTGAGGTAGACTGATTCCCATTTTTCTGAGCAACCACCATACTGATTTCCAAAGTGGTCTTATAAGTTTGCACTTCCACCAGCAATGGAGGAGAGTTCCTTTTTCTCCACATCCTCTCCAGCATAGACTGTCATTGGTGATTTTGATTTTAGTCATTCTGGCCAATGTAAGATGGTATTTCAGAGTTGTTTTGAGTTGCATTTCTCTGATGGCCAAGGATTTTGAGCACTTTCTTAAGTGTCTTTCAGCCATTTCAGATTCCTCTTTTGAGAATTCTCTATTTAGTTCTGCACCCCACTTTTTAATTTCATTTATTGGTGTTTTGGTGGCTAGCTTCTTCAGTTCATTGCATATTTTGGAAATCAGCCCTCTATCAGATGTGGGGTTGGTGGAGATCTTTTCCCATTCTGTGGGCTGTCCTTTTGTCTTGCTGACTGTGTCCTTTGCCTTACAGAAGCTTCTCAGTTTCAGGAGGTCCCATTTATTAATTGTAGATCTCAATGTCTGTGCTACTGGTGTAATGTTCAGGAAGCGGTCTCCTGTACCAATTCATTCAAGGGTATCTCCCACTTTCTCTTAACGTGGTTTATTTTTTTCAGTCTTTGTCTATATGGTTTGTGTATTGTCTTATTTAAGAAACACTTCCTTAGCCGGGCGTCGGTGGCACACGCCTTTAATCCCAGCACTCGTGAGGCAGAGGCAGGAGGATCTCTGTGAGTTCAAGGCCAGCCTGGTCTCCAGAGAGAGTGCCAGGATAGGCTCCAAAGCTGCACAGAGGAACCCTGTCTTGAAAAACCAAAAAGAAAAAAGAAAAAGAAAAAGAAAAACACTTCTTTAATCCCAGTCTGGTATACTGTCAAGAATTTTAGCATTTTCCTTGCACATTTACTTTAAATCTACCAGATTTCATGTTGTTGTAGAAGATACGGACCTGATTTTGTGGACCATGTAAATATTCAGTTTTCTCCCTGTCACTTTTGAGAGTCCTTGAAATGTAGTAGCTTCCATCAAAAACTTAGTACCCAGAAGCATATGCAGTTTACTGAGTTGTAACCCCAATCCTCAGGTTGAAGCCATAGCCTCCTGGGATATAATAAGAACTATGAGGTCATGAGGATGGGGCTTCATAGAAAGAGGAAGAGAGATTGCTGTCTGTTACAAGAAGACTCAGTAGGGAGGCAGACACTCCTAAACCAGGAAGGGACCCTCACTCAAAACCAAGTTGCCATCCCGCTATTGGACTTCCCTGCCTCCAGAGCTGTGAGAATGAATGTTCCTTAAGCCTTACAGCCTGTAGCATCTTATTATAGCAGTTCAAGCAGAATAGCATTGGCATTTCTCTTCTGGGTTCCCTGTTCTATCGTATGATTTGCCTATCTTTAACCTCCATTATTATGCATTATAAATAGCCAGCCGTTCATGGTAAACCAATTCTCCTTTGGTCCTGTGATTCTCTGTACTTGTTAGAATCATCCCATGACTTGACACAGAATAAAACTTGGGGATTTTTAATAGAAATCATATTATACCTCAATATTGACTTGAAGAACTCTACCCTTAATGATATTGAACTTTCTAACCCAACAGCATAGTATATGATTTAAGACTTTGCTAATGTATTTAAATCAATCATCATAGTTTTATACATGTTCTCTGAAATGTATTCACAGAACCTTTATATTTTATGATGTATCGATGTTTTCTTTCTTTATTCATTCACTTCTGCATCGCTGGGGACCAAGCCCAGTAAGTCCTCTGTGCTAGGCAAGTGCTCTGCCAGTGAACCCACACCCCCCAGCCTCAGTGAAGAAGTGCGATTGAGTTTTAAGCATTGGTTTTGACAGTCAGCAACTTGTTATGTTATCTACTGGTTATTTTCTTCTAGACTCGATTTTTCTCTGGGAATAACAACAGTTTTTTTATTCAACAAATCTTAAACATTCTAAAATTTTAACTTATTTACTATCTTAATTGTATTGGAGAAGGGTGCCCCCAGGAGGCTGTGTTTTCACAGGGAAAGCTCTAGATGTTGGATTAGGTGTGAGGTTTACAGTAGGTGCCCTTTGTGCAGGAAGTTCTGTTCCTGCTTTAGTAACAACTTTCCATGACTGCATGCTCAGCTTTGGCAGACAAGTTTACATTATTGAGATAATCCTGTGCTTTCTTTATTACTATAGCATGTTTAGGCAATCAATTTTCAGTGTAAAAATTCACCTCCTCATCTAGGGAAAACTCAGTTTTGTTGTATAACTTCATTTCATGTATTTTGCTTGTTTGCTTTTGAGCCTGGGTGTCACACTGTAACCCAGGCTAGTTTAATTGCTTGTGATGTAGTCCAAGCTGGCCTTGAACTCATGGTGATTCTCTTGCTTCAGCTCCCAAGTGCTGGGCTTATGGGCATACCCCACTATCCTTGACTCTCCACATCATTACTTCTTTGAAGCAAATAATTTCCTTAGACTTTCCCAGTGTTGATGATACTGAACATTAGAAATATATTAAAATGGCATTCCTCTCTGTGATCTTGAAATACCTGTATCATAAGTCCCCTGGAAGCACCATAAAAACGAGCATTTAGCCTCCAACTATATGCTTTAGCCTTTGAGTTTTAAGCCTTGAACTCATTATTTGAGCCACTCGTGGAGTTGCAAGAGCAATACCTCAATTTCTTGGACAGCATAAATGTGATTTTACCTGTAAGAGTTACAGTTAGCTTCCTTCTGTGCTCCGAGTAACCATTTGCGATGGATCACCACACTTGACTGGATTTTCCTCAAAAGTAAGCCTTCTCCTTTAAGGACAGGCACAGCAAGCTCCAGCCCTCCATCCTTGCACACTACACATGTCCCTTTTCAACTTTTTGCTTCTCCACAATCACTTAGTAGATAAAAAATAGGACCGGAATAGATGGCTCAGAGGTGAAGAAGGGCACTGCTCCTCTTGCCAAGGACCTGGCTTCAGTTCCCAGCACTTACATGCAACTCCGGTTCCAGGGGACCCAACACCCCATTTTGGCCTCCACAGGCACCAGACACACATGTGGCACACATACAAACATGCAAGCAAATATTCATACGCATAAAATAAATATATCATTTATATCATAAATAGATCATATATCAAAAAAACAAATATATCATTTTGAGGAAGAATTTTAAAATGTGGCCCGGTCAAATATTGGCCTTCATGCACCAAGCCCTGGGTTTGAATTCTTATTCTGAATGAAACTGGGTATGTGGTACATGCCTGTAATCCCACCACCCAAGAGGTAGAGGGAGAGGATCAGAAACCAGGGTTATCTTCTGTTTAAGCTGAAGGCCTGCCTGGGCTGCAAAAGACACCCCCTCCTCCCCCCCCCCCCCCAGGAATGGGTGAAAATTGTTGAAGTTTGCCTAACTTTGTAGTCAGACTTCTTACATGGAGAAAATAAACCATAGTTAAAGTGCATGCCTAGAAAACAAGGTAAATAGCAAGTCCTTCAGGAGCTCCTACACATTTGCAAACCACCCGCAGCCCCAGCATCCGCCTTTCAAACATCCCCATCCTGGGGCAAGGGATTAAGCCTGGGGCCTCACACATACCAGGTTGTGCCCCCAGCTCCTCCCACCTGACTGCTTGAGAAGGATGAAATCTCATTTGCTCAGTTATCCTAGGGTCTAGAATCCCTTTTATGGCAATAGAGCAGAGACCTTGCATTTTGTAAGAAGTGTCACTAGACATGGTTGTTTAGAAGTGAACATGATTGAACAGGGTCATTATGCAGAGGATTTTTGAAAAGTGAGGGCATAGCAAAAACAAGCACTATTTTAAAACCTGGGTCTACTGACCTTGGGAACTACAAAATCTTCATTTTCCAAGCCATGCTTCACAGCTTCCGGTCGTCCCTCTGACACTAGCAATGGAGCACTAGGAACTCTCCCTGGTTTCACCAAAATCCAAAGCCATACTGCTTAGTGCTCTGCCTTCAGGTGAAGGAGGGGCCAGAAGGCATCTCTTCAGGACTCTTGAGAAAGAAGCCACTGAAACAAACTCAGGAGGAGGGGGAAGCTGTATGCTGTTTATTTTAAATGTTCTAATCGGTGAGAACCTTCAAAAATAGAGACACATTAGGAACTGGAGCGATGGCCCAGCTATTAAGAGCACTGGGCACCCTGGATCCATTTCCAACAGCCACATGGTGACTCACAACCATCTCTATCTCTAGTCCCAAGGAATCTGATGCTCTTTCTGACCTCCACTGTCATCAGGCACATACATGGTACACAAATACACTTGCAGGCAAAACATCCATGCACATAAATAATTTTAAACATACATATTTAAAAATAAGAGACAGACAGATATGCTAATAAACTACATTATGTTGAGATTAATAAACCTTGAGTAATTATTTCAATATATTGAGCTTTTTTAAGGTATTCCAACAGAGTGGAGGGGAGGCATACAAGTAAAAAAAACATGAGACACGAGTCAAGATGACAGAAGTCAGTCTCAATTTATTATTGACACTGGGAAATCAGCAGTTCACCATCTTTCCACATTTGCAGAGGTTTGAGGTGTTCTGTACTGTAAAAATTTTAATTCTACAATTAAGCTGTAATTAAGGAGATCTGGATGTGTAGCTCAGTGGAGGGGGCCTTGTCTAGCCCTGACAAGTGGTGGGTTTGATCCCCAGGACAGAAGAAAAGGAAA
Source organism: Cricetulus griseus (assembly GCF_003668045.3). Taxonomy (NCBI): domain Eukaryota; kingdom Metazoa; phylum Chordata; class Mammalia; order Rodentia; family Cricetidae; genus Cricetulus; species Cricetulus griseus. The sequence continues at coordinate 185,037,566 of NC_048595.1, read as the reverse complement.
GGAAGGGGGAAAGGATAGAAGAGAGAATGGGGGTGGGGACAGGAGAAGAAAAAGGGAGGGGAAAGAAAGAAACAAAGGAGGGAGAACTGGAGAGAAGGAAAGGAGGAGGGAGGAGGGAGGGAGGGGAGGGAGGGAGGGAGGGAGGAAGGAAGGAAGGAAGGAAGGAAAAAGGAAAAGAAACTATAAACCCTGTGAGGGGGTGGGTATGCTATCCAGAACCCCTCCCCCATTCAGCAACCACCTCTCAGCATCTGGGAGTGCCCACTCTCAAAGCCCTTGGCGGTCAGCATCATCTGTGAATTGCCTTTGCTAGTAAGAGGCACTCCACTCAAGATGGTTCACATTCACTGTCTCCCCCGGTTACTGACAGATGCAAGACCAGGCTACTCCAGCCTCTGTAGTCTTCTAGCAACCGTTGCTCAATCAGTTGCTATCCAAATTGAAATGGCAAGACACTAATGCCTAACTTCCACTGGCCAGCCTGCTGCCCTAAGCATCCTGTTGATTCATGGGGACTCTTCTGAAAATGAGTGGTACAGTGGAGATGGCAAAGGACACTGAAGTGGCACATGGTTTTGGTTGACAGGATGGTCAAGATGGGAGAGCTGTTAGTACGTCTTTATTTTTCATATATCATGTATCATGTATCACGATGGTTAAGTACAGCAGTTGGTGGTATCGGGAGAAGACCAGTCAGTCTCTTCTCTTCCTTGTGATAAAACATGTTGAATACACTGGCTTTACTCCAGAGCCCAGGATGGCTGCTAAGGCTCTGGGTATCACATTCTCTCACAGCAGTGTCAAAACAGAAAAAAAAATAGTTAATTCTAATTTATTTATTTATTTAGTTCAGTTTGTTTTTTTGAAAACAGATCTCATTAGGTAGCCCTCACTGGCCAGAAACTCTGGCTGTATAGACAAGACTGAACTTGAACTCATAGAGATCTGCTTGACTCTTTTCTGAGTTCTGGGATTAAAATTGTTCACCGCTATGCTTAACTTTATTTATTTGGAGATTAGTTCTTTCCCAGAATCCCCTCAGTAGACTTCCACCCAGCCCCTTGGAGCATATGCCCACTGTCTCTATATAAACAAGGATAGGAATCCAGCTATTTGTCTTGGGGTGGGTCTCTCTAGGAGGGAAGCCCTCTTTCTGAGGAAGCCCAAGTGGCTCAGTGATTGCCACATAAAATCTACACTTCATTCTCTAAAGCCATGTGCTTATTGCCCCAATCAGCATCTAATCTGCACTCTCAAGGAAGGTTCTCTGGTATGGGGCACACACCTGTAACTCCACTGTTAGACTGAATCACCAGGGTCATCAGTCAGATATCTCAAAACAAATACACCCCCCACCCTCACCCCACCCTGCCCCAAAAGTAATGCCTCCCCTAGGAGGCTTCCCTGGCCAGGTGAAGCTGCCTGTACTCACAGTGCCAACTTAGTCTCACTTTGCTGAAACATACATAGTTGATTTAAAATAAAAGTAATTGCATTTATTCTAGATTTAGATATTGTTGGGAAACAAAAATGTGTGTGTTTAAAGTGTGCAAGTGATGTTTTGCTATGTGCATACTGTACACACTCACTATGAAGTAATTACTGAAATCAATGAAATTAACATATCTGTTCCCATAACTACTGTGTGTGTGTGTGTGAGAGAGAGAGAGAGAGAGAGAGAGAGAGAGAGAGAGAGAGAGAGAGAAAGAGAGAGAGAGAAATTTAAGATCAGCAAGTTCCCCAATTTTAAGTATTATTAGTCAGTGTTACTGATTACGATTACGCAAGAATTATTCTTTGTCATCTTCTTCCTCCTGCTCCTCCTCCTTATTCACATCAAGGACTGAAGGACTCATATTTAGTGACCCTTCCCCTTTGCACCCATCATCAGACTGTGACATCACAGTTCCACCAATAGGGTGAGACAAAATCACCACCTATGTCAGGGGTAAAAGACAGGAGCTGGCTTAGCCCTAGTACTCTTGATAACTGGATTTGGTATTAGCATCCCCCTCCTCCCACCCCTGCCATCCCCCCACCCTTTTTTTGACAAAAAGTTGCATGGCTGAACTGCTTTTGCTTTGTGTATTCCTTTGTTCTTTGTTTCTAACAACTATATACTTTTTTTTTTTTTTTGATTTTTCGAGACAGGGTTTCTCTGTGGCTTTGGAGGCTGTCCCGGAACTAGCTTTTGTAGACCATGCTGGTCTCAAACTCACAAAGATCCACCTGTCTCTGCCTCCCGGGTGCTGGGATCAAAGGTGTTCACCACCACCAACCTGGCGCACAACTATATACTATTAACTCTACAACTTTTTCATCCTGTATATTGATGACATATTGATATGTTTCCTCCCTTTTCCCCACCTCTGACAACTTCTACCCTCTAGTTATGTGAGATTAAAGTTTTTAGATTCCACATATAAGTGAGGTAATAGAATATTTTCCCTTCTGTGTTTGGCTCATTTCACTCAGCATAATACCCTCTGGGTTCACTTAGGTTGTCATAGTGGCAGCGTGAACAATGCATCATATTGCACATACACACATACACATAAGACCCTACCATCGTCTATTGATGGACATTTAGGTGTATCCCACACATTGGCTATTGTAATTCTTAGACATATTGATTTCCTTTTGGAAAGGATGTGCTTTTTATGAACTAACTAAAATAAAACATTTTGCTGACTTAAGAGGTGTAATTTTTTTTTTACATTTACATTCAAGATAGCTTGTTGTTTTTTCTTTTTAAGACCAAAAACTTGATACTATGAAAATGGTTCAAGTTGTCTCTAAAAACAAAGTTTTAAAAATCGCTAAGGGAGAAGGCAGAAATATAAGACAGAAACATAAAAAAGTAAATTGAGAGGAGTATTCTCTCTTACCAAAATGATGGGCATGGTGGAGGCAGAAGCAGAGCTTGTTAATATTTGCATTTTTCCATTTGTCTGACTGGAAGTTCTCCTTCCTCTGCCACCAGCAAACAGAACCCATCTCCTCTTCCGATGCTTCTCATGGGCAGCAGGCTGACACAGCATCTTAACTTTCTACTAAGCATCTTCAATCAATTCATTATATTATTCAAAATGCCCAGCAGAGTCGTCTTTACCTTGGTACCTGGCTGATAATTATTTCACAAGCAATAACAAATAGCATGATAATGTCCCTTGAAGGAAGTTTGTGGTGTGTGCAAATAGTTATCGATATCTTGGATGAAACTTGGAAGAGATTTTTCTAAGGTTTTTAAGCCCCCTGCTTCCCAGCCCCACTTCCTGTGCTGTGGATGGAACTCCAATCTTGCTCATTTTAGACAAGTGCACTGCCATTGAGCCTTTTACTCACAGTTTAAGCTTTATGCCTGTGGATATATTGTAATCAGCCAGCCTGTTCTAAGTAAGTATGTCTTGTACTTGAGACACAAAGCATGGCCCTTCTGGAGCTTCCAAGGTTAGTAGAGGACATAGATACAGGCAAATAGCATATCATACAGTGCCAGGTCAGGCAGTCTTCACCAAGAGAGGACCATGTACCCAACACAGCATAAATGGCATATATGTTCTGGTACGTGTAATGTCATGATGATCATGGGAATAGGCACTGTTTTCATCTTTATATTCAAGAGCTTGGAGTACTAACAAAAACCTTCCAGTGCCCAAAAAGTCAGAGCTGGTAAGTATCAGTTAGGAGCATTCCTGGGCCACAATGAATTTCAGATATCAGCTACGCATTTACTTATGATTTTTTATTTTTATTTTTGTTTCATTTACTTTGTTTTTGAGATAGGATTTCATGTAGCCCAATATGCTGGTTTTGTTTTTTTGTTTTTGTTTTTTTTTTTTGTCAACGTGATCCAAATTATGGTCAACTGGAGAGAGGGAACCTCAATTGAGAAAATGCCTCTATTAGATTGGCCTGTAGTCAAGCCTGTGAGGGAGTTTTCTTGATAAATGATGAATGTGGACAGGCCCAGCCCACTGTGGAGATGCTACCCCTGGGCAGGTGGTCCTAAGAGGTATAAGAACAGTAGCTGAACATGAACCTGGAAGCAAGCCAGTAAGCAGCACTCCTTCATGGCCTCTGCCTTAGTTCCTGCTTCCATGTTCCTGCCTTGATGTTGGGAACATAGCACACAGATTCTTGTGATCACAGATCTCCAGGAAAACCAGGAATGGTAAGCACACAGGATTATCCTCTCAAAGGAATGGACATAAAACCTGTTCTGCTATCCAGAAGGCTGGGAATTGGAGGCGATTAACAGCCTGGTGATCTGTGTTATCTGTTGGATCAGGTCATAGCAAGCTCCTACCACTGGAACCAGAGGCGACTAATAATCTAACTGACCCTTACAGCCAGGGCCTCCCATGCTCCCACAACCAGGATTGGAGATACATAATGGTCTATATGACAATTATCTGTGTAGCTAGGGCCTTCCCATGGACCTGAGGTAGTTAATAGTCCAAAAGACCGATATGCTGTCTGCATTACCAGAACCAGACCAGCGCCTTCCTTAGGCCCTTAAGCTAGTACAGGTAGCATATCTCTAGAACCCATCTTTTTGGAAGAAACCACATGTACCATGAGTTGAGTTTTGATATAATTATGTTTTTCTGTGCATCATGGATTGTATTATACCAGGAAACTTTTTTTCCCAAATTACACTGTGTTTAAAAATTCTGACAATAAACTGCCCAGCATCAGACTCTCTGAAGTTTGATCCAGGTTGATGAAGTCAATCTGAACTGAGTTTTCATTCTCATCTCTTCATGGTTTGCTTCCTTGCCTGCTATGACCATGTGCAGGGTTTCCCTCATCTTGAGTTCCTGCCTTGGATTCCCTTAAGACAGACTGTAATCTGTAAATCGGAAAAACTCTTTCTTCCCCAGGTTCAGTTTGGTCAGCATTTTATCACACCAATAGAAAGCAAGCTAGCTCATAAAGACTAGCCTCAAACTCCCTAAGTCAAGTAGCCAAGGATGACCTTCAAGTCCCCAGTCTTCTTACTTGCAATTAAAGTATGCACAGAAACCTAGCTGCTCTTCCGAGAACTGAAGAGGAGGGGCACGTGGTACTATTAACCGTATTTGAATGGGACACCCCTTAGTGAAAAGGTCAGGGTGGAGGTAGGAGGCTCACTGATGGGAACTTTGAGGGTGGCATCTGAAAGGCGGTGAGCAGCTCCTTGGGAGAGGGAGGCATGAGGAGCATGACACAAAACAAGAAAATGGACCCAGAAGAGAATGTATTCTTTAGCCCAGTGTGGAAAGCTTTTTCTGCACATTTACTCTTGTAGTCAGGGCTCACAGTCACCTAGTGCAGGCTGGAAGGTTTAAACTAGATATAGCCAGAGCCTCAGAAGAAGAACAAAGTGGGAACTTGATGCCAGGTGTCCTGACCCCAATTCTCACAACCGTAGCATTAAACTACAAGGACCCAGCAGCCCATGATAGAAAGGACAGGGCACAAGTGACTTGAATGTGGAGACAAGTGAGCCGGAATTCCAATATCATGGGTGCCTAAGGAAGTATGTTTTATCTGGATGTAAAAATGGAAATACAGTTCAGAATTTGAGCCAAGGCCAAATTACCCTGAGAGCTGACAGAGTTCAAACATCAGCTGAAACCCTGGTGTTAGACATGGCCCCACAGCTTCAGGACCGTGCAGAGAGTGGGAAAGCAATTCTGCAAGAAATAATATGGTTAGAAAATAAAGGCTCCTAAGGAAACGGTGAAGGAATTTGGGTTCTTTTGAAGAAAACCATCAAAGTTTGCTTATCAAAAACATTCTGTGAGAGAAATGACCAGTTTAGCCTCCATTGTGTTTATCCTCCTCTTGAAGGAGAAAAAGGCAGGACTTATAGAAGCCAGAAAGCAGCCACTTCCCTGTGTCTTGGTTGTCAGACCAAATGCCTGCAACAGCATCGCTTGTTATTTCTTGGCTGTGGTTTCAGTGTGACTCATTCTATTACAGAGTTGTTTATGCATCTCACCTAGACCAGTCTTTTCTTTAAGATTTTTTTTATAGAATTTATTTTCTGTGTGTGTCTCTGTCTCTGTCTCTGTGTCTCTGTCTCTGTCTCTGTCACTCTCTCTCTCTCTCTCTCTCTCTCTCTCTCTCTCTCTGTGTGTGTGTGTGTGTGTGTGTGTGTGTGTGTGTGTACACGTGCGTGCGCACGCGCGCGCGTGCGTGTGCAATACATTGCCGAGTCATTTATTTCCACTATGTGGGTCCTGGGGATTGAACTCAGGACTCCAGGTTTGGTAGGGAGCATCGTTTTACCTGCTGTGCCATATGCCAAGCCCTAGGTCAGTCTGAAAGTTGTTCTAGAACAGTGGTTCTTCACCTTCCTAATGCTGTGACCCTTTGATAGAGTTCCTCATGTTGTAGTGACCCCCCAACCATAACATTGTTTCATTGCTACTTCACAACTGCAATTTAGCTACTGTTATGAATGGAAATATAAACATCTGATATGCAACCCCAAAGGGGTGATGACCCACAAGTTGAGAATGTTCTAGAACCTCCTAAGCATTTTTTATGTCTGTATGAAGGAAAAGTCAGCTACAAATGAAAAGGAAACCAAAAGAGAGCTTCCAATAAATAAAGCTACAGATAATGGGTGGAGGATAAGCTATTGTAAGTAGTTTAACAAACAAACAAACAATGGAAACAGTGTTAATACACAAACTTGTCAACTTTCACCCCCAGCAGGGAGTCATTAAAGGGTGCTACCAAGGAGCAGATGCCTGCAGAATAAAAGCTGGCTCAGGTTCCAATAAGAAACAGAGAGCCAACACTATATCCCAAGCCCCAAGCTCCAGACTCCAGGCTTCAGACCCCCTTGAGGACAGGAGCTGTTACTCCTGCTTCAGCCCTCACCTCAGGCTGGCAGAGGACAGAGAAGTGCAGCTGAGTTTTCGTTTACTGTTTCTTTCCTCTCCTCTCCCCTTTTCTTTCTTTCCTTTGTCATCTCTCCATGGTGAAAAACACCCACCTTTTTCACTCCTTGAAAGAGTTAGACTCACAGGCACCAACTAACTTGCCAAGGGCAACAGTAGAAACTCAGCAGAAAAGGGATTTTTACTCTCACGGATATTAAACCCCAGCACAGTTTGATGGGGAGGTGTGTAAAAGCATTTCCTCACCAAGTGTTTGAAAATGGGAGCATCTAGAATGATTCTGAGGATAAAGATTTGCCTGAAGACCTGGCTAAATATATTTTATATGCACGCACGTGCGCGCTCACACACACACACACACACACACACACACACACACACACACACACACACGTACTTAACACTTTCTTCAGTGCAGAAAACTGCATAATCTAAAGAAAATAATCAATACTCATAATTGTACAATCTAAAAAAAGTCACATTTTGTAATTGTGTGGATTACTTTCTCATTAGATTCCTGGCAACATTCTATGAGAAACAGATATGCAGTCATCATAATAAAAATAAAATTATGTAACATAATAGGCCATGTTGGGGGCGTGGGAACAGTTCAGGTTGAGATTGGTGATTGGAGCAGTTCTGAGACAGAAGGGGGAGTGGTTTTTAAATACAGTCCCTGGGAAACCTTGCTGAAAAAGTGCTATTTGTATAAACAGGTAAGTTGGATGGATTTTTTTTAACAGACTGAATAATTTACTTTGGTCAGAACATTCTTTTAAACATGCATACTCCTTTGTTAAGTATTTTGGAATGTTTCACCCACTCATTGTTTGTTTTTAATCTGCTTGTGGTGTGTTTTAAGGGTGTTGATTAAAATCCATATGTTCATTGCCAAATTTTTGAAAAATACCAAAAAGAAAAATTAAGGTATCAATAATCACATCTCTGTGAGGTAATAATATTTGGGCCACTTTATCAAAAAGTACTTTTACTTAAAATTGTTTCATATGAAACATCCTGTGTAATGATAATTTTCATTTAGTTAGATGTGAACATTTTCCAAGTATTTTTTAAATTGTGTTTTACCAGTTATTCTTTTATCACATCATTTTTAACAAATGTCTACTGTTGCCTCTGGGGGCCAGTCCCATAGGCTACATCTCACTTTGTAACTGAGTTGACTGACTGATTACTATTATAAAATCCATTTGTATACATTCTTGCACACACAGCTTATTGTTCCTTATATATAAAGGCATCAGTCTGTCACATACACTGCAAACATTTTCTTAGTTTGCTGTCATTTTAGTTTTACTTACTTTGTTTTTTGACTTAATGGAATTAAGCTACCCTTTTCACAAGGGAATATTTTTTGGCCTGTATGTATGTATGTATGTATGTATGTATGTATGTATGTATGTATTTGTGTGTGATGGGACAGGTATGCATATTTCACAGCTAGTGTATGGCTATCAGAAGGTAATTATAGAGGGCAGTCCTGGGGATTGAACTCAGGTCTATAGGCTTATGCAGCCAGCACCTGCATAAGCAACCTGTTGAGCCATCTTGACATGTTCTAAAATAACCTTAGCATCCTGAGGTGCTTCTCTTTCACCTTTTAAAACCCTTTCCCTGGTTGTATTTATTTTGGCCCATGGGATGACATTTGGGAGCAACCTTATTTCTTTTGGAATAGTTATTGCTTGTTAACTGTCACAGGCTTCCTTTCATTTGTTACCATCAGTCCAAAAATGATCTGAGTGCCCCTCAAAGCCATAGGCAATTGGGATGGCTTTCTGTGACTGTCATCTATATGAGCACAGAAAACTATGCCTCATCTGCCAGGAAGTAGATAGAATGAAAAAGAAAACTATTTTAAGGAGGAGAGATGAGGATAAAATTTTAGAATTTCAATACTGTGTGGTAGGAAAAATTCCAAATGTATAATTCTTATAAATACACAAGTAATACATAATTTTGATTGGACATAATGGTTCATGCCCACAACCCTAGCACTTGGATAGTTGAGGCAGAAGAATCAGAAGTTCAAGGTCATGCCAAGTTACTTAGTAAGTTCAAGGACAGCCTAGAATATAGAGGCCCTGTCTAAAAAAGAGACAGAGAGAGAGGAAGAAAGGACCAACCTTGAACACCAAAACACCTCTCTCAACTCTGTTAAAAAGTAAACTAAGACACATTAAAAATCGGAATATTAGTCAGGCATGGTGGCATATGCCTATAATCATAGAATTTAAGAGGCAGTGGCAAGTGGATCCCTATGAGTTGCAAGGTCAACCTTGCAACTGAGTTCCAGGCCAGCCAGGATGACATAGTGAGATCCTGTCTCCAAAACACTACTACTACTACTACTACTACTACTAATAATAATAATAATAATAATAATAATAATAATAATAAGTGAACTTGAGGAAATGGTGAATCACTGTGTCTAAAAGCATCAATCGAGGCAGTCTGGGTCCTCCCAAGACTGATTACTACACATCCTTGGCAGCATGAGCTGTCATTTGTGTTAATGATCTTAGCCATTTTGACAGGTATAAGATGGAATCTCAAAGTAGTTTTGATTTGCATTTCCCTGATGACCGAGGATGTTGAACATTTAAGAGTTTCTTAGTCATTTCAGTTTTCTCTTTTGAGAATTCTGTTTAGATCTGTACCCCATTTTTAAAAATCGGGTTGTTTTCCTGATATCTAAGTTTTTTGAGTTCTCACTCTGCCACAGTCTCGGATGTGCAATGCCCACCCATGATTTGGCTTCTTTCAACCCTTTTCAACCCCTGTCATTCATGGACTTGGTGGGTTCCAGGAAGCCTACTGCCGTTCAGTATCTTCCATGGCCTTCCTAGGCCCGCTAGGTCCCACAGCTGCAGGCTACTGTCTGTCCTAACCCTGCCACCTCTCACCACATCTCTCCTGCCCTTCTCAGTAAGCTGCGCTATGTCCTTCTGGGATGTTCAGGGTAATGAGGTAAGTGTCTAAGTATGCTCACAATACCTCATCTTTCTGCATAATCTCCTAAAATGTCTTCACTTTTAGATTCCCAGTCATGGAGGGAAGGGAGGAAAAAAGCCCTAGCCAGCGGTTCTCAACCTGTATGTCATGACCCCTTTAAGGCTATCAGAAATAACAGATATTTGCATTATGATTCTTAACAGCAGCAAAATTACAGTATGAAGTAGCAATGGAAATAATTTTATGGTTGGGGTTCACCACAGCATGGGAACTGTATAAAAGGGTCGCAGCATTAGGAAGGTTGAGAAGCACTGCTCTAGTTTTTCCTGATGTTAATTGCTCTGAGCTCCCTAGTCTTCCTCCGTATCTCTCCAATATTCTTACACAAAATACATGAGTTAGGTGCTGTTGGGCAGCCCTGATCATGAGTATTAATCTCTGTGTGTGACTGAACCAGGTGTGGGGTGTTGTGTTTGTGTGCTTGGGATTATAGGGTAGCTGGTACAGCACGACCTCTGGTCCAGTACTCTGTGTAGCTTCTAAAATGCAAACTCAGATTCAGGGGGCCCCAGGTGCTAGAAAAGAATATTCTCAGTGTCACACAAAGGGACACATGAACTAAGAGAAAGTAACTCTGCAAGGCAATTTCCCCTTTCAAAACTAGTAAATACTAGTCTGGGCTCATATGGGAGCTTTTCTAGGCCTCTTTCAGACACAATCTTTCACATAAAGTTACTTGGTGCCCCTAGTCTCTCAATGGCATATCGTGACACTTACATTCTAAAATTACATTCTAAAGAGCCCTCAGGTTTCCGGAGCTATGTGCCAGTAACGGGAGAGAAGACATCTTAACAGGGGTGGCCAGCTCACTGTGGATTTTGATCTGCGTTTCCTCAACAATCTGTGATGTTAAACATCTTTCTTTTTTTTTTTTTCAGCCATTTATGTAACCATTGTGGGAAGAGAGAGACCTCTTTAAGCACCTTTCCCACTCTAAAATTGGGTAGTTACATTCTTGTTGCTAAGCTGTGGGAATTCGTATGTATTCTGAATGTTCTGATATGGATATATGACTTGCAAACATTTTTCCCATCCTGCATTTTACCTGAATCATATCCCATACAATGGAGTTTCTCTGTGTAAGAGTCTAATTTAGAATCTATTATTTTCCTTGTTGCCTTTGCTTTCATGTCATATTGAAGAAACTGTTGCCAAGCCCTATGTTGTAAAGATTTCCCTATGTCATCTTTTAGGATATTTATAATTTCAGTTTTACATTTGGCCTTTGGTGCATGGAGTTAATTTTTTAGTACATTGAAGGTGAGACCCCAGCTTGATTCTTAGGCTTGGGGTTGTTCAGCTTACCCTGCATTGTGTACTGGAAAGACTCCTTCCCCTTACAAAGACACTGGACACTGTATTTCTGTTTTCCAGATCTACTTCGTATGCTGTGCTGAGCCAGGCTTTGCTTCTGGATTCTATATCCCATATTCTATTTCATATGCTGCACATATTCAAGGGCCAATCAGTGTTTTGGTCACTGTTGCTTTGAGGTATCTTTTGAAATCAGAAATATGAGAAATCCAGCTTGTTTCCCTTTGAGAATTATTTTCATTCTTCATTGTCTCTTGATAGTTGAGGTTGGAACTTGGTCTCCACCATGATGGTCTTGAGAGGTGTGGTCTTTGCAACTAAAAAGAGAGCAGATCCTTGAGTGATGGGAGAAGCCCTTATAAAACCACCAAGGGTGAAAGCAGCACTTTCCCATTCTATCATCTGAAGACAACACACGTACCCACTCTGAAGGAACATCAACAAAGCACCATCTTGAGAGCAGAGAGAAAGCTGCCTTCATTGGACATCAAATCTACTAATGCCTTGACTTTGAACTTCCTATGGTCTAGATCTATGTAAGATACATTTGTATTTCTTACGAGTTACCCAGCTTCTGGTATTTTTGTTATGGCAGTAAGAACACTGAATAGGCCCCTTAGAAATTCCACATGAATTTTAAACATCTTTTTCCACAAAGCAAAATAGGTTTTGACAGACACTACATTAAATTTATAGATCTCTTTTTGGCAGCATTAGCCTCTAAACAATACCGAGTGTCTCAATCCATAACCATGGAATTTTTTAGTTCTCTGTTTATTGGCTTCTTCAATTTCTTCTAGCATCTCATATTTTCAGTGTACAAGCCTTTATGTCTGCATTAGTTACTTTTTTTTCATTGCTGTAATAAAATACCTGTTAAAAAACAACTTAGGGAGAAAAGGATTGATTTTGGTTTACAGTTTAAGAAGGTTCAGTACAGACTTCACAGCTGAAGGAGCATATAGTTGGGCTCCTCATACCTGGGAAGACCAGGAAGCAGAGAATGGGATGTGTTGACATTTCTTTCTCCTTTAGGAGAGCTAGGGAACCATCCCATGAAATAGTTCCACCTACATTCAGAATGGGCTGGTCTTCCCTTCTCAGTTAAAACACTCTGGAACCACCCTCCCAGACATCCCCAGGGCAGTGTCTCCTAGGTGATACCAAGTCCATTGAGGAACCACCCTACCAGACATCTCCAGGGTAGTGTCTCCTAAGTGATTCCAAGTCCATTCAGGAACCATCCTCCCAGACATTCCCAGGGCTGTGTCTCCTAGGTGATTTTAAGTCCATTCAAGTTGGCAATAAATATTAATCACCATAGTTGTCTTGGTTAATTTTATGCCCACCATATGCTTTTGAAGCTACTGTAAAAGAATAGTTTGTTTTTTTTTAATTTATTTTTCAGATCATTTCCTAGTGTGTTGAAATTTTTGTTTGCTTTGCTTTATTGAGATGGGGTCTCACTCTATAGCTCAGTCTGGTATGGAATTCATTATGTAGTCAACATTGACCCTCAAACTCATGACAATTCTCCTGCCTTAGTCTGGGAGAATTTAGGCATAAGTAACCCTGCCTCACTGATTTGATACTACAAAATTCAGTTGAACTTATTTATTCTAACAGGATCTATGTATGTGTACATTAGCAGTTTTTACATAGAAGCTCATGCCATCTGCAAATACAGAATTTAACCTCTTCCTTCAAATGTGTCTCATTTTTCTTGCCTAATTTCTCTAAGGTTCCCATGCTATGCTGATGAGAAGAGTGGATACAGGTGTCTTTGTCTTCTTCCTGATCTTAAAAGGAGTTTCAGGTTTTTAATCACTGAGTTTTCAGATTGCCTTTTTTATGTTGGGTTGGTTTTCTTGTATCTTTATTATTTTATTTCATTTATATTTATTTTTTCATTCTCTGTGTGTGGGCATGTTGCCTGCATGTATGTACCACATGCACCACAAGCAGGACTGGTGCCCTCAGAGGTCAGAAGGTGGTGTTAGATCCTTGGGAAGTGGAGCTACCATGGGGGTGCTGTGAACTGAACCCAGGTCCTCTTTGAGAGCAACAGCTGTTCTCAACTACAGAGCTATCTCTCCAGCCTGCCTCTCCCTCCCTTCCTTCCCCTCTAAATGAAGTTTATATGTTTACTTTATTCTATGTGTGTATGAACCTGAGTATATGTATGCGTACCACCTTCACTCAGGTTCTTTTGCTAGTCAAACTAGCTAAAGCTTTGAGCGTTTTGTTAAACTTTGCAAAAACCTGTTTATTTTCCCTCTATTATTTCTCCCTTCTCCCCCAGACAGGGTCTTATAAAGTAGCCCTAGACCAGGCTGGCATTGAACTCACAGAGATCCACCTGCCTTTGCCTTCCAGATGCTGGGATTGAAGACATGCACCACCACACTTGATACTTTCGTATTCTTTACTCCATCCCATGTGATGCATTTAGTGAACCATTTCTAGGTCTTTCTGCCATTTAACCATTTCTAGAAATGATTAGATTGTGAAGGCTCTGATGCAATGGAGGATTTTTAAGTTTATGGGGTTCACAATTTGAATAGACTGTGGGAGGTTGTGGAACTGTGCACACCAGCACCTCTGTTGGGGAAGTGGATCCAAGTGATTGGCATGTCCTCAGAGGCTACATATTGCTCTGGCCACTTCCTATTATTGCTCTTTGGTCCCATGAGGTAAGGAACCACCTACTTCATATCTTTGCGGACCCCGACAAGTTGTGAGCCACCTGACGTGGGTGCTGGGAACACATTCAGAATCTCTGGACAAAGCAGTGAGTGCTCCCAACCACTGAACCATCTTTCTAGCCCCCAAATCATCCATTTTAAACTGATAATGACTTAACTTCAATTACATCCAAAAATTTATCATAGAGGTCTTCCAACTCTGTTTTCACAAATTATATCCTTATATACTGTTATCCTTTAGCATAGCCTTATACATGTATACACACATGCATACACACATGCATACACACACACACACACACACACACACACACACACACACATTTTTGCCTCTTCAATATTATAAAAGAAAAAAAGCAGGCTTACAACCAAAATTACAATAACAGAGAATTTTGCATTTGTTCATGCAAAATGAAGGTCTTGAACTTCCTGGTTCACTATCTTGCCAACGGCACTGTAACAAAGTTTGACTAACACTGTTTTAAAAATATTTTATTTTGTGGAGATTTATACTTTCTTTGGACTTCCGTTTTTCTCTTTGCGTGTGATGAGACCCTTTAGGTAACTTTGATTTTGAAAAGGTATTATCGAATTAATAAATTGAATGACTTACTTATGTGTGCATGTACTCATGTGCACACCTGTGTGCCTTGGAACACCTGTGAATGTCAGAAGACAGCTTGGAGGCTGAGTTCTCTTCTTCCACCACGTGGGCTTGAACTCAGATTGTCATCCTTAATGGCAAGCACCTTTACTAGGGGAGCCAGCCATCTACCTCATTTAGGAAATTTCCATGTTGAAGCTCTTTTGCCTCTTGGGATTCTTATTGCTTGTCAAAGTCTGCTTTTTGTTTTGTTTTGTTTTGAGTATCTAACATTTTTCTGGGCCTAATATAAGCTCAAGTATTCTGGATAAATACGTATACTTTGAAGGTTTCCTATCTGTCTCTGGGTATACAATGTTTATAGCCAATTATAGCACTCATTACTTTCTCAGTAATCTCAGGCCACTTCAGCTGTTCTTGTATCCTTGCCATAGGTGTTTGGATTGTTTGTCTTTTGGCTGTGCGATGAATGGAATCCAGGTCCTCACAATGCTAGGCCAACCACCTGCCCATGCACTGCTCTCTAGCTTTATGTGCCACTTCAGTGACTTCCAGTCGGAAGTAAGTATCAGTGGCACTAAGTATCAGTTAGGACATTAATCCTGCTCATGACGGTTTCCCCTGAATTTACTGTTTGCCACGTCTATTTTCTCTTCTTCCTTCAAAATCTTTGTTTCCTTCTGGATTGAGTGTAGCTTCACAAACTGCTTCAATTTCCTTGCAACAGGAAGCAAAATATAAACCTCTAAGCACTATCAAATAACTTCTATGGACTGCATTTGCCCTGGAGAAGCTTCTCAGTTTGGTGTGGTCTCTCACTTGCTGTCTATGCTGTTGGAATCCTGTTCAGAAAGTTTCTCACTGCCTTAAGTTTAGGGCTTTTGAGTTGACTTCTGCCTGTGCTGGGATGGCTATCTAGTTTTTTAGTTTCCAGCATTCAGCTGCCCTGTTCTCCCTGTACCATTTATTGCAGAGACTGTTTTTATCCAATGCATGCATGTTTTGCTGATTGTATCAGTGGTTTGTCTTACTGCTGTGAACAAATAGGCTTTTACTTTGGCTCCCAGTCTAAGGGTTGTGGTGGTTTTTGAGTGAGAATGACCCCCCCCCCACACACACACATACACACACACACACACACACACACACACACACACACACAGGCTCATGTCTGAATATTTGATCCCTGAATGAAAATGAGGACACGACCACCCTAGATAAGGTTGAAGAGACTAGTTCTATTGTAGATATGAGGGAGAAAACAGCCAGAGGCATCTGGAAGGGTCCAGACCATGAGAGGAGGGGGTAGGTAGAACAAGAGAGGAGTGAGGGCAAACAGACCAAGAGAGGAGCTGTGGACCAAGAGGCCAAGAGAGGAACAGGGAACTGAGAGAGCACAGGGAACCAAAAGAGAGTCCCAACCAAATGGCTGAGATATATAGAGATAGAAGTTGGAGAGAGGGAAACCCAGAGCCCAGGCTGAGGTTTAGATTAGGTGAGAAGTTCTGGGAGAAGCCCCAAGTACTGAGTGAGATTTGTTCAGAGTTCTTTGGAAGCTGACAGTCCCCAGTTGGTGGAACTGTTAGGAAAGATTAGGAAGCATGGTTTTGTAGGAGGAGGTGTATCACTGGGGGTGAGCTTTAAAGTCTCAAAAGCCCGTGTCGTTCTCAGTTAGCTCTCACTTTCTGCATCAGCTCCAGTCCTAGTGCCACCCCTGCCTGTCTGCTGCCATGCTCCCCAAGGATGACCATGAATTATAATTCTCTAGAACTGTGAGCAACCAAGTAACCCCCCTTTTATAAAAAGATGTATTTATTCTTATGTATACAGTGTTCTGTCTTCAGTGTTTTGTCTGCATGTATGCCTGCATGCCAGAAGAGGGCACCAGATCTCACTATAGATGGTTGTGAGCCACCATGTGGTTGCTGGAATTTGAACTTAGGACCTTTGGAAGAGAAAGTAGTGCTCTTAACCACTGAGTCATCTCTTCAGCCCTTTCGTCTATAAGTTGCTTTGGTCATAGTATTTTGTTGGAGTGATGGAAAAGTTAAGGAAGACAAGGGTACAGTCCAGCATGGGGGAAGGTGAGACAGTAGGGGAGTATCTGCTGTCAGCTTGCGTTCTCTCATTCAGTCTGGGATCGTGCTCCCACAGTCTTCTCACCTCAGTTAAGCCAGTCTGAAAACTCCCTCACAGAAACACCCAGGGATTTGTTTCCATGGTGATCCTAAATTCCATCAATGTGGCAACCAAGTTAAAGCATCATGGTACCGTTTATATATTTATTTGTGGATTCTCTATTCCATTGGTCTACATGTTGATTTTTATGCCAGTACCACGTTATTTTGTTTACATAGATTTGTGGTATAGTTTAAAGTCAGGTATTTTGATGCCTTCAAGCTTTGTTCATTTTACTCAAGATTGCTTTGGTTATTGGGGATCTTTTATGGTCCCATATGGACTTTATGTTTTTTTTTTTTTTTCTGTTCTTGTACAGGATGTCATTTCCTATTCCTGTCCAGGCTTTAATCCAGGCAGAACAGGCACACTTCTGACAGACACATGTGGCAGGCCTTGAGTTACTTAGTTGTACTTCCCTTTTCCCCAGGAAAACAGTGAAAGGATGTATTTCACCCCTTTGTTCCACTTATTTTGAAGTCCTGCATATTTTTGTGCTGACTTTGTTGAGATGGGACCAATCCTTATGTTTCTCCTATTGATCTATATTCTGCAACCTTGCCAAGTTCCCTTACTGGTTCCGCTACTAACTTTGTACTGAATTGGATATTTGATTTAGACACTTGAGCATATCCTCTGTACAAAAAAAGAATTTTAGTTTTACCTTTCCAATCTAAATGCATTTAATTTCCCCTTGTGTCTTATTTCGGTGGTTCTGAACTTCAATAAAACATTGAACACAGTCTGAGCAGACACTTGCTTTGCTCCTGATCTCTGCGGAAATCTCCAGGTTACCAATAATGTCATGTCAGCTGTGGGTTTTCACACAAACAGCTTAAGCTAGGAAGAATTTCTCTTCTATCTACTTTACTGGGGATTTTTTTAAAAAATAAGAAATAGATGTTAGCCAGGCATTGGTGGCGCACTCCTTTAATCCCAGCACTCGGGAGGCAGAGGCAGGCGGATCTCTGTGAGTTCGAGGCCAGTCTGGTCTCCAGAGCGAGTGCCAGGATAGGCTTCAAAGCTACACAGAGAAACCCTGTCTTGAAAAACCAAAAAAAAGAAAAGAAAAAAAGAAATAGATGTTAGATTTTTTTTTCTTGGTCAAAGGTTTTATTTACCTGGCTAATAGTGTCACTTCTCATAATCTGTTTGGACTGCTGTGATAAAATGCCAGAAGCCAAGTTGCTTCAATGCCTCTGCTTATACATGGTACCTTATAGCCAAGACCTGGCATGTGGCAGAGAAGGATGCCGAGTCTCCATCAACAGGCCATGAATCCCAGTCCTAAGGGCTTCACCTTCATGTGTGTTCCTCTCCCAAAGACTTTCTCCTGATCTCATGTCTGGTGCTTAGGCTTCACGGTAGGAGCCCTGAGGACCCATTCAGACTACAGCAGTACTTGTTTTAAAATGGCAAATGTTGTCTTGTATGAATCACATTGGGCCCTACAGATTTTAATGGCACCTCAGGTTTCAGCAAGGTTTGCCTACACTCCTCCCCGTCCCCCACTGAACCCTCCTCAAAGCACAAGCCAATAAACAAATCTCATAGCCTACCTCTGAGATTTCCCATGACTAGCAAGACTATCTGATGTTTATGACATAAATTGCTTCTCTGGTTCAAACAGCTTTGATAACCCTGTAACTATTAAAGTCAGTATCCAAATACTTGTACTAGATTTGCAAAAGTTCCTTTTCACAGAATAACATACATAATTAGAGCTTTTAAGAATAATGTTGCAATCAGCAACTTTTGTCTACCATTCAACATAGCACTGCCTCCCCTGCTCCCCCCCCAAGAAGTGTGTGGTGTGAGGAGAAAGACATGGACATGCTATTTTATTCATTTTTCATTTTTTTTATTTTGGTACTAGGGGATAAATCTGGGGCTTACATACACTTGACACATACCCTACCACAGAACTATACCCCTAGCTCTCATTTAACTTTTTATTCAATAAGTTACCCAGGCTGCCCCTGAATTGGTGACCCTCCTCCTCAGCCTCCACTAGACCTACCTCCATTATCTTTTCCAACTTTTATTTTTTAGATATAACATATTTAAAAATATCTGCATGTATGTCTGTGTATAAGGTTGAGGGGAGAACAAGTGGCATGGCGCACATGTAGAGGTCATGTCTCTCCTCCTATCTTTACATAGGTTCCAGGGGTAGATGTTAGATAGCCACATTCGCACAGTAAGTGGCATGGCCAGCTGAGACATCACACTGGCCCTCCAACTCTATTTATTTATTTATTTATTTATTTATTTATGACCTCTACCTTTATCTATTATTTATTCATTCATTTATTTATTTATTTAGAGATAGGGTCTCACTATATAGCTCTGACTGGTCTGGAACTCACAGAGATCCTTTACCATTTGAATACTTCCATTAAAAATGTACAACACATGTCCCATGCTTTATTTATTTATTTATTTATTTATTTATTTATTTATTTTCACAAGATTCCCTCCATGAACCTGGAACCCATCTACTTGGCTAGGACAGCCAATGAGTGTCAAGGATCTGCCCGTCTCTGTCCCCTAGCACTGAGGTTACAGATCAGTGCTGCTGTGTCAGGCTTGTATGTGAAAGAACCAAGGAGCCAAACCAAGGCCATGACAGACTCTTGATAATCCCTGCCAGGGACCAGGCCTCAGTTTTAGTTTACTAGATCTGAACAAGCAGTTCTGGGAAAGATCATAACTCAAGGGCAACCTATCAGGATTCCTACCCTGCTGCTAGAAAGTCCCTAACCACTAAGCCACCAACCAATCCTATAGCAACCCATAAACTTTATGTTTAAACCCAACAATCAGTCCTCAGACTAACCTCCTCTCCCTGGAATTCCCCCTAATCTTGCTTAAAAGGAGCCTGGGAGCTTCCCTTGGGGCCACCATTTTGCCACCCCTGCATGCAGGTATTTTTTGCTTGCAAATTAAGCACTCTTGTTGATTGCACACTTGACTGATGGTCATTTGGTGGGACTTCTGGACACTAACATATGTGGGTCCAGGGGTGCCAGGCTCAGATTGTCATGCTTATGAAGCAGGTGCTTTACCGACTGAGCCACCTCCTACGTTCCCTCAAAGGCCATTTTTTGTTTGTTAGTTAATCACACAGTCACAAGGACACAGAGAAAGAAGGGGGTATTGATGGCAGGGGGAACGATGGTGAACTAAATGCAGTCTTGCAAGTGTGATTTTCTTCAGTTACATTTTTTAAATTTTTTTTAAGTTGGCAACCAGGTATTAGATATGATTGTGGCAGCAAATACAACTTTTATTGGCAAAAAAGAAAAAGTCTGTGGGCTGAAGTGCTTCTAAAAACTATTCTACACACCTATTTCTTATTTGGCAGTTTTATTTTCTTTGTGCAAATTTTATAAATTTCAGGTAGTTACCTAAACAAACTTCTGCCAGAAGCCAAGAAAGGACCATTAATCTCATCTGCCAACAAGGAATCTAAATTAGGCACTGAAATGCCCTTCTTCAAAGCAACAATCAGGGGGATACAGCAGGCAGTCCACTCAACTATCTCCTCCAATCTAAACTGGGAGAGGACAGCTGTGTGCTGAATACTAATGCCTCAAGGTCTTGGTTTGCCATGCCACATCCAGGGCACTGTGTCTTGTACAGCCTGAACTCAACTCAAGTTAGAGCAGTAGTTCTCACTCTTCCTAATGCTGAACCTTTAATACAGTTCCTCATGTTGTGGTGACCCCCCCACCATAAAATCATTTGCTTCATAACTGTAATTTTGCTATTGTTATAAGTCATAATGTGATTGTCCTTGCTGTTATTAATCATAAATATCTGTGTTTTCTGATGGTCTCAGACAACCCCTACGAAAGGGTCGTTCAATCCCCACCCCACTCCAAGGGGGTTGCAACCCACGGGTTGAGAACTACTGTGTTAGAGGGTCAGAATTTCTCTCAAGAAAATAAATGGAAAGTTTAGTAACCAACCCTTTTTCATCTCATTAGATTGCTTTGGAAATGCCTTCAGTCTTACTTGGTCTGCTAGGATGAGAACTGGCTAAAGCATTGGAAAGTGTCTGTCTCTACTGTGTCAACACTCACTACGACATTGGCACAATCATGGCAAAGAACGATTTTGCCTGAATATTTTCTTTGTTCTAGCCAACTTTTAGTCTGCTTCTGACTAGCTAACAAGTTCTTCGGGAAAGAGCCACGCTGCCCAATTTTTATAAGCTATTTGAATTTGTGGGTAAAGTGCTTCCAAGAAGAGATGACGAATGGGCCTCATTTTAGGTCCCTATTATAACGACAGGTTAAACAACATTCTTACAATCTTGAGAATACAGTGACCACATCTTTAAAAGCCTCTAGGGACCATTGTACATTTAGGAATGAGTCCATAAATTATTTATCTATACATTAATCTCTCTAAACAGATCTCCAGCCCTTTGGGTTGCAAGCTACACTTCCAAGTCTCCACATCAGCAACATTGTATCTGAAGGGCCTACATCTGTACAAACATTTCTAATGAAAACACCAAGACAACCCCCAGAGAAGCAAATAGAAAGAGGTGTTAAGTCTAGGGTGGCCTTCCCACTGCTGCATTCCTGACACTTGTGGATTCCACCTCCATGCCAAAGGTGACGTAAGAGCAGTGGTTCTCAACCTTCCTAATGCTGTGACCCTTTAATACAGTTTCCCCAACCCTAAAATTATTCAGTTGCTACTTCATAACTGTAATTTTGCTATTGTTATAAGTCATAATATATATATATGAAATGTGACTCCCAAAGGGGTCTTGACCTGAGAACCACTGTGTAGAGTATGTAAAACTTGCTTGCTCTTTGGGGTCCAGTAGAAATCAGATCCTTTTTTTAAATTTATTTTTTTATTTTTTATTTTAGAAGCACTCTTATTTACACATCTATCCCCCCATTCCCTCACCCTCCCATGCTCCCCATCAACCCCCCAACCCATCCCCCACCCCCTCCCCAGGGATAGTGAGGCCCTCCACAGGGGACCCTCAAACTTTGTCACATCATTTGGGGGAGGGCCTAGGCCCTCCTTGCTGTATCTGGGTTGTAACAGTATTCCTCCACAGGGAATGGGCCCAGGAAGTCCATCTATGGTCTAGGGATAAACAGTGACTCCAGTGTTAGAGGTCCCATAGACTGCCCAGGCCTCCTAGCTGGCACCCACATTCAGAGGGCTTGGTTCAGTCCAATGCTGGTTCTCAGCTTTACGACTAGAGTCTCCGTGCTCTCACTAGGTCAGGTCAATTGTTTCTGCAAGTTTCTCCAGCACCGTCTTGGCTCCTTTGTTCATCTTTTCTCCCTCTCTGCAACTGGATTCCAGGAGTATGGCTCAGTGTTTAGTTGTGGGTGCCTGCTTCTGTTTCGATCAGCTACTGGATGAAGGCTCTAGAAATAGCAACCAAGGCAGTCATCAATCTCATTATAGGGGAAGGGCATCAATGGCATCCTCTCCACCACTGCCTAGATTCTTAGTTGGGGTCATCCCTGTGGACCCCTTAACCCTTCCCCTATGCCAGACCTCTCTCCAAACCTGTACTGTCTCCCTCTATCAAGGCATCTCCTTTCTTGCCCTCTATTCCTCCCATCTCAGTCCTCTTGTTCTCCTCCCCCCCTCCCCTTCTCACCTCCTTCCTCTCTCGCCCCCTGCTCCAATTTGCTCAGGGGTTCTTGTCCCCCTCCTCTTCTTCGAGGGACCATCAATCTTCTCTTGGGGTCGTCCTTGTTTCCTAGCTCTTCTGGCAGTGTGGAATGTAGGCTGATAACCCTTTGCTC
Source organism: Cricetulus griseus (assembly GCF_003668045.3). Classification (NCBI taxonomy): domain Eukaryota; kingdom Metazoa; phylum Chordata; class Mammalia; order Rodentia; family Cricetidae; genus Cricetulus; species Cricetulus griseus. The sequence continues at coordinate 185,015,038 of NC_048595.1, read as the reverse complement.
TATGTCTAAAATCCATATATGAGTGAGTACATACCATGTTTGTCTTTTAGTGACTGGGTTACCTCACTCAGGATGGTTTCTTCTAGTTCCATCCATTTGTCTGCGAATTTCAAGATTCCATTGTTTTTTTTTTCCACTGAGTAGTACTCCATTTTAAATGTACATTTTTTCTATCCATTCTTCAGTTGAGGGGCATCTAGGTTGCTTCCAGATTCTGGCTATTACAAACAACGCTGCTATGAACATAGTTGAACATATGTCCTTATTGTAGGAGTGTGCATTCTTTGGGTATATGCCCAAGAGAGGAATTGCTGGATCTTGGGGTAGACTGATTCCCATTTTCCTGAGAAACCACCATACTGATTTCCAAAGTGGTTGTACAAGTTTGCACTCCCACCAGCAATGGAGGAGTGTTCCTTTTTCTCCACATCCTCTCCAGCATACACTGACATTGGTGTCTTTAATTTTAGCCATTCTGGCCTGTGTAAGATGGTATCAAGAGTTGTTTTGAGTTGCATTTCCCTCATGGCTAAGGATTTTGAGCACTTTCATAAGTGTCTTTCACCCATTTTAGATTCCTCTATTGAGAATTCTCTACTTAGTTCTGTACCCCACTTTTTAATTGGATTATTTGGTGTTTTGGTGGCTAGCTTCTTGAGTTCATCATATATTTTGTAAATCAGCCCTGTGTCAGATGTGGGGTTGGTGAAGATCTTTTCCCATTTTATGGGCTGCCGTTTTGTCTTGCTGACTGTATCCTTCGCCTTACAGAAGCTTCTCAGTTTCAGGAGACCTCATTTATTAATTGTTGATCTCAATGTCTGTGCAACTGGATAAAATCAGGTCCTTAAGCAAATATCTTTCCCACTTACCTCAAGATGGATGAACTCATCTTTGTCTGCCCAACCGTGGATACAGATGGCCCATCAGTTAAGACACAACTGTTCTAGAGTGGGTGGCAGATAAAGTGTACAGTGTAAAGTGTAGGTTCCAAGGCTATATATAGTTACCAAGGGTCACACAGTAAAGTTTAAATCCTAAGTAAAAGCAATTGTAGATTTTATTTGACATTCCCACCCAAATCACTGTCAGTTAAGACCATCAATCAACAAGAGATCTACATATAAGATATATGTCTAAAATACTACATGGAAGGCTGACTACTAGTAATGTATAGGAAAATTCTCTCAAATTTATATCTGAAGTCTGGACTGCCTACTAAATTTAAAAAGCAGAAGTCTCTTTTTTGCTTTGTCTTTCTCGTTTTTTTGTTTGTTTTTCTGAAGGACAATAGGTCTTTAATGTTATAAAACAGGAAGGATATAATTTTCAGTTCCGAGGATTTTGTTCACAGAGGTACTATAAACATGTGTGAAGGGCTGGTTGGACAGGTCGCACTTGGGCAGATACCATTCAGCCTAGAAGCAGGAGATATGAAGGTAGGCAAAACTCAAAGTAGGTATTTTTGTACTGGTGTAAGACATAGAACATAAGCTTGGCATTTCCAGAATGCTATTGTGTTGTTGAACAGCTAATGAATACTGTGTTTCACCTATTTCCGTACCAAGAGCAACAACTCTGCCACTGTTTGGCAGCAACTCCCAATCCTCTGGAAAAGCCCTCTTCTATTTTCTATATCTATGACTTTAAAACTATGGTTTTCACCAATTTAGTAAACAGAATCACTTACCATCAACAAAGTGGCAGTCAGTCAGGCCATAGATTCATAAGACAGCCAGTCAGGCCAGGGAACCTGAACTTTAACAGGCAAAACATGCAGGATTATATCTTTACTCACCCCTATATGGACTTGGCAAATGCAATCAACTTCTGTATCTAAGGACTGCCTCCATGAATCAAAAACACAGAAACATCACATCTGGACCAAACCTGTATGGATGTTTCTTTCATTGTTCACTTCATGATAAAGAATAACAACTAATTACACAGTGCTTAGTTGTATTAAGGGATCTATCTTCTGTAGGTGAGTTAATTATATGGAAGGCTGTGCAACAGCTATATTTGAACACTACATCACTTAATACATGGAACTTGAGTCTTCACAGATTCTGGTATTAGCATGGCTCCTGGAACCAATCTTCCATGGACAATGAGCAGAACTAAAGAACTACTTTAATTCTGGTATATGGCAGAAATTAAGGTAAAGGTGGTCCCTGCCCTCACAGGACTTGAGTCCTGACTGAGTGTCCTTCACATAACCCACAGACTCTACAGCACGTGACAACCGTGCAGTTCTGGTCTATAGCAATGGCTAACGTGTGCCTTGCCCTGCAGTCTAGTTCCAGCAGCAGGATGCTCAACTACTCTCTCTACTTTGTACTAGTTATGGTCAATATTTAGATGATGGATAAAATAGCTGAGCCTACTCATATGCCAGCCTTCTGGATGCATCTATCAGGTCCACATCTCAAGTTTTATACTAAAGAACTACTTAGAGAAGATTTACACTTTAGGCTTGTTAATATCTTTGAATTTTAGATATAAAGTTTGTGGTTCCCTTGTTTGAAATGTCTACAGGAGACAAATTCATAGAGGCAGAAAGGAGATTAATGGTTACCTGGGACTCAGCACAGAGGAAAGTGAATGATTAAATTGCATAGGGGTTTTCTTTGGGGGTAACAAAAATATTTTAAATAGTGATGATGCTGGCATAACCTTTGTTACTTTAATTTTATGTGGACTATATGAAATTTATCAGGTAAATACCATGTTAGGGGGACTGGCAAGATGGCTCAGAGGACAAAGATGCTTTCCGAATAAGCCTGGCACCTCGAGTTAACCCCTAGTCCCATGGAAAGGCACAAAGAACTGACTCTGTACAGTTGTCCCCACACATGCTCACAGCAAACACAGTATACCGCACTCCTTACACATCATGAACACATGTGCGTATGCACATGTACACACACACTATTAAATTTTAAATGCTTTTTAAAAAAATCGTGAGGTAAGCCAGATACAATAGTAGTGAGACCACACTTAATAATTTTTTGCAGGGCCACGCCCTATGGTTTTTTTTTTCAACTTTTTTTTATTTGAATTATAAACAGGATTGTTTTACATGACAATCCCAGTTCCCTTCTCCTTCCCGTCCTCCCCTACCACCCCCCCCCAACAACTAAAAACCTACCTATCACATATCCTTTCTGCTCCCCCTGGAGGGTGAGGCCTTCCATAGGACGTGTCATCAGAGTCTATCGTATCCTTTGGGATAGGGTCTAGGCCCACCCCTGTGTGTCTTGGCTCAGGGAGTGTTCCTCTATGTGGAATGGGCTCCCAAAGTTCACACCTATGCTAGGGATAAATACTGAACTTCTACAGGAGGTCCTGTAGATTTCTGAGGTTTCCTCACAGAAACCCATGTTCCTGGGGTCTGGAGAGACCACACTTTAAATCAGAGAGACAGAGTCCTTCCTATAAGCTATAATAACCAGTCAGTCTGGTCTCAAGTGCTTTCAGACACACAATAAATACTGGAACGACCCAAGAATTCCTCTGACCAGTCAGCGGAAAAAAAATCATAGGTCAGATGACTTACCTTTCCGTTGGTACAGAGCCCCAGGACATCTTCAGACCACCCTACACACCTATACCTGCTTCACTGGGATAGCCCTGTGAAGGAATTCTCAGTGTATCCAGACCCAGTGCTAGCTCTACCTTGCAAACACATGCACCCCTCTCAGGCATCATCCTTAGAAAAGTACAGACTTTACAGAGACATTAGCTGATATAGTCGGAGCCACACATGGACAACAACTTAACCGAGTGATCGGTGTGTGTGTGGGAAGCACCACTTAACAATGTGACGACCATTGCTGATGGAGTGAAGAGTTACCATTTCAGCTTCTCCCCACGTTTCAAATGTGCGGCAGGGGTACCTGGAAAAAATACAAATACAGGAATAGGCCAGCACCTACACTCCATTTAGAAACAAAAAGAGACCACAGAACCCAAGGTTGCACACAGTTAGGGTTTTATTTGTCAAATTACAGCAGCTCAAAGATGGCTTTCTAGAAGGCAAAGCACACATAGATTTTAAAGTCCTTTTCTGTTTGCTCTAAGGCCCCCTCTAGTGTTTGGAAAGCTCCAGGCCTCACAGGTGGAGGAACCAGCATTGGGTCAGTACCTTCTTCCAAAACAAAAATACTTTTGCTCCATTCATGTGTCACCAAAAAAATCAGGGACAATGTAACCATAATTCATATTTCAAATCCCTGCTATGATTATCTGTGTCATCACCCTCACATCCAATGACCCTTCTGTTATTTACTGTTGGTTTGCTTTCAGAAGACTGAGACTTCACTAATTAAAGAAAAGAAGCATATGATGCCTATAGGGGTTTCAATTTCACAAACAAGAAATATATTTAATGAACATTACCACATAACCTACTTTGCTTTTGTTGAAGTTACTGGTTATTAGTACATACTCCCTAAAGTATACACTTCAATTTGTTGTATTTGGGAATCAGAATTTTTGAACTTCATGTATTTTAAGACCCGACCTGAACTGGGAGTTTGCTGATTAACCTGTTCAGCATCACGTGGAGATAGTGGTTGCGCCATCATGAGGATATTTGGCTCTGGAGAACACGATATAAAGGAACTCGGAGGTTTATAGGACATGGCACTGCATCAACTCACTCTCAGGCGCCTTTGAAAAAAGACTCAATGGAGAGGGAGTAAAAATTTAGTTCAGCTTCTCTTGTTTTTTTGTTTGTTTGTTTGTTTGTTTTTCAGCTAATGCTATCTTAGGTATCTGTTTCCATATCCTATTTATGAAGCTGTAATGGCTTAGTGTTGCTATCACTGAGAAATAAAGGCAACCTATAATTTTATCAACAACAAAAAAAACCTCATATGGTCTTGAGTGGGAGACCATAAGAGAAGACCGGATCAAGCTATTATCCTGTATTCTTAAAGTGGAATATGATGAAATTTGGTATTCAATTGTTCTTAATCTGGATGAACTGTATTTAAACAAACGGTTAATTTGTCACCCAAAATGCCATACGGCTTCTCTGCCTGAGACTGCAAATACCACAGTGAGGGGAAAAAGACTGGTTATATAAAATGATTTTTAAAAAATGGCTACATTTATAATTGGCTTCAACTTGAAGATATCTACAATAGGAGGGAAGAGGGCACAACATTTTTAAAGTGCAACTCCTACTCTCTTGGCTCAACATGAAAAATTACGTAGCTGGAAATTATTGTAGCCAATTCTCCCAGAACAAGTTGTGAAAAGCTCTTTTTATATTAAACTGAAGAACACTGAAAAGTCATTTTAAATGAGCATCTATAATACAGTTACAAATGAAATCAGCCTAGGAGAGTTAGCGTAAGTAAAATCAAATAAATACTATATACAGTAACATATAAAATTCAGCTTATAAAAAATTAAAAAGAGCATTCCAAAATAGTCATTTTCCTTCCTTTTGAGGATTTTGCATAAAAATTAAAATCCAGATCTAGAGTATCTGCAAAGATTTCCCAAATGTCATTGATTACTGGCAATGTTTTTGGCCAAAACCTCTCTGATCTGCTGGTCCAGTTCACTTATTATTCGGTCTTCGTGGTTATATACACCAGTTCTCATCAAAGTGTCCCTTTCTTCTATCAGCCGTGTCAAATAGTCATCCAGGCCTTCTTCCAGTGCAGAGCCCTGCGGGCTGCTCACTTTCCCACTTGCAATCTCTTTGCAGTCCTGGTACTGTTTTTGTTCTTGCTGCCTTAACCTGAGAAGGCAAGAACAAACGCCACTCTAGCAGACAAAAACTATTTTAGTTTTCCTAACAGTACTACTTAAAAACAAGAAACTTCACAAGCTTTACTAGTAATTTACTAGTGCTAGGAAGAAAACAAAAACTAATAATTACCACTTGACAAGTCAGAAGTGATCCATTTGTAAAAACACAATTTGTGTTTTTACAGAAGGCAACAGTAAGGCGCAGTGCAACACGCCTTAAGCCCAACACCTCCGAGGGATGGACAGGAAGACCACAAATCCCAGACCAGCCTGGGCTGTAAAGCAAGACACTTTCGAACACAAAAGCAGGGGGTTGGGACATAGCTCACTGTCAGTGAGCCAGCACTTGTCTGTAACTTCAAGTCCCTTGATTCAGTCCTAGCACTTAAAACAAAACCCAAAACACCATTAAACTACAGAAATTGTAGACCTGAATAAAAAAAAAATATGATAATCTCCAACTTTATCTAGAAAACAAGAATGAATACTTTTTCAATTAAGATGCATATTATCTACTTAATTTTTTAGAAAGAGACTTATTTTTAATTATATGTAACATTTGTGTCTGAGTGTGGGATGTACACAAGTTCAGTTGCCATCAGAAGGTGTCAGACGCCCTGGAGCCGTGGGCCACCTCACATCAGTACTGGGAACCACATTCAGTTCCTCTGGAAGAGCAGTATACACTATAAACCACTGAGCCATCTCCCCAGCCCTAAGCTTTTTATCACTTTTATCACAACTAAAGTGTTTCCCAGTACTCCACCACTTAGATGTGCCATCATTCAACATCCTTTATTCTTTATCTTTAGTTATAACTCAACCTTTGCTATTTGAACACAGTATTTTCTTTAAATTTACTCACTAAATAGCTACTTATGCCAAACGATCTTGGGGCATGTGTAGTGACTCAAGTAGGAAAGTGCACCCTGTGAAAGAGCTTTTGTCTCCCATTACTTATCCAAAATACAACTCTGTGTACACGGAAGCCTAGTCCAGAGGCATGACATGCAAAGATTTGATCTGTGTGTCTCCTGCTCACAGTTTTGATGACCTCAGCTGGAGAGGGAGATGGGAAAAATACTGTCTGGGCATTCCAATATTTCAAACAGAATACTGCCTTGAAAATGGAGAGAGAATGATAGTGGTGTTCCTAGCAGAAAGAATATGAAACCTTGTGATAGAACATTTTAGGATTAACTTCAGTTCTTTAAGAACTTGTTACAGTTCTGTGTCTCATTTTACACACAGATCAGGGAGAGAGAGGAAGTAGAATCAGGAGGCCTGGCCCCAGACAGTGCATGTTACCAGCAGAAAAGAGTTTTATTTGTTCAGATGGTTCTGGAACACAAAACTTCAATTCCTTATAAAAGAAAAGAACACTAAAGGACACAGCCTAAGAAGGTCGTCAAGTATCCTCATCTGTTCTTAGAAAAAAATGTCAATACTGAGAAGTGCTATGCCAATGAAGTGGAGCAACATTTCCAATTTCCACTGAATTTCCACGCAGATGAGAAAGAACCTATTTCTGATTAGTTGTTTCCTTTACCCTAAGTGTACATTCATGCATACCCCAGTACAGTGCAGAGGACAGAGGCCCAACCTCAGGTACTGCCTCCCTTCCACTTTGAGACAGAACCTCTTTGTTGTCATTCTGTGTTATATGCCAGGCTAGCTGACCCAGGAGGCTTCTGTGAATTCTTGTCTCCTCTTCCTATTTATTTCTCTATAGGAGCAGGAGCACTGGGATTAGTGATATGGAGCACTGTGCATTCTTTTCTTGTATCCTTGGGATTCAAACTCAGGGCCTCATGCTTGCATGGCAAGCACTTTTTATGTACTGAGCCATCTCCTCTCCTCTCTGTGCTAATTATTATAGCCACCTAGGAGGAAGGGACCTTCTAGGCAAATTCATGATCCATGGTGCCAAACTATATATTAGCAGGTCTAATCATGTCCCCTTTAAAATTACCCCTATCAAGTATTTACTGAAGTTGTCATGATCACAATAGAACATTTAAACTTGGTAGCTAAGGACCCTTAGAATTCCAACAGTAAACTTTGATAACATGCCTGACAAATGCTGTGCTTATCCAACTCACTTGCTTCCTGCCTCAGAACCCACAGGACTGCTATTAAGAAGTTCCTTGTCATATGAGCTCAGTATGCCTTTTAATCCTCTTAATGCTTTTTGTCTTTCCATCCAAGAGGAGAAGCCTATTGCCTTCTAATATGGCAGTCCTCCAGATATTTTCAGATAGCTAGTTACCCTTTTCCCAAGGGCTCTCTTCTCCAGGTTCAATATACCCAACTCTCTTTAAACCATTTGGATGCCATGGTATACTGCATTTTGCTGGCATGTCCCACTGCACTGATGATATCTAGGTATCTGATTTCTTGTAAAGGATGTCACACACTGGTGAGAGCCCCAGAGACATTTTCTGCAGTGATTACGAACATGGGGCCTGTGCCTGTCCTTAGCTGCACCAACTCTTTGGCAGCGGAGTCACAATGGTGTGTGTGGCCATTGGGTTCTCTGTGTGAGCTGTTTCACACATCTTTCCTATCTCAGTGATTTTCTACTAACTCACAAAGAGGTCACTGCATTTGTCTCATGCACCTAATCTCACCAGTTTCAGTTCTTAGTCATGATGCATAAAGATTATTATTAAGACTCACTATGATTCACAGGTTAATAGGCACCTCTGGTATTCTTTTAAGCAACAAAAAGAGACTTGAGCACATGACTGAGAGATACCTTTGGTTTTTGAGCTATACAGGTCATGTCCTAACTCAGTGGTTCATGGTCTCCAAGTCTACAATGCTGCAGATACCAAATATTCATTGAAAACTCTGCCAAAGATCCTTAAGACTAAGTTTTTTTTTTTTTTTTTTCATATCATTGTGGCTGTATTGAGCCTATGCTTCTGTTTACCGAATTTAATACTTGAAAGTTTATTTTTATGTGACTATTTCAGGATAACTTAATACCAGTTAAAGGGAACTTAGAATTAATATATAAGAAATCTCAAATTTAGTTATTCATATTAGTAACACAATATGCTCTGATTGAGCCCTACTGTATCAGAGATTGTTTTAAATGGTTTATATGCCCATCTTACCATTCTAAAAATTTTAAAGCAACTCACTGAGTAAGATTGGAAATGAGATCATAGATGAGGACAAAATTACAGAGAAAGACTTCAACACTTTTGGAAAGCCACATAGCTAATATCATGGAGCCTGAGCTCATCTGATTCTAGAGACTATTTTTTTTCCTCCTTAACCCTACTGTCAAGCAGTTCATGTTAGGAATCACTAAGCAGCATATATAAACAAAGCAGTTACACCCTGAGCTGTGCACGGCTCTCCTTTCTGTGCTTTCAACTAACCACAAAAGCCTTAGATAGAAAATGCCCCCCCCCCCCCGCAAAAGTAATTTCTAAGTTTTAAAGTACACAGTCTTCTGAGTAGTGTACTGGAATCTCAGGCTGCCCAGCAGATCTGCGCAGGTCATCAACCATCCTTTTGTTCTGCTGTATCTGCTACCTGCCTGCTAGTCTCAGCTGTCTGATGGACTAGTATGGCATTGGAGGGTATGTGCTCAAATAACCAGTCACAGAATCCCAACTATCTATCAGCAACCATATCATTAGAGGAGTGAATACAACGTATTCTGACAAATGCCTGATGCTCACATAACTTGTACTATAGTATGGTGTAACTATTCAATTTTATTGGTTATTATTAATCTCTTAATGTGCCTAATTTATAAACCCCACCATATGGATGCAAACATAAGAAAACAGTAAATGTAGTGTTTAAGGCTCTGTCTATTGTGTTTTCAGGATAGTGATTTTGGAAGGAAAACATTTCTGACTTCATATTCAAGGGACAAGCACACCTTTATCAAGAACACAGCACACTTAGTAGCCTTTGGGCTGTCAGAACAAAACAGGACAGACTGGGTAGCTCAAAAAATGATTTACTCCTGCTTCTACCATGTCCAATATCAGGGTTCTAGCACAGTCTACCTTTTTGCTCTATCTGTCCCCACACAAGAAGGGGAAGAAAGTGTCTCTTAGATGAGCACTAATCCCCTTGTGAGGGCTCCACTTTCATCACCTCATCTACACCTAAGTGGGTGCTAAAGGCTCCATCTCCAAATATAGGTTTGGGCTTCAACAGGTGGCTTCCAGGGGAGTAAGGCCCAGTTTATGCACATCTGTGTCTATCTGGTATCCTATGATAGCTCCATGTATGAAAATATGCAGTAACAATATAATGTGGGCCCAGAGCTCAATTAGACTAAGTTGAGAGAACTTAGAAGTTCACTGAATAATGTCAATTGTAAAGGTCATCTCCAGGCCAGGCTTAAGGGCTAAATATGTACTGTTATTATTTTCTTCAACAAACATAATCTGGCAACTTGTGTTATAGGCTCAGATAGTGTGTCCATTTATGAAATAATACAATCCATACTTTCCAAAATGTGCTGTCATACAAAACATCTTAAAGTAGCTGGAGAGATGGCTCAGTGGTTAAGTGAACTTGCTGCTCTTCCAGGGGACCTAGGTTCAATTCCCAGAACCCCTGTTGGGTGGCTCACAGTTGTCTATAACTCCAGCTCCAGGGAAAGCAACATCTGTTTCTGAATTCTACAGGCACCCACACATTTGTGGCAGAAACATGCACAGACATACACCTACATGTAAATAAATGTAATAAGAACAAATCTTTAAAAAAAAACAAATCTTTAAAACAATTGAAAAAGTGCTATGCCATGTGTTAAACATTGCTTTGGTAAATGATTTTTTTTTTTTTTTGCCTATCAAATTTGTAGATAATACAGAAATTAAACTTACTAACAGTCTTTATAGCATATCAACACAAATGTGCATGTGTGTGTTCATTTTACCTTCTGTGTGAACAATCTGACACAGTACCCTCCTAAGCTCAAGGAAGACCAAACTGAAAGGCTGTTATATCAGAGCCATGTTAGCAAGAAGGAAATCTCGTCTTGTAGCAACCGTACCTGTTCAGTTCGTTCCTTATGTCCAGCAGTTCCTGTTGCTCAGTTTTCACTGTCTCTTTCTCCTCGGCAGCCAGGTAACGCAGTCGCATCTGCTCCAACTCCTCTTGCTGTTTTTTAAGGCGAGCCATTTGGCTTTCTTGCTCCCTCTTAAAAGAAATGGAAGAACTGACATGTACCACCGGGAATGCGCCCATTTCTATGACTTGGACTTGAGACTATGGGACAGTACTTGGACAATTCTGGGCCAAATGATATTTAGAAAAGACCCACTTTTCTCATGATAATCTTTTTATTCCCTCTCTCTTTTTGACATCATAACTTATGATCAACGAAGAAGGGGGTTTGCTGAACAGTTATAAGAACTGTGAGGCAAGAGCAGCTTCTTTGGAGGAATCTGCATTTTAAAAAATTAACAATTCTTCCAGAGAGGGAGATAAAAGATGAATATGACACTCTTCAGGATGAAGCTATTCCATGACTTATAAGAGAAAATCCATGGTAAGAGTGCTGCAGTGAGAACCCGTACAATGTAACCTGGAGCTTCTAAATCCCCCCATGTATTTCTCTATATATGAGGGATAGTCTTTCTTTAGGGCAGAACTTCAAAGAGACAGCAGGGTCAATGGGTGGTGTCCTCTGTGTGTGTGTGTGTGTGTGTGTGTGTGTGTGTGTGTGTGTGTGTGTGTGTGTGTGTGTGTGTGTGTGTGTGTACTTATTGTTGTTTGAGAAAGGATATGACTATGTAGCCCTGGCTGGCCTGGAACTGAAAGAGATCTGACTGCCTCTGCCTTCTGAGCACTGGAATTAAAGGTGTGTGCTACCATGCCCAGTTCATGTTTTCTTTCTTTTTTCGAACTAAATTATTTTCTGATTATAGCAAACAGAAAATTGACTAAATGCAAGGGATATTTTGCTAAATTGTTACAATGTAAATCACACACATAAAAGGTTACCATAACTCCTGAGTCTGCTCTCCCTCATGACACCTACTCCCAGTCACACTAGCTTATCTATAAAGTTCTTACTAAAATATCTGAGGTTTTTATCTCTGTGGCTGTTTAGCTTATTTGTGTTAGATTTCAAAGATTTCCCATTACTCTATTTTGCCTTTTCACCCTTTCAGCAGTATTTTGGGATGAACAGAATTCCTTCATCTCAACATAGCCCACATGGTTCCATCAATTCCTTTCTAGCAGGCCCTCTTTGTTTTTTGACATGCATCAGTCTTGAAGATACTATTTTTACATTTATTTATATGTGCATGTGTGTGGGTATCCATGGAGGCCAGGCCAAGCTGTTGGATCTCTTGAACCTAGAAATACAGGCTGCTGTGAGGCACCCGATATGGGTGCTAGGAACCAAACTTGGTCTTCTGGAACAGCAGCAAGTGCTCCTAACCACTGAGTCATTTCTCCATCCTGGACTATTCTTTTATAGTACCTTCTGAAAGCATCATTTAGATCAGTAGGACTATAACTGACTTTGGGTCCAATGTTGGCAGGATCACCTCTGCCATGTGCTGAGGACATGTTTGTGGATGCACTGAACTGACCTGCTTCCTACCTGTGCATTAACACCACACTGCTTGACTCCAGTGTCTGAGAAAAGTCCATCTCAGTATCTGTCAGGCTAAGTAATCTACCTCTGGCAGTCTTCAAAATTTAGTTCTTCCTGTTTCTAAATTTTCACACAAATAACTGTTTCTAGAAAGAAAAATCAAGAACAAAAGCCTTTTGGATTTATGTTACGATGAAGCTAAGATTAACTCTGCCTCATTCTGTGGGTTTTCACAGCACTGACAACTAATGACGTGGTTTACAACTAAGTTTGGGCGCTTTTTACTTCTGTTTGGTGAGTCTCTATGGCTCTCTATGTGCTAAGAACAATAACTTAAACTACACTTCTTTTTGATTATAGATGCTTCTAAAGCCAGAGGTTTTACATTTATTTTGCTGTCTAATGTTCTCTGTTGAAAAAACTGATTTTTGATACAGTCCCAGAACACTTGGTTAACTTAGCTACTTCTGATAGAAGACCAAAAACTATGCACAGAGACCCTTACATACCAGTGACTCCTGAATTAGTCTTTGATTTCACAATGCTATAGGAGACACATAGTACTTGTGACTTGGGGGCAGCTACTTGCCTCATTCTCAGGATCATGAGGGTAAATAACCAATATACTCCACGGCACAGTGTTGCCAAGCTGTGATATTAGCAGGTGCACAACAACTGACCTACAGTATTTTCCACTTAGGATGAGTTTGTCTATTTTTGTACATGCTAGGTAAGGCGCATACCATCCCTTCTGTATCCCTAGCTCTCTTACTTAAGACAATGGAACATTTCTAACATAATGTCAGTAGAAAATGGAGTTCTCAGGGGAAATTCAAAGTTTAAAGAAAGCTTTTTGTAGATTTAATGTAAACACTTGTTATTAAATTAAGAAATGTCCCTTTGTTCTTAGTTTAGTACATATTATTGTGAATGTCCGTGGATTCTTTCTACATCTCCTCATATGATCTTATGACTTTACCTCCTATATTGTCTTGTATTTTTAAAGACAGGGTCTCTCTATGTAGTCCTGGCTGGTCAAGGACTCACAGAGATTCGCCTGCCTCTGCCTCCCAAGTGCTGAGATTAAAGGTGTGCGCCACCCTCCTGTATTGTTCTTAAGTAGAAAATCACCTCTTTGTTTAGTGAGCAACCCAGGGTGTGACCCTTCCAGGTTTTGTACCTATTTGAGACTAACTGGCTAGTTTTGCTTTTGTAATTTCTATATATAGATTAACTTTAAGATTTACAACATGGCTATTATGCTGTGGTCTTTTATAAAAGAAGATATTTTTCAAATAGTCTGTGGGGTTAGGGTTATTTTCACACTGTTCACTTATATTCAAATGTCAAGTATTTTTTTCTGTATATATTACTATTACAATTTTCCTAACAGCTGTATGATTATTTTTAATTCCTGAGCCACTTTTGTAGGTTGTTTATCAGATTCACATGTAGTTATTCATAGTGTCCTAATCTCTTCATATGCTGGGAGGATCTGGAGTCCTCTTTCTCTTGAACATTCTGTTACTGATAGGGAGCCTCTCGTTTCTACAGACTTCCTCTCAAAGAAACAGCTTTTGGCTTTGAGCATGCGTGTTTATGTGCTTGTATAAGGAGGTAAACCTGGGATGTTATTCTGGTACCTTGATTTTGAGCTGATACTGAGACTTGGGGCTCACTGATCTAACTGGTTGGTGTGGGACAAGGACCTGACTGTCTCTGCTTCCCCAGTGCTGGGATTACAAGCACATGCTAGCTACCATACCAGGGTTTTATATGGGGGATGGGGTTCAAAAGCAGGTCCTCATGCATGGAGGGTACTTTACTGAATGAGCTATCTCCCTAGCTCTGTCTAGAAAACAGACACTTCTTTGGTTAAAATTTTTCTCTAAGCACATTTTCCCCACAAAGTTCCTGATGTTATATACTGCATTTTATTTTATTGCATTTTTTATTATTTTGATTTCAAGTATTTTCTAATCTTACTACTGTCTTGAATTTACAATGAGTTATTAGAGGTAAACTACTTAAGAAATGCCCCCATGTAATTGAATTTTACTAAAGTTTCCAGCTCAGTATCCCTGTGAGCAGGGCATGTTCTAAACTATAATCTCTTCGAGTCGAGGCCAGCCTGGTCTATAGAGCAAGGTCCAGGATACCCTGTGTTGTTACACAGAAAAACCTTGTCTCTAAAAACAAAAAAACAAACAAAAGGTCACCTGCTACTCTTAACCACGCTCAGTGGAAGTGTGCGCCTATCTACCACTCCCAAGCACAGCCTTCAATAAGCTGCTTTGCCTTGGGGCAGTTTTATTACAATGCTTGTAAGCATGGCTTCCTATGCATTCAAAGATCTCCTTGGATATACAAGGAGATTTTATATACACACACATATATAAATGTATGTATGTATGTATGTATGCTTACACATGAAGACATTTCCCCAGCCCTTAATCTCTATGCTCTTTCTTTGCTGTAATCACTATCTTTATTTCCCCTATTTCAGTCTTAATAATTTATATTACCCTATCTTCTAATTACCATATCCACTTTCTGTTATGTTTACAATCTGCTCTTAACTCTTCTGTTTAGTTCTTAATTTCACTTACAATACTTTCTTTCAAGAATGTCTACTTTTTCCATTGTGTTACCTATTTTCTAGAGCACAGTAATTATAGTATTTTAGACTTCTTGTCTGATGACTGCAAAATCTAGATTACTTGATATATTTCTATCAAACAAATGATAACCAGTTTTCCACTAATGAGGACTACTGTGGCCAACAAGCATATAAAAAGGATGCTAAAAGTCATCAGTGAGTAAGAGAAAACTGAAATCACAAAATAATACTATTTCAACTTTAATATCATAGTGAAATTTTGAAGACGTCTAATAGTAGGTACATACAGGCAACAGCATGAGAAGTTACTGTGTTCTGCTGTGTGCTGGTTTTTTTGGTACCGGGCCTTGAGCTTGCCTTACACATACACATTAGGCAAGTACTCTCCCCATGCCACATCTGCAGTCCCATACAACTGCTGGAAAGTTAAAATTAGCACAGCCACTTCAGGAAATAATGGAGCAACATTTAGTAAAGCTTAAAAACGTGAATGTATTCTTCTAGTATCTGAAATTCAATTGGACACTGTTACTTATATGAGAACCATTCAGGACCGCCTTACCATAAGAAAACCTGTAAAAAGCAGTTTCACTTAAGACTATGTATAAAACCTACATGACTGTGGCACCCTCATGAATGGCTATTCCATGGTACTATATCATGAAAATAAATAATACTACTTACAAAGGTTTTTAGAATTTCAAAATTGCCCAGTGCTAGGCATTAAACATGGCTGCCCAAAGATGCTAGGCAATCACTTTACCAGTTTATTCCAGTTCTTTTACCTCATTTTGTGTATGACTGCCTATGCAGAGATGACAGAAGAGGCTGGGTATGCTCTGTCACTCTCCTCCTTACAGCCTTGAGACAGAGGCAGTCACTCACTGGGGCAAGGTCTCACTAAAGTGCCCAGGCTGGCCTTGCATTCATCTTCCCGCCTCATCCTCATGAGGAGCTGAGATTACAGCTCTATGCCACCAGGCTTACCTGGGTATATTTTTAAAAATGTTTTATGTGCTGAAGTTATAAAGAAAAGCAGATTAATAATAAATGCTAAAATTCAAGACAATGGTACTCTCAAGAAGGCAGGAGGCACAGCTGAGAAAGGCCCAGTTTAAAAGTACGAGGGTGGGGAGACGCTCGAAATCTGAAGTACCTACTGCACAAGCCTAAGGATGTGCATTGGTACTGCCGTCCTCTACATGGAAAGCCAGGCATGGCGGTGTGCCACAGTGCAGGGAAGGTGGAGACAGGAGGACCCCAAGGCTTCATTGACAGCCCGGCTAGCCCGTTGGTGAGCTCCAAGTTCATTGAGAGACCCTGTCTCAATAGAAATGAAGTGGAGTGCAATCGAGGAAGACATATGGGCTTTCATAGATACAAGCATGGGTGTTCATACCCTCACCAAAATACAACCCCCATCTCTTTTTTGGTTTTTCGAGACAGGGTTTCTCTGTAGCTTTGGAGCCTATCCTGGAACTCACTCTATAGACCAGGCTGGCCTCAAACTTACAGAGATCCGCCTCCCTCCGCTTCCCAAGTGCTGGGATTAAAAGTATGCGCCACCACCGCCTGACCAATAAATACATTCTTTAGACAAGTTATTTTAAGAAAGGAAAATATTTGGGCAAAAATACAGTAAATGACTATCTAGTTGGGGAGGAGATAAGAATGTTGTTGATTTTCACTTCTATGTTTCAGAGTGCTGCATCTACAGTTGTTTGAGCAGGGTTCTCACTGTGCAGTCTCACTGTACAGTTCTGTCTAGCCTGGCACTTGTAGTGACTGGCCCTTTTGCTTCTGCCTCCTGAATGCTGGGATTGCAAACATGTACCACTACATCTAGCAAAATTTGCATTGTTTTTAAATAATGAGGAAAAATATGACTACAAGGAGAAAAAAAGAACAGAAGTTGATTATTTAACTTCAGGCTACTGAAGTTGTTCATAAAATGAACTTCTTAACAACACATCCCAACTTGAAACATTTTTATTCTAAGACACACCAAGAATCTTTTAAATGCCTTGACTTTTAAAGCAAGCATGGCTTACTGTTAGTAATTACATATGCATGCAAAAACTGCAAAGCCAAGGGCCAGGCAAGGCTTTCCACAGCCAGGTGCTCTGGGTTAAAGGCCCCTCAATCAAGTGAGTATAATCTTTATTTTGCCCTGGCTGCCTATAAATCCAGAAAGGAGATGTAAACATGCATACACTAGACTAAACAGCGGCTACAGAGTGGCCACTACTTACTCTCCCACTCACACATACCATCCAAGTCTGTGGGAAAAAGGCAGAACTAAACTAAGGATCTCAAGTCAAGTTTTCTGAAAATAACCCAGAGCTGACAAGTCAGTAGGAGGGCCTGGATGGTTTCAAGACACAGTTTTTAACCAAGACTTGGACCTCCAACTGTTTTCTTAAACAAAGATTTACATCCCCATCCTTGGCTAAATTACTTATAAATTAATCAAATTAATTACTCCGAGTGGATACGCGGGAGGCTGGACAAGATAGTGCTGATGTCAGCCGATGAAGTCTGCGTTGCTTTAACTAAATAGTCTGGCTCGTTTAAACACATCTACTGTGCACAAATATGGTAAAGGACCCACGTGCTACTAAAGAAAATCTTAGCTCTGCTTCCTGTCCTGGGAACAAACATGTAAGAGTTTCAAATATGTAACACAGTGAAAATGTTCAATTTTTATGACCAATTCATATTTCATAACAACAATGCACTAATTTTTAAACAATAGCAGCTTTTATTCTGCTTACAGATCGACATTCTGGAAGTGGTTTCGGTGATGTTATCATTTAGAACATGAAGATCAATGCAGACAATCTTAGGTATTCAAGCAGTTACTTAGGTCCTGCCTAAAAATAGTTCTACAGCATATTTTCACAAAGAGGAAAAAAAGAGACTAAACTGGCCCTGTATATCAAGCTAGTACTCCTAATGTCCCAAGATACCAAACCCCTTGTTTTCAAATGAGGACTCATTTCATGTCATATTTATTTACTGGTTACATCTATTGCCATCAATTACTAAAAAAATTTTTTTAGAAAACTCACAACTTGGATTGAGGCTGAGTATAAGAAGGAAAGTTTTCTTCTAGACAAGTAGAAGGTTACAATTTTTTAATTCATAAATTGACTCTACTAGGTCAGCTCTGAGTAATGGGACTCTCTCTTTAAACATTTTTCTGGCAATGGGCACGGAGCATTAGATCTTATTTCCAAGCCTTACCAGCTGGGTTTCGTCATTAACATTTATTAACAATCTAAGATATGGCTTTCACCGTCTAATCCGTACTACACGAATGTTTTCTATGGCCCTCCAGAGGGATTTGATGTGACAAATTACTGGCAGAGATTATAGCCTCGTGGCTATTCACTAGAGGCAATGTAAAATTAACATGGTACTAATCCAATTTAAACAGAAAAGTTGCACAAACAATTCTCTGAACAAAAGCAGAGAGACACTTCCAATTTTACATTCAAACACAAAATAAATGTGTTTTTAATAAAGAGTTTTAGGGAAAATTAGAAGTAATTTTCACACATGTGAAATGTGCCAATTTAATGATGTTACTAATTTTAATCTTCCAAAAACAGTTAGTGGCACAGCATAATTCACTATGAAGACCCCAAGGACTATTGCTTTTCTTAAATTACTGCATTTCAGTATGGTCTGCAAAACATCAAAGGTTCCTAGTGACCTCAAAAGTTGTTTATAATATTGTTTCTAAAGCAGAAAGTTTACAGGATAAGGAATAAAATTATTCTAAACTGAGAAAGTACTAAACACATTGCACTCACTCAGAGACTGCTATTTTTAAACTAATATTTATTGTGTATATATTTGCTATGTGAGATGCATACATTCGAGTAGATAGCCATGCCTATGCACACACATGTAGAGGCCAGAGCAGGGCACTGGCTCTCTTCCTCTGGTGCTATTTGCCACATACGATGAGACAGGGTATGTCACTGAACCAGCAGAATTCACTGTTTTGGTTAAGTCTTGCTGGTCAGGAAGCTCCCAGGATGGACTTGTCTTCTCCTACCAAAGCTGGGGTTCTGGCACACACAGCCATGCCAGCTTTTCCTATGGGTGCTGACATACAGACGGGGTGTGCTTCCCCACTGGGCCCTCTCCCCAGCCCAGAGACTGCTGCTTTCAGTTTCTCCAATGGGCTAAGTTTTGGAGAAATACGTATTCAAGTTTTCTTTCCTTAATAAATTTACAGCAACTCAAGAGAAAGAAACTGAGAATGATATCCTCTTTTATTAGGAACAAATAATAAAAATTATTTTGCCATTTTTTAAGCCAGAGAGTGAAAACACACAGGAAGAAAAAAAACAAATAGAAAATAGAGTAAAATGGGAAGTTCTAGAAGATACCAAAATATGAGGCTGTAGGATTAGCTAAGAGGAATTTTGGGGGTGGGAAGATTTCATAATCTTTGGCTTCATTTTTGTTCCTTTTTTAGAGTGTGTTTCCATGCATGCCTGTGAAGGCCAGAGGTTGACA
This sequence comes from Cricetulus griseus, assembly GCF_003668045.3. Lineage (NCBI taxonomy): Eukaryota > Metazoa > Chordata > Mammalia > Rodentia > Cricetidae > Cricetulus > Cricetulus griseus. Next base: position 184,995,524 of record NC_048595.1, on the reverse strand, counting down.
CCAGTGTCTTCCTCAATCATTCTCTATCTTATTCTTTGGGACAGAGTCTCTCAAAGTGAACCTGGAGCTTGCCAATTTGGCTAGACTAGCTGGCCAGAAGCACTGCACCCTTCCTCTATGAGCTTCCCCAGTGCCGGGCTAACTGGCGCCCTGTAGCACCTGGCCCTTCTCAGATGGGGGCTGGTGTTCAAGTTCAGGTCCTCAAACTTGCTCAGCAAGCATGGACCCTCTGACCAACCCCACTCCTCCACCTTTCTGGGCTGACCTGGGAATAGTAATAGAGTCAAGGAAAACCTTGAAATCTTGCTCTCCTGCTTTCCCCTCCCTAGTGCTGGAACGGTAGGCAATGCGCACTAGCTCACATAGGAAAGAAGAGCCAGGCATTTAGATGTTAAAGCAGAATTTAACAATGACTTCAGTTAGCATACCTTTAATCCCAGCACGGACAGGTGGATCTCTGAGTTTGAGGTCAGCTTGGTCTACAGAGTGAGAGCGAGTGCCAGGACAGCCAAGCCTACACAGAGAAACCCTGTCTCAAAAACAAAAACAAAACAGACAACAACCTCCTTCAGCCTGATGTGGTGGCTTATGCCCATCATCCCCCAGCAGCACTGTGACTTCCAAGGAAGCCTGGAACAGCTCTGGAAGAAGCCCTTTGGGAAGCAGCATGTTACTTAACTACTCCGCTCATCTCTCCCCATGAGTCCTGTGCCACAAGGCCTTCTCCCTACTACCTTCCACCTAAGTATCCTGCTGCCTAAGTATCTTGGCATCACGACTTTATGAAGTCCAGCCGCTTCTTCCTCAAAGACAGTTTTCCTCAGAGCTGCTCTCGCTAACAGATGATGACTTTTTTTTTTTTTTTTCCTGCTAGGATATGCCAACTCATGACTTCTGCTTCAGGAAACCCTTGTCATCTATGCACCGAAACTAACAGGAAAGAGCTTGGACTTCAGTCTCAGTTTTAGCATGTAGTACCTCTGTGAGCATACACGACAACAGTCTCATTTCTTCATCTGTAAAATGGGACTATGATCTGATATCCAGGGATTTTAGAATTAAAAATGAAAATGATCTGAGATTTCCCAAGCTGAAAAACCTTTCCAGAATCTATGTCTGAACCCTTGCATCATCTTTCACCGAATCTTCCTGTTACATTTCCATTGCTACAATTTGAGTTTCAAGCTTTGTTACTGGAAGTGTCCTTTAAAATGGGCCCTCCTCTACTTCTTGATTCTTTGCAATAACCATTGTAGTCACTATGGCAACTACTACTTTGCTCTGTCACAACCAGTTTTGCTATTACTATCCTAATAACTCATCTTTAGGGGTCCATCTGAAACACTATCCTTCTGAGGCCAGACACCATCCCTAAGCTGTAACTAACAATTTTTTCTTCTGTACAGTGCTCATGCAACAGTTACAACTATTTCTTCCTTATTCCCGAATTCTCAGTTCCCTGAGGGCTAGGTCCACATTGTATTTATGTATATACACTGAATATAGTGTCTTGAGTTTAGGAGGATCTTACTACTATGCAAAATGCCCACACTAGTTCTGCCAACATTAAAATAATACATTGCAGCTGGGCAACGGTGACTCATGCCTTTAATCCTAGAACTCGGGAGGCAGAGGCTGGTCTACAGAAAGAGTGCCAGGATAGCCTACAAAGTAATACAGAGAAACCCTGTCTCGAAAAAACCAAAATAATAATAATATATTGCTAATTTGAAAATGAAAAATCTAAAATGCTCTAAAATCCAAAACTTTTTGAGCACTAGCATGCATGATGGGACTACTGTGATCAGGAGACAGGCATATGCATACTTAAAAACACTATAATAAAAGAAAAAAAATACCTCGTAACTATATAATTAATGTACAACTGAAACACAAGTAGATTTTGCATTTATACTTATGCAAATATCATAAAATATGAACAAATTCTGAAATCTAAAATGTTTCTGATCCAAACAATTTCAAATAAAGGCTACACAACTTGGAGTTTATCCACTCTGTGTATTATCTATACTTTGATATCTACCTGTAATGCATAAATCTGAACACAGCTACAAGTTCCACTGGCATACATGGTCTACTACTCTGTAATTCCCATACAGTCTGGTAGTACTCTAAAAAAGATCATCAGTATTAGCATAATACCACAAAAATATTGAATGGTATTTGATGTACTGTTATGGAAACATTCTAAAAACTATATAAATCTGAAAGACATTATATACTACTACATTTCATTCAGAAATAAAGCTCACATATTTTTAGAGTATATTAACCATTCATGATCTTTTAATAGGTCCAATAAATTATATTCAAAATAAGTCTCATTCATATTCTCTTGAATCTTAATCATTTGGAAAAACTATGGCCCAAATTAAGATAAATTTCTCATGAAAATAACATTCTTGTCTAGGAAGGGAAAATGTCAACAAGGATTTTCAGAAAACTAACAAGTCTTTTAAACCTAAAATTATGCAAAACTCCCCTATGACAGCTTTCATTGTTGAGTAATTGTGTCTTCCTACAAAAATCATTTTAAAATGTGCTCTCAAATGTTAAATAGTAAATTTAGTTTATACCCAAATTGTCCCCTTCAGTGAAGTCCTAATGAAAAATGAGTTCTAAGGGAAGAAGTAGTTGTGTTTCCAACAAGATAGCTGACAACTAAAACTAAAAAATATAAAAAAGCAGCTTTTAATTATGAAAAGAGAATTCTGCATACAACACATTAAAAAACAAACCCAAACGGTCTTGATCTTCAACCACGGCACTGGAGAGGCCACTGTGGACCTCTAACATACAATGTCAAACAGGAAACATATAAAGCAGTGAAGGGAGACAGAGTCCGCTCTCAACCACATACCTGCTTGAGTCTGGCAAGTTCTTTCAAAGCTCGTCCCCACTGCTGCTTGTAATGTAGTTTAGACTTGGTTGCAGATTCCAACTTTCTTTCAAGTTCAACCTAACAGTGATTAAAATCATATCAAGTGAAACACTATACCACTGTGTGCAATCACTGAAAGATAATATATACAAAGAGTCGGGCTTAAGAAAAGAGTTTATACAGTGTGACATATGACATAGTCTAAAGCTGTTACATAATTTACTATAAATATTATGGCACATGAACATTTTCTTGTTTAAAATATAGTATTATTTTTATTGCCTTGCAGGCGAGACAAAAAAGAACTGAATTAGTCTTAACCTCCAGACAGTTACTATAAATGTATTTAAATGTGTATATTACACAGAGTGAAAAATACATTCATTTTTTAACAAAAGACAGCTCTAACTGTTAACATTCCGCGTTCGCTGACGCTCTAATCTCAGTAGGCTGATTTTCCTTGTGAGGCCCATGATTAGGTGGAATTCTGTCCTGTAATAAGGAGAGCTGGGAAGATACTTTCTTAACTTTTGGCAAAACCATAGAACCCTGGAAATGGTGCACTGTTTTATCAGAAAGCAAATTACTAAGAGATGCAAAGTCAAAAATGTAAAAATATTTTAAGAATGTTAAAATAAACCCAAGAGGAAGAAAAAAATAATGTTCCTTAATAACACACATCTCACTTTTATTTTCTATCTTTCCTGAAATATATAAAGAAAAACACTAACGTGATTAAATTAAAAATCTGGTTATTTATGCTTGCAGCAGGCAATCTATTGTGCATGAACTAAAGCCAACTTGGCTATGTTCTGGAATGTACTCACTCAGTGCTTAAAATCATGTACCAAGCAAATTCATGTAGCTAGCAGACAGTTTTACTATTTAGTGATAATATAATAATCTGCTTGAATTACAGTAAAACACTGCCTACTCTGAACTAGCTGATTTTTTAAAAAATCAAGTTTAGTTTTTCTCATACATACAACTCCTAATATTTTAGGAGAAAACAAAAATGAAGACTATAAAAAGTCTAATGTTAGAAGATTCAGAGCAAACTCAAATGACAGGAAAAGCAGACTGCCAAGTCCCTGTCACAAAGGACCAGAACATTCCCTGCAGTTATATATGACTACTTGGAGTGGAGGTCTTTTTACTTTACAAATCCCTAGTGCTTGGATTCAGATATGTTGACATTTCACAAATAGACTCAAGCATCTTGAGCTGAATGATATTGCTGAGATTACTGGAGATAATCCCCCCACTTATGCCCAGTGATTCATATACTTCACTTGGTAATTTAACAACAAGCCATACCTCAGAGGAGCAGAGACAGTCTCTGAGAGCATGTATATGGGGCCTGGACAAGGTCTGGACCAGACCAAGGATGAGGGCCATGGACCTACTCCAACAGTAAGGACTAGGCAGTTCTATCAGTTTTGCATAAATATAAAAATAATTCATACTTTAATAGTTATATACACTAATTTAAAACACCTGTCATTTGGCATATGTTTATTTCTAAAAACTTACTGGTAAATCTGAGGCACCAATCCATTCTGACCAATAATCCCTAACTTTTTTTTTTTTTTTTAAGGATATGGTGCTTGTGATTCTAAAGAATTATATAGACCCAAGTCCTAGGATAATACATGTAGCCAAAAACTTTTGGGTTTTATTTAGTTTTATTATTTACTATAAATAAAATATAATTACAATACTTCTCTCTTCCCTTTCCTCCCTCTAATTCCTCCCATGTCCCCTCCACTCCCTCTCAAACTCAGGACCTCTTTTTCTTTTCTTTATTATTTGTGTGTGTGTGTGTGTGTGTATTATGTATGTAGGCATGCACAGATATATAAAACAAGCAGCTGAATCCATTTAATGTTGCTTGTATGTATATGTTCTATGGCTGACTACTTTGTATTGAAGAACCATTTTGGGAAAAATCCCTGGGAAAAGCTATCTCTCCCTTTCTCATCAGTCTCTTGGTGCCTATTGTTCTTTGCTTAGGGGTAGGACCCAGTGAGATCCCCCGCTACCAAGTTAGCATGTCTATTTATACTGCCTTTGTTATGGTCTTGGTTAGGCAGCCATAATGCTGAGGTGTGTGTATATGTGCATGTGGCTGGGAGAACATCTATCTCATTCCTAGAGCACACAATCTTAGATTTCCAAATTGTTAATTTCAGGGTATACAAAAGTCAACTTAAAAGTCCTTATTGTTAGTGGTTTCTGGCATCAACTGACTTTGAATTCTTGACCCCTTGCACTAACAGTGCTGGCACTACAGGTGTGCACTACCATCCTTGGCTTGTAATTTTATTTAGAGTTTCATTGTCCCATGACTGAAGTGACACACCATAAGCTAAGTTAAATGCCCCTGAAATGAGATAGCTCAGGACCTAAGTCAACCCTGATTGCAGAAGGACAAGTTTCCTGATTCCTCTATCAAAGGCACAGCATTCTCTTTGTCTTTAGTCCATTCCCAGGTCAAACTCCTCACGATTAGCTACCTATTTTTCCCTTGAACTTTCTGTTTCTGTTGCCATGTGTGCAGCCCAAGCTCTTCTCTTCTCACTTTGACTATGAAAGTGTCTTGTATCATCCCAGTTTCAAATATGTCTGCAAGTCCTGCAAACTGCTATCAATTCACTCTTTACTGAAAAATTTATTACAGCTATTTGCCTAGGATCCAAAGTGTAATTTCTGTACTTCTTGCTCAACCTACTTCAGGATTTTACATAGGAAACCCCAGTGCCCAGCCATATTTGTGTCCCTGTGCCTTGCAAACCTCCTCACCCAGCTTCCTGGCCTACCAATTCTTTTCTTGTTTTTTCTTCTGCTTGCCTCAATCATAAAGTTCACCTCAGACTTTACCTCTATATAAGGCTGCCTTGAATCTATTACATATGAAACACCAAATGGTTTCCTTTGGATTAGATTAGTCATGGTCTTTTACTACTCCAAGTCATCTCTGAAACAATGCAACAGTGTTTAAAAGTGAATCACCCAAAGAAAAGCATGCTTTCACTTTCTGCCATCTTTCCTATTTGTTCTAAAAGTAGTGACACACAAGATACCAAAATATTCTTAAATATGACACAAATTTTAGCATGATTAAAAATGCTGATATTCTTTTACTATGTTGATTTTTCAAACTCTGTATGCCCTACTAAAATATATGCTTTCCATATTTCAGGTTTCTTTTCTTTTCTTTTCTTCTTGAGACAGGGTCTCTCTGTCCCAACCATTTAAGAACTATGTAAATAATATTTTCTTTCTAGGTTAAAGAAAACTCACATACTTGGGTACTATGGCTCACATCTGTAATTTCAGCACCCAGATGACCATTCCCAAGTTTGGGGCCAGTCTAGGCTATAAAGTGAGTGCTGGACCATCTTGAGGTAAAGTAGAAGACTGGATTTCAAAACAGTGAAAAAGGTGGGTGGGGTACAGGTGCCGAGATGGCTCAGAGGGTAGAAGTGCTTGCAGCACAAACCTGATAAAGTTGAGAGCAATACTTTGGAACTCACAGTGGATGGAGAGAACCAACTTGCAAAAGTTGTCCTCTGACATCCACACACACATCAAGGCATTCAAGTGCCTGCACTCACACAGGCACACATAGCAGTAAACTATTTACTTCCGTAATAATAAAATAAATCAAGAATTACTTGGTAAAAGTTTATCTTTGTGTTAATTTTAGACTCTTTTGGTGAAAATAGATAGAAGTTATAGTAAGAACAGGTAGGTAGGCAAGGTGTCATACACCTTTAATTTCAACACTAACAGGGCAAAGGCAGGCAGTATCTCTCTCTAAATTCAAAGTCAGCCATAGTTACCATAGTGCATGTCTTAAAAAAAAAAGAAAAAGAGAAAAGGAAAGGAAAGGCAAGACAAGGAAAGACAACAACAACAAAAACAAGCTCTTCCTCAGACTCTGGTAAGCCAGTTCAGACAGTTTCACTGGCTGGCATTTCCATGCTCTTATCTGTTACCATTTCAGAATAAGACACTGCCCTCTTCTGGTTCCCAAAAGAGTTACAAGGAATTTCCCAAAAAAGCTAAAAAGTTGTTCTACTGTACACTTAAAACATGCTGGAAGCATGCCTTTGTTCTACTAGAGACAGTTCACAGACCATTTCTCTCATTACATTCCTGGTACTCTTTTGTGTGTGTGTGCTCTTTAAACAGGGTTTCTATGTGTAGCTTTGGAGCCTATCCTGGAACTCACTCTGTAGGCCAGGCTGGCCTCAAATTCAGAGATCACCTGCCTTCACATGTACAACCCCTCCCCAAAACCCACTCATCAAGGAATGAAACAAAGACAGTGATGTCTTAACATTATTGTGAAAGTAATTTTGACCTCCTGAAACCTGAGGTCAGACTCTCATTTTGACGATTCTCATACTTCAGTTATCTCAAAAACAAAACTCAGGGGACTTGTTTCTTTCCTTCCACAGGATTCCAAGGGTCCAACTCAGGCTGTAGAGCTTGGTAGCATGCACCTTTAGCTACCTAGCCATCTTGCCTTGGGTTTTATATTTTAAATGAATAAATATTTCAATATACTTCTAGTTTTATTTTTTAAGCCAGCAGTTCTCTAATCAATAACACTTTTATCTATAGATAAGAGATATATCCTTTTCCTGTGATGTATGAAAGGGTCATGAGAGCAAACAGTTCAGAATTGCTACTCAAAGGCACTCAAGACACAGCTTTTTAGTAGGTCATTATATTCAGGTCTTTCTTTAAAGAGGAAGGGCATATCCTCCTTTTTAAAAAAAGAAGAAAAGGTCTCAAGTATGTAACTCTGACTCATTCTGTAGACTGGGCTGGCCTCAAACTCACAGATCCACCTGCCTCTGCCTCTTGAGTGCTGGCATTAAAGGCGTGCGCCACCACATCAGGCCTGTTCATATCCTCTTAAACAATAGTTGGATTTCTTTTCAAAAAATGTAAAGATCCGTTACTCTACTACTTAAAAGTAAACAATGGGATACTATTCAAGGGTTTTATGCTTGTTGTTTTTAAAATATTTAAATTTTGTTTCCATTTTAAGTAAAATCATTTATTCTACTTAATTCACAAATAAAAACAGGAAGCTAGTTTCAGGGAGCCACTCGGACATTTGCCTAGTCACAAACTCTCCATCTCAGCGAACTCTGTCTACAGTTAAAACAGTCATAATGGAGCTTTATTGAGGGTTTTGCTCTTTCACCATCAAAGAAAAGAAAAACTATGATGAAATTCAAACTAGAAGAAAAATTTACTTTATACCCTCTACATGGCCCATGCATTCTTTGATTGCATTCCATCCCTCATCAATTTTAAAGTTGTCAATTTTAGTTACAAACATAAAATATAACATAGAAAGTAACAGCAATGTTAAAAGACAAAGTTTAAATAAAAGAGAAAATGCCTCAGGTTCTACATTAAGCATTTTGCTCATTTTATTACCCCTGCTTAAAAAATGTGAAATAAATAGAAGAAGCTATCAACTATGACACAACTAAGTGGCCGAGTCAGAATGTGGGACAGTCACATAGTTATGTGTTCAAGATGGTAACTGCCATTATGAATGACTCAGAGCAAAACCTAATTCCCTTGCCATGGCTTTAAAAGCCAGTGTTTTAAACCTACCTGGTACATGATATACTCTAGGCTGGCCGTCTGTGAATTCTAATTCTTGCCTCAGTGCCTCTGAAGGACTCCCTGGACAACTTCTCACAGTTCTCTGCATTGCTGTTTCCTCCTCTTCTCAGATCTCAACGCATATGCCCACCTTTGGATGGCTGTTGGATATTCACACTTTTTAAAGAATATTTTATGGGGCTGGAGAGATGGCTCAGCAGTTAAGAGCACTTATGGCTCTTCCAGAGAATCTGAGTACAGTTCCTAGCACCTGTAACTCCAGCTCTAAGGGATCAGATGCCCTCTATGACTTCTCTGGGTACCTGCACATTCGTGGCATACACTCATGCAAATATATATATGTGTATCTACATACACATACACACACACACACACACACACACACACACACACACACACACACACACACACAGAGTAAAGCTCAATCTTATAAAATTGTGTGTGTGTGACTGTGTGTGCACATGCACCCACACACAGTGCGCCCAGGTGAATACCAGAACCCACATGTGGAAGCTAAAGGAAAGCTTGCAGTAGGCATTTCTGTCCCTCCTAGAGCTTGAACACAGGTCATCAGGCTGGGTAACAGGCACCTTCTCCCACTGTGTCATGATGGCATCCTGACTTCATACTCTGCAATGCCTAACCACTGCACATTCTGTTTTTGGGGGAATTTCAATATGAATGGCAGGCATGATCGCATCTGAACCACAGAAAACAAAGTAGAATGAATATGCCTTCTCTAAGCTAAAGGCTAGGGAATGTGGGTCTCTGCTCTGAGTGCTTCTGTGCAGGACATTGAGTCCAGAAAGTAGAGAAACAGAACCATCACAAGGACCACCACAACACTGAAAGGTCAACACTAGAAACAGAGGATTTGAGATCCCAGATATGGCAACAGTAGGGGCACCTTGAGTAAACTGGGACAGGACACTGGCTGTAACTTGCTTCTAAACACACCTACTCATATTTTAAATCTGGTTCTTTTCACCTTCAAACAGCTTTTTGTTTGTTTTTTTGAGACAGTTTCTCTGTGTAGCCCTGGCTGGCTTGGAACTCACGGAGATCTGCCTGCCTCTGCCTCCCAAGGGCTAGGATTAAAAGCATGCACCACCACTGCCCAGCCCCGACAGTTTTTTTTTAATTCCTTTATTCCTATGGTGGTCAGTTCTGTTCACAACTCAACATTCTATTCATGTAGACACAACCAAATGAACTCCTGTCACACAACTTACGTTCTCTGCAGAGTGCAGCACAGCAATATAGACACACATATTATTAGTGACTTTTAAAATTGGTCACTGGAGCTAGTTATGCTGACAGGGGTTGACATAGGTACCTTTTCCAGGGTGAGGAGATTTATTTCCGACTGCAGCCGTATTTCTGGTTTGTTGCTTTGCTGATCTTTGAATTGGAGGAACTCTTTTTCTAAAATCTTATACTTTTTCTCAGCATCATTAAGCTGTATGTAAAGAGAAAGTATATTAGAGCCATTACATGTAGCTGTTTGAAAGCAATCATGAGCCAATCTTGACACTGTACAACTTGGGATCAACAGTGTCATTATTATCCAAAAACATGTCACAGTAGAACATATGGAAAGCACACAAAAGAAGGAAAAAGAAAACAATCAGTACTTAAGAATTCAACAAACAAAAAAAGCCTTCTTTCTTTTTTTTTTTTTTTTTTTAAAAAAATAGGTTAAAAAGTCAAGGATCAAAGGGCTAAACTCCTGAAGGAATCCCAAAGACCCAAGGGGTAATCAGGAGCAGAAGCTCCTTACCCTGCAGAACTGATGAAAGTTCCCAATACCTTCTAAGTTATGGGGGATGGAGGGGGGCTTAATTATAAGTACTTAACAGAGGACAGAAAGATGTTCATTTGGCTGAGCACAGGGACTCTGTAAAGTTATGCAACACTTGTAACCTTTAAAAGAAGCTGCTGCTCCCTACATGACAAGTTTCCGAATATTCAGTTTTCCAAAATCAGCAGAAACCATTCTGAAGTGATCTCACTTTTTAAAATACCTTTGCTTTGCGTGTTTGATGTGTCTGTACACACACATGTGTGGCTGCCGGAAGTCAACATCAGAATCTCTCCCACCTACTCTCCACCTTCTACTCTGAAAGGAGGTCTCTGTCTCATTGACCTGAAGCACTCGCAGACTGACTGATGGATGGGCTGAGCAGCAAGCCCCAGGGAGCCTCCTGTGGCTACCTCCCAGTGCTGGGATTGTAGGCACATGTCACCATGCCCAGCTTTTTACATAGCTAGTTGGATCCCAACTCAGGTCCAGATGTTTGCTCGGCCAGTACCTTCTCTGACCAAGCCAATTTCCTAGCCCCCACTTTTATATTTTAAGCAGGAAATACAGTAATAGTATATTTGGTTCTTCACCATTCAGGGACATTGCCATATGCAATTATTGCCATTACAATCCAGTTGAAAAGGTAAAAGCTGTTAGGGCACAGTGGACTCTGTCATTGGGAAGACATCTATCACTGAGTTCCGGTACCTGCTTTTACCTATTTGCACACAGATACTTTTATCTTCATCAGTTCTCTTTGTGTTCAACGGTCTCTTCTACCAGTCTAATTAGAATAGCATATTTAATATATGAAACCATGTCAGTGTAACGGCCCCAAATTTCTCTTATGCCTAAAATGTGATATGTACATGTTAAGGACTTTGCTTCTGCTCCTTGAGAAAACTGGAAAATTCATCTGTCTCTCTCCTGATTAAAACTGTGCATCAAGAATAAAAATGTGCCTTGGATAATTTTTCCAAAATACAAATTGTCACCAAGGCCCTTGCTACAGAGCTGTAACTCAGTGGCCTCATCTTGGGATGGTGTGGATGTGATTGGGGATGGAGGTGTGTGTCCCAAGTACTCCTTTGACTCCATGATACCTTTGCTCAAGCTGAAAGAAAAGCACTACTAATGGTGAGTCCCATGATAATACCTATTTTTGTATGTTAAATGAGACCCACAGCAAAAACCAAATTAATATTTACAACCATGTAAACAATGTGGGTGAGAGAACCTTGAGCTACTATGGAAACTATTCATGACAGAAGGCCCTGAAGCATTCATCATACACATCTAATCTGCACTGAAATTTTTCAAGACAGATAAGCTGAATTTTAAACAGCCTGATCTTTGCTCTCCCTTTTCTACAAATATTTATTGAGCCCCTATCACTGCCAACACCCAGGCTGGACTCCAGGACAGAGCTATAAACCAAGCAGTTTTTATGGAGCAACAATCTGAAACTGATTGAATGATCATTAAATGAAAAGAAGAACTGGTACATTGTAAAGAAAAAGAAAAATAAAGTGATATTACAGAAGTACATTTAACATAAGCTTGAGCTGGACTTGGAAATATTTGGGATAAGCGACATTTTGATAAAATTAAAGGAAGGATATAGAATTTAGAGGGCCCATGGAAAACAGAACACAATGAGTCCTGTGGGGGAAAACAAGCAGGGTGTACTGACAGGAGACCAGTGTGGTCAGAAAGTACACAGCAGAGGTAAACAGTGGGGGATGAGGTCAGGCAGACAGATGGGTAGAAACTATCAGACTGTGGGGCCAGTAACCCTCATCACCACCATATGAATGGTGAAAAGGCAGGGGAAGGTTTTCAAAAATGCCGTGCTTCCCAATTTTCAAAACTACCTGGCTGCAACATGGGCTCAGATGACCTGTCATCGACACAAATGACACGGTAAGTATAATGGAAAGACTGTTTTAAAATGTCTTTAAAATATCCATGTAAGGATATCAAAAAAGCAATCTGAAGTGGAGGACTTGAGTGCAGAGAAAAGGTCTTGACTATAACTGTGGAGGAAGAGTAGAAGTAAGCCCTGACTAAGAATGTGGAAGAAGGAGAAGTAAGCCCTGAGCTTGGACAAGCTGGAAGCTTAATAGGGGCTAGACAAGGGAAAAGAGAAAGGCTGCAGAACAGCACAGAAGGAAGCCAGAGGGTGGAGGAAAGTATGTGTGTGTTAGGGTAGTGGGGGGAGCAGAGGGCAATAGTTGAGAAGAGGATATTCAAAACCAAAAACGACAGTGTTGATGTGGGTACAGTTCAGCAAATGTGGACATGAAGATGCCCATTCCACCTAAGTGACCTGGCTATGGGGAACTCCCAACAATTGCCTGGAGGGACGGGCACATGAAGGGACTGTAAATTGAGGCAGCAAGAAGAAGGCAGACACTTGTCTTACAAAATGTAGCTTCTAGAAAGCACTGGATTATTTTGGTATAGTTCTAGCATTAAGGTCCTAGTAAATGTCTACATTGCTAAGAGGAGATTTACAGAAAAAGCCTTTACATTGTAAGTTACTTGGAATCCTACAGTTTCACACAAATGGTTCTAAGGGTAAGAAAATTATACTAATACAGCCCTTAGCGTTAGCTTAAAAAAAAAAAAAAAAAAAATCCCACTTCAATTGGAATCTCTGCAGTGAATACAACAGTCCAAATCACAGTGGGTTTCATCACTTTGGTTTCTAGAACCAGTAACTCAAGCACCTGCTGCTGAAGCCGGTGCTTGTCCTCTTCCAGTTGCTTCAGCTTCAGCCTCTCCAGATCCACTTGGTGAACACAGTCATCTTTGGCCCTGCGGATAGAGTCCTGAAGTTCTTGAAGGTTCCGCTCCCGTTCTGACTGCAGTTCTTTTCTCTCTCTCTGAAGCTGAAAGGAAACGCAACCTTAGGAGGCTAGCAGATCACTAGCTGCATGACGGTGTTCATCTCCTAGCCTTAGATTAGTCAATCAATGTCAAAATACTTATAAACTGACTTGTCGAGATGGTTCAGCCCACAACGTAGTTGCCTCATAAGCACAGTAACCTGAACATGACCCCAGAACCCATATATGAAAGCACAGTGATGCACAGTGCTGGGAAGGAAGAGACTGGCAGATCCTGAAGCTCTACAGCAAGCCCAGACTGCTCATTAGTCTGTAGAATTCATTCCTAAGAACAACTCAAGGCTGTCCTCTGGCCTCCACCAGCATGCACAAACAAGTGCATGTGTGTACCAAAATGCATGCGCACATGCATACACTATAAACTTAATTCATGCCCTCTTATAGTTATTAGACTTAAATGATTATATATACTAATTTTCAGTGGCTCAATGCTAATAATATACAAGCCACACACAACTTACATATTCAGTTGAAAGGGTCCTAACCACTTAAAATTCTCATTTTTACTATATGAAAATTGGACTTAGTTTCTTTCTTCACACTAGAAGTTTCCAATTTCTGCCTACCCATTTAGAAGATAGATTTAATTAGGCCAATACACCTAACTCACTTAAAAACTCCAGAAATGTAAATGATAAAGTCAGAGTATTTATCAATGAGATCTTAAACATTGCAGATAGAAAAGAGACATACAAACAATATGGGAAAATTGTAGTTACTTTTATGCTTTATATGCTTGTAAGTTTAATAAAATTTATGTGAATTACACATTTGTATTTTATAGAAAAGTCCTAGGATGTAATTTAGTTAAGACCTAATGTACTATTAACTATGTATAATGTTACAACAAATTTTCATGTGTCTTGGGATGCAATTTATTTTTTATTTTTTTGCTATGCAACCCAGGCTGTACTCCTGCCTCTACCTCTCGAGTACTAGGATTATAGGTACATGGGATCAAACCTTTAATGAGTAAGAGGGATATTCTTTTCCCTCTGAGACCCATTCAGGTTTATATACCTCTGAACATGCCCCACTTGTTCTTCTCCAGGCAGAGAAAACACTAAAAATTCTTACACAGAATGGTAAATTAATGTAACACCACTACTACAGAGGTGAGCAAAAGTGGTTAAGTAACATAGCTCTTCTGCTGAATCCTAGCATCCTAACACATTGTCTCCATGTCTGAATCACAATAACCATGTAATGCCTGTTACATTATGCAGAGAACAATTAAGATAAGGGGATGGACTACACAAACCAGGGAACCAAGGTCAGAGAGATGTGATACCTCCACTTCTACACTGGCAAGCTGCTGCTCTCGGTTCTCTAGCTCAGTGAGGGCTTTTTGAAGTTTGCCTTCTAGAATACTGTATTCAGCTACCTAAAACACAGAAAAAGAAAAAACGATCTTAATTTGCAAGACAACACAGTGAACTTCTCAAATGTCTCCCCCATACCCCAATATACACTTGATTTTACTGTAGTCTGCAACTTTTTTTTAAGATCAATCATCTATCTTAGTGCTTCCTAGGACACAAGATGCTTCCAAAATAGAGCACTTTAAGACAAAATGAAATCTTTACTTTCAAAAATGTACTTAGGATGAAAGAGACGACTCCACATCTGCCTTTGAATGTGAGGGATACAAGGCAGCATTAAGATCTATTTGCTTTTATTTCCAATTTCATTTATTTGTAGTATTGGAGATGGAACCCAGGATGCCATGTGCCTGCTACGTAGGTGCTCTAACACAGCCACATCTCCAGCCTCAGTCAGCTTTCTCAAGACTCAGATGCTAGAAATGCTAATATACATGGAAACCAATCAAACTTTCAACGGAAAAAAATCTTTAACACCAAAATAAGAGCAAACCAAAACTCACCTAGTGAAGCTTTCGTCATGTATTTTGCAATGCTGAGGATCGAACATGAGGCCATGTGCATGCTAAATGTGTGTGCCTACCACTGCACTACGTCCTAGTTGGTATGGTTGATTTCATTTTAACCTCTTGATATTGAAACCAATTTCTTTGAGGAGAGCAAGGACACAAGCTGGATTTGTCCCATTGTGGCAATTTTATTAATTTCTCAAATTAGTTCATCATTTGAATTTTTCAAACTTTGACATTTAAAAAACTCATTAGCATAAAAAAGTAAAAACTTCAAAACATTAACCTACTGTCCAGCTCTCTTGAATTCAATAATATGCAATACAAAGCTCAAAAGTAAATGAGGACAATATTTAAGACATGTGCAGGCCCATTTAAATGGCCATTTCTTAGGAATGGAGACTTTAAAGTGTCTTTTTCTTTTGGCTTTGCTCAAGGCTCATTAGTTACTCGTCTATCTGTCTCATGCTGGGAGCCAAAAAGTTTATTCCTTCCAAAGACTCTGTAATGCACCTAGAAGCTATCACAAATGCTCTTCTTTTCCTCTCTCAGTTTTCACATAGGCCTTTTCTTTACCTTTTTCTTCACTAGTGACTCTCTTTCCCGGTCCCTTTTTTTCCATTCTTCTGCAAGAGCCTGCATGTGAGCCAATTCTTTCTGTTTTAGCTACAAAAGGAAGAAATAGTCACTTGAAAATGACAAATATTCCAAATAAGCAAAAGAAGTTTTCAGTTTAGGAACTAATACTGATTACCAATGTCATTTAAAACATTCTGTTTTGTTTTGTTTTGTTTTGTTTTGTTTTGTTTTATGTGTATGGATGTTCTGTCTGAATGTTTGTCTGTATACTACACACATGCCTGGTGCCCACCGAGGCCAGAAAATGGCATTAGGTCCTCTGGGATGGATGGTTTTACTTCAACTTGACACAGGCTGAAGTCATCTGAGAGGAGGGAACCTCAGTTAAGAAACTGCCTTCAGACGGGCGTTGGTGGCGCATGCCTTTAATCCCAGCACTCAGGAGGCAGGAGGATCTCTGTGAGTTCGAAACCAGCCTGGACTCCAGAGCGAGTGTCAGGATAGGCTCCAAAGCTACACAGAGAAACCCTGTCTCGAAAAAACAAAAAACAAAAAATGCCTTCATAAGATTTGGCTGTACACAAGCCTGTAGGACATTCTCTTAATGAGTGAGCCAACCCAGGGTGGTGTCATCCTTGGGCATCCCTTCATCCTTGGGGTTCTATAAGAAAAAAAGCAGGCAAAAAAGGCATGTGTAGCAAGCCAGTAAGAAACATCCCTCTGTGTGGCTGTAGAGAGGGCTCGCCATTAAGAGCTCAGACTGCTCTTACAGTGGACCCAACTTTGGTTCCCAGCAGCTACATCAGGCTGCTCACAAACACCTATAACTACAACTCCAGGGGATCCAATGCTCTCTTCTCCTCTCCATGGGCAACTGCACTCATGTGCACACACCAACACCAACAAAAATGCATACATATAGCTAAAAAAAATTAAAAATAATCTTAAGATATTGTTGATAGTCAAAGATAGACAAGAACATGGAGAGAAAATCCAGTTGTAGAGATTTTAGAATACAATTTCAATCTACCTGACTTTCAAATATGTCTTCCTGCATCTCTTTCCACATTTCTAGCTCAAGCGCAGCCTTGTACTCTAAGGTCTCTCGAGGTTCCATCTGGATCTCAGAAGGACATGGAGCTGTAAGAGGAGAAGAAGATGGCTTCTGCTGCACAGCAGACAAACCCTATGATGTGAAAGAGAAGTGTATGTGACACATGCATATACACCTTCATTCCTAGTTTGGGAATCTAATGACAGCTATATTTACCTGAGACGAATCAGATACAAAGATCTCACGCATTTTCACTAGCCCATAGTCTTCCAGAGTCATTGTGAAAGAAAGATCCACTATCCTGTTATTTGACCTACAAATGTAATCAGAATTAGCTTCAAGTTCGCAGAAACTTGTTTTTCTTTCCACTCCCTAGCCTATAGTATGCAGGAGTAACATTTTTTGCACCCCACTCTTGCTGCTTAAACTGGCCCAACCTTCATGGCCTCTCAAGTGTGTGCTTTTACTTGATCAGCACAATATCTTAATACTTACATTTAGTAAAACTTACCTAAACAGCTGTGTACTTGTTCTGAAAAACAAAAAGGTTAAATAAAAAGTGGAACAGCCCACAGATAATTATTGATAATGCATATTTACTAGCCTTGGCTGGCCTGGAACTTGCTATGTAGACTAGGCCAGCCTCAAACTCACAAAAGTCAGCCTGCCTCTGCCTCCTGAGTGCTGGGATTAAAGGGGTGAGCAGCCACACTGCACTTATTTCCTATTCTCTGTTCCTCTGTAGATGTACAAGCATGCACACTGACAGTTCTACCTTTTTCTTGTTTGAATTAGGAGTTCTCATGTCATACACATGAATTTTTAAACGTGAGGAGTTTTTTTCCTTAGTTTTGTTGTTGGGGCTTTATACATGCTGAGCAACAGTTCTCCCACCGAACTACACCCAACACAATAATGTAGTTTTTACTGCCTCTGAAATATACTTAATGCATTTACAGTGAAATATATTCAGCAGCACCCCCCTTGTTAAGTAAGTTATTCAAAATTTGCCTCCTTTCTGGAATGAATACACACTTGTTAATCTTTTCCTGTATCTAAGCAATGCTTCAAGATAATCCATGACAGTAAGACAATTATATACTATTCTAGCCATAATTAGCATCTTCTATATCACAGAACTGTATTACTTATTAAACAACAAGAAACAAAACATTCAAGGAAAAATTCTAGCAACTAAAAAAACATAATATTATCTAAAAACAAAACTTTAATAAACAGATCTCAAATAACTAATCGATCTTTAGTTAACCAAATCCACATTTGTTTTTCTTCCAGTTTCACAGGTTTTTTTAATGAAGTAAAATGAAGTACTTGGGCCAGCAAGATGGCCCACCAGATACAGGCACTTGAGCCTGATAACCTAAGCTGAATCCTTGGAACCCAGAAGAAAACCAACTCCACAAGGTGATCTTCTGACCTCCACACATATGCCATAGTACACACAAGAAAAGATGTTCAAATGAAACACTACTATGTTGGAGAAAAAGCTTGAACACAACTGAAGTTCTCAGTGAATCTAAAACTTCTTGTCTACAAAGCAGAGCAATAAAAAATAACTAAAGAACATTAAACAGCTTCAACCATTGACTTGACTATATTCTTCTTATGACAACAGAAAAGAATGCTGGGCTTTAAGAGAGTTTTTTTCTGTAACAAAATGAAGTAAAATGACTCTGTTAACAGATAACGGATTCTCCAGGCACTGTTCCATATCCACAAAGGGAAGAAAGCTTTTCACAAACTTTCCCGTCTCTGGCTGTGACTCTGGGTGGATAAGAGTAAAGAGAAACTTTTAGTGGTACTTTTTGATCTCAGATTTTTGCTGAATCTTATTTTTTTCTTTCTATATTCTCACTAGGTTTTTATTTAGAGGATAAATGGCATATAATATTGACTTGAACTTCAATTTTTATTGTTAACTCAAAAAAGGTAGTTTGACAAATTTCAATGATTAAAATATAAAAACATGTTTTTACTGTAGCAATAAAGCTCAAACAATAACCCAAAGCAACTCTAAGAGGAAGGGCTTTATTTGGCTAACAGATGACAGTCCATCATCACTGAGGGAAGTCAGGGCAGGAACTCAAGGAGGAACTGAAGAAAATACCACGGTGGAATGCTGCTTACCTTTCTGTCTCATGCTCAGGAGCTTTATTATACACTCTACAGAGATTGTACTACCCACAGTGGGCTGGGCTCTCATGTTAGTTAGCAATTATGACAATGCCACACAGATATGCCCACAGACCTATCTAGTCAAGGCAATTCTTCATTTCAGAGTCCTTCTTCCATGATGGCTCTAGGTCATGTGAAGTTGACAACACCAATCAGAGCACTCTTGTTATTCTCTTGTAGGTGCTGGTGCCTGAACCCAGGGATCGGTGTGTGCCAGACAAGTGTTTTATCACTGCTATATCCCAAGCCATGAGTGATAATATAACTTAAAAACTGTTACTGAATGGTGACTCCTCAAGAAAATGGGAATCAGTCTACCACAAGATCCAGCAATTCCACTCTTAGGCATACACCCAAAAGAAGCACACTCATACAACAAGGACATCTGTTCAACGATGTTCATAGCAGCACTATTTGTAATAGCCAGAAACTGGAAGCAGCCTAGATGACCCTCAAATGAAGAATGGACAGAGAAAATGTACACAATGGAGTACTACTCAGCGGGGAAAAAAAAATGGAATCTTGAAATTTGCAGGAAAATGGATGGAACTAGAAGAAACCATTCTGAGCGAGGTAACCCAATCACAAAAAGATAAACATCATATGTACTCACTCATATGTAGATTTTAGACATAGAGTAAAGGATTACCAGCCTACAATCGACACTGCCAGAGAAGCTAGTAAGCAAGGAGGACCCTAAGAGAGACATACATGGTCCCCTGGAGAAAGGGAAAGGGTCAAGATCCCCTGAGCAAATTGGGAGCATGGGAAGAGGGGGGAGGGAGCTAGGAGAATGAGAAGGGAAGAAGAGGAAGGATGCAGAAGTCATGAGGGAGCAGAAAGGTTGAGTCAGGTGAAGAATAGAAGGATATGTGATAGGTAGGATTTTAGTTGGGGGGGTGGTAGGGGAGGACGGGAGGGAGAAGGGAACTGGGACTGTCATGTAAAATAATCTTGTTTCTAATTCAAATTAAAAAAATATTTTAAAAAAACTTATGGAAAACTAGTATTTATATCATTCTCAGGCTTTAAATTTCAGGCAAATTTTAAAATATTTTTCAAGTGGAAAAAAACACAGCTGAGGAGTAGACTTGCTGCATTGTTTTTATCTCAAGGATATTATAAAACTTAGCATAATTGTGACTTTTTTGTTTTACAGTTAATTTCCACAAAGTGCAATAAACATGTTATGTAATGACGACAACAAAAAAGATCACAGCATTCTTAATAAAAAAACAACACAAAATATAAACTTAAAATAATGAGATCAAATGGTAGATACTAAACTCTGGTCCAGAGCTCTGCAGATTGAGACCCAGCTCAATGTGCACAAAGCCCTGGACAACACCCCAGCATTGGAAGTAAAACAAAAGCCAAGACCATAATAATTAACAGCTCCTTTTTAAAACCATCAAGCTAAGGGCTGGAGAGATGGGTCAACTGTCAAGAGAACTTGCTACTCTTGCAATACCCAAGTTTGGTTCCCAGTACCCAGATCAGGTATCTCACCGGGGTCTGTAACTCTAACTCCAAAGAATCTGATGGCTGTCTTCTGGTCTCCACATGTGGTACACAGACATATAATCAGACCCACACACATACAAAGGCTAGGGACAATGAGATGGTTTAGAAAGGGCATACATAGGTCTGACAAACTGAGTTCTGTGGTGATATCTTGCTTTTACAAATAAAGCCTGTCTGAGGGTCATAGAATGGAGCCTGCCACTAGCTAACCATAGAGGTCTGGAGGTCTGCACAGACAGGAAGTGAGGTAGCTGGGTAGAAACAGGATATAAGCACAGAAAAACAAGAAATCGCTCTGTTATCTGCTGAGATACTAAGGAGGTAAGGTGTGCTGTGGCTTGCTCCTTCTCTCTGATCTCTCAGCATTTCCCTCTATATGTGACTCTATTATCTAGACCCTAAGAACTATTTACAGAGTTCAATTCTCATATCTCACAGGTGGCAGGAGAGAACACACACATACACACACAGACACCCTCATACTCCTTTTCTCTCACAAAATATAAATAAAATTTACAATTCTCAGGCTAAGGGTGAAAAGGATCACCACTAAGGTCTATAAATAAGAATCATGATATAGCCACAAAAATTCTTACACTTTTCTAATTAAATAGTCATCAAAAAGCTAATAAGCCAACTACAAGAAACTCATCCCCAAGTCAAAGAAAAGCAGACAGAAAGAAGACACAAGGGACTAAAGGGGTAGTTTCTTAGCCAGATTCATCAAAAGAATGAGGGAAAAAGTGAAATAGTGCTATGCAAGGCTTACCCCTGTGCTGCCATAACAGGCACACTCTCGCTGTAAGTCTGCCGCCAACAATGTTCACCATTAGCACCCAGAAACCGGGTCTTTTCTGCAGACAAGACGTTAGAAAGCTGGACTCTTGCAATCCCAAGGAGTAGGTCCTTACTCATTTTATCCTTGTGCCACAGTTCAACCAGCAGTGGGATCCTAAGGAGAGAAACCATGTCCACATTGTCAGCTCTGAAGCGGTCCTTTCCAAACAGCAGTCTTTGAATGCCTTCCTATAGTTAGTTAGATGTTTGCTACCTGGAAAGTTATTCAACACAATGGTTAAAGGCTCAGCTTCTGGAGAACAAATACTTGTGTTTGTATCTCCTAGCAATAAAGAAAACTCTTTGAACACTGTTATTCGCATAAGTCATTACAGAATCTGGAGCTAACCCTCATTCTCCTTTAAGAACATGTAAATCTGGGCTATAATACTCTGAGAAAAGCACATTTCATAGGCCCAACGTTCCTTGAAAAATCTATTTCCCGTAACTAAAATGAAAATGAAGAAAATAGACTACATTTGTTGGCTCAAGGATCAAACCTAAATATTCTTGCTCCCTTCGAGGCTCTCTCATTCCTCAAATTACCGCAAACACTTGTAACACTTAAGCTGGGACTTACAATAAACCATGTTAAGCTCTGCAACAGGAGAGATGTTGCTGACATCAGTAAACTAATTTCTTGATTCTCAAGTGCAGGCACTACTGTAGGTTTAAATATGTATAAATTCATGCCATGAAGGCATGTCATTTGCAAGGGTGTAAAGCTTACCGTAGGAAGGTGTCTTGCAGCTGGTGAGGCATAGTTGCAAAATCAAATGCACAGTAAGACTGGGGAAGAAAAACTTCCATGTTTTTCCGAACTTCTACAGGAGGGTTAGTCATAATAGGAGCCGCGCTGCCAAAGAATGGGTAGGAGTACCTAGAATGTAGGAAACACAAAGTCTCATGGTATAGTCTATAGATGACATGAAGGCCAGATGTTTTTAAAGCATACATTATGAGCAAACACAATATTTAAGATAAAATAGGAATACTGGCCTGTATCTTATTTAAAGCATATCCATTTTACCTTAGCATTCCTAGAAACAAGCAATTTCTGCCATATAGTAGGCACTCAAGAAATGCTTGATATACAGAATTATTGTCCAATCTTCTTTTGTATTATAATGACCTGTTATTTATGGGCTAAAATGCCCTTAGGCCAGTGGTTCTCAACCTTCCCAATGCTTTGACCCTTTAATACAGCTCCTCATGTTGTGGTGACCCCCCAACCATAAAATTATTTTTGTTGATAACTTAATAACTGTAATTTTGCTCTTAATGAATCGTAATGTAAGTATCTGATATAGAACTGCTGCCCTTTGGCAATGCCAAAAGAACACGTTCATAGTACTCTGTCTTTGAACAAAGACTCAAGGTAAAAGAGATCAAATCTATTCTGTACATATCCAATAAGTGACACACACAACTTCTTTTCATCATACAAACCACATGAGATTAAATAAGAAGCCTAGCTGCTTTAGATCTTCTTTGAATTTAAACACAAATTTACAGACATTGTAATGCTTGCTTAAATTTCATCCTGCTATTCTTTATTTCATCTTGTTATTCATATATGAAACTAATCAAATCTAAACTCAACTAGTAAAAAACTGCTTTTCCTACAATACTATATCCTATATATCACCCCAATCATATATAACTACTGACCCACTGAAGCAAGTTATCTCAATCTACAATTTCAACTCCTACTATTCCACTATCGCATTTGGTAATTAGAAGAGAAATATCCATATAGACCTGCAGGTGCCACTTATTTTTAAACACAAGTTTTACCTTACAAATTCTATTACACAGTTGCATATGTAGAGTATAATGATATAAACTTGTCTACTGAACAAATTAATCATCACCACTCTAAAAGGTGCTTTCAATGAACCAAACATCAATCCAGCATCTGGTAACTCTATGTCAAGTGCCAAATATATCATGATCAAGTGTTTCCTGTTTAGAATATTATTTCCCTCTTTCTTCACCAAATGAATTGCTATTATCTTCATGTACTGGTTAATTTCTAAATCTGTCATCCTCCTAAATTGATTAATTTCTCTTATGTACCGTAATACCAGGTACATCAGTGATATAATGTGGCCAGTTAACCATTAAACAAATGGTCTTGATGGTAAAATATATATTAGTGCAGGTTTTTTTTTTTGGGGGGGGTGGTTCAAGACAGGGTTTCTCTGTGGCTTTGGAGGCTGTCCTAGAACTAGCTCTTGTAGACCAGGCTGGTCTCAAATTCACAGAGATCCACCTGCCCCTGCCTCGTGACTGTTTAAGGCTCCCTCTCATAGCATCTAATCTAAGGCTGTACCTATTTCCATGCTCCTGGCCTGCATCCTCTTTGTGTGTACTAAGACCATACTCTGCTGCAGCAACAAAGATCTTAAGGCAGCAAAGGGGGTAAAAAAAAGACAAAAAAAAAAAACAAACAGTAAAGAAAACATGTTAAGTAATAATTCTATTTTAAAATAGAGGAAACAAACCCTTCCAGAAAAGCTGTTTTCATGAGACAATCTTTTGGCATTCTTCTGTGTCTCAATAGGCACATCCTAGTAATAACCCCAAGCATTCTGTATGTCAACTACAGAACTGAGGAGAGGTGGAAGACTCATTCAATAACTTCATGACCACACCCAGTGCTGGGTCTCTGCTTCTATGCATCATTCATACCCAAGTATGGAAGATGCAGAAACAACTTTAAAAAATCAAATGAAAAAAATCACACTTGATTTTAACTTCAGAAATCAAATTTAGCTTGATTTCTGAAGCTGAACTCAATATGCCTCCAGTCACAGCATTGTATACATTTAACTTCTATTACAATTTGCAATGTCTACAAACATGCAACCTTAAAATAGTCTGTTGTATAAAGCCATTTAACTGATTATAAACAGTAATTCTTTCTACTGAACAGGGCACATTTCATTTCAAGTTCATTAAACATGGTTTTTATATTCTCAGCTATAGGATGCAGGTGTTAGAAATATAGCATCCATTGTAAGACAGTCTTTTTTTCCCCCAGTTTTTGTTTTTTGATTTCATTTTACATTCCAATCACTGTTCTCCCTCCCACCCCTCTTCCCACACCCCCAAACTCCTCACACCCTCTCTCACCTCCCCTCTAGCCCACCCACTGTAATACAGTCTTACAGAAAAATCAGATTAAAAACCACAATTTGACCTGTAGTGCCTCTCCAGAAAACAAGCAACCAAAATTACATGTTAAATGACAGCATCAATAAATGATTATAAATGCCTATAACTATTACACCAGAATATGTAAGTCCCTACTCCCGGAGCCACTCTGGTTCCAATCAGACATTAGGATACTTTACTGCCTTTCAGGCCTCTGGCTTCATGGCAGCTACATTTTCTCTGGTAATGTTTCTCTGCACCACCTTAAAGACAAAGGCATTTTCCCAGAACAAAATCAAACCATACCTCAATATGCAGTTGACTGGAAAGCTAATTTCCAAGCCATGGATGCTTCTTAAATCTATTGAAAAGCAGAAGTGATGTGATGTTGCTGGAACAGCAATCTTCTGTCCTGATGTCACCACTTCTGATGCATTGGAGGTTGCCACTGGCTGGGTCAGTGACGCAGGGATGAAGCTAATGCCTAAAGTAAACAGTAAAGGAAAAATTAAAGCTGTCATCTTATAATCCCTCAATCACAGAATTTGACAGGTCTGCTTGTGAATGAGTCTATCATGAGCATTTTAAAAAGTGGTTTGTTCTACATTGCCTAATTTTTATTCTAGAACTACACAAAGAAAGAGTTTGGTGTAAGGCATGGTATGACACTCCTAGAATTCCAGCCTTAAGGGCTGAGGCAGGAGAATCACAAGTTTAAGGTCAACTTGGGTTTCACAGTGGGAGCAAAGTTACTCTCCACACATACTGTAAAACCTCAAAACAAATAGAACTGAAGCAACAACATCTGACCAAAGCCAGTCAGGTAGTGACTTGGTTCTAAGAGGTATCCATGCATGGATGATCACCTGAAAGGCTAGACTTACAATTTACTGTACAGATAATTTTAGCATTTTTATAAACTAATTGGAATTATTTGAATGTATAAAATAGGTCAATAAAAGTTACATCTTAGAAAGACAAGAGATACATGTAGGCCAATCCTTGTGGACCAGAGATGCTTAATGAGTGACTAAGTCATATAGTTATTCTGTGATGGAGGTGAACTTACACTCCAGACATTTAACTCCTACTCCACACTGCCTGCTTATACCACTGGTTATAACTGTAGAGCCTTAGCAATGGATGGAA
Organism: Cricetulus griseus; assembly: GCF_003668045.3. Taxonomy (NCBI): domain Eukaryota; kingdom Metazoa; phylum Chordata; class Mammalia; order Rodentia; family Cricetidae; genus Cricetulus; species Cricetulus griseus. Next base: position 184,969,859 of record NC_048595.1, on the reverse strand, counting down.
CATTTTTGTGAAAGCAGATATATTGGGATGGAGAGAGAGCTCAGTGATGATTAAGAGCACATACTGCTTTTGCAGATCAAAGTTCCATTCCCAGTACCCACTGACAAGTGCCTGTAACTCTTGGAGGATGTGATGCCTCTGACCTCTATGGGCACCTACACTCATGTACACACACATACATAAACAACTACACATAACTAGAAATCAAATAAATCTAAGAAAAAAAACTAGATACAGTCTCAAACTCTCTTATTACAAAACTTACTATTCTCTAAAATTTCAGAATAAAAAAATATCTACTCAAGAGATATATATCTTTCATTTCTTTGGAACAAACTATTGACAATATAAGAGTAGAGATTTAGCAAACCCTTATTTAAAAGTTTAGTAGGCTGAAGTGGCATTAAATTGGAAATTTTATACCTCCACACATTTTTGATTCCCAAATGCAGTTCTGCCACCCATGAATGTTCTCAGATATTTATTAAATGACTGCAGATCCCAGAACCTCAGTATGTGGGAAAAGCACATCTTACCCTTTGCATTTTGTTTTGGCTCCTTATCATACTGCAGGCTCTCCACTTCACTTTCTGTTGCATCATCTTTGGTCGGAGGTGTCTGGTTGTGAGGTGGGATGGGGGACACACTTGGAGATTTTGGCCCAGTGAGTGTCGTCTCCTTTATGGGAGTTAAAACTCTCTTCTTTGAATGCTCAGGCTCATGTCCATTCTGGGTCTTTAATTCAATTAAAGACTAAAAACAATTTTTAAAAGTAAAGTGTAATTTGCAAAATACTTTCCTTCATAATTAAGCAAAAAACTTGGCGTTGCTTTTTTTAAAAAGTACATGCTTCCTTTCCCAGTCTGGACATTCCTAGTCTATTTTTCTTCATAATTTGCAAATTTCCTTAAAGCATCTAGGACCAGAAAAAGGGAGATGAACAGAAAGGAAACATAATATCCAGAGCTGTGTACCAAAATGCACCCTAATGGCTAAGAAAGGGTATTTGAGAAAAGAGGCCTGCCATGTGACCCTGGGAAGTTATTCCTACCAACACAGTAAAATGGCAGCAAACCCAGATATCTGGGGTGACATTCTTCCACTCCTTTGTTCCACTCCCTCTCCGCCCTCCTCTTTACATGTGCACACTTTTTAAACTCTCATTTCAGTTTTCTTATCTTTAATTTGTAGCCTACATATAAATTCTTTGAAAGAAGAAGATGATAGTTGAGTTGTTTATACAGGTAGACACAATAAAGTGCATTCGGGTAAATTTAAAATAAGAAAGAAAAGAAAAAAAAGACAAGGAAAGAACAAAGCATGGAAGTGTCAAGGATCATGCTTTGGCTGGGGCTGTGTCCAGCAAAAAATAAGCACCACTGTAGACTCCAAAGCACACATCCTCCCGTACCAGTTGCCTTTTTGACACAGTAAATAGCTACAAGCTAGGAGCAGGAAAACATGGTTCCCACTACAGAAGACAGTCTCAAAGGCCAAGGCCTCACATACAGTCACCAAACTGCCAAGCAGAGTCACTGTGCTTTCTGAAAGAAGGTAAGGTAAAATGCAGGGCACAGTGAAGAAGAATAAAATCCTTGTACACCAAGGAATTCTACAGAGTTTCAAGGATCAGGAGTGACATTGGGAAACTGACAAATGAAAGCAGAGTCACCACCTGCCTGGGAATCGATGCCTTCTCTCTGCAGGGCCACTGACACTCCCACAGTTGGGGCCAGCTCCAGAGGGACAGGCGCGAGTTTCTGCTTGGCTCGGTTCGGAGGGTCAAGGGTAAAAGCCCCCTCGACTGTAACTGGATGATGGTTAATTTCTATACTGCCCTTCTTCAGCAGTCCATTTAAAGGTATTTCTGTGCTGCCAAGTGACTGGTCTCCACAGCAGAGATGGATCTAACATGAAGGAAAAATTGTAAGAGTGCTTTTCCTTAAGAGTACATTTCCCCCCTTTCCCCTAAATACCATAAACTTTAAAACAGGCCACCGAAAGAAAGTAGGAAGTGGGCTAACTCACTGACCTTCACAAAATGACTTCTCAAGTGACTGTTAACACTGGTTACTAGTGACTCAGTTATTAACGTTTTCACTTCTTCAATCACCAAGGAATATTCAGATGTTATCAGCCATGTTTACTCTCATTAGTGAGCAGTGCTTATTTTAATACTTTACTATACACTGATATGCAAATTGTGTAATAAAATGAGTGTACATTTCTATCTCAATCATTTTTCTTCCACTGTCATCTTAATTAAGCACAGCTCTTAAAAAAAGGCAGTGGTTCAACTAGATTTGGAATTTTAAGACCACAAATTTTGTATTATTCACTCATCAAAGATATTGAGCATTCCTTTCCTTTCCATTTTGCTTTCAAATTTTGTTTATAAAGCAGAATGTTAAACAGTAAAAAATGATGAAGGAAAACTACTGGGAAAGAAAACTAAGGTAGTCAACAACAACCAAGTGAGAGTTCAACGTCACCACCCCTTAAAGACACCATGCACGCATAAATCACTATTTTTTCCTTTACTATGTTCAAGCCTTGGGAGATTGTACACTACAGAACAATCACTATCTTACTTTCCTCTTATATTAACAGTCACAGAATTAAGAGACAGACAGTAATGTTTTGAGGCAGTGTCTCACTATATATCCAAAGCTGGCCTTGAACTGTAATCCTCTTGCTTCTGTCTCCTGAGTGCTGGAATACAGATGTATGCAACCGTAACTGGCCTATAACTCAAGACTTAATATTAGTGGGTGTAACTTCTTCTGTGTGTATGTGGGGGGGGGGTGTAAACACAGCTTTGTGTGGGTACACAAGTGCAACAGCCAGAGGAGAGTGTCCACCTTCACCACTTCCCACCATATTCTTTTGAGGCATGGTCTCTCCTTGAATCTGGAGCTCATGATTTCAGCCTGCAGGCCCAGGTGATCATCCTGCCTCTACTGCCATGGTGCAAGATTACAGGGTGTGAAACCACTAACAGCATGTATTACATGGGTGCTGAGACCCAAATGTGGGTCTTCATGGTTGTGTGGTAAAGCAAATGCTTCTAGCCACAAGCCATCTCTCCAGCCCTAGGCTAGCATCTTTAGAAGATTAGAAAAAAAGTCATTACTGGACTATTATGGAGCCTTAATGTTACTGAGTAAAATATTTTTTAAAATTTGATTGACTGTTAGTGTGTGTGTGTGTCCACACACACATGTGCGATATATATATGTGGGTATGAGTGTTGAGATCAGAGGACAGGTCTGTGGAGTCTTCTTTCCTTCTACCTTTACGTAGGATCCGGGAATTTAACTGGTTCCCAGGCTTTTGAGGCAATGCCTTTCCCACTGAGCAATCTCACCAGCTCTTATGTACAATATTTTTCATATGCTAGAAACAAAATATTTTCCTTTTAAATTTATTTTTTATATTCTAAATTATGTGTATATGAGTGTGTGTGTGTGTACACATGTGAGCACAGATGCCCAGTCTAGAAGACATGGGATCTCTAGAGCTGGAGTTACAGGCAGCTGTGAGCCGCCTGCCATCAGTGCTGAGAAACAAACTCTAGTCCTCTGTGAGGGCAGTATACACTTTTAGCCACTGAGCTGTCTCCAGCACCAAAACAAAGCATCTTTATAACTTGAGTGGACATTAGAAGCAGGTAAGTCAGTGCTCTTGGTAAGAATATGATACAGAATAAAACTGAAAGTGCTTTTTCTCAAATTGTCATGTTTTATACAGTTTCCAGTTTTCTAAATATCTTGGGTTTAGCAGAGCCATCCTTAAGGTTTAGTACCTCTAACATTTAATGCCTCTTCTCATGAGCCGCCCTGAATGCAGAGTCTAACAACTGTTTGATCAAAGCTAACCACCATAAGATATAGTAGAGTAACTTCAAATTCTGCCATGAAGAATCCATCTGTGTACTGACAGCTACCACCTCCACAAATAATGCAAATACCATGCCTGTAGGCACAGGTTCAATTAGCTTTAAGTACTACCTCTTGCTACATAATACTGATAACCGATTTATCTCTTTTCTTAGTAGTTAGGTGGTAATGTGTTAACTCCAAACATTCTGAAGTAACTGCGATTCCAATGGCCTGATGCCTTAATACCTAAAAATTCAAAAAGGCAAAACGATCTCTACAACTGAAACACAATACAGGTTAAGACAAAGTTCAACTTTACATTCAATGCTTTAAAAGCATCTCTAGTAGAAAACAATTTGCTAAGGCACTTACCTGCAGTTTAGAATGGAGAGCCAAGTACACACGCAGGACCTCCACACTGCTACGTATGCGAACAGATGCTCTCTCGGGCTCAAAGTTTGGGTTGATCAAATCATTGAAAGGCTCATTGGTAACATCATTTCCCAGTAAAGAATAGTAAAAGAAAAACTCCGGCTGCCTTTCTGGAAGCTTCATGGTACATGGAATTAACTAAACATGCAAGGAGAGGAAGAGTATTAGAATCTAAGGCAATCCAAATGTGTTTGCTGCACTCCAAAAATCTTCCAAGAATGTTCACTCATTTCAAGTTTTAAAATTAACCATACAGGCTGGGTGGTAGTGGCACATGCTTTAATCCCAGGATCTGGGAGGCAGAGGCAGGCAGATCTCTGTGTATTCAAGGCCAGCCTGGTCAACAAAGTTACACAGAGAAACCCTGGGGGAAAAAAAAAGAAAGAAAGAAAGAAAGGAAGGAAGGAAGGAAGGAAGGAAGGAAGGAAGGAAGGAAGGAAGGAAGGAAAAAAATAACCATACAGAATTTTCTTTCTGTCTGGGTAGTGGTTTCTTTTGGTGGTGCTGCTAGGAGCCAAACTGAAAGTCTTACAAATGCTAGCTAGGTAAGTGCTTTAAAATTGAGCTACATCCCCAGCTTTTGGTATTTTTGAGACATGGTCTCATTATGTAGGGCAAGCTGCTCTGATACTCACAATCCTCCTGCCTCAGCCTCCTGAGTGGTGGGTTTTAGGTATATACCATACAGCTTACTTCTCTAATTGCTCCCAAATTACTAATTTGATTAATTTTAAATGATTTATTTTCACTTTATATATGTGAGTGTTTTACCTGCATGTATGTTAATGCAGCATTTGTAGTCAATGCCCATGGAGGTCAGAAAACCCCGCAATGTATTCCCTGGATTGGAATTATGGGCAGTTGTGAGCCTCCTTAACAACTGATCCATTTCTCCAGGCCCTAACATTTTGGGGGTATGGGACAGGCAGAGTCTCACTATGCAGTGCTGGCTGGTCTGGAACTTGCAATGTAGACCAGGCCGGCCTTGAACTCAGGAGACGTGCCTGCCTCTGCCTCCCTGATGTTAGGATTAAAGGCATGCGCCACCACACCCAGTTACTTAACTTGATTAAGTTTTTAAATGCACAAAGAAGTTGTGAGGCAAGTGTGTAATTCCAATACTTAGAGGTGAGGGCAACAAGATCAAGAGTTCAAGAACACCCTCAACAGTACATTGAGTTTGAGGCTATCCTGAGCTATAAGAGACACCAAGTAATCCATTAATTAATTTAACAAAAGAAAAGTCCAAAGAGACCAAACACTTTGTTGTTTTCAGGTTCTCATTTAATTCAACATGAATGTGTGAAAGTTCTTTTTGGAAGGAGCCAAATCTTTTAAATTAAACTTTTCTTATTATCCTATACTTTATAGCTGACACTTACTCTAGCAAAAGGCTCCACTTTATAAATGAAAACATGTTGAAAGTCTTAATCCAAGCTACTTAATAGATTAGCATCTTAGTTCATGCATTTTATTTAAAAGCAAAACAAGCAAACAAACAAACAAACAAACAAAACCATCTTTAAGACCAAATCATTAGTGGCTGCATAATGTCACTATTATGTCACTTTTTAGCTGCTAGCTTTGTGGAAATACATGACTAATACATGGTATTTTGTTTATAAGATAGAAAACATCTTTTTTGTGTTTTAGTTTTCTGAGTCAAGGTTGAAAGGATCAGTATCAGCTCAGGACACCCCAAAACCAAGTTCTCAGCACAAAGGAGATTTATTTGCCCCAGAGGGACAGAGGGGCAGGGAATAAGAGACAAAGATAGGAGATAGAGGACAAGGGAGAAATGAAAGGGAACAAGGGAGAGGCCTGTGGATAGAGAGGAGACAGAGACAACACATAGGTAAATGGTGGTTTATAAATGTAAAGGGTGTTTAATTTTAATGGCATGCTAATTAGATGAACCAAAGGGGGCTTTTGATTATTGGACTTAAATACTTTGATAGCTGGACCTTGGTGTCAGCCTCAGGAGGAGGAAGTGGCCAAATAAGGGAACAGACTTTGGTGATTAGCTTTAAGAATTAATCTAATGGTTTTTAGCAAGGCAAAAGGAATGCAAAAGGGCAAGGCCTGCCAGTACCATGTTTGCCATGTTCGTGCCAGGTAGAGTCTCTTCAAGGTACTCATGTAGTTCAGGCTGGTCTCTAGTTCAGATTCTTCTGCCTCAGCCTCCTAAGTGCTGGGATTACAGGCATGAGCCAGCACAATGGGCAAGATACAAAACATTTCTAACAGATTCCAAATGTTCACTAAAAGACTGCTAAGCATTAAGCTATGAACATTTCCTGTCTCAATAGGAAATGCCTTAAATACAGTCAGATATCATAGATCACAGAGGATAATTACATACTGTCATGAAATGAAACTTAAGTAAAATGTATTGTTAGGCTTAAAAAGTTATAAGACAGGGCTCAAGAGATGGCTCAGTGGTTTAAACCAATTGTTGCTTTTCAGAGGTTCAATTCCCAGCATCCATACGATGGCTCACCATTATTATCCCTAACTGCAATTCCAGGGAATCCAATGTCCTCTTCTGGCCTCTGTGGGTAGCAGACACACAAATGGTGCACAGACATGCATGCAGGAAAAACACTCTTTCGTATAAAATAACGAACACCGATTCTGGAGGCACACTACAACACCCACTTCTCAGTCTAGCTATGAAACCTTGAGAAAATGACTTAGTTATTTTGTGCCTCCTTTTGCTTTAGTGATGCTAAAAGATAACATGCCATGATAGTGCCGATCAGAGCTGACTGATGGTAAGTAAGAATGGTACAATATCTGGAGGAGCGTACACTACTCTTAACAGTGATTACCTCAAAGGAGTTTAGTTAGGTGAAGTGTTTACTTTCTTTCATGATAAAAAAAAATGATAAAAATGTATTATGGCAGCTTCATATATTTCGTACTATATTTAACTTCCAAGTAATTGCCACTACAAGCAGAGAATCTTTTAGAAATTCTTTAACATTCTATAATTCAGAGACACTGGGGTTCACTCAAAGCTTTCAAGGCTTTAAAAAAGAAGTAAGATTGGCCATCCAGTACTGAAGGAGCTGCCCTCTATGTTCCTGTATCTTCTTGTCATAACCCTTCGCAGGGCTGCTTTCTCCCTGCCTTTGAGTAAGCACTAAGAGAGAAAAACCCAACGCCTTAGTGTCACCCAAATGGAAATGTAACCAGGGAGCAGTCACAACCACCCTTTTCCTGTTCCAGGTACAGAAAAATCACCAATCTGCTTCCTACCACCATACCTGCCATCAACTCTCATGTCTTCCGTCACATGGCCTTTTTTCCCTGGGAAAAGCTTAGACACAAACCCTCTCTTCTGAAAGGTGCCTTGCTCACAGTTTTATCACAGCATAGAAAAGTAACCAAGGATGGGGAAAGAGAAGCTAAAGAAAATATACCAATTTTTACGTTGCTTCTTGTGCTGTGTAAGGAAGTACTGATTCTGACACAAGAACAGTTCATCTTGGGCTAGCACCCTTGACAGCAGCCTAATGTTTATAAGCATACAAACAAAGTGAAATATAATCCCAGATCCAAGAGTTCCCGACATTGCTAATGTCTTCACAAAGTATACTGTTCAAAAAGCAAGTGTAGAAGTTGCTTTCATTCGTTCTTACAATGCCACATACACATACAAACATGGTTTACTGACGGTCAGTCTTCGTAATCTGAAAATTAATTTATTCTCTTGTTGCCAAGACACTGAAATCTACAGCAAAAAAATGTTTACTAGCATGAAAAAATTTTAAAAGATTTTTGTATTTGATTTTTAAAGCATGTATGGGAAGTTGAGTCTGTGTGGGTATGTGTATGTAAATACAATTGCTCACAGAGGACAAACATGATTCCAAACTCTTGATAGAATCATAAATCTGAGGGAATACCTTACCTGTTCCAACTGGGTGGCAAATGCTATGGTCACTGACAAAATAAAGGAGTCGGTACAATACTCTGCTGGTCCAATCTGATGGTAGCCTCCCTCCTCATTCAACACTGCAACAATGTCCTTCGGGTCGACTCCACACAGGCTAGCAGGGACTTTACAGACAAAAAAATTAAAATATATTAGACATATATACTTTATGTGTCTAAACTATTTTATTATCTTTATATAGGATTTTTGTTATATAGGCCAGTTTGGTTTAAAATTTACTATGTTACCCAATCTAGCCTGGAACTTACTATGTAGCATGAGTAGCCTTGAATTCACAATCATTATGTCTCAATCTCTTGTGTGCTAGGATCACAGGCTCATCTCACAATACCTAGCCAATTATAAACATTTAAAAGCTTGTTGTATTTATTTAATTAAGAAATTGCCATTTTCATGGACACAGTATCTCAAAAGGCTTCTTTTAATTTCTTCTAGGAAGCTTTAACTTTACTTTTCTGTACATAAAAACAATATTTTGAAGTATTTTTTAAATCACTTAATAGACCACACAGAAAAGGAATGTAACACACACATTTATTTATGAATCTATGCACTCTGGAATGAAGAATATGCTAGACTTGGCTGATAGAGAGAGGTAAACAGAGACCAGGGACTATAAGGCATGTTTCAGATAGAGGGCAGTATGTAACAGAGACAGGAGCAAGGAGCAAATTAACAAAGTCAAAGAAATGAAGGCTGAGGAAGCCTCATGGAGTAGCCTTAAAATCCCAGATATGGAGGGAGCTAAAGGACCCCATGTCCAAGGTCTGCCTGCCTGAGCCGTAGGGCTAGTTTAAAGCTAGCCTGGGCAACTAAGATACTGTCTCAAAACAAAAGATACAAAACAAGGGCTGATGACACAGCTCACCAGTAGGACACCTGTCCAGCATGTTTGAGGCTTTGTGTTCAGTGCCCACAATTAAATACAGAAACGAAGAACTGATCACTGAGTAAGAACTGACTATAGAAAGAGCTGTGGCTGGAGAAACAAGGACAGACCTCAGCACACTGACATTTCTCAGGTAATTTTTATAGTCTTTGTTTTTTAAGAGTATGGGAAAACCATCAAAAACTTCTGAGAAGAGACCAACACAGTCAAATGAGCATCAGTGTGAAAAGATTAGATAGGGTTGAGAGGTTTTCAAACTGATTAAAGGAGGAAAAGAATAGGTCATACACAAACTAAAATTAGATAAACGTGCGGGTGGAAATGCAGGAAAGTGCGTACTCTTAGTGGCTCACTAGCATAAGCTTCAGGTGGGAATGTCTCATGGCTTATGAAAATCTATGTACTCAGACCATCAGCAAGCATTCCCTCTCCTCTAGGGGTCCACCTCATTGGAATGTGTTTACTGCAGCATTGCCTGAGAACAGCCTATGGTTAAGAGCACAGACTCTTAGGCCAAATGCTGAAATCCCAATCCCAAGGTCATTTAGTTGTATCAGAAAACTGTGTATTCTTCCGTCTCCATTCTTCCTTCCACAAAGCTTTTATGTGGTTGTTGAAGATCAAATTAAACTCTGAAAGCAAAGCACTTAGCACTATACTGCTGCACACATTAAGCACAGGCAGCTATTGTGAGATAAGGCCAACAGAGCTCAGGAGTTAAAAATAGTATCTATAATAGGTTTCTCCAGCTGAGCACAGTGGCTCATACTATAACCCCACCACTTGGATGTTGAAGCAGACGAATTGCTATGAATTTATGGTCAACCTGAGCTACATAGTGAGTACTACATTGCAAGACTGTCTCAAAACAAAAGAAAAATAAACAGAAAGCACAATCAAGAAGACAACCTCTAAGTTTGGAAATTAAAAAAAAAAAACAAGGATAAATCTTGTGACACAAAGGAATTCAAAGTGTCAATTTGAATGCATACTATATTAAAATCATATGGAAAAACATAAGCTGAAACTTAATGGCGACTGTGATGATGGTATTGAGATCAGAGTCTCAGGCTGGAGGGAAAGACTCACTGGCTAAGAACACTGACTATTCTTGCAGAGGACCGGGGTTCGGCTCCTAGCAGCCACATCCCGACTGTCTGTAACTGAGGACACTGCACAAACATATTGGCAGGCAAACACTCACACACAGAAAAAAAAAAAAAAAAGCAGATGAGAGAGAGAAGTCAAGATAACTCCTTCAAGAATGGGACTAGCTGTGTTCAGAAAGAGGCTTGACAGAGGGAGTGTGCTAGGTGTGCTGGTGCATGTCCCTAATCCCAGCCCTCAGGCGGCAAGGACAGAGGTTAAGACAGGCAGATTTCAGTGGGTTTTAGGCCAACCTGGTCTATATAGCAAGTTCCATCCAGCCAGTGCTACATGGTAAGATATGATTACCAATAAATAAATTTTAATTTAAAAGATGTACTTAGACTTTGTTAAACTACACACAAATAATAAAGTATATTACATTTGCAGGCTTTTCTATACTCATCCTGGAAAGAAAATTTTTCTAAGTAATTTTTAAAACATAAAATTTTCTGTTCGAGTATCTATTGAGTTAAGAAACAAAAGCTTTCCCAGATTCTAAGATCTGTAAATGAGAGCAAACCTCTGTAAACAAGCCTGCACATGTTACATGTGTGCATGGATCATGTTTGCCTGATGCACAGGGTAAATCAGCTTGTATTCCTGTACACAGTTCCAGCAACATCACCCTTCCTAAAGTGCTAGTGCAGAGGAACCTGTGCAAGAAGGTCCTAAAGGGAAGATGCACAAACTCCATGTGCCAGTGCACACCCATAACCCAAACAATGGAGAGACAGAGAAGGAGGACAAAGAATAACACCAACCTGGTCTACGAAAGACCCTGTCTCAAAATAAAACAAAAACCCACAAGAGACAGAAATGACAAACCTTTTCCATCCCGAGGAGGGGCTCCTTTTGCTTTAAAACTATCCACCTGTGCCTTTGTATCTGTTTCCAGAGTGATACTTATCTGTATCTCAGACTTGAACTTGGTGTATTTGTTACTCAGCAACTGGTACCACTTGGGTGCCTAGGTAACAAAACAGAAAGCACGGTGAAACTTACAGGGACAAATACTCAGAATGTTCCTTAAAGTTTTCACTTTTCGATACAGCTTTTCAGTACCTTTCACCTCTTAAAAAACACAGGCCAGGCATATGGTAGTTCAGCCTTTAATCTCAGCACTCAGGAAGCAAAGGCAAGCCCGTCTCTGAGCTACAAGTCAACCTGGTCCACACAGTGAGCTCTAGCGTGGCCAAATCTGCAAAAGTGTCTCAGAACACAAAACTTCTTTCCACATTTTCTTCAAAAGAAATTAATTCTAATTAGGAATCCAGCAACTAAATTTCCCTCTGAGAAATATACCAAAACATTCAGATTGTCTTCTTTGCAACTATTCCAATGCTTTTACAGGGGAGAAAACAACACCTGTCTATCTTCAGCCTTCTGTCTCCAATCTCACAACATCCTTCAGTAACAAAAGCCTAATTAATCATTTGTTCCCTTAACTCCTTCGCTCAGTGCTATTAGGTCTCTTCTTCTTGCTCATATCAATTAAGAAAAAGAAAATGTTATTATTTGTGGTGGTTTGAATAAGAATGTCCCACATAAGCTCATATATTTGAATGCTTAGTCAGCAGGGAGTTGAAATATCTGACAGGATTAGAAGTATCAGGAGGTATGACACTATTAAAGTAGGTATGGCTTTGTTGGAGGAGGTGTGTCACTGGGAGTGAGCTTTGAGGTTTCAAAAGCTCACACCAGGCCCAGACTATCTGTGGATCAGGAAGTAGTTCTCAACTATTTCTCCAGCACCATGCCTTCATGCTTCCCACCATGGCAATAACGGACTAAGCTCTGAAACTGAAAGCCCTCAAATTAAACATTTTCCTTTATAAGAGTTGTCACAGTGTCTCTTCACAGCAATAGAACAGTAACTAAGAAATAGCATAAAATGTTAAGGAAAAGGCCCAGTGAGCTCTGCATTATGAGCCACTACTTGGCAGACACTGACAACAAAGATCTTCTCAGAGCATGTGGTTAAACTACCTGACTACCCACAAGACAACACCCTAAGAAATCCCAGGAACCACCCCAGCCAGAACACATGGCTCAAGTCACAACAAAGTGTACCACAGGTGCAGGAACCACAGTCAGCAGGGGTGCCATTTCACACCTGTGCACACATGTAAAGCACACACTCATTCAGACACAAACAAATAATTTAAAAAAAAAACTGTGGAAAGAGAAAAACAAAACAATGAAGGAAACTGAAAAGACACTAATTTTAAAGTTTTTTAAAAATGTTTTTAATGTATCTGGGCATTCTGGTGCATGCCTATAATCACAGCACTCTGGGAAGCATAGGCAGAAGTACTAGGAGTTCAAGGCCAGCCTTATCTATCTTTAAATGCGTTACTGTTGAGAAGTACTGTGAAAACTTTTAGGCTCTTTTTTAGAAGCTCTCTAATATGATTATTATAATAATATAAGAAATATAATATTTACACAAGCCTGAAAGAGACACAATCAGTAAAAGAAGTTAAGGCAAACCTGGTAGCATACCCTGTAGTCTCAGCTACTTGGGAGGTGAGGCCTGAAAGCTACAGAATGAGTTTGAGGCCAGCAGAGGTAACTTAGTGTGATCTGTCCCAAAATAAGAGCTAATGACACAGCTCAGTGGTAGGATGGGTGTTGAAGTTTTGTTTTGTTTTGTTTTTTTGCTTTTTCAATACAGGGTTTCTCTGTGTAGCCCGGTTGTCCTAGACCCCTCTCTGTAGAGCAGGTTAGTCTCAAACTCACAGACATCTGCCTCCTGAGTGCTGTTGCTGTTTTGAGGCATTAAGATGCAGCCTGAAACCTGAGCCAAGGCACATCTCAGTACTCACAGATACGAGAGCACTGTGGTCAGGTACCGATACTTTAAAAAACATTGATTTTGGCTTGATACAAATTTTTAATCATCAGATTTTGGGGCTATTTTGGAGAAGGTGAGGTCTTAGTATGTAGTCTAGCTGTCCTTAAACTTGTAATCCCCCTGTAAACTTTGGTCTCCCAAAGTTCTGAAAAGTATCCAGTTTCATGAGGAAGGTTAGGGAAAGCAGAGTGTCCTGAGCCTGGACTTAATAGACACAACTAAGTAACATGACTGCAAGGGTACAGAACTAGGAAGCAAGGAGGCCAAGTAGGAAGTTATGTTAGCCAAGGTATAAAACAATGGAAGCTTTAATTGGGGCAGCAGGTACAAAAATGCAGAGTAGATTCCAAGGGGACAAAATCCTCTGGACTGGATGGCTATGAAGGAGGGCACAGGAAAGCGTGTAGCAGACTTCTAGATTAGAACTCAGAAGAACAGAGAATGACAGATGTTCAGTGAATTGAGGCACTGGAGGAGACAGCCTCTGAAAAGAAGCTCAGCACACCCAGGGGCCAGGGACTTCCACCCAGGTTTGCACTCTTCGAGAAAGACAATTCACAAGAATAAATCCAACTCAAAACTAAAGCCTTCAAATCTCTACCTCACCCCAAGGCCACGATCTGCAACTGGCCCAGCAGTCTGTTCTGTCTTTTGGTACTTATTTAACCAACTATCTATCATAATAATTAACAGAACCAAATGGACAATACCTGCTTTGTTTCTTGAGCGGTTCTTAAATCCAAAACAATGTAGCCGATGGTTTCCTTGGCAGAAGACAGAGGATCCAAGGCGAAACACTGGAGTTTGATAGGAGTGCGCTGTAACCTGCACACGGATGTGTGAGAACAACAGTGAGTCTTTCTTATATTATACTGTTTGATACAAGTGTGCTGTGACCTGCACAAGAATGTGTGTGAGCAACAATGAGTCTTTCTTGTATTATGCTAAGTTTCTAGCAACCTCAAGAACACTTTATTATTCAGATTATATGTCTGTTGGGCCAACTATTATATAGTCTGTATTTTCTAAATGACTTTTTAACTGGAAAGAACCATTATTTTTAATCTAGTTTTCTGTATACTAACTAGGTTAATTTTTCCTACACACTTATGACGTATTTGGCCTTCTGCAAGTCAGAAATTACCATGAATGTTTGAGAATGAAAAAATTATCTTTCTTATACAGTACTATCACATATAAGATACATATTTGCCTATATAACTAAAAAAAAAGGAAACTTAAAATTTAAAAAAAAAATTCCATAAAATCTAACTACTAAAATTTAGCAATACAACACTTGACAATGTTCTGTAAGCTGACAGTGACAGGTAGTGTGGGCTCTTTGGGAATTGGGGAAGCCCTATTCCAGCTCATGCACAGAGCGGAATAGATGTTGCCATCACTTAGCTAATGGGATCACTATTTACCTCCACTTAGCACAAAATTCACTTAGGAATTCTTAGCCTAAATAATCAAAGTTGCTTATCACACAGTGCTAATTACAAGAACTCAGAATAATCAAATATTCCGAATGCCAGCGAAGACAAAATTTTAACATCCATTAAGAATTTAATAATCCTTCAAGTAAATCCATAGTATAATCCAGTAATAAAAGCAGTAAGAATTCTTGCATTTTGTAAATTCTCTGTTCTGACTTGATTTAGTACTGAAGTTATTATGTGGGAGTTTTGATGGTGGTGGGTCTTTTCCTTTTCTTTTTTTTTCTCTTTGAGATAGAATGCTAGATAGGCCAGGCCAGCCTTGAACTCTTTTTGCCCCACCTCAGGTTAGAGGAAACTATACTTCGCCCAGTTTTTAGAGATACATTTTTAAGCCAGCATTTGGGAGGCAGAGGCAAGCAGATGTCTATGAATTCAAGGCCAGCCTAGTCTACAAAGCTAGTTCCAGGACAGCCAAGGTTACACAAAGAAACCCTGTCTCAAAAACCAAAACAAAAATAACCCCCTAAAAAGTAATTTTTGTCATTTAATAAAAGTACTGCTGTTCGTGACTATTTCTAGCCATAAAGTTCATAAACAAAAATAAGATGTTACACTTTAAGTCCATTTGAGGGGGGAAGACTTGCCCACTGTGGGCAACGACACTCCTCAGGCAGGGTATCCTGAATTGTTTAAGAGTGGAGAAGGGGAGCTGAGTACAAGCAAGCACGAATTAACGCATTGCTGTCTGCTCCCAGCTGCTGATGTAATGTGACCAGCTGCTTCCATTTCCTGCAACCCTGACTTCCCTACAGTGACGTCTGGAGCCTGGGGTTGTGGACTGAATCTTTCTCAAGTTACTTTCATCAGGTGCTTTATCACAGCAACAAGAAATGAAACCAAGAGAGACCCTGTCTCAGACACACCCACAAAACAAAATATTCAACAAATACGATTAGCACCATAATCAGTAAGTTATGAAATGTACCTTAAAAGCCATAAAACAACAAACAAGCGAACAAACAAAAAGAGGACAAAGATATTGGGACAGTTGAGAGTAGCCTCACCTGTGTTGATGAAGAACTTTCCTGTCAATTTCCCAGGCTAACTCAGTAGCAAATTCTGGCTGGTCAGTATGATCGACAGGATCAGTAGCCAGCTGCTCTCCATCAAACTTGGCTTCCACCACAAGCATATGCTTTGGACGTTTGGGGAAGTGGCGACCTGAAAAAAGAATACAGGTATATACAGAAATTAAACAGGGTCACAAAACGTGTTTTAAATATTGGTGTATGTCCAGGTAGCTAGCTTGACATTGCATAAACTATCTCACAAATACATCTGCACTTACTTTTATAAACTGAAAGCTGTAACTTAGCAATCATTGCTTCTCCAATATTAATGCGCATATGAACGACCTGGGGATCCTGCACAAATGTAGATTCAGGTTGGGTAGGTCTAGTTGGGCCTGAAAGCCTGCAATTCTAACAGGTTATCAGACCATGCAACACACTTATGACTCACATTAAAAAGTAGAAAGACAAACAGTAAAATAAATGGCTTTAAAAAGAATAAAACAGGTTCTGGTCCTAAAAAGAAAACCAAGGGTCTAGCGGAAGGGAAAATTTCAAAACTGGAAGAAAGTAAACAGCAAGAATCCCTATCAATCTTGCACTGAAGTAATTATTTTGTTTTTTTAGTCTAGTGAGAGAGATCACAGGAAGGGGAATTTTAACCACTATTAAATAAATAGGCCCCTCTCCATGCTATTCACCCGGATTAAAGCTACTAGGTTAGGAATTAAATGGGCAGCAAAGACCTGGATTTTATGAGATGGTGGCACACACAGATAACCCCAACACTTGGGAAGTGGAGGCAAAGAGCCTGGATGAGATGGGACCCCAAAACAAACCAAAACCAAAGCCAGGGTCTCTCTGGCCCCACAGAGGCAAGCTGACAAGGAACTGCACTGTTTGGAAGCAATGCAGCAAGACACACACTGTGCCACCCCTGTGATCCAAAGGCCTTCAGACGTCAACCTGTGGCCAACCTGGACTACCCACGGAAGGAAAAGTAAAATTGGGAGTGCCTAGGCTGAGAGACAGAATAGTACCAGGACTGCACCAATGAGGCACCTGAGAGATTGCCCAGGGATGGAAACGAGGGGAAACTGTTTCAGCATTTAGTTCATCTTCAGAATTTTGACAATCAGTCACAAAATAAATACTCTGGTTTGAAAAGGAAAGAAAAGGAAAGGAAAGGAAAGGAAAGGAAAAAAAAGGAAAGGAAAGGACGGGACGGGACGGGATGGGACGGGACAGGACAGGACAGGATAGGACCTGACTGCAGTCTTCAGAATGTCAGCTAGGGACAGAGAGACTTAACAGTGTATCTGCTGCTCAATCATGAGGCCTGGAGTTTGGAGTCACAAGCCAGGCTTCCTGTAATCACAGCTGATGTACCATCAGCTGCAGGACAACGGGAATCACTGAGGCTCGAAGGCTCCTAGCTTCACGGAGAACAGGTAGAGCAGTTGAGGAGGTGACCCAAAACTGGCTTCTAGTCTTCTAGAGGTGTGAATAGGTGTGCACATACACTCACACAGATACAAATATAAATAAATATGAAATTGCCCTTTAAAAATGTCAGCCAGAGGGTCTTATTTAAAACTCGGTGCTGGTTAGGTTTTTGCCAATTTGACATAAGCTGGAGTCATCTAGGAAGAGGGCCCTTCAGTTGAGAAAATGCCTGTCAGATTGGCCTGTAGCTAAGTCTGTGGGACATCTTCTTGACTAACGACAGTCATGATGTGGGGCGAGCCACTTCTTGCAGGTGGTCCTGTGTGGTATAAAAGAAGGCAGGCTGAGGATGCCATGGTGAGTAAGCATCTTTCTCCGGGGACTCTGCTACAGTTCCTGCTCTCATTCCCTCAATGATGAACTGAAATTGGAACATGTAAGATGAGATAAGCCCTTTCCTCCCAGCTACCCTTAGCCACAGTTTTTTAACACAGTAAGAGGCAGACAACAGAAGTCTGTTTGTTATGCTGTAGTTTTTTGTTTGTTTGTTTGTTTTATTTTGTTCTTTATTCTGGAACCAAGCACACCATGATTTGGACTGATGGAGAAATTCAGTTCTAGAAATCCATTTCTAGATATGTAACTAAGAAATTACAAGTAGCTAGATACAACTGGAGTCCTGAGGACATATGAAACCTAAAGGGCCAGCAGGAGTCTTACCACAAGGGGCCATGTTTTCTACTCTAAGAGTGCAGACATTATGGGAACTCTGGAAGACTTTAAGGCAAGATCTGCTGATCAGAAAGATTACTGCCAGGTAGTTCAGGGCAGTAGTTGTTTCTGGAAGGAAAGAAAATGTTTAGAAAACAGACTGAGATCATCAGGTGAGGTGAGGATGAAGGTATGAAGCCGGGCACACAGTGGAGACTCATCTGTGTGTACATAGCACCTATAATAAAATCAACAACTCTTGGCGATCCTTCGGAAGACGGTGATGAATCCCAGGTTCCTGGTTTGAATGTAAACACAACCAGATGGGGAGAGGACCGCATGCCAGTTTTAGGTATGTTTGTGGAAGCAACCTAACCGACATCCCTGACTCCAGGTTCGCTTTCCTGAATATAATTCCTAAACCAAACATGAGTTCAGTTCATTCTTTTAGTTAGGACTACAGCCATAGCCACCAACCCTCCTCTTAGAATGACAACTCTTAACTCTTTGTCTCTCAAGGTACTCCCAGGCCAACTCATCCTAGCTCTTTCGGACCAAGTACAATATTCCTAAACATTTACCTTTCTCTACCACAGCCATCTTTCTGCCTCTTTCCACCCACCACGTTCATTCCTGTAAACCTGGTATATCCAATCACCGTAACAACACTTCCTTGTCTGTCTGAAGCTTCGGATGGAAGGCACTTCAAACCCTACTCCTATTCTACTGCCAAAGCCACATTTATGGTCTGTATCAAGTTTTTATTATAGTGCTGCCCAAATGTGGTGTCTTGCACACTAATTTGTCTACCCCAAATAAACAGACACCTATATCACGGAAGGCAGGAAATCACTACATTTCTTTTTTTCATAGAGAAGGGCCAGTTCTAAATTTAAAAGCCTCTGTCAACCAATTAGAAAATTACTTCATTCTGGGGGGGGGGGAGGTGTTTATTTGTGAGTTTGTTTTGTTTTGTTCTTTGTTTGTTTGGTTGGTGGTGACGGGAACTCACCGCCTGCCTCGAGTGCTGGGATTAAAGGCATGAGCCAGCCACTCCCTGCTCAGGCTTGCTTTTTTAAGCAGTAAAGGAGCGACAATTAATATTGCTAGGGACAATATTAGCTTCTGGTCAATTTCTTATTCCAAAATTCAGAAACTATTTTTACTCTGTTTTTCTTCCCTCTTCTCAAATAGTACCCAAATAGTACCATACCTCTCTGATGAGGGGACAGGAGTCTAACCAATAAATACCACTGTGGATAAACGCTCACGATGACTCTGCATACTGATAACCTGTTCCAATAAACAGAACAACTATAATCTCCACTTTGCTGCAGTCAGCTAACTACACTGAATAGAAGCAATGCTTATGGAATGCACCCGAGAGCAAAACATACCTTCTTTTCACACACCTTAAGCGCTCATTGCAGCCAGACCATCTGTCCAGCTTTTGTCATCTGACCCATTCCTTTATTAGCTTTCAGACCCAAATACACGTCATCTCCTCAGGAAAACATTCCCCAGAAGAGGAGGTCATGCCTTCGTGACACACTCCCCACCACTTTACTGGTAGCTTCTAGACCTAGGGCCACCTGCATTTCCATCACAGCACCTGACATTCAATAAGTCCCCTATAAACAAATATCACTCCTTCAACAAACATGTAAGGATCATTTAATACACCTTAACGACCGTAGTCCCCTAGGTACGCCATCAAGACACGTAAAGGGAACAGCCTCCGCAATACATCTGAAATGGTACATTAAAGTCAATGGCAAAGTTCTTAAAAATGGCATTAGCGGGGGCTGCTGCACAGAACATGCTTTGCAGGCACTTTCAGCTCATATATAAAAGCCATCGACAGGCCGCTTCTGATGGAGATCGGTTTTTTTTTTTTTTTTTCCTACATTCTCTGGGGCTACGGCTAGTCACGCTAAATATCACTTATCCCTAATAGCACTCACGTTCCCCGGGGAGATGTTTAAATCAATTGCCTAACAGCCCTAGCTCCATGCAACTGAACAAGTCTTCGGGGACTACAAAAGCAGAGATGACAGGGTTCGTAAGGTTAACAAAGCCGTGGTCACACATTACTCGGCTGAGGTTCGGGAAACAGCAGTTGCAGAAGAAGAAAAAAAAGAAGACAACGGAGGCCGCTCACCTTCTAGGATGGACACGACGATGAGCAACTGGTCGGACTTGAAGACCATGGTCGCGGCGGCGGGGTCTAAAGGGAAGAGACCCCCGTGAGGCGCGCAGCCGGACCCCGCAGGCCTCCAAGGCTCCGCAGCGACCGGCCCCGCTCCCCCGGGCCGCCGACCAGACCCTAACCCTACCCCGGCTCGGCAACCGCGCCCCACACGCCCGCAGCCCCGGCACCTTTTGCCGCCCGCTAAGCGGCTTTTCAAACGCCCGGGCAGCCGCAGCGGACGCCGCCGCGCCCCGCTTCCGCCTAGCAACCAGGCCCGCAGGCCCAGAGCCCCGGGGAGGCTGGAGGACAAAGGGCTATAGAGACCAGGGCAGTCGGGGATAGAACGTCCACCAGCCCGCTTCACCTCCCGCCCTTTTACGCTCTTTCCCAGAGCCCTAGGGAGACGCTACTGCATTCGCCCGCAGCGCCACCTCCTGGTCGTCTGCGGAAAGGCAGGAGCAAACACCCGCAGGCTGCGCAGCCGCACCACTGCCCTAAACGCTTCCTGGTCCTCGAGTAGGAGGGCCGCGTATTTTAAGCATTATGCTCAGTTTTTATCTGAGAAATAAAACTTTTTTTTTAATGCTAGTTCTCAGGCACTTGGCACAACAGAACTGAATGTAGTAAGTCACGGAGAAAATAATGACCTGAATGTGAACTGTTTTGCGCTTATATTTAAATATTTGTCCTATGAAACACGTAGTGTCAATACGGTAGTTACTGTAACTGCTGGCGCTGACGCTGACGTAATCCCTCCCCGAATAGGCTGTACCTTAGAAATACCTCTTTTAAAAAAAAAAAAAAAAAAAAAAGGCCAAAAACATGGTCACGTGGGCGAGGTTATTTAAAGGTGTAGGTTTTAACCAGACATAGTAAATTTGTAAAATCAAGGCCGAAAGTTAAGGCGTGGAAATGCCGTGAACCCGTTTCCCCTTCCAATTTCAAACTTTGTTTTCAGGAAAGATTAGGCGTGTTTTGAAGATAATCTAGCTTAAAACCTAGAAAACTGAGAATTTCTCTTACAATCAAAAATAAAGCACAATAACAGATGATGGGGCAAAAAGTAAAACAGTTGAAGCGAGATCTCACCGAGGCAGTGGGCTTCAGTGTGCTGGCTCCGGCTGCTTTCTTGCTCCGTAAATCTAGAAGACATTTTGAGAACAGTTATAATAAAATCTCTGAGTCCTGTTGCTATCTTCTGCACTGTTATCTTTCTCTTCTTTGTCCTCGGAAGAAAATGATGTGGGGGCTACATTAGATTATCTCTAAACCCCCTTTGGGACTCCTCAGAGGTTTTTCTGAAATGTGGTATTCCTATAAAACTAAACTTCATGTGCATTATAGAGTATTGTATTCTTTTGTGGAGAACCTCAAAAAATAGTATCAAAAGTAGGCAGAATCACATGATGGCCCTGTAAGTAGGTTTTTTTCCTATCTAAAGTGTGATGTTAAACACTATTATAGTTATCTTTTTAGGTGAATAATCTCATAACTTAGTTGCTATAAAACTGTTTTTATAATTTATAATTTTTTATTTAAAAATACATTTATTTTCCTTTAGGATATCCATCAAGGCTGAAAGCCCAGGTTAGGTTATCACTACAAGCTGGAATAGTCTCATAAAAAAAAATCTGTAAAATTAATCAAATGAACTAAGATGGGGGAATGGAGAGATGGTTCTGCAGTTAACCATTCTTGCTGCTCTTCCAGAGGACCTGAGTTCAGTTCTTGACATGCATGGGGGCAACTCACAGCTATCTTTAATTCCAGCAGGATGGGGATCCAATGACCTCTTCTGGCCTCCTCAGGCATCTGGACACGTGGAATACACACACACACACACACACACACACACACACACACACACACACACCATTTTTCTTGCAGTAAAATTTTTTATATAACTCTCTTTTCAAAAATATATTTCTCTCTCTCTCTCTCTCTCTCTCTCTCTCTCTCTCTCTCTCTCTCTCTCTCTGTGTGTGTGTGTGTGTGTGTGTGTGTGTGTGTGTGTGTGTTGTGGGGCCACACTTAGAGGTCAGAGGACAACTTCTGCAAGTCAGTTCTCTCCTTCCATTATGTGGGTCCTAGGGATGAAACCCAGGTCATGAGGCAGGCAGATGCTTTTATTCACTGAGCAATCACTGTCCCTGTTTCAGTTCTCTGCATCTGGATTTCTTCCCTAAACAACACAATCATTTGTGAAATCACCTCACAGGAGTTGCTAAAAAGTCATCAATATCATTTGCATGCTGCCATTATTTTCACAGACTGTACAAAATTGGTAATATGAAAGTTGCCATGTAGTAATGGACTGTAATTCCATCATCATCTAAAACCCACGATTCTGTAATCTAATTCCCTTCTTGTGCTCTAGTGGACAGCAGCAGCTTCGGTTCTGGCCTGAAACATCACATGTTAGGTTAAACTCATGAGAGGAAATTTTATTATAAGTTTATGAAGTACCAATTACTGTCTCCAAATACATAAGGAAATGTTTACAGCATATGTGAGTCGTATCTAAGAGACAATGGAAGAGTCATTACACTATGAGCATATAAGTATGCAAATTCAAACTGACAGGTACTGAATTCATTAGTTTGCTAATCCTATTATGTAGCTTTCTATTTCTACAAACAAAAGGGCATCTTGGTTCACATCAAACCTTTCTTTTTCTATATCTATTTCACATTTTGGATATGTAGTATTTTTATGTTTCATTTTCTACAATGTCTATGGCCCAACACAGAAGAGATTATAAATTTTATTAATACTTTCCTTTTCAGCCCATCCCCCCTTGCATCAACAGACCCAGATATATATTTAATAAAATCAAAACAAGCTCCCAGGACTAATAAAATCAACACGCTTATTGAATAACTATTATTTGAAAAAACGTGGTATTAAAACCTGACCTTCGAGAACTTAGAAAAACAGCCTCCATTTGGAAAAAGGAATGAGATGATGTGGAGGCATCCAGCTTTTTGTACTAAAAAGGCTGAGGCAGGAGGATTACTATAAATTCTATGCCAACCTAGGCCACAGAGTGAGACCCTGACTCAGAAACAGAAAGATAACCTCTCCGAGGCTCAGGGAATATCACTGAAGAGAAGAGAGAGAGAATATGAGAGCTGGAGAATAAGGTGGACAGTGGTGTGACATGCTAGTGTGACATGGCCATTGCACCCATGAACTTGCTGCAGTAGACCTGCACAGGGTCAGGGAGACAAGATTAGCCAGCATTCTGGCAAGAACTGGATTCAGTGATTGCAGGTAAAAGACAGACAAACAGACATGACGGGAGGGGGCAAACATATTGGAGGGTGTTGGGAGGGGTGAGAGAAAAGAGTTCCACACACAATCAAATACATCATTGACTTGTATGAAACTGTCCGAGAATAAATGAATTCAAGAGAGAGGCAGGAAGATGCGGGGGGGGGGGGGGGGCGGGGACAAAAACACAACTAATTTGGTGCCATAGCAAATAGCCCTTTAAAGCAGCATCCTATATAACTAAATGGGGCAATTGATTAGAATGTCTTTCATCCCTTGAGAAAGGGTCACTAATCCTCATTGGAGATTGTAGAGCTCAACATGGGAAAATCAGGCATACCTGAGCTCCAAGTTCCATGACTTTGCGACTATGCCAAGGAGTTTTGCTCAGAGGCTCAGCTCTTCCATGAGTAAGGCAAGGTTTACCGTTCTTCTCTCACTGTTTGCCTATGTATGAGTGTGTGGTGTGTGCCAGTGTATGCATAGACGCATGTGTGAAGAGACATCTATACAGGTGCAAATGCACATGTACATGGTTTATGTTAGACTGTGAATAGGCTCCATGAATAGGTATCTTGCTCAATGTCTGGCCACTTTATTGAGCCAGGATCTCTCACTGAATCTAAGCTCACCAATTCTGGCTAGTCTAGCCTGTCTGGCTTTTATGTGTGCCCTGGGGATCTGAACATCAGTCCTCCTAACTTCAAAGCAAGTGCTTTTCCAAAGCAAGGGCTCTCCAGCACCACCAGCTCTCTCAGCCTCACATGACAGCATCTCACCTGGGCAGGGCCCAGGCATAATTAAAATCTCCCAATATGGCGGGCTTTTGTTTTAATGTGAAAAGATCATTTGTTAAGATGTTATCGTCAGATTTATCGCTTTTCTATTTCTGCAAAGATAACCAAATTCCTTATATTTTCTCTTGTTGGCTTAGACCCATATTCTTGGGGTAATGTTCTCCCAAACAATTTTTCTTCTTGGCTTTTATGAAGCCATAACATCTCGGTAGGTCAAAACTAGAAATGAGTGGTGACCAGGCAGGGCCTGAGTGAAGGCAGGCCACCACAGCTTCATAGGAGGTGGCTCTACACCAGCTGATTCCTGGCACATATCTGTTTACCAAGATCTTCCAGTTTTCACGAGAAGCCAGAATTATAGACTCTGCTGTGAAATCATCCAATTTCTAAATACTGGGAATGAGTTTCAGCGTAAAACAACAACAACAACAAAATGTTCTGCCTACAGACTAGTTACCTCTAGCCCAAATTTGCCTAAGTGCATATTATAACTCGTGTCTCCAGAAGGCAAAGAAAAGTGTAATCAGGAAAAGGGTGCCTACAACTGGGAAGGAAAGGCTGAGCGGATGTGCTGGAGATTAACATTGGACTTCCTGGATGGATCTCTTGAGGGCAGGAAAGAAAAGGGGAGGAAGACAAAGATTTGCTATCTTGGCCTCAGTTTACTATCTGCCTCTGTGGGACAGAATCAACAAATTCTCTAGATTTCCAAGAACAAAGTGGGTTCAGATGTTTCCCATCTCAACAGTGACCAGCAAGGTAAAACCTGGCAAGACTTCCCAGCACCTGCTCTCAATGAGAACACAGCACATCAGTGGTTTATTCCGTTTCCAGGGTGGAAAGCCAGTGATGACTTTTGCTTTGAGTGGAGCTTGGGTTGAACCTAAGGGCATAAATAAAAGCAACATTTTTGTATGTTGTCCTTGTGGTGTCACCTTTAAGAGGTATGTTAGGTATGAATAGGCTCTGAAAAATCCTGTCATGTTTGTCACAGTGGTTCTTTCAAGGGTGGGTGTAGAGTAGAGGCTGAGAGAAGGTTTCTTACTCTGCAGAGGAATGTAGATCTAGGGAAACTTCCGGAACTGTGGCAAGGGGATAGAAAATGCAGCTTCAGGGGTTAGGGACACAACTCAGTTGGTAGAATGCTTGTTGTAGTGGTTTGAAAGAAAACACTCCTCCCTGCCAAAAGGAATGGCACTATTGAGAGGTGTGGCTTTGTTAGAGTAGGTGTGGCCTTGTTGGAGGAAGTGTGTTGCTGTGGAGGCAGGCTTTGAGGTCTCCTATGCTCAAGCCATGCCCAGTGAGACAGACCACTTCCTCCTGTTGCTTGCAAGCTGTAGGGCTCTCAGTTACTTCTTCAGCACTGTGTCTGCCTGCATGCCAACATGTCCCACTGTGATGATAATATAGTGAACCTCTGAACTGAAAGCAAGCCACCACAATTGTTTTCCTTTATATGAGTTGCTGTGGTGATGGCGTCTCTTCACAGCAATAGAGACCCTAAGACACTCACCTGGCATGCAGGAAGCTCTAGGTTCTCTCCTTAGCCATGATGCCCTTAGCCATGGGCATCATGGTTAGCACCTGTAATTGCAATACTCAGGAGACAGAGGCAGGAAGATCAGAAGACTCAAGGCCAACCTGGTTATGAAGTGGGTTTGAGTCATTGTGGGATGCATAAGACTCTTAGATGGGGGTTGGGGGGAGAGAGAAAGAAAGAAGGAAAGAAAGAAAGAAAGAGAGAAAGGAAGAAAGAAAGAAAGAAAGAAAGAAAGAAAGAAAGAAAGAAAGAAAGAAGTGGGGAAATACTGCTTAGGTTTCCACTTTAGGCTTAACCTTCCTAAAGCTGTGACCTTTTAAAACAGTTCTTCATGCTGTGGTGACCCCAACCTTAAGACATTACTACTTCATAACTACAATCTGATATGCAACTCCTATGGGGGTCATAGGTTGAGAACATCTGCTTTAGGATGTCTCCATACATAAAGGCAATTGTCATACAAGCCTATGACCTGACTTCCATCCTCAGAGCCCACATAAAGGTGGATGCAGAGAATCAACACAGGCAGTTGTCCTCTGACCTCCAGATGTATGCTGCAGCTAGCATGCAACCTCCTACATACAGTGTTCTTGCTTGCACTTTTGCACTCGCTTGAACACACACACAGTAAATAAATAAATAATTTAAGAGACTGTGCCACTGGTAGAATGACCACCTTCTTGAGATAGCAGATTTGTTCATTTGCCTATTATTTTTAAGACATGGTCTGACTGTGCAGCCTAGGCCGGCCTGAACTTACTTTGTAGCCCAGGCTATCCTCCAACTAAAGAAGATTGTTGAAAGTTCTCCAGAGTGTGGAACTGGCAGTGGGTGTTGGAGTGAAGGACTCTAGACCACTCTGTGACCCTATGGGACTTTGATTCTCCTATCAAAGCAAGTTTGGTATGTGCTGATTTCTTCTCTGCAAAACTTCCTTTTGACAGACTGATGGCAATAGCAGAACTAAAAACAGCCTGCTCCACTGTCTAGCAGAGAAGTTTCCAGGCATGGGCTAAATAGGAGTGTGACAGATAGGAGTGTGACTCCAGTGAATAGTAACATGAGCTCTTCTGTTCTACCAAGATTGTATCTGCTATAGGTGTTCTGTTTAATGTAGATATTATAAATACACTTGAAAGGTATGAAGTGATCCTTTGCTGCTCCATGATATAATGAATATAGCAAATAAATAACAAAAGAAGCTAACCCTTTAAATCCCAGGTAAGGCTCTAGACATATTGACCAGGTTCAGAGAGGAGGAACACCTCCTTCAAGGGCTACAGATTAGCTCAGTGGTAGATCCCTTGTCTAGAAGGCATGAGACTCTGGGTTCAGTCCCCCCTTTTGCTGTAAGAAGGAGGAGTAAGTGGGAGGAATCTCCCTCAGTTTCTCACCACACCCCTAAGCAACAACACACAAGTGCCTGGGTCAGCATTGTTTAATAAAGGATCTAATAACTGTTATCGTTTGGTGAAGCCATAAACCACAATGCTATCTTCAGTTGAGGATGGCTTCATTGTCAACATAACACTTTGTGTTGTCAGAAGTGTGTACAGATTTAGCAGGTGCTAAGAACCTACAGGATGTCCAGTAGAAATAGAAGTGCTGGCCTTGCTGGTAGTGCCACATGTGACCCAAAGGATGCCAAGAATGCCATGCCTCAGCTGCTAAAGATAATAAATCAATTTAGGGTGAAAGGGTTTCCCCCTCCTTACCCTAAACCAAGAAGAGAGAAAAGGAAATTGTGGTGTGTGTGTGTGTGTGTGTGTGTGTGTGTGTGTGTGTGAGAGAGAGAGAGAGAGAGAGAGAGAGAGAGAGAGAGAGAGAGAGAGAGAACTGGTGAATTGATTCACATCTTGCAACTACATTTTACTTTAAAAATATGTGTGAGAATCCTGTGAAAGCATAGAGTGGCTGGGCACCTTGACTGAGCCATCTTGGTGTCCAAGAGGATGGGCCAAGGGGTGGAGAGACTGCAGAAGCTAGATGCCGAGGACTGAAACCCAACATGGGAACTGGTAGGGTTTCAGAAGCAGTTTAGTGGGAGGAGTCTTCTATGAGTGAGGTGGGTCTCCCAGGACAGAATATATAGTCTTGGGAAGCCCCTCCCCTAAAAGTCATTCCTAGAATAACTTACTCAGGAGTCCTAGTAGGACTGCATTTAGCTGAGAGCCACTCAGAAGGCCTGGGGGACTAATGGATCTTGAACAGAGAAATAGTAACAAACAAGGGAGGCTGCTAAGTTAAGGATAATTAGTCTTTCTCCGTATCTGATCCCAGTTCATTGAAAGAAAAGGCTACCAAAAAGAGAAGACGAGTGGATTCCATTCCCTCCCCTAATCTGAGCCCTTAGGTGAAAACATTGATGATGGGAAGAAATGATATTCCAAATTATGAGTTAGAATTTGAAATTGGCCTACATTGGGCTGAACTGACATGTTAATAGCAGAAAGTGATCGGAAAATCCTTACATCTAATCAACTGTTCTTCATAGTTGAGAGAGTAAAAAACAGGGGCACACTTGAAAGCAGGCGTAGAAGAAGGAAGCCATTTCCTATCTGTACTTGACCCAAGTTCAGATGAATAAACCCAGGACACACATTGATCCTCTTCCGGTCTTTCCAGCCACACCACAGGCAGTGAAGAGAGACGGCTCCACCTTTGCACACACGAAAAAGCCTGAAGGTGGATGCCTTGGGCCACTCGATAACAGTCAGAGTGCAGGGATTCTGAACACTTGCTGTAAGTTACTGTAATGATTCACAGTCGGGAGTCAACGTAAGCTCCTGAGAGCATGGAGCCAGGTCAAGATACTGGAGTAGAGACACAACACATCATGCTGTGGAGAAAAAAGGTTCATGAAAGGTAGGAAGTTAAAATAATGTCTAAAAGAAGTGCAAAGCTATACGGATACAATAATCATGTGCATGGTTTTAAAGACAACATAAATTATCCTAAGAAAATTTGTTCTGACTTCATCTTCAGCCTTTATTCTACTCAAGCCCTGTCCACGTTAAGTGCCTGGTGGACCTTTGGGACCTTCATCACTTACACCTTAGAGCCAAGATCTCACTAAAAGCTGTTTGCAATAGGGAACAGGAGAATGATTATACCTAAAGGGAAGTAATGTCCTACTTCTGCATAATGCTCATGGGGTTAGTTAAAATTAACATTATTGTCCTCATTATATAATGAAGTCATTGTTTTAGGCACAATGTAAATGATATTCTTAGGAGAGTTCACTTGGATGCCATAAGTTTTCTAGGTGTGTTAGGTTGGACGTTGTTGCATAAGACTATCATCTAAGCTAAACTGCCACCAACTTCAGGAAATAGATGGGCTTGCTCACAAAAGGTCATCAGTGATGGGCTGTTGACTATTCAGCTTACTCTTGGAAGAAGGGACAAAGAGGCTCATGGGACTCTCACCTGAGCATCTAGCCACTCTTCCAAACAGTTGCATGCAATTCTGGCCCTAATTGCACATGGCCTTAGGGTCTCTGGGAAAGGCTAGAAGATCTAAGTAAGAAAGAATTAGGGGAGGGGGCTCCACCTACACAGCCACGAGGGAGTCATTATTTAAGCTGGAGGAAGACCTTCCAGTGTGGCTACTTTAAAGTCATTCACACTCCTGCCCATAACTCTCCACCAATCGCTTTGTGAGTTAGTCCAATAAACTAATTGGTTGCTCAGAGTAAACTTTGGTGGAATCACACCTTGGCTCGTCTGAAGGAAGAGGGGTAGATATAATTTACATCTTCCTAAGGGATCAAATGGTTTTTGTGTATATGGTGTTTTGTCATGTAGTCAGTGTACCACATACATGCCTGATGCTGGATGCCTGATGAGGAGATCAAAAGAGGATATCAGATCCCCTGGAACTGGAGTTATAAATAGTTGTGAACTGCTATGGGAGTGCTAGGACTTGAACCCAGGTCTTCTTCAAGAGCAGCCAATGTTCTTAACCAATGAGCCACTCCAGCCCCAAAGGAAGGAATTTTAGCAACAGATATTAATCTGGAAGTTCCCCTTATAATTGTTGAACGTGGTAATAAAATGTTAGTTCATGTCTTAAATTGATATAGATAAGAATTGCTTTTTTAATCATATTAATGTTCCAGCTAAGAATTAATTCCAAGAAAAAACAGTGGTTATTAAAAAAAGTTTTGGCTTAAGAATCTTTAATGTCAATATTGACTTGCTTATCCTAATATTAGCCAAACATATACAATATTCTAAAAATTGATGCACAAGATTTGCAGTAGGTTATAAATTTGCCTATTTTCCTTACTACTGTTGACTTACTGTATAAACATACCTTGAGGATATTTGTAGGTAAAGGCTCAGTATAACTGGATATGGTGGTGCACACCTATAATTAGGATATTCAGAAAGTTGAACCAGGAGGGTCACTGTTTGAGGCCAGTTTGGGTACACAGCAAGTCCTTGTCCCATCCCCACCACAAAAGAAAGAAGAAGAAATGGAAAGCCCAATAAAGTCTTGTTCAAAAGGTTTTTAAAAACTAAACTTACAATGCTAGAATTATACCTATGCCAGTGATATACAGTAGAAAATGAATTTTATTTCTTTGTTTTTAATGAGACAGGGTTTTTGCTATGTAGCTCAGGTTGGGGACTCGAGGCATTCCTCCTGCCTCAGCCTCCCAAATATTGGGATCACAAGTATGCAGTGCCATGTACAGCTAGCTATATAATCAGTACACATATAAAGGAATACATAACTAAGAAACATTGTCTACAGGTGGGTAAAATCACCATCCAATCTCTGACACATTGAGGAAAAACACTATAATCTATTTGATTTAAGAACTGTTTTCTTAAATAATGTGAAAAATCAATCAGTTAGTGGGCTGGAATGCCTGCGATGTTGCTTTAGAAGACATTTAAAAGTTGAGTTCCTGAAAGCCTGGCAAAAAGTACATTACTAATGAGGACATAGGCCATGGGGGAAGCCTAATACTGCTGTTTTGCTACGTGGGCATATTGTCATACTATCTCCTGTTGTGAAATATTACTTTAACTATGAAAGGATGTGCTGCATTTGTTTAAGCTGCATTTGTTTAATGATGTAAAGATATGTTGCTTTGCCTGTCTAAGGTACCTGATTGGCCTAATAAAAAGCTTAATGGTCAACAGCTAGGCAGTAGAAGGATAGGCGGAACTGGTGGGCAGATAGAATAAGTTGGAGGAGAAATCTAGGCTTGAGAAGGAAGGGAGACTGTAAGAGAAAAAAAGGTAGATGCCCAAGGCCACCCAGGCAGCTGCCAGCACGACAGACATGGAGTAGGAGATACAGAATAAAAGAAAGATAAAAAGCCCTGAGGCAAAATATGGATGAAGAGAAACAGGTTAATTTAAGTTTAAGAGTTAGTGGGACAAGCATAAAATAAGGCCGAGCATTCACAACTAATAATAACTCCTCAATTATGATTTGGGAGCTGGTTGATGGCCCCAAAGAAAGTCTGATACAACCTCCTAAGTGTGTATGTATACACGTGTTGATTGGTGGTACCCACAACCTTGGTCAGAGAAGCTTCTGTTTTCAGTGAGCATCTTAACGGGCAGACTCATAATTAGTCAAATGCTGAGAACAAAGAATTGTTGAGTGCTCAGACCTAAATGGGACATCTACATCAAATCCTTCAAGACTGAGAACATAGCAGAGAAGGAAGGAAGAATGTAAGAGCCGGAGGACAGAGGAGTGCTGTGGAATGCGGTCCTCTGGACCACATGGCTGTTGCACCCATGAACTCATAGCCTGCACATGACTGGGCCAAACAACATTCCATCACAGATCGGGACCCACCATTCCCTGAGTAACTATAAGCAGTTAGTGGCTGCTGGGAGAAGGGAAGTCTCAATGGTATAGCTAGTAGTCAGCTACCCTTGCTCAAGTAAACACCTCCCACCATGCAGCAAGCCTAAGTAAATGCAGTAGGGCATATGCAAAAAAAAAAAAGGTGAAGGGGGACTTTTGAGGAAGAGGACGCTTGGCAGGAGGGGAAAGAGATAAGAATAATGAGAAGACTGATTCAATGTACATTATATATTTGTATGAAATTACAATAACTAAAAACCCAGAAAAGCTGACTATAAAGAGATGATTTTGCAGGGATGTCAGAAATGAGAGCAAACAGATTGACTTTAGACAGTATCACATGTCTGTTTTATAAATGTAAAGAAAGGAAAAACTGTAGAAGAGAGATACTTTGATATCATCACTGCTAGTGTCACATGACTCTGACCACCAAAGAGAATGACTTCACTGAGAGGCTGCAAGACTAGAAGCAAGGAACCCAGGCCTGAATTGAAACAACATATAGTGGGACACAACTGTAATTTTAGAAATTGGGGGTGAGGGCAAGAGGATCAGGAGTTCAAGGACTGCCTGGGCTACAGAGCCCTTTCAAGGCCAGACTAGGCCTATTCATTTCTTCAAGACAGAAGATCATGGTAACAGTTTGTTACAGGTAAATGCCAGGGTTGTTGTTGTTGTTGTTGCTATTATTATTATTAGCTTGTTTCACTTCAATGTTTTCAAATTTTTTTATTATTTCAAGTTAGGGAACAAGCTTGTTTCACATGTAAGTCCCTTCTCCCTCCAATGTTTTCAATTTAAAAAGCAGAAAATTTCCCAGAACTTTCTCCTTCCCCTTCACTGAACCACCAGGCACTGTAACATTCCCAACAGTTTCTTCAAATTTCAAATACTAAAATCCACATAGTTGTCTATCTTGATAAATCAGCCTCTGAACCAACACAAGGGAATTGAATCAACTTGCCATATATCTATTTCCAGTAGTGTTCACTGGAAATTTCTGTTTTTAATTAAAGTAAGCTTCTAAGTTTTAGGAAACCTGAACAGCTCTTTTTCAGGGCTCGAGTCTGCTCCCATTTAAGAGTATTAAACGCTTTAACAAATGCATCTCAGCGGACCCTGTTATCGTCTCATCCGATAATTTACCACCTCTAGGAGTAGAGCTTAGGGGACACTCATTTTACACATGTAGTCGAGTTTCTTTCCTTGCCCTTTCCCTTGAAGTGTTTCTGTGCAGATCAATTAACTCTCCCCCTGTCCAACCTTTTCTCAGGAGTATGGGTCCCTAATGCTACCGTTTTGATATGAAAGGGTAGAACTGCCGAGGAGTCTGTTCTTTCATTAACTTCAAATCCATTTGAGACCCGAGTAGTTTAATTTGATACCTGGTAACAAGGCAACGATGTTCAGCACAGTCCTTCTCTCCCTTCCACCCATGCATAAGTCAACCATGGATAGTTTCAAAGAATATAACATCCAGAGACATTATTTATTTCAGTCAAAATTTCACTCATTGAGATATTTTAATGCACATTTTTTTGTTCTCAATGGATTTGTGTTTTGAAAGCAGGAAACATAAATCAGCTCCCATGGTTTGTGTAGACCTGATGAGATGCTACCTTCCATTCTAGAACCTCATCAGTGCATATCTACATTAAAAGAATGGAGTTAACTTAATGAAGTTCTTCTTAACTCAAGCGCTTTGGTATAGCTATTTCTTTTCTTCTCACATTCAGTGTCAACAAAATAGAAATCAATTTAAATCTTAATCATCACTCGGCCAGCTTAAATGTGTCCTTTCCTCTGCTTTAACACACTATCATAATATGTAAAAATGAGTAAGTCTGGAAGATTAAATACAAGTGGCAGAAGGGGGTCAAGTGGATAAGGCTTTATAGGGTACAAAATAAACACTGTCCTGTTTATGAAAAGCAAACACATTGGGCAGTGGTTGTGCACGACTTTAATCCTAGCACTAAAGAGACAGAGGTAGATGGAGGAAATTCCAGGACATCCAGGAACGCTGTCTTGAAAACAAAAACAAAAACAAAAACAAACAAGAAGAATGAACTCCACATAAATGTGTGTGAAAGTCACAAGATTTTTCTAACAACAGGTGTTCCATGGTTATTTTGACACTAAGCTATTTAGGTGTAACTAAAAAAAAAAATTCCTTCCCCCTCCCTTACTATAAGGAAACTGATCTCCTAGACACAAAACAGATAATGTAATAGTGTCATTTCAAAAGAGTTAGTTTCCAACCTTCTTTAAAAAACTGTGGAAGTTTGATGTAATTGGCCCCCATAAGCTTATAGGAGTGGTACTAAATAGGAGGTGTGGCCTTGTTAGAGGAAGTAATTTGCTGTCATAGGGGCAGGCTTTGAGGTTTCCTATGATCAAGATACTACTCAGTTTTTCAGTGAACTTCCTGTTGCCTGCAAGATGTAGGACTCAGCTACTTCTCCAACACCATGTCTGCCTGCACTCTGCCATCATAATAATGGACTGAACCTCTGAAACTGTAAGCAAACCACCCCAACTAATGTTTTCCTTTGTAAAAGTTGCCGTGGTCATGTATCTCTTCCCAGCAATAGAAACCCCAACTAAGACAGGAACTCATCTTTGGTTTTTCTTCCTTTCTTTGGTAGGGGGAGAGTCGGAGCAGGGCAAAGCCCAAAGTGTCATCTTTAGTTTCATAGCCTTATTCCCGTGCTTGTATTTTTTTTTATAGATTAACATCAGTTTAACTATCTCAATCCATTTAAGTTAGTAAATGATTTGACCCTGAACTGCCTTCAAAAGCGCAAGGATTTTTTTTTTTTTTCTGGTCCCCTCTGAGGAGCTCTTGCAATTTATCTTCAATGTAATTCTTCAACTTGATGATGTAATACATGAATTATTCACCAAGAGATGTATTTTAATCACTTCTTATCAGCACTGACATTAGTGCCAAGGACATTACAGGTAAAACAGATGCTAAGCACAAATCCTCTCACTGAGATTTGCTTTAAGGTCGTTGGCATTTTGTGATGGTTAAAAGCCTCATTCTTTACCTAACCATAGCATGCTGTATTAATGGAAACTTTTAGAATGAAGAATTAGGGTATAATCAGGAAGGGAGAAGCAGGCAGGAATACACACTGAGTAGCACTATGCACTTTGGGTAGCACTATTCATTTGTGGCTGGGGACACAGTTCAGTTGGTAGAGTGCTTGCCTAGCATCATTGAGGCTGTGGGTTCGATCCCCAAACCTTATAAATTACCTGTGGCCAGGCGTTGGTGGCACATGCCTTTAATCCCAACACTCAGGAGGCAGAGGCAGATGGATCTCTGTGAGTTCAAGGCCAGCCAGGTCAGCAGATCGAGTGCCAGGATAGGCTCCAAAGCTACACAGAGAAACCCTGTCTCAAAAAACCAAATAAATAAATAAATAAATAAATAAATAAATAACGTGTGATGGTAAAATCTTGTAATCCAAGCACTTGAGAGATGAAGGCAGGATGATCAGGAGTTCAAGATCATCCACAGATAGAAAATTAGTTTTGTTTACTGTGATGTTCATCTAACAAAATGCAATCATATACTAATTGTGCTAAGACTGCTTTGCACTTAAAACCTCCTTTTGAAAGAATACAAAATTAAATCTCTTCTTCCACTGAACAACTACTGTTAACTAATATTTAATACAGTTAGCATAGCTTTCAAATCACTTACGAACCCACTCTGGTCATATGTTTTTAAAATTTAGTGCTCTTTCCAGAAATGATGTTTTCTTTTTTTAGATTACCATGAGCAGTTTTTCATACACTAATAATTCTCCTAAAACCTTTGCAGTTACACAAATAGGTCATTTAACCAATTTTGAGGATAAGCTGGGCTCTGCTACACAAACAAATCCTATCATCCCAATGGGACTGCCTAGACTGTACACACAGCATCAAATCAGAAATCCAGAGAAGGAAGGAATGGAACACCCACTTGTAAAACAAAACAAGAATGGGAAAAATTATGAATAAGATAGGGGATTTTCTCGGTATTTGGATACAAGTTAAAAAAAAAAATGTTGCTTGTGTGTAGAGATCTGCAGCAAACCGCTCAATGCTCCTTTGTCAAACAAGGGCCTTCCTAATGTTAGGGTTGATACTGAAACCAGAAATGGAGGTATACAGTGAACTACTTGCTTTGAGTGCATGTGGCAATGTTTGGAAGCATTCAAGCCGAAGGCAGTCCCTCCCCACTCTGCTCCTCATAGTCCCAGTGGAGACTGGGGCCCCTGGAGATGAGTGATGAACATAATACTGGCAGGGGGAACAACAAGCATCATCACTTTAAGGAGTTGTCCCTTAGAGAAAAGCTCAAATAAGATAGGTTTGCCTGTTTATACCACACAGTAGGGCAGCTTCTCAAGACCAGATCCTCACAGG
This sequence comes from Cricetulus griseus, assembly GCF_003668045.3. Lineage (NCBI taxonomy): Eukaryota > Metazoa > Chordata > Mammalia > Rodentia > Cricetidae > Cricetulus > Cricetulus griseus. Next base: position 184,933,960 of record NC_048595.1, on the reverse strand, counting down.
CCAACTTCATGATTTTGTGCTATTGCCCTACCAGTTTTATTTTTAAACATTATTGCTTACATTGTTTCGATTGCAAAGCGGTATCCTGCCACAAACAGAAATGCAAGGGAACTTTCTGAATTCAGTGACAGGAAGTACACAACAGAAAACACACTTAGGGGCTGAGCAGTTAAGAGCACTGGCCTCTTTTGCAGAGGAACTGGGTTCCTGTTCTTAGCACCCACAAGGCCCCTCACAGTCCACTGTAACTCCAGTTCCAAGGGATCCAAGGCCCTCTTCTGGCCTCTGTGCGCATTGTATGCACATGGTACACAGATGTAAATGCCGATGAAACAGTCATACGTATAAAATAATAAAAATAAAATTTAAAAGGTGCCAGACATTTGTGGTGCATGCCTTTAATCCCAGCACTCGGGAGGCAGAGGCAGGTGGATCTCTGTGAGTTCGAGGCCAGCCTGGTCTCCACAGGGAGTGTCAGGATAGGCTCCAAAGCTACACAGAGAAAGCCTGTCTCGAAAAACTAAAACAACAACAACAAAAAATTAAAAAGTTTTTAGTCAGGGCTAGATGCTGAGGCTTCTGAGCCTGAAGAAAAAATTCTGTTTGTTTAAGAAAAAAAAAAAAACAAAGAATAGTCTTGAACTGAGTAGGGAGGAATTAACACTGGTTAAAATCATTACTGACAAACCCAGACTGTCAGTCCAAGGACTTCCCCAGAAATGCAAGGAAATTAAATCACTTTCACTATGTGAGTCAATGTTATTTATATCACCTAACATCCTGCTCAGGGGCCCACATCCCTCTCCAGCAAATGCTGTGCTAGAGGAAGCTGTCCTAGGTAAAATGAGAGCTGTCTCTGGTATGGCCCTAAGCCAGCATTTAGAGCTATTGGGCAGTGGAGGCATTACTTTATATGCTGTAACTTCATGCCACGTTGGTCAGGGTATGCTCCCACATTCTTGAATTTTCCTGCTATGGGCTGGATCGTGTAGATCAAAACTGTTTGTTTTCTCAGGATGGGTGAAAGGGCATTGAGACAGTCTTGGGTAGTCTTTTCATTTGGCCGAGGATGAACTCGAATTCCCAATCTTCCTGTCTCAACTTCCCATGCCATTTCCAACATGAGTCACCACACCCAGACAGCTTGCTTCTCCTGAAGTCCCAACCTGAAGTAGCTGGGATGGGAACTTTTGAAAGGGACTTGGAAGAGGAGGCACACTTGATAGGGTGAGCCCTAACCCAGTGTGACCGGTGGTCTGAAATCAGGCTACAGACACACAGAAGAAAGTCAGTGTGAAGGTACAGGAAGACAAATACAGTCTATAGACTAAGAAGAAACCAGGCCTGCTCACGGCTCCAGCTTGGTCTCCAGCCTCAATAACTGTGAGAAAATGCATTTCTGTTTAAGCTGCTCAGTACCTCTCTGGCAAAGCAAGGTATTTCCCGAATGGAACAAATTCAGAAGATATTTTCTCCCGCCCAATCACTTCAGCTTGCTTCTTGAAGTATTACAGAGAAACTGAAATCCAGAGCCCATGCAGACATAATTCATGGGTGGTTCCATGCTGATGGATATTGTCAGGCTCCTAGTGGAGATTACGTACGAACAGACATGGGCTGGTTACCTTAAAGGCAGGTGCTTAAGTTCAGTGGCACAAACTGTCCTCTGTGTCAATGGTGTCCTGATGTGTGCCCTTCAGTGAGAAACAGCCTTAAGTTAAAAATGGAACCATAGATCTCATAGACAATGTTCTCAGAGGCAGAGCCCTTGTCACAAGAGGCAATTAGAACTTATGTAGAAATGATGCAGGACTGGAGAGATGGCTCAGTGGTTAAGAGCACTGGCTGCTCTTCCAAAGGTCCCAGGTTCTATTTCCAGTATCCATATGGCAGCTCACAACCACCTGAAACTCCAATTCCAGGGGGTCCAATGTGCTTTTTTGGCATTCACGAACACCAGGCATGCATTTGGTGCATAGCTCACATGTAGGCAAAACTCTTATACATATGAAATAGTTTCTTATTTTCTTTTTTTAATTTTTAAAGAGGATCTGGGTTTGGTTCCCAGCACCCACATGATGGCATACCATTTTCTTTAAGTCCACATTTGGGGAATCTAATGCCCTCCTCTGACCCAGAGATTCAACACCTGGGGCTTCTGTGGAACCTTTATTCACATGCACACATCCACAACTTAAAATAATAAAAATAAAATATTAAGAAAGTCTGGTGGCACACGACTTTAATCCCAGCACTTGGGAGGCAGAGGCTGGTGAATCTCTGTGAGTTTGAAGTCAGCTTGGTCTACAGAGCGAGTTCCAGGACAGGCTCCAAAGCTACATAGAGAAACCCTGTCTCGAAAAAGCAGAAAGTGTATGTTGTAAACCTTTCTGTTGTTGCTTTAGACAGGATCTCACTAGACAGCCCTAGCTGACCTAGAACTCCCATTGTAGACCAGGCAGGCCTCAGACTCACAGTATTCCATCTGCCTTTGCCTTTCATGTGCTGGGATAAAAGGCTTGGGCCACTATGCCTGCCATGCTGTAATCCTTTTAGTCACTTGTCACATGGAAGCACATGTCTGTGCAAGTGCATAACAACATAGGTGCCTTTTAATCATGGTCCAAGGTTGTGATTAAAAGCAACTGATGAAACCTGACACATGAATATGCATATGTACATATGTAATAACAACTATGTTTCTGTGATGAGTGCTATTTATAGAAATAAACAGATTTTTTTTAAAAAAATGCTCTATTTTAATTTTTAAGGCAAACTCTAACTCTGTAGTCTAACTAACCTCAAACCTGTTATCCTCCTGCCTCAGCCTCCTGATTGCTTAGAATTATAGGCATATATCCCCATGAGTGGCTTCTGGTTTTGATTATTTATCAGGTTTAGCATAAAATATTATATAAAGTCATGCAGGGAATACATACATACACGTATATGTACTCAGTATATATAAACCAAACTCTGCTGACTTGCAGATTCCCCTTGCTCTGTGAAAATAAACAAACATGTCTGTATTTTCTTTTCTTTTCTTTGTTTCTTTTTTTTTGAGACAGGGTTTCTCTGTGTAACAGCTCTAGCTATCCTGGCACTCACTCTGTAGACCAGGCTGGCCTCCAACTCACAGAGATCCATCTGCCTCTGCTAACCGAGGGCTGGGATTATAAGTTTGCACCACCACCACCCATCATGTCTTTATTTTCAATTAAGTTACATCTTTCAGAATTTAAGAGAGTTTATAAAATTTCTTCAAGGTACTGTTTTTTTTATTTTGTTTTTTTTTAATTAGAAACAAGTTTGTTTTAGATGTCAATCCCAGTTCCCACTCCTTCCCCTCCTCCCTTACCACCTCCTTCCCTACTAAAACTCTACCTATTACATATAATTCACCCAGGGAGGGTGAGGCCTTCCATAAGGGGTCATCAGAGTCTATCATATCCTTGGGATAGGGCCTAGGCCCACCCCTGTGTGTCTAAGCTCAGGGAGTATCCTTGTATGTGGATAGGGTTCCCAAAGTGCTAGGGATAATTACTGAACTACTACAGGAGGTCCTGTAGATCTCCAAGGTCTCCTCACTGAAACCCACGTTCCTAGGTCTGGGTTAGTCCCAAGCTGGTATCCCAGCTATCAGTCTGGGGACCAAGAGCTCCCCAATATTCAGGTCAACTGTTTCTGTGGGTTTCACCAGCCTGGTCTGGATCCTGGTACTATCTGTTTTATTATTAACAAAATGTGTCACATACATGTAGATATTGTTAGCTCATTTCTCTGAAGCTTTGAAATAGATACTCATTGAGGGAATACAAGAAAATGACCAAAGACTCTGCCCCAATGGAGTTGACTATAATTAGAAAATAAAACACCTTCACAAAACAGCTTCATAAACAAGTAGCAAATGAGTAAATGTATGATCAGGATGGAGTTTTATACACTAAAAAAAAATGACATGATAATTCTGTTCTTGTGCAAAGGTTTCACATCATCATATCTTTCTGTAAGAGCTAAAAGAATAAATTTATAATTTTCTTTTTTATTATGCATTCCTTATAGTTTGATCTGGGTTAATGACCCCATGCCTTTGAGAAATTATTGGAATTGTAGCTCAGCTGCAGAGCACTTGCCTAGAAAGTGCAGGGCCCTGGGTTCTATTCCCAGTATTGCAGAACAAATAATGGAACACAGTGCTATCTCACCAATATACACACCCAGTCGAAAAGGAAGTTAGAGGAGAGCCAGAATAAATAATATGGTATGTGTCTCTTTTTGTACAGTTCATAAAGGCAGAAAGTGCTGTTTCAGATTTGGTTTTGGTGATTCTGAATGGAAACTTAAGTTTCTGGTGTTTGTTTCTACTAACAAGAATTGTGCATTTATGGCTGAGGCTGCAGCTCAATGGTAGAGTGTTCACCTTTTACTAATGAGATCATAGGTTCAATCCCAGATCCTGCCTCAAAGAAGACATGTGCATTTATTTAGTGCACCTTCAGTGAACTAAAAAACAATTGTATGCATTGGAAATAAATAACATAAAAGTTAGCCAGAAATATATATATATATATATATACATCTGTCACTGAGTTTCATTTTCTACATTTTTATTCTTCTCAGTCAAATATGGAGACAGGAACCCACTTACTCTTCAGGTTCTGAGACAATTGGTAGAGTTTCCTCTGCCTGTCTGCCAAATAATTTAGGCTGGTGTAATAAAGCAGTGCTAGGGTAACTGGGGATACAGGTGGCTCCATGGTTTCCATGAAGACCTACACAGCCTCAGTTTCAAGTCTTTTCTGGAAGGGAAACTGTCAAGAAGCTGTACTCTTATAGTAGAAAAGGATATGGGAAGAAAAGTACACAAGGACCATGACCTGTGTGCACATATAAATCACTTCTGGGTTCTCTGGCCTTCATTCTCACTGTCAATAATAAATAACTACATCTATCAGATAGTAACTGTTAAAAATTGTCACTAAATAGGGCCTGCTGCCCAGCACTCAGGTGACAGAGGCCATCAGGTTGGTGTGGGGCAAGGATGGAGTGTGTCTCTGTGAGCTCAAGCCCAGCCTGGTCTACATAATGAGTTCAAGGCAAGTCAGGAGCTGCACCGTGAGAGCTTGCCTAAAGATATAAAATAAAAAGAATTAAATGAATTCTTTTTTATAACAATAATCCAAAATTTGTTTTGAGACTAGAAAGCAAAGCCTCTTGAGTCTTTCTGTCCTAGAAATATGCATCTTTTCCCTCAACAGAACTTGGGTAACTTAATAGAACACTTAGGAACACTTAGGTCTACATTGTAGTTGGAGTTTCTTGTCCCACTTGCCAAATAACCACCCTAAGGCTTAACATTAGCATTACAATTGTTTTACTGATGGCTCAAGCCCATTACTGATTAGCTCTCATAATTAAATTAGCCCATTTTTACTAATCTGTGTATCAGCAAGTGGCCATGGTTTACCAGTAATGTTCTGCCATCTAACCCCTTTAGCAGCTACATGGCACCTCCCTGACTCTGCCACCTTCCTTTGTTTGGATTTCCTGCCTAGCTATAATCTGCCTTTACGCATCAACCAATAAAAGCAACACATATTTGCAGCATACAGAAGGACATCCCATATCATTACATAGAGAGTTTCAGATCACCTAGGGCTACATAGTGAGACCCTGTCTTAAAATATTAAAACAAAAACCAACCAAACCAAAATAAAAAAAAATGTTATCTAATAGAAGGTTGGACAAAATGGTTAATGAACAAATGAAAATATGTTTAATACTTAAAGAAATATAAAGACACAAAACTCATATACTATTTTTCACCCTAGGTTTTTTGTTTGAAGTGGGGGATGGGTTCTGACTATGTGGCTTAGACTGGCCTTGAACTCACAGTAATCCTCCTTCCTCAGTCCCCCACATGCTGGAGTTACAGGCATGTCACACAGTTAAGTATGCTTGGTAAAGTGTTTATCTATAAAACAGAAACTCTTTTGTAACACTGGGGGAAGTGTAGATTAGTACAAACATTTTGGAGGACAATTTGGCAGAATAAATTCTCCAAAATATTTTATAGGTATATGGATTTCACACATCATACCAAGAAACTAGAATAATTTAGTTGCTGCGTTATTATAGGATTTACAAATAACTAATAGTGGAACCATGCAATAAAATACTATGCTGCCATTAAAAGTTATATTCAAGCCAGGTGGTGGTGGCACATGTCTTTAATCCCAGTACTTGGGAGGCAGAGGCAGGAGGATCTCTGTGAGTTCGAGGCCAGTCTGGTCTACAGAGTGAGTTCCAGGATAGGCTCCAAAGCTACACAGAGAAACCCTGTCTTGAAAACAAAACAAAACAAACAAACCCCCCAAACCCTTATATTCAGAGTTAGTATTTGAAATAGAAGGGTGTATAGAATATAACATAGGTTTTAAAACACAGCTTATTCTAAAACATACATAATATATCATAATTCTTCAAATCTACTAATTAAGGGATGCCTGAAAGTATTTTACCAAGTTATTTATAAAACTGTCTCTTTGTGGTAAAATTTGAGGGTAATTTGAAGATAATATTTCTAATATTCTTTTTCCTTATTTAGAGTGGTAACGAGCATGTTTCCCAGTAAGAATGGAAGGTTGATCAGCCCTGTTTTTAAAGTGAATTTCCTTTTCTTCATGACAATGGAAATATTTAAAAACTGGGGAACACCTGAGCTCCATGACAGTCTAAAGAAAACATATGTATTATAATTACACAGTATTTTTAGCAAATTGGCATGAGTGTTTGTGTTTGAAGCATTGCTGGAGAGTCACCAGTTGAACAGGTGTGCTGGGCGGGGCGAACCATCTGTTTCTCTTTCTGGAGATTTTTTTTTTTTTTTTTTTTAAGGGACTGGAAAAGGATTTAAAACGCCTATCCTCCCTGACTGAAAAGCAGGAGGAGAAAATTAATACCTGTCCTACAATCTAGCACCGCCTTCTGTTGTTATTTTCAGCGAACTCCTTAGAAACTACCAACAACTGTGCAGAAAGCTTTGGGATTCCATGGTATGACTCAGACCAGTTCCAAAGTGTAAAGTTGTTAATTAGTATCTGAGGTTAAAGTGGAAACAGTTGGAAACATTCTGTTCAGAAATTCTGACTGTGATTTTAGCTTTGTTTTGTGCCAGAAAGCTTTAGGGGTCTTTTGAGTCTGGAGTCAGGGGGAAAAAACATTCTTGTTTCTTCCTACTGTATCTGTTTGTTTGCCACCCGGTCTCCTGTAGCCCAAGCTGACCTTGAATTTCTACTTTCTACTTCCGGAGAGTTAGAATTATTGGCCTGTGCCACCACACCCAGCACTATGAGATTTATTATTTTATTCTGCATGAAGGGAAAATTATATTCGAGTCTCTAAGCTGGTAAGATTTTCCCAAACTGCTATTTTTTTCTCTATAAAGACAGAATAGCTCAAAAGAAAAAAACAAGAGGGTGGGGAGGAGATAAGGGAAGTAAGGTCTTTGGTTTGGTATAGCCACTTTTGAAGGGACCTTGGCATGCTTTTATGCAGCTGAATACAATTAGTACAATGATACTGGAATCTATCATACTCCTTGGTTTTAAAAATATGCATTGAAAACTTACCAAAAAAACCTTCCAAATGATAGCCATAACAGCTTTATCCAGAGTTGCTAAAAGTTGGAGGTACTAAAGTGTCCTTCAACAAGAGTACACATAAACCAACTATGTTATAGCCATCCAGTGAGGTTTTTTAAAAAATGATATATCAGATTTGAAAAGACTTGCGGGAACCTTAAATCTTACACTTAAATTTGTATCTTCAGTGCACATTTGAGAAGGCTATAGATGGGATGATATTAGTTGCATGATATTCTGCAGACCTCAAAAAGTATAATTAAAAAAAAAAAAGTCAAGCCGGGCTTGGTGGCGCATGCCTTTAATCCCAGCTCTCGGGAGGCAGAAGCAGGTGGATCTCTGTGAGTTCGAGACCACCCTGGTCTACCAGAGCGAGTTCCAGGACAGCCTCCAAAGCCACAGAGAAACCCTGTCTCGGAAAAAAAAAAAAAAAAGTCAATGACTACCAGGGTTCCATCTTCATTGTCAGCTTCACTAGACTAGGATCACTGTGGAACTACATCTCTGGGTATGCCTATAGGGGTATTTCTAGAAAGGTTTGAATAAGAGGATGAAAAGACCTACTCTGTTTATCACCAGCACCATCCCAGGACTGGGGATTCCCGACCCAATAAAAAGTAGAAAGCTAGCAGAGCATCAGGCTTCACCTCCATTTCCTGAATGGGGACCCGATGTGAACCTCTCCCTACCACTCCTGTCATCATGCCTTCTCTGTCATGATGGACAGCATCCTTTCTGAAGCTGAACTACAATAAACCTTCCCTTCCTTAAGCTATTTTTGTTGGGGATTTTGTCATGGAAACAAGAAAAATAACCAACCCAGGTGGATAAGGGAGGAAGCACACACTGGCACACTAAATATCTAGGGCAATGAAACTATTCTGTGTAAGACTGTAATGGTGGGCCCATGTTATGAGGAAGTTGTCAAAACCCACAGCATGGCTTTATTCTACTTCTGAATAGAAACTCGGATTTTTAGCTAACAATGCATTGCAACTGACTCATCAGACACACCAGGCTAAGCCAGACACTTAAAATAGGAAAAACTCCAGGGGGTGAAAGGAGAGAACAGGAGCAAGGGAGTGTATATGAAAATCTGGATTTTTTTTACTCATATTTTCTATAAACCCACAAACTATCCTATATTTTTGAGCTGATAAATTATTTTTATTTTAGGTATATGTGTTTTGCCTGCATGCGTGTCTGTGCAGTACTTGTGTGCCTGGTGTACAGGGAGCCAGAAGTGGGTGCTGGATGCTCTGGAACAGTTGGGAGTCTTCATGTTGGTTCTGGGAATCCATCCCAGGTCCTCTGAAAGAACAGGCAATGCCCTTAACCTTTGAGCCATCTCTCCAGTCTAGCAATTAAAAACAAACAAACTAGAAAAGTCATCAGCAGTTGCTATATGTAGCAGCTTCAATTTCCTATACAAGACAAACCCAGCAGAAGACTGGGCATCAACATCCTGCTGAAGGAAAGGATGGGGCTCCACCTCCCTGAGGAGTTACACACAGTTAAAGACTGATGAAAGAGGAAGAGACATTTTCTTCAGTATTGTAGTCACTGACAAAGGTACCTACCCATGCTCCTGTAAACAGCACTAAAGAAATTCACTGGGCCACATTAGAAGAAGAAAGCAGAAGGAGGAGGAAGAAAAAGAGAAGAAGGAGAAGAAGAAGAAGAAGAAGAAGAAGAAGAAGAAGAAGAAGAAGAAGAAGAAGAAGAAGAAGAAGAAGAAGAAAGAGAGAGAGAGAGAGAGAGAGAGAGAGAGAGAGAGTAGAAGCTCAGATAGTTGTTAGGAGGAAGAGGACGTGTCAAGGAACATGAGAGGGTAACCAGGATCAGTGAGTAGAATTAAAGTGCATTATGGACAAGTATGAAAATATCATAAAGAAACACACTAATTATGTATAATTAATATATGCTAATAAAATTTTGAAAAGTAATGTCAGACCTATGACTTTTTCTTTTTTTTCCTTTTCTGTCTTGAAATATACAGAATATGAGTGGTAGAGTCATGAATTATTATATGCATGAAAGTTTAGTTCCATTTTTATCTGGGGATGCAGTAGAAATTTTTCATCTCCCACTACCCACCTTCTATTGAGTAGTAATTTTTATCCTTTGATGTGTGATGTGTCAATGAATATCTACAAAGTTACACCTGTGTTTTTGTGATTGAGACCCTGATATCCATGAATTGCAAAATGCTTCAGTGACAGTAGTCACAGACCCTGTGCAATTTTTCATTTTGTAAATAATGGCTTAATTGTTTGCGGCTTGTCATTATCATTCCCTAGTGGACATTGGATCTTCATAAGAGAGACAGTTCACAGTTTCCCTCTCAGTGGTATGAAGAACAAACACACTACAGATGTCTCAGTGTAACACCAGCTGTCCAGTCAACCTCTCTGGTTTCTCTTTTAAGTACCACGAGAACACCACTCTGAACCTATTAGAAGACAAAGTGGGAAATACCCTTGAATTAATTGGTACAGGAGACCACTTCCTGAACATTACACCAGTAGCACAGACACTGAGATCAACAATTGATAAATGGGACCTCCTGAAACTGAGAAGCTTCTGTAAGGCAAAGGACACAGTCAGCAAGACAAAACAACAGCCCACAGACTGGGAAAAGATATTCACCAACCCCACATCTGACAGAGGGCTGATCTCCAAAATATACAAAGAACTCAAGAAGCTAGTCTCAAAACACCAAACAATCCAATTAAAAAGTGGGGTACAGAACTAAATAGACAATTCTCAATAGAGGAATCTAAAATGGCTGAAAGACACATAAGAAAGTGTTCAACATCCTTAGCCATCAGGGAAATGCAAATCAAAACAACTCTGAGATACCATCTTACTCCTGTCAGAATGGCTAAAATCAAAATCACCAATGACAGTTTATGCTGGAGAGGATGTGGAGAAAGGGGAACACTTCTCCACTTCTGGTGGGAGTGCCAACTTGTGCAGCCACTTTGGAAATCAGTATGGTGACTCCTCAAGAAAATGGGAATCAGTCTACCACAAAATCCAGCAATTCCACTCTTAGGCATATACCCAAAAGAAGCACACTCATACAACAAGGACATCTGTTCAACAATGTTCATAGCAGCACTATTTGTAATAGCCAGAAACTGGAAGCAGCCTAGATGCCCCTCAAATGAAGAATGGATAGAGAAAATGTGGTACATTTACACAATGGAGTACTACTCAGCAGAGAAAACAATGGAATCTTGAAATTTGCAGGAAAATGGATGGAACTAGAAGAAAACATCCTGAGTGAGGTAACCCAATCACAAAAAGACAAACATGGTATGTACTCACTCATATGTGGATTTTAGACATAGATTAAAGGATTACCAGCCTACAATCCACACTGCCAGAGAAGCTAGTAAACAAGGAGGTCCCTAGAGAGACATACATAGTCCCATAGAGAAGGGGAAAGGATCAAGATCTCCTGAGCAAATTGGGAGCACTGGAAGATGGAGGAGGGAGCTGGAGAATGAGAAGGGGAGAAGAGGAGGGGTGTGGAGCATATGAGGGAGCAGAAAGGTTGAGTCAGGGGAAGAATAGAATGGAGATTCTGTAATAGAAGGACACATTTTTGGTTTACAGAGAAATCAGGCACTAGGGAAATGTCTGGAGATCTACAAAGATGACACCAGCTAACAATCTAAACAACAGAGGAGAGGCTACCTTAAATGCCCTTTCCTGATAATGAGATTGATGACTGACTTATATGCCACTCATCACCCTCATCCAGCAGCTGGTGGAAGTAGAAGCCGACACCCACAACTTGTCACTGAAGTGAACTGGAATTCAGTTGCAGAAAAGGACGAGTGAGGAGCAAAGGGGTCCAGACCAGGCTGGTGAAACCCACAGAAACAGCTGACCTGATAGACTCTGATGACACCCTATGGAAGGCCTCACCATCCGGGGGGAGCAGAAAGGATATGTGATAGGTAGGGTTTTAGTTGGGGGGGGGTAGGGAAGGAGGGGAGAGAGAGGGAACTAGGATTGTCATGTAAAACAATCTTGTTTCTATTTCAAAAAAAAGTACCACAAGAACATCTAAGCCTTTCATACAAAAGCCAATACATTTAATTATGAAAAATCAAACTCTTTTGAAAAGGTAGGATTTGGGTGAAGGGCTGGTGCTTGCGCGTGCACACACGAGAGCAGGAGAGTGTTGAAACAGGGTCTCATTGTGTAGCCCTGGTTGGCCTGGAATTCATTGTGTTCTCAGGCTGGTCCAAATGTATAATCCTGATACTGCTGCCCCACACTTCCATGCTCATCACCAGTGTTCACTATCAAGCCCAGAGGGTTTTTTGTTTGTTTTAAGAAAACATTTACCTTGAAATATTTTAGCTTCATAACAAACTATAAAGACAGTACAGAGGTACTATGTAGGCTCCATTCAGGGTTCTAGCAATATCAACAAAGACCAACATAGATTTTTTTTTTTTATGTAAAGAAAAACATTCAAGCTATAGGCATTAGTGATGCTGTATTTCTTCCCAGTTAAGCAAGTCAGATATTTTCTAATAATCTAATGGTCCTTTGGAATTTGCTTTCTTCATCTAATGAGATTTACCTAATGTAATGTCTTTAGAATGCAGGGCACGTCAAAACACTGACTAGATTTCACGCCTTGAATTTCAGACTTAATGGACTTAGCTGGAGCCTTAGGAGTGGCTGAGTGATGGTAATGATGGGGCCTGGAGACATGCCTTAAGAACCAAAAGCTGAAAATTGCATAGCCTGTGGCTCATTTCATGTGTTTAGCATGCAAGGCAAAACAACTCTGAACTCATTTGAAATCAGAAATACAGCTGGTGAAACTAATCATTTTATTATCTCTAAATGTGTGTCACGAAAGACCCGGGCAGAGCGAACTCCATCCAATGAAAAAAAAAAAAAAACACAGATTGTGTAGAATGAAGTTAAGCCACTAGAAAGCAGTCACTACTAAGAAAGGCAAAAGCTAATCGGATGAGTGGAACGCTGTCTGAAAATAAAAGCATTCTGTTTATGTCTGTAGAGATCCTGGAAAAGAAACCCTTCAGTGTAGAATTTGTGGCTATTCTTCATTATCCAGAAGAACTTCTTTACCGATTGGCATGGACAGTCAACCTGGAATGTAACATAAAGTGGTCTTCCATGCACCTTAGATTAGTCACCTTTCTTATTGCTATGTTGAAATGCAAAACAACAATTGAAGGGGGAAAAGGCTTATTCTGGCTTACAGCACAGTTCGAGGAAACACAGTCCATCAAGGGGAATGCATGGTGGCAGGGGTAGGAGGTGCTAAATAGGCCTTGGCTCTGTGTTTAGGAAGCATCAAGTGATGAGGTATGGAGTTTTTCATTATTCCCAGCACTTCAGAGAAGAGACCATGTTGTTCCCACGAGGCTCAAGAACTCTGAGCTTCTGAGATTTTTCCGAGATCATAAACTATGCTTCACAATGTTAATGGACGCTGGAAGGAAAGGCAAACCTGGGGCTGGGAGTGAATAGCCATAACCCAATCATGGACGATTGCCTTTGTCTTTCCCAGCACTGACTGTCCCAGGACAACACAAGTATAGCCAGAAGGCAGCTGTAATATGCTGTTGATCAGTTATTAGAAAAGAACCTGAACTTAACAATTCAGATTTTTTTTAATTTTAAGCATAATTCTTTATTGATTCTTTGAAAATTTTATGTCCTGCACCCTCAGTCCCTCCATATCTGCCCCTCACCCTTGCAGTATGCCCCCCCAAATTAATTAAAAACAAAACAACCAAAAGCCAAAAAGAAAAAAAACCCTCTTTGCTCCTCCATCTTTCCAACACTTCTTCATTCATCCTAGTGGCATCGGGAACTGCAGTGTGTCACGAAGTACACCCTTTTGTCCCATCAGCCCCACCCACATAATGTTCATTGCAGTGAGTCATTGGTCTGGTTCAAGGTCTCTGGTTTCCAAACATCATCATCACTGGGCAAGCCAGAATATTTTATAATGGACAGTGAGCATGCCTGCCCTTTGCCCTGGAGAATGGTTCTATCTTTGTTGTACTGCCTATATTACTGTTCATTGCTCTAGAGGCTAATAGTATAGCTTTGAAAGCAATAAGCTAAACTGTACTTGGTTCTGAAGGACACTTTCTCTATTTTTCCACATATGTTTCCTACACAAATGTCCTTGGAAAGGTGCAGAACAAAGAGAAGTTGGAACAGGTGTAGAAATGTGAGAGACCAAGGAGGAAATGTTGGCTCTGCTTTCTGCGTCTCAGTCATACAATCAGCATTGGATTAGAAGCTTGCATGTAGAAATCAAGTTCCTTTATGGTCTAGTGAGTATAAATTGGAGCTACATAAAAGCCTGTTGCCCAGACTTGTGGACTTTGAGGTAATGTCAGCTTTGTTATAAGATTGTGTATATATATGGATTAGGAGCTGAAGATGTACTCAGTTGGTATAGAGCTTGCCTGGCATGCAAGAAGTCCTGGGTTTGTGGTTGTTTCATTTTGTTTCATTCCTGGAAGTTCTGAGGATTGAACTTAGAGCTTCATGCATGCCAGGTAAATGCTCTACCACTGAGTTACAGCCCCAACTCTAAATCTTGGGTTCCACCCCTACTGCCACACACACACACACACAACAAAACAAAACAAAACAAAACAAAACAAAACAAAACAAAACAGAGGTTGTGGTACAACCCAGTAATCCCAGCACTCCCAAACTGGAGGCAGGAGGATCAGGAGTTCAAGGACACCCTCAGCTACATGAGAAGTTCAAGCCAGTTTGGTCTATATGAGACCCTATCATCTCATAAAAAGAATGTGTATATATGTCTACATTATGGATGTGCATATGCACATATGCTTTGATTCATGCCTTTGTAAGTATTTTTCTTTTTTCTTTTAATTGAATCTTTGTGAATGTCATATCATGTACCTCATACTCCTCATCTCCCCATCCCTCTTTATCTGCCCTTGGCCCTTGTAACTCCCCCAAAAGAAAACAAAAAATAAAATAATAACAAATTAAAAATGCAAATTAAAGAAAAATCTGAAAGTGGAAGCTGTGATGTGTCACGGTGTGTCACCCAGTCTACCCTTTTGCCTAAATAGCTTTGCTTGCAAATGTTCATTGCAATGAGTCTTTGGTCTGGTTCTAGACCTCCGTACATGCTACACTATTAATACTGGGTCCTCACTAGGATTTGTCTCGAATACCCTGTGGTTGCCTTGTGTACTGGAGATCCTGCAGCTTTGAGTCTGTAGGGCTAGTGCCTTCAGGCACTCCCACAGGTCATATGGGGTAGGTGTTGGGGTATGTTCCAACTCAAATCCCTGGATCTGGGCCTGGGTGGTAGCCGAATTGGTCAATTTGCCCAATCTCCTATGCCTGTGCCACCAGGGCTAGCTCTCCTGCTTAGCCCAGTCAAGGTGCAGGACCCATTCTCCCAAGTGTTGCAGCCAGTGAGGGGGAGGACCAGTTCTGCACATCCCTTGGACATCAACATATCCAAAGGTGTCAGTCCAGACCAGATATTGCGTGGCCTTAGGTAGTGGCATGGGCCATGGATATTGACCCACACCCCTGCTGTTGTGGTGCCACAGACCCAGACAAGTCCCTCAGCAGCAGAGGGACATTTCCATGGCCTCAGGAGGCTGTGCAGGCTACTCACATTGAACCGTTCCTTTCTACCCTTGCATCTCCAGTTCCACCTCTGTTCATAGTACACAAACTCTTTTGCTAGTCTTTCTCTATCGTCTCTCCATCACGTGCTTCTTCATCATATTGGTGCCACCCCACCCACGCTGTGTGGCTTCGGGCTGGGGCTTCTCCAGAGTCTCTCACCTTGGTGACCAGGGGTTTTGGGAGCCCCAGGTGCAGCCTTAAGTGTCTCTTCACTTCCGTCGCAGTGCTGGGACCCCACCCTTGCCAATACTGACTCTTGTTCCTCCACCTCGTTCTACTTTTTCCATTGTCAAATTCCATAGTGATCACTGACTTTTTATTTTCTCTTCTTCAGGACTGTTAGACATAACAATATTCTGGTTTTATTCCCACAAACGAGCCAGTTACCAATCTAGACTCACTCTTGAAACTTGAGCATTTTGAAAGAGTAGTAAAATGCCATTGTTTCATTATCACTCCAGTGGTTACAATTAATGTGTCCCTTCTGTTTCCTGTAACTTTGTGTCATGCCACAAAATACTTTTGATTCTATCTTGATAAAGTGTATCTGACACAATGTCTCCTATGAGATCTGAGACAACAGTGGGAGAAGGGAATCTCTATTGTCTGTTGATGCTAATTGGAACATACTGTGTTGTTCTCCTTTGTCAACAAGATGGAGACACAATAATTTTATTGTGTTTAATCTTTTTAAAAAGGTCTTGGCATTTTATACAGAGTAAGAAAATGGATATCTTTTTAAAAACACAACAGGTAATATTGAAAAAATCCACATCTCATCTGGTTAAACTATAAGAAAAATATAAGCATCATTTCTAATTTTTGTAACTGTGATTGTTTATGGCAGATTCATTTGATGTGAAAATTAGATTTGTAGAGACTGGAGCATGCTTGCTGGAGTCAGCTATCATTTTATTACAGGCAGACTGCTCACTGAAGATATAAAAACTGGTTAGCCTCTTCAGAAGCTCATTATTTTGAGGCGTTGGCTTTGGCTTGATAGCTAGAACAGATTCTGGCTCATGGATAGCTTTGTCTCCTTCCACACAAATATTTGATGACAGAGGAAGCCCAGAGCTTCAGTATGAAAGATGTGTTAGGGATCATCCAGTTTCATTGGTGGTCACTCTCTGTCTCTCTCTGTGTCTGTCTGTCTGTCTGTCTGTCTGTCTGTTGTCCCTCCTCTTCCTCCTCCTCCTCCTCCTCCTCCTCCTCCTCCTCCTCCCTCCTCCTCCTCCTCCTCCTCCTCCTCCTCCTCTCCTCCTCCTCTCCTCCTCCTCCTCCTCCTCCTCCTCCTCCTCCTCCTCTTCTTCTTCTTCTTCTTCTTCTTCTTCTTCTTCTTCTTCTTCTTCTTCTTCTTCTTCTTCTCTGCCCCCTCTCCAAGGTTGTAGCCCAAGCAGGAATTCACCTCCCATTTTATGTGGTACTGCCAGTCAAACCCAGGATGAAATGGATACTAGGCGAGAGCTTTATCAACTATGATGCTATGAATGAGCAGTGCCCCCCATAGGTGAATATATTTGAACACTTGGTCCCCAGTTGGTGGCGCTATGTGTAGAGGTAGATCCTTGCTGGAGGAATTACATCACCAGGGATGCTCGTTTGAGATCTCGTAGCCTTGCCCCACTTCCAGTTCTCTGCTTCATGCTTGCAGTAGAAGGTCCCATCTTCTCAGTTTCCTGCTCCGCCGTCTGCTGCCATGCTACATCTACCATAATGGACACTCCTGGAACTATAAGCCAAATAAACCTTTTCTACTGTAGGAAGAAAAAAATATTGGCCCGTGGTATTTTATAACAGCAACAAAAACTAACACACCAACTGAGCCACATCCCTAGCCTTTCCATTGATTTTAAATCCCTTAAGAGGTATTGATCCTCGGGCTCCCGGGGTCCTCATAACAGGAAAACCAACAGACAACAACAATAGTAATACAACCTCAAACAACATTTTCTCTGAGTTCTATGCTTACTTCCATAATGATGTCTTAGAATTTGCTCAGAAGACTTCAGCATGCCATCTGTGCTAGACCAGTGCCTCTGGTCAGCAGTGGTTGAGAGCGACTTCAAACTGGATGGCTGAAGTGACAGAGTGAAGTGACAGTAGACAGGATTGTGGGGGCACACCTCTTCATGAAGCCATGTTCTTCAGCATCTACCCCTGGCAGGCTGAGCAGAAGCCTCCTTTCCCCTGGAATGACCTCAACCCTGTTTCTATTTATGTCTGAATTCTGGGTGGAACTTCATGGGAAAAATGAGCTAGCCTCAGGAATATGCCGAGCCATTTTTATTAAAGTTTAAAGGCCACTAGGGTACCATTTAGTAAGAGTTTTTATTTAAACTTAAAAAGGACTCTACTAGCCCAAAAGAATTTATATACCTTTACGAATGTTGACCAGAACTGAGGATCCAGTGAAATGACTCATCAGGGAAAGATACTTGCCACTAAACCTGACAATCCAAGTTTGAAACACACACACACACACACACACACACACACACACACACACACACACACACTAAATAAATAAAAATATAAATATGTAAATTTAAACCAAAACTGAGAACATGTGGTATAGTAATTTGAGAAGCATTTAAGAATTTACATTTTTCACTCATTGAAAATATATTTTTTTCTTCATATAGTCACCTTGATGACTACTAATGAATCATGGGTTGGGTGTGTATTCATTCTTCTGTATCCCTTTTTTCTACTGGTAAGAGCTTCAGAATAATGACAAGTCCAGCAATACATGCTGTCATAGGCCTGGAATCCCAGCTACCTGAGAAGCTGAAGGAGAATGGGAAGTTCAAGGCCTGCCTGGACAAACTTAAGAAGACTATTTAAATATTAAAATATTTTTAAAAGATTAGTGATATACATCCATGGTGGAGTGCTTGCCTAGCATGCTTGGAGTCCTGGGTTCAGTACTCAGTGCACAAAGGAGTAAGCAAATAAATGAATAATAGAAACCAAATCTCGCTAAAATCAAGTTACTCAAAAACTAGAAAAGAATAAAATATAGAAACAGAAAGTCATTTGCCTAAAATAGAAACAAAGAGAACAAAAGCCTGGAGAGACCTAAGAAATGTGTTATGAAATTGCTTCTATTGCAACGTGTATAGAATCTGTTTATACAAGATAATCATGGCTATTAATGCAAAATCACAGTAAGCAAATACAATTTTCTGAGCTACTGAGATGGCTCGGTGAGTAAAGGGACTTGCTGCCAAGCCTGACAACCTGAGTTTGATGCCTGGATCTCTCATGGTAGAAGCTCTGACCTCTATATCTATTTTGTGGCATGTGAAAACACACACACACACACACACACACACACACACACACACACACACACACCAAATATGTTATATTTTATTTATATATGTATACAAAACCACATTAATATATATAATATATAACCACATAAAATTCTACATTTTATGAATCAATTTATATTTAGAAATCTTTCAATGATAATTTATGGTACTATAGTCTTTCACTGAAATTTACCAGGACTAGATGATGTTCCTAAAGTCAAAAAGGAAATCTCAGCCTGGTTTATTGATGTCACACTGTAAGACTGTGCAGTAAAGGAGTAGGGAGTGGGGTCTGGACTCAAATCGACCGTGGTGGGTAGGATTTGGGGTTCTACATTTATTTACTCCACAGCTTTATATAAATCATTTCACTTCCCCTCTGCCTCTGTTTTCTCATAAAAAATAAATGGTAGTGTCCATCTCACAGGGCTGGTGACAAAGGACAATAAGATGATTATTATTTAAATTATTGCACGTGGGCTAATCATCACGGCACAATATTGGCTCCTTCCCCTGATAGCTGTTGCAGGGATTCTAGCTCTATTTAAAATTTAAGCAATTTGATTCTGGGATTCCAACTATGGTTTTTGTAAGTGACACAATCGACCCCCCCCCCATATTCTTTCACTTTGGGCCTATGCTGGTTCAAGGTGCTTTTGACTCCCCTGCTGCTGGCCCTACAATATCCAGACGCTTCTAAAATGGAATCACCAGGAGTCTCACTGCACCAAAACCACAGACCTTTCCATGGAGACAGGAGAGAAATATTCTTCTCCCTTTTTCTGGATATCATGTATTAAAGCATTAACTTTTGGCCAGGCAGTGGTGGCACACTCCTTTAATCCCAGCACTCAGGAGACAGAGGCAGGTGGATCTCTGTGAGTTCAAGGCCAGCCTGTTCTACAGAGCAAGTTCCAGGACATGCTCCAAAGCTACAGAGAAACCCTGACTACTGCTTTTTCCTCTTTAAGCTCCGTGCTTGGGGTGCTGTCTCAACAAGGGTGTGTGAGGCAGAGGTTTCCTTGTCTTCTCTATCTCTTTCCTCTTCTTCCATAAGAAAATGCCTTGCAAATGTGCTCAGGAGAGTCCTGCACAGAAGTTCCTCAGAGACCTTGGATGGCCCAGGCTCTGATGCCCTCCTTCTTGGCTGCACCGAGGCGTCAGGAAATGCTGAAACCGCATTTGAGCAAGCAGTGGAGTGAATGTCTGTGTAGTGTTCCATTTGGGGCTGTGGAACATTCCTGCACTATTTTCCATGTATATATTTTCCAAACAAAGTCAACCTTCCATATGCTTTTGTGATATTCTTGGCATGCGGATAGAGAGCACAGGAAAAGCCTGAAGTGTACACAGTGCTGTGAAATAGCCCCAAGTGTGTACACTTCCTTGAAACCAGTTTCCATCATTACCTGCCCCCTCATGATAGCACCTATTAACAAGATTTTAAATTAACTTTTTAAAATCAAGTGCTTAATTCAAAGTTATTCCAGCTTGGGCAGTGGATAGATTTAATATTACCCAGGAGGCAATATTTTCTTTGGGATGCACGATGACAAGCAGAAAGGGAAATGAATATGTATGAGGCTATTTGGAGAGCTTTTTGAATACTGGGCTGAGGGGCCATGCACAGGGTTTTTCTGCAGGGCCCTGTGATGAATATACACACAGGCCGGCATGCCTACATCACCACATATCTGCATCACCACAGCATCATCAGAAGACCAGTTGGCTGTGGCAGTTCACAATAATCTGATGACTGTGAACCTTTCTTTGGATTTCCTATTAATTTACCTCACGATGGTGATCGGGACTCCCTCACTCACTAATCTTCCCTACAATGAGCAGACAGCTATACTATTTGTGTATAGCATTGCTAATATATCCTAAAGCATAATCTGATTCTGCTTACATCTCACTGTGAGTTTTACCTCCGAGTCGGTGTTAATAGACAAGGACAGTGTTTGACAGCATCAGGATTAGCAACCGTTGTGGAATGCTTGATCTCTGCATTTCAACAATGCATACATTTATTTCACTGCATGAGCAGGGAGCATGGACAGAAGGCTTTAAAGAGGGATTCCCTAGATTTGCATAACAGTAGCCTCAGCCTCAAGACCATGCATTGTCAGAAAAGAGATGGCACCGCCTGGCATACAACAATTCAAAACAAGGTAGCTGCTTAAAACAAAGGTTGAGTAGAAACCTTAGGAGAGAAAATGCCTCATCATCAAGATCTGGCTCCGTGTATGATAGAAGCAGGCCCTGAACCCCAAAAGGGACACATACAGGCAGAGAGGACTCTGGTTCATACCTGAATCTCATAACCACTGTGAGCACACAATCATCCTGGTCCATACAAGCATGTATGTATGTATGTATGTATGTATGTATGTATGTATGTATGTATGTATGTATGTATATATGCTTGTATGGACCAGGATGCATACATATGCATATATATATATAGGCTAAAACGGGACACCTGTGTTTATGTAAAAGGTGTCAGCTAGGAGACCTGGGCAGTATATAGGGCCTCTGGCAGTGGAACCAGTATTTATCCCTAGTGCATGAATGGACTTCAGGAGCACATTTCCCATGGAGGGATACTCTCTTAGCCTAGATACGGGGGAGGGCTTAGGCCCTGCTCCAAATAATGTGACAGACTTCGATGATTCCCTCATGGGAGTCCTCACCCTCCCTGGGGAGTGGGTGGGGGATGGAATTGGGAGTCAGTGGGGGGCTTGGGAGGAGGGGAGGGAGAGGGACCTGGGATTGATATGTAAAATAAGATTGTTTCTAATTTAAATAAAATGTATAAAAAAGCAGACCGTGTGGTGGAGGAATGTACATATTATACATACATTTTAAAAGGAAGGGGGAAAAAAGCAGGAACTGTCTGTCATTATGGTTTGAATGCATTTTGTCTCCCAAATATTTAAGTGTGACAATATAGGAGGTGCTGAGACCTTTAAAGGGTAGGTAAGGCTTTGAGGAAGGTTGCAAGATGACTCCCCCTTGCTTCGGCTTCTGGCCTCACCTTGTGATCACACTTTGCTCAGAAAGTTCCCACCATGGGGTGATGTAGCTAAAAGGGTTCTCAGCAGAGTTAATATCATATTGTTGGGATTTGCAGCCTCTGAGACTGAGATCTACACAAACCTCTTTTGTTTTTACATTTCATTTATTTATTTAGTGTGTGTATGTGTGGAGGATATGGATGTACGTGTGTGTGTGTGTGTGTGTGTGTGTGTGTGTGTGTGTGTGTGTGTGTGTGTGTGTGTGTTTGGTGAGGGTATGAATGTGCCAGAGTGCTCACATGGAGGTAGACAACAGTTTTCAGCAGCCAGTTATTTCCTTCCATCCAAAGAACAAAGTGAGGATATCCAACTTGGTAGCAAGCACCGTTATCCCCTACATCCTCTTGCCAGTGCCCCCTTCTTTAGAAGTTCCTAGCCTTTTGTATTTTGTTACATAACAAAACCCAAACAAACATGCCCTTTGTGTATTTACAAAGACAGAGGGAGAAAAGAGAGTGAAAGGACAGTGAAAAAAGAACAGACAGTGGGCCAGTATGCTGCACTCCAGGGAGCCCAACTCTTGAAAGCCTGAGGCAGGACAGTCAGGGGTTCAAGGCCAGCCTCAGTTACATAAAGAGTTTGAGGCCAGATTAAGCTACATGAGACCAATAATAATAATAATAATAATAATAATAATAAACATATTTTTAAAAACAAAATATTAGCCCTTGAATGAAAGCTCAGGTATTTGTACTTACTATTTCTGTGTTTTGGTGGCTTGATAGGTGCAATGGGAGTGATTGGTGTCCACCCACCTTTGGTATTTCTTTCAGTTTGTTCTCTGTTGCCAGCCAGACTCCTGTGGAAATACCACACAGAAATCACACCATGCCAGGCATGATAATGCACACCTTTAATCCTGGGACTCGGGATGCAGACAGAGGCAATGTCTGTGAGTCTGAGGCCAGCCTGACCTACATAGCAAGTTCCAGGTCAGCCAGGACTACATAGTGAGTCCCTATCTCAAAAAGTAAAAAAGCACACCATGATGTAGGCATGGGCTTATGTTGGCTATGAAGACATTGCTCCAGATGAATTGTTACTATTTTACATAGCCATTGATATAGGTTCATTCAGTTCCTGCCAGTAACAAAGGCCAATTTTATATCAATACCCAGGGCATGGAATACACTGTCTGGTCACGCCAACAGAGATTTATCCTCCTAGGACTGAGAGGGACCCATATGGAGAGTAAGCCCTTGACCTAAGACTCATAAATTACAGTATCCCTGCCAACTGAACTAATTGGCCAGAGAGAAAGAAAGCATTTTTCAATCAGAAAATAAGCAAGCTTCCTCAACATTGCCTCCTGAATATTAAATTATCCTCAGCACCTTTGTCTCAGAATAAATCATTCTATTATTTTTATATCCATTATCCAGAAAGCTCACATTCTACAGAGTAAGCAACCAAGCATAACTGTGAACCTTGGGAAGATATTAGGGTCAATAATACTAATATTTACATATACACACATACATACACACACACTATATATATATATATATATATATATATATAATATATATATATGTGAAACATAGACATACAGATACAGACAGGCAGACACACCACACACACACACACACACAGAGAGAGAGAGAGAGAGAGAGAGAGAGAGAGAGAGAGAGAGAGACCAGAGTGTTGAAAAGACTGGTTATTCTCTTTTTTTTTATTTTTGGGAATTCCTAAAATAAAAGTTTGGGAAAGTAGTCTCTCTTTTTCCACATTATAGACCTCAATGAAAAACAATCCTAGAAACATCATCGTTAAAATCCAATAGTAAAATGGGAGCGAGAACTCTCCTCCCTAGTTAGTTTGCAAAGAAAAGCAAATTTGACTGAATTTTGCTCATATCTTTATTCATTCATCACTATTTATAATCTGTGTTCCACAAAGTAGTAATAAAAGAATAATTAGGAATTTATAATTTAGTAATCAACACTCTCAAAGCCCACCCCCACAGTGACAGAAAGTGTGGCCCATAGTAAACGTGTGCCCTTTAGCCTCAAGATCTGGATTAAAGGTGTGTGTCACCCAGCCTCCTCCAACAAGATCACACCTCCTAATAGTGCCACTCCCTATGAGTTTATGAATGCCAAATACATTCAAACTACCACAAACACTAAATATTTTTATTCTACCTCCAACCTCTTTCCAAGTTCCTTCAAAAACCATTGGTTATCATCATTTACTACCACTGTGACTACTGCTCAGACTCCATCCAGTCTCACCTGGATCATTGTAATTGCTCCAGGCTCTGCACACCAGTTTAGACCTCTATGGTTAATTAGACCTGTATTTCACTATCACATCTTGGACCTCAGAATCTACACAGCAGAGATGCAATCACTTTTTGTGTTCCACATTGCCATTTTGCCTTCTGCTTTTAGGGTTTATGTGTGTCTCACTCAAAGTCATCTTCACTTGTCCGGTCTCTTTGCCTCTTACAAATCCTGCAGGTCTCCTACATGGCATTCCCTGCAGGAAGCTTTTTTTGCCCTTCAAAGTCTTCACCTTGGCAACACCGCCTCTTCCTTTCTCTAATGTTTTATTTTACTCCATATCGTACTTCGAGTTTAATGACCCAATCCATGCTTAAAATTAGCACAGAGCACTTACTATGATGAACTTTGGCACCGTCAATACAATAAGGTTAATAACTTTGGACAGAAACATCAACTGGAAACTGGAAGGGTGTTCAGTTCTCTGTATGTGGAGAATCTGGAAATGGTGGCCAGCTTTACCCCCTGTCATGGGAACAATCGTCTAGGTTAAAAACTCCCAACAGAGGCGAAACTGTCAAAACATTTTTCATTTGGAACTACAATGTCCTTAGGAATATATAACCCTATTATTTATCCAAGACAGCACCAAATACTTTTAAGAGCATCCCTATATATGATAAGAGTGAAGTAGAATAAGCAAGAACTTACAACCTGACAATGTGCTCATCTACCCCACAGTCATGTACGGTGCTGTTGGCTACAAAGCCCTCCCCCAGTCCTCTGGTATTAGAAGTAATTCTAATTATAGGGCACTTCTGCTTCACTGTGGATCTTGTTACTGACTGCTCTCTCCTTCTTTCCCTTTCTGTCATGGATTATTAATGATGGCTGGCTGTGATTTATTATCTGTCTTGCACTGTGTTTCTTAAGTGTATCATTGACATTAGCTAATTGCCAGTGTTGTCCCCTTGCCATAATCCCTGTCAGACTGCTTTCCATTTAGACCCTTGCTATCCGGCCCAGCCTTCATTCACCTCTGTTCTTCTAAAGAGCAAATGAATGCAGCGCTCGTCCTCTAGACACAGTCTGTGGCTCTTTGACACAGCACATTTAAAAGCCTGAAGTTTGGCTTCAAGGAATCTCAAATATGTTATGTATTTTCATGCACGCAGCTTTAAACATTCCTTTCAAAGTATAGAATTTTCTAGACTTTGGTCATAATTGACTGTCCTTTGGGACATGAAGGGTCACTCTGTAATTTGTACCTTATTCTCTGAGTGCTTACGTGGCAAAGGCATGGTGCCTAGTATTTTATCCTCTGACAACTCCAAATATCTATAGTGAATTATATTCTTTTTTAATGTAAAAAGTTTACTGGGGGAAAGGAAAGGAGTGGGAAAGAAAAGGGAGGGAGAGAGAGAGAGAGAGAGAGAGAGAGAGAGAGAGAGAGAGAGAGAGAGCTGCATTAGGAAAACGGTAGAAAGAGTAAATAATATTCTTGATGATAAACTTGAGGAATCCACAAAATCCGGAGGATTGCAATAATAATCTATATTGCTAAATACTATTTATATCACTCTAAGTCTATTAGGTCTCAACCTTCCTAATTAATATAATTCCTTTTATTGTGGTGATCCCAACCATAAAGTTATTTTTGTTTTTATTTCAAACTATATTTTTTGCTACTATTATGAACCATAATGTAAATATCTGATATGCAGGATATCTGATATGTGACCCCTGTGAAAAGGTCATTGACGCCCAAAGGGGTCGTGACCCACAGGTTGAGAACTACTGCTCTAGTCCATGTAGATTTAGAACTACGATGACTAAGCCTTTCAAAATTCGATGCCTGTGCCATGTTGCTGTTCAGAGTGCTATGGCAGCTGTTCATTGTCACCCATCTTTTCCTGTGTGGATTTTCCTCTGTGCAAAGCTGTCGTTCTACCCTAGGCATTTACTTCTTTCTCATTTAGATGGAATTTTAGTGTTTGGAAATAGTCATTTCAGAATCTGGGGAAAAAACACATCGAGTGAATCGGCAGAAACTTATTTCCCTGTGGAGCAAAGCATCTTTTTAATGTGTGACAGTTTCTCACTAGGAACACAGCAGAACTGCAATAGGAGAATAGAGAATACTCCTCCTCCCTCCTCTTCCTTCTCCTTCCTCTCCTTTTTCGTCTTCCCTTCCCTTCCTCCTCCTCCCTCCCCTTCCTCCTCTCCCGCTCGTCCTCCCTGTCTTCCCCTTCCTTATCCTCCCCCCACCGCTCCTCCTCCTGCTTCTCATGTTCTGTCTTCTTCATTTTTAAAAGAGTTTAGGAACTAGGACAAAACAAATTGTCAGTCAATCCAGAGAAGAAGGCATACCCTAAGAAAATTTAAAATCAATTCATAATTATAATATAATGTGGAAATACTAAAGCTTATAAAGATTAAAAAGAAGAAAATAAGTAAACTACAAAAGAGAGCACACAAAGAATGCATTTGTTATGTTATGAAGCTGATGACAGACCCTCCCTATACAGTATGGAGACCTGTCCCAAGAGTGACACATAAAGTTACAGTTCACCTTGAGGGAGAGGCTGAGTGGGGGATGGGGAGGGTGTAGTCTATGTAAACTAGGCAGCTGAGTTAATGACAGTGTCCTGAGCTTTGTTGATAGAAGCCTAGAACCAAGAGTCACTTCGGGAGAAGAAGCCAAATGCCTGCAATCCTGGCATTCAGGAAACAGACAAAACAATGCTCCCCATCCCCCCATCCACATACTCTACACCACAAGGCTCACAGCTTCACCACAATGTATCAGGGCTCAAGGGTTGACTTTTGGAAGTTGATTGGATCACAAAGGTTTTAGCATCTATGAAGCCATAATTTTGATGGCATTATTTGAAGTGGTAGAAACTTTAGGGCTTAAGATCTTGTTGGAGGAAGTAGGTAACTGTAGACATTCTTAATAGCAGCTCTCGCCAGGTGGTGGTGGCTCATGCCTTTAATCCCAGGAGGCAGAGGCAGGCAGATCTCTGTGAGTACAAGACCAGCCTGGTCTACAGAGCTAGTTTCAGGACAGCCTCCAAAGCCACAAAGAAACCCTGTCTGGAAACCCCTCCCCCCCAAAAAAGCAACTTTCTTTCTCTCCCCTGATGGGAAATGTACTGTGTATGTTTATCTTATTGATTGTTAAATAAAATACTGTTTGGCCAATGAACAGCAAGTTAGACCGGACTAGGAGTCAAAGAGGATTGTGGGAAATGTAGTAGAGAAGTGGTGATCTAGGCAGGAAGTGACATAGCAAGGAGACTCATATTTAAGTGAAGGAGAAACAGGAAGGGTCCCTTTTGTCCCTTTGCCTCCTCCAGTGGTAGGATGTGATCCACCGGCAAGGGAGGACGCCAACAAGGCGTCCGATAAGATAGGTCTTATAAAATATATAGATTTATGATAATTAAGACTGAGCTAACAGATGAGGAATCCTAGTCATTGGCCAATCAGCTTTGAACCCAATACAAGTTTCTGTGTATTCATTTGGGCCTAACTCGGGCAGGCAGCTGGCGTAAAGCACACATTCGGCAGTGGGCTCCGCAGCTTTTGGCAGAAAGATTTATGGTAACACTCCCCTATCCCCCTCCAACACTCAGCTCCCAAGGCAACAGGAAGTGAAAGCCTTTCTCAACCAAGGGCTCCCACCATAATGACCTGCCTCACCACAGCCCTAGCAGAGACAAGTGACCCTGCACTGAAGCCAGGATCCAAATAAAACCTTTCCTCTCTAAGTTATTGACCTTAAGCATTTTGTTACAGCAACGTAAAGACACATTCAGAAAGCAAAACAGTTAGGAAAGGAAAATAACAGTTGTCACATAACAAACCAAACGCACAGCACTTCACAAACTACTAAAAGTGACATAAGGAATAATATCGGGGGGAGAGGGGAGCTGGATTCTCAGGGGTGGAGACGAGAAACCCAGAAGCTCGCCTGGGTTACCTGAGACCCTGTGTTGACAAAAGCAAAAACAATACTGTCTTAGTGTGGCTGCCATAATGCATGCTGCAGACTGGGGAGCTGGAATGACAAAGACCTCTTTCCAAGTTTCTGAGTCTGGAAGTCCTGGTACCAAGGGAGTGAGGTTCCGGGAGAGGGGTGTATCTTCCTGATTATGTCCTCAAAGGGTTTTCTTGATGCCTGTCTTCAGAGAGATCTTGTGTTTCTTCTTGTGAGGACATTGCTCTCACTCATCTCAGGGACTCTGTTTTTATGACTACATCAAAATCTAACAGCTTTCCAAAAGCCTCATCAGAGAATGGATCACTTCTGGAATGAGAGCTGCAGTGGAAATTTGGGAGGAAATCAAGGCATATTTACTCCATAGCAAATACCAACATAGTTTACAAAGCCGGAGACTCCTTAATTATGTTATAAAGGATCACAACTAGGGGAGGTCATTGTTTTCATAAAGAAATAAATGGGATAATTAAAATGGGGTTGGAATGGTGAGTGTTGAGAAAGAGACACCAGCCATGTGTGGTAGCACATACCTGTAATCCCAGGGAGGCTGAGGCAGGAACATCTCAAGGTCAAGGCCTACTTGAGTTGCTGAGAAAATTCAGCCTGACTGGGAAGTGGGTGCATGGTGGGAGAAGGAGGGAGAAAGAGAGAGAGAGAGAGAGTATGAATGTGAGAGCTAGAGAAAGGAAAACCTGGCAACGACTATTCAGTGTTCAATAAATGGGAGATGCTTGAACCCCAAGACTATACTTTGGGTCCCTGAAGCACCTGACCTTACTTTGGAGACCAAAACATAAAATTATTATTGGATGGTGTCATTAGGTATTTAAACATTGTATTTTCCCCTCTTCCTCCCCCCATAAGCCATTGCCACCCTTTCTCTCCTATTCTACATTCTTCACTAAACAGATTCTGATTGTAATGTGCTTTCCCACGCACATTTCCCACAGGGAAGGAATGTGCTGCACTTGCAGCTTGGACAGTCCACGGGATTGCTGCATTTCTTTTCTTAGCTAGCTCTAGCTATCTGTCATTTCCATTTATATGAGCCATCCCTTTCTGAGTGCGGTCTGGCATATGCTGGGTATCCAAAAGCTAAATCTAGTCTAGGGATGCTAACCCAAGAGTATAGAATTTTCTTTTTCACTCATTTGCAGAATTTCACTCCTTTCTCAGTATTCTTCATCCCAAATTCTGAAATCCCACCAGTGACTTAAACACTCAGATGTCTGCCCCACCCTGCATTCTAGTGCCTTGGCTCTTTGACAAGTGAATATTCTATTGGCTTTTTCTTCACTTAGCCTCAGTTACCTGCACCTGTGATCTTATCTTGCATATTGGTACCATCTGAAGCCATTTGGCCCTGCAAATCATTAGTTTGGTTACCTTTTATAAGTACAACCTGTCCCTTTCTAGGAATATCTCATTTCCTGCATGCCAAATGCCTCATAAGTTTAAGGAACCAGAACCATACAGGTTTTTTTTTTCTCAGTGATTTTAAATGTTGTTTCCTAAAGACTTTTACTTGTTCATTGTTCTTTTTTATAGTAAAATGTACAAACACAGTACTTACCATTCTCATATCATAATAAAAATCGTGTGTGTGTGTGTGTGTGTGTGTGTGTGTGTGTGTGTGTGTGTGTGTGCTTGTTCCTTTACATACACCATGTGCATATAGTTCCCTTGGAAGCCAGAGAGGACATGAGATTCCCAGAACTGGAGTTTCAGGCATTTGTGAATTACCTGATGTGGGTGCTAGGAATCAAACCCAGATCCTTAGCAAGAGCAACAAGTGTTCTTTATTGCTGAGTCTCCTCTCCAGTTCCCTTTTCAAAACATAAAGTGCCACTTTTCAGCAGCAGTGAGTGTATTTGGAATGTGCAGTCATCTATCTCCAGACCTTTCTTCATGTCTCAAACTTAAGCGCCATACCCATTAAACAATACCTCTGTTTCCTCCTCCACTACTACCAACCACAGTCTCCCTTCTGTTTCTGGGAACATTAATGCTTTAGGTACCTCATGTAAGTGGGACCATGTTGTATCTGTCTTTTTGTGACTGGCCTGTTTCATTTAGCACATGCCCTCAAGTTTTATTCATGTTGTATTATGTGTCAGTATTTCCATGCCTCGATGATAACATTTCTCTACATGTAGATGCCATATTTTGTATATAAATTTCTTAACCCTTGGTGGACATTTAGGATGTGTCTTAGTTACTTTGCTATTGCTGTGAAAAAACACCATTGCCAAGGCAACTTATAAAAGGAAGCACTTCTCCAGCATAAACTGTCATTGGTGATTTTGATTTTAGCCATTCTGACAGGAGTAAGATGGTATCTCAGAGTTGTTTTGATTTGCATTTCCCTGATGGCTAAGGATGTTGAATACTTTCTTATGTGTCTTTCAGCCATTTTAGATTCATCTATTGAAAATTGTCTATTTAACTCTATACCCCATTTTTTAATTGGATTGTTTGGTGTTTTGGAGACTAGCTTCTTGGGTTCTTTGTATATTTTGGAGATTGGCCCTCTGTCAGATGTGGAGTTGGTGAATATCTTTTCCCAGTCTGTGGGCTGTTGTTTTGTCTTGCTGACTATGTCCTTTGCCTTACAGAAGCTTCTCAGTTTCAGGAGGTTCCATTTGTTAATTGTTGATCTCAGTGTCTGCGCTACTGGTGTAATGTTCAGGAAGCAGTCTCCTGTACCGATTAATTCAAGAGGATGCAGAGAAAGAGGAACACTCCTCCACTGCTGGTGGGAGTGCCAACTTGTACAGCCACTTTGGAAAGCAGTGTGGCGACTCCTCAAGAAAATGGGAATCAGTCTACCACAAGATCCAGCAATTCCACTCCTAGGCATATACCCAAAAGAAGCACATTCATATAACAAGGACATCTGTTCAACCATCCCACAAGATCCAGCAATTCCACTCCTAGGCATATACCTAAAAGAAGCACATTCATATAACAAGGACATCTGTTTAACCATGTTCATAGCAGCATTATTTGTAATAGCCAGAAACTGGAAGCAGCCTTGATGCCCCTCAACCAAAGAATGGATACAGAAAATGTGGTACATTTACACAATGGAGTACTACTCAGCAGAAAAAAAACAATGGAATCTTGAAATTTGTGGGAAAATGGATGGAACTCGAAGAAACCATTCTGAGCGAGGTAACCCAATCACAAAAAGAAAAACATGATATGTACTCACTCATATGTGGACCTGCTTTATGATACTTAGTGGTGACTGTGCTTTATCAGAGCTGTTTTTAATGATGTTGCTCAGGATGGTTTCCTTACAGATGATGATTGAGAAGCTAATTTAAAAATAAAATGGCGCCAGGTACCCCAAGAGTAACAGAACTGTGATGTTTTCTGGGATTTTGTTTTTTCCTTTTTTTTTTTTTTTAAATGGAGTGTGCTGGATGTCTCTACAATTTTGTTCAAATGACTACAGAACCTGGAAAAGCTGTTGCTGCTATTGATGCATAACATACTGCTATTATTGATCTTTATATATATGTGTATATATATACATATATAATTTGAATTTTTGGAAACTTTAGCTGTGCTGTTAACTTTGGAAAAAAGTATCCCAGTTTACTATGTTGAGTTGGCATTGTACAGAAATTAACAGCCATATTGGTCTAGAAATGCTGAACTTAATTTTTTTCCATTTGTACGGGGTAACGCACTGTATTAAATATGTAATGTCTTATCTACATGGGTTTGATTACAAAAACTTAGAAAGTATTCTCAAAAAAAGAAAGCACTTAATTGATCTTAGAGTTTCAGATAGTTAGAGTCCATGGCAGAGCTGAGGCGTGGCAGCAGGCTCAGCTGAGAGCTAACGTATTGATCCTCAAGTAAGGGGAAGGGAGAGACCATGTTGGGAATAATGAAAAGCTTTGAAGCCTTAATTCCTGACATAGTGACACACCTCCTCCAACAAGACCACACCTGCTAATCTTTTCCAAATAGTTTCACCAGCAGGGGATCAAATATTCAAATATATAAGCTTATGGGGGCCATCCTTATTCAAACCATCCTAGGGTGTTATCCCTTTTGGTTATTGTGGACAATGATGCTATGAATATGGATATACTAATTTACATTTACCTTATTTTATTTTTTGAGCCAGGGATTCATGTATGCCAGGCAGTCCTCAAACTGATAACCTTGAGGTTCAGATTCCCCTGTTCCCACCTCCTTAACATTTGGATCATAGGCATGCACCACTGTACAAGTTTAATTTAGTTCTGGGAATTGAACCCAGGTTTTTGTGCATGATAGATACACACTCTAGCAAGGGAACTGCATCCCCAGCTCCAGAGGTGCTTTTTCAACCAAGCTATTTTATTGTTATAAGTAATGTATAGGTTAAGACCAGAATTTGGCATGAAGCACTGTCCTAGTTAGGGTTATTATTGCTATGTTGAAACACTGTGACCAAAAACAAGTTAGGAAGGAACGAGTTTATTTGGCTTATACTTCGACATCACCATTCATCATCAAAGGAAGTCAGGACAGAAACTTAAACAGGGCTGGAACCTGGAAGCAAGTGCTGCTGCAAAGGCCATGGAGGGGTGCTGCTTACTGGCTTGCTCAACATGGCTTGCTCAATAGAACCCAGGACCACCAGTCTAGGGACGGCCCCACCCACAATAGGTTGGGCCCTTACCCATCAATCACTTACAGCTCAAACTTATGGAGCCATTTTCTTAATTGAGGTTTCCTCCTCTCAGATGACTTTAGCTTGTTGATATAAAACTAGCTAAGATAAACATCTTTCTCAGTCACCCTTTAGTGAGATAAACTCTATCACTAAACCTGGAGTGAGTTCCAGGGATCTACATGTTTCTGTTTCTCCAGAGCTAGTAATATAGTAATACAAGTGTGCAATTGCATTAGTTTTTTCATTCATCCATCCATCCATCCATCCATCCATCCAAGTACCCAACCACCCATCCATCCATCTCTTGTGATTTGGGCATATGAACTCAGGTTCTCATGCCTGCACAGCATATATCTTACCCAATGCATCTCACCACCCCCTCTGATAATGAATTCTGAAAATATTTTAAACACTTTTCACCTTCACACACATAGTAGAATTTTATTTTTATATGATCTGTGCAGTTAAAAGAGTCTATGAGGTTAGTTCTGATGGGTGGATTGCAAAAAAATGCACATGTGTGCACCTCTTTTAAGTTGAAGTGATGTTAGTTTATTTCTATGTTAAAGCTCTCTCGTCTTCTACACATCAGCAAAGGAGGCCCCTTGCTCCAGATGGCACAGCTGTAGGATGACTGAACTGCTACCAAGTAGTCACCAAGCAGACACATGGAAAGTATTTGCCCTGGAGAGATGCCCAGAACTTCAACAGATATTTTACAAGAAATTCAAAGCAAGGAGTAAACAACTAATATTCATAGAGTTGTTTCTGTGATATATACCTAGTCTTTCCTTACTAATAGTGAAATGTTTAAGTAAATTGTTGGCTGGCACACAGTCATTAAACATACTTCTACTGAAATGAATGAGGCTGATTTAGAAAAGGCTTCCAAAGAGCAAGGTACAGAATACTGTGTATAGCATGTTGTCATTTGTGTAAAATACAGTTGAATACCCATGCATTGAATATGCCTCCAGATGCACAGAACTCTGGCCTTTTCCACTGTTTTCTCCTAACCTGACCCCCAACTATGTGCATGAACTCTGTGGAGATGAATGAATGAATACTTAAATTTAAAAGTGCTAGTGAAAGGCCAGTGTGGTGGTACTTGCCTGAATTCCCAGCAGCTGGAAGGCTTCCAACGAGCAAGGCTCATGAATTTAAAGTTAGATTTTTCAAGTAAGGGTACTCTCTTAAATTAAGGCAATAGCGAGATTTTTTTGTTAAAACATGAAATCAGATCATA
The DNA here is from genome assembly GCF_003668045.3 of Cricetulus griseus. NCBI lineage: Eukaryota > Metazoa > Chordata > Mammalia > Rodentia > Cricetidae > Cricetulus > Cricetulus griseus. The sequence continues at coordinate 184,900,064 of NC_048595.1, read as the reverse complement.
GAACTATTGAGTAACACCTCATGATTTGGAGTGTCCCAGGAATAACTGATTGGGAATTCAATGTCTTTATATATTGGTAGAAAAATGTGATCTCGGTAGGTGAGACACCTCAGAGGGTAAAGAAACCTGTTGTTCAAGCCTAGTGATATGAGTTCAATATTCAGAACCCCATGAAAAGCTTGAAGCACAGAACCTACTCCATGAAGTTGTCCTCTGGCTTCCAGAAACACATGTACTATGACAGGTGCATCCGTACTCATGTTTATATACATGCAATAAAATGTTTTTCTTCAAAATCATTTTATAGGATACCAATGACAGCTTATGCTGGAGAGGATGCAGAGGAAGGGGAAGACTCCTCCACTGCTGGTGGGAGTGCCAACTTGTACAGCTACTTTGGAAAGCAGTATGGCGACTCCTCAAGAAAATGGGAATCAGTCTACCACAAGATCCAGCAATTCCACTCCTAGGCATATACCCAAAAGAAGCACATTCATATAACAAGGACATCTGTTCAACCATGTTCATAGCAGCATTATTAGTAATAGCCAGAAACTGGAAGCACACCTTTGTGTGAGCTCTGTTTCTCTTTTAGATGGGATCAATTTCGAGTAGCTAAAGCTGGCCTTGAACTAACAGAGATCCATCTGCCTCTGTCTCCTGAGAGCTGGGATTAAAGATGTGTGCTACCACTTCCTGGCCTCTATAGCTAACTAGTGTGGCTAGCTTTGCACTCTGATCTTCGGGCAAGCTTTATTTGTTAGATCATAAACAACATATCACCACAGGTTCAGATTTTCCTGTGTAGTTTTGAACAATTTCCAATTTGTCAAACAGGTAAGACAGCAAACAGGAAGGGTGTATGCTGAGGTTCAGAGGACTTTAAACAAAAGGAGCCTAGCTCTACCTGTAAATGAAAGGTGAAGAGGTGTGGAGAGTACAAGAGTAACTTGATGAGACAGAAGGAATCATCTTTCTTTCTCACAGGCAAAAGTAGCCCAGTGACCCAGAAAGGGGTATGGGAGGCATCCTCCAGTTCCAGAGCTCTGCCTCCAAGCAACTACACTATGCACATAGGTACAGGCAAAGCATAACTGACTTACAGATGATTAGGCTTGTCATAGCAAAGCCCTTAACCCTTTAACACAAAGGCTCTAACACTCCGAGCTGATGACTGTAACCTAGCCTTCCCTTCCAGTCCAGACAATTGCTGACTACTTTATGCTCTCATCATTTTCTAGACTGTTGCACATTGACATCTTTTCTAGATTCTATGCTAAAAAGCTTTCCTCCAGAACTTTCACTCACTTATATAATCCCACTTTCCCAGTATATGACATCATTCATAGTTTGTTCGTAGCTTTTGTTATCCCTCTCCCTTCATAACTGATACTCATCTCTCGGTTATGGTACCTCCCAGGATTCGATAGGAACATCTTGCAGAGCATCCCACTCTTGGATGGAATCTGGACAAGGAAATGAGGGGGCCACTTAGAGAGAAAGAACCTACCTAGGAAGTTCCAGAATTTGTCATAACAGGAAGGATGATGACTCATGATTGGATTTGCCTGTATTATATGAAATTCTGCCCTCAAAACTCAAATCATGGAGTCAGGGGGATGTTATGGCCAGTGAAGTACTTGCTGGCAAGCATGAGGATCTGAGCTTGATCCTTAACACCCATATTCAAAACCAGGCATGCTGTGGTTTGAACGTGAAATAACCCTCACAAGTTCATTTCTTTAACATGTGGTCCTCAGCAGGTGACACTATTTAGGAAGGCAGTGGACCATTCAGGAAGTGGAGCTTTGTGGAGGAAGTGGGTCACTGGGGGCAGGCCTTGACACTTTATAGCCAGATCCCCCCTTGTGTTCACACACTGTTTTAATGCCACCATGCCTTCCCTGCCTGCAGCAGAGTCTCCCCAGCCATGATGGACTATATCTATCTGGAACTGAAAGACAAAATAAATCCTTTTTCCCTTAAGTTACATTTGTCAGGGTACACTACCATATCAAACAACATGGAAAATAAACAAGCCCGATATGCATACCTGATGGGGGATGCCCTTCTGTATATATGTTTCTCTTATTGTTTGATAAATAAAACAGTTTGGCCAATGAGGCTGGAAGATGGGCAGGGATAGGAGATGAGGAGAATTCTGGGAAATGTAAGCAGAGAGGAGTCACCACATAGAGCCCAGGCATTCTCTGGTAAGAAAAGACCATGTAGAAATACATAGATTAATAGAAATGGGTTAATAATTAAGACAAAGCTAGCCAATAAGAAGCTCAAGCCACCAGCCAACAATTTTATCATTAATATAGCATCTGTGTGTTCATTTGGAGCTGAAGGGCGGTGAGTCCAGTTGGGACAAAGAGCAAGCATTACACATACCTGTAATCCCAACACTCAGGAAGCAGAGGCAGGATGTTCAGTGTTATGTAGACTGCAAGGTGAGTTAAGACCTGCCTAGGCTAGATGAGAATCTGTCTCAAAGAGAAGAGAAGGGGGGGGAGAGACAAAGACACACACCCCTATACACTTTGTATAAGATAAGTGTGCTGGCTAGTTTTATTTCAACTTAACACAAGCTAGAGTCATTTGGGAAGAGGGAACCTCAATTGAGAAAATGCTCTGATCAGATTGATCCTGTAGGCAAGTCTATGGGTATATGTTTTCTTTATGAGTTAATTACCTCAGGCATATTCTAATAGCAACAGGAAGCTGATGAGACAAGAATTTACTATTGCTCCTTCTGTGTTTTAGTTTGGCTTTGTGCTGCTTGCTCCAGTCTATTTCCTGATTTCTCCCGTTTGAAACAGAATGTTTATCTTATGCTTACCCTACTATGTCTCGAAATCATGTAACTCGCTATATTTTTATTTCACAAGTACTAGTAGCAGAAAGAGTTCTTATTCAGACTCATAGGAGACTTTCAACTTGAACTTTTGAACAACATTGAAACAAATTAGGACTGCTAGAGAGAATATATTTTTAAATATGAGGTGTGCATAAATTTTGGAGCTTGTGGGTATAATGTTATGAGTTTTGGCTATGGTTTGAGCCTAAGCTTTGTCATTACTGTGAAATTTTGGAGAGGTGAGACATAGAGGAAGGGTCATTGCTTGACCCTCCCCTTGCTGTGGTTTTATGTTTTGTAATATGAGTTCTTCCTCCTACCTGAGACCTACAATTACAAAGAGTCAGTAATGAGATCCTCTCCTCACCAGAGTCAAGATAATTCTGGTTTCTTTCACCTTAAATGTCTAGAATTTTGATCTTAATAAACTCCTTTTCTTTATGAGGTTAATTGTCTCAGGTGTTTTGTTACAGTGACAAGGATGATTTAGAAACACATACTGCATCTCTAGAATTGTAACCCAGATTGCCAAGACTGCATCTATTAAATAACACCCCAAATAGTCCAGATACTATTTCTTAAGCTATATAACGGAATATTTGTTATATAGCCATTTCTTCCTAAATAAAACATTCCCTCTTTTAGGGAAGCTCTTTATGTAAACAACCCTCACAAGTCTCAAAAAGTTCCTAAGTCTTACAAGATTCACAAGGCCCTTCTCCAAGAATCAGTAACAATTGCTTTGGAGAGGAGACTCTCTAACCTGCTTAGCTATCTTCAGACTGTGTAAGGCTTTGTGATTCATCACCTACCCTGGGGCATGCTTTTGATGTAGCTGCCTTTGAGTTGCCTGTGATCCTGTAAGTAACCCCAGTAAATACAGGAAATTATTCACTAATGACATTTAGGTAAAATTGTTTCTTTACTCTTTCAGTGCTCTGTCTTATATGAATAGATGTTTGTTCATGTCTTCTTAGGAAAAGTAATGTAACAATGTTCCATTGGTATTCTACCATTTATTGAAGGCAACTAGCTTTCAAGTGATGAGGCAATGTGATGTCTGTGGTTTCATGAACATTATCATGCTGCCTAATTTTACTAAAAAGAAAATGGATCAAAAGATATTTTAAAGAGACTTCTGGTGCATAAAATGTTCATTAAGTCCACAGATGGTGATGTCTGCAGCTATATGGTAAGACAAGAAAAATCAAATCTAAATGAAATATCTGTTCCAATAATGACAAAAACTGCCTATTCATGATGACTTGTAATCACAGTAATCCTTTGTACCTATTGTCTCCACTCATACTGGGTACTATTTTGGAGCCTCAGGTTTAATTATTGCAGACATTAAATTAGATACTCATCAATGGCATTACTGGTACAGCTTTAGTCAGGAAATGTCCACATTTGGAGCTCTTGCATAGTTGTATTCGTCTCAGTATAGCCATTGTTTTCATGAGTTTATTGAGCAAGCACCAGTGTTTCCAAGAATATCTTGTTTTAGTGCAGATCTCTTTCACTCATTATTTACAAGGAGCCAATAACAACTAAAATCTGGTTGTCAGAAGAATTATTACTCGGCAAAGAGGATATGCTTATTCTCAAATACCCTAGTGGCTTCTTCTGCAATTACCGTATTGGAATTTCCACAGGGTTTAGAGTACATTCCAACAGGCTACAGAAATGTTGGGTCCTTTTGCATACCAAGTAGCAGAGGCTACTTGCAGCAAAGGCTATTCTACTGTGATACCTAATCTTATTTACAACATGACACACCAGGAAGAGGGAACCTGAAGAGTTGCCTTCATCAGATTGTTCTGCAGACATGTCTTGGTTTCTAATTCAAGTAAGAGGGCTTAACCCAATTGGTGGTACCATCCCTAAGTACATGGCTCAGCCTGTAAAAGAAAGGCAGCTGCATGTGAAAGAGAGGGTAAGCTAAAAAAAGCATTTTTCCATGCATGGTCTCTGCTTCACTTCCTGCATCCAGATTCCTGCCTTGAGTTCCTGCCCTGGCTTTCCTGGAGGATGGATTGTAAGCTTTAAGGCAATTAAATCCCCTTTCCCCTAAGTTGGTTTTGGTCAGAAACAGAAAGCAAGTAAACTAGGCTTTATACCAAATAAGTATGGTGATCATATGTTTTATCATTAAAACCAGGATTATTATTTTTGAGACAGGGTCTTTCTTTGTGGTCTGTGGTGTCCTGGAACTCTCTGGATAGACCAAGTTGTCCTCAGTTCTCACAGAGATTCACCTACCACTGCCTTCTGAGCATTGGGAATAAAGTCATGCACCATCATACCAGGCTATTTTTTATAGGAAAAAGGAATACCAGTAATAAGTGTTAGGAATAAAACCTGATAGTTCATTTTTAAGGGTCCCAGGTTCTATCTAGAGTACAGCTGCATATTAATAGAAAACACTAGATTCCCCCTAAAGCTGATAGTCTTGCTATTACCCCATCCTCACCAAGTTCTGCCAAGATAAGCAACCAGCCCAAATGAGAAGTTTACAGTAGAAATTTACTAACCCCAAAGCTTTCCTGCAAGGTTGTATGTCTGGTAAGTTTAAAAATAAACAGGATGTACAATGTATAGATGAAACTATGGACCATTCACAGTTCTTGTTGAGAAAAAGACAAAAGCAAATAACAAAGGGAATGATATGATCTAGACTACCCAGATGACTCATAAGACTGTACCTTTCTGATTAGCCAGAAAAAGGAGGAAGGCTGTGTGTCCAGGGTTTATAAACTGTTCCCAATCAGTGCTCCACCATTCTAGGCTGACACCTGAACTTCCAAGTTCATAAGGTAAACAGCCTCGATTTCACTATTCTGTCTCCAGTGCTTTTATTGTGAAGGAAGGTGCTCTTATTATGAAGTGAGGGTCATTGTTCTTCACACTAATTATTCAGAGGAAGTGACTTACATCAAGGGTAAGCAAAACCTGTGGAAACTTGACCATTTGTTGGTGCTATGTACAGTGACAGCACCTTAGAAAACAAAGAAAATACCATTATATGGATTTAGGAATGCTCTGAGCCTTCCTGGGGCAAGCCTATTCACTGCCTGATCTCTTTAAGTCTGTTCTAACCATTGAAAAACACCAGCAATCCATCTTCACCTCCTAGATATAGTAGCCACAGACCAAGTCCAGTAGTGTCTGAGAGCCCTGGGGGCTTCACATTCCCCATTGCACAGTTACTCTTGTGAATGATTAAGCTTCTTTTGTGGAGCGTTATAAAAAAAAGCTACAGTACATGGATATTACAAGGAGCTACCCATGCATATCAGGCCACATCTCAGTGCTCTGTAAATGTCTGTGTAGACTCACACTGAGTTAAGTGAAAGAAGAGCTCTTACTGCATTCAAGCCAGGCTCTTCAAGTCCAGAGAGTTGCTGTCCTGGTAATTAAATGGGACATCTGTGGTGGGTTCTCTGGGTACTCTCTCCAGAGTCCTGAACACAATCAGTGTCAGTAGGGTCTTGCATATGGATTCAGTTTTCCTATTTGATATCTTTCTTGGGTCACCACAAGGTCTTCAAGGAGAGGAACAACCTTAGCCAGAGAGGGAAAGAAAAGTACTCAGGTTCAATCCTTACAAATATCCCTGTCTCAGTTATTATGATGGCATCCTATCTAAATGATGGCTCCCTTTTCACCCAGGAGACTCCAGAGAGTTAAGGATTGAGCTAACATTATTTATCACCCACTGCTCCAAGTTATTGGTTTTATTTTTGGTCATTTTAGCTGAGTTACTGAACAGACAAAATATTCTGTTTTTGATTACTTGTTTTAAAGCAAATCAGTTTTTATTCACTTTGTTCAAGATGTCTAACCCAAATGAAGCAATACTGCATCTTGCTTTTCTTGATCTTCGCTTCCTGGGATCTATTATCCACACCAGAATGCTGGAGTACATGAGCAGGTGCTTATGAAAATTTTGCTTGGAAAAGGAACATAAACCATCAGGAAACTTAATCTATCATCATTGTACAGCTCTTTCTGTGGTCTTTCGGACATTGACCATGGGCTGCCCAAAGTCCTTTCTTCAGTGAGTATTCGTTGTGGGTGACCAGAGATGGTAACTGACTTCAATTTGAATGGCTACGCTGTCAAAGTAGCTGACTTTCACAATAGCTTAGTGTTTTTTTCCTGACATTACTTTAAAAGTCTGTTACCAGAAATGTCTATTACTTATTCATCTTGCTGATGTCTTAGCAGTCATAGTTCTTTGTGTTGGATCATTCTTGATGAAGTATTGGGCATCCTGGGTTCTCAATTGGTAAGCATTTACTGAACAGGATGGTGTTTTCTAGAATAGCAAGGAAATCTGGTGTGGAATCCCTGCTTCAGTGCTATTTAGTACCAATAAATGATGAACTATGAAGATTGTACAACAGGCTCTTCCAGTTATATTTTGACATATTATTATTATTGTATGTACAAATGGGTTCCAGGTTATTAAGATTACACTAAGCATTAACTTTCTCTGACCACACAGCACTCAGTCATTTAAATAGGTATTTTAGTCAAGGCAAAGTACTTGTGTAATTTGCAGTGTTGACTATGTAATTTAGAGATAAGCCTTTTAAAAAAAAATACCAAGGATAAAGGAGCAATTCTGTTGTGTGTGAAAAGACTCTAACAGTTCTAATGAAATGTCAAGTGTGGCAAGATTAATGATTTATATATTGGAGGGAAAGGGGAACAGGACTAACCTGCTACCTCTAGGATAGAATTTTGCCTCATCAATAAGTGAAGAATTACTTTAGGTGAACTACAAAGTGTCATTCAAATCTGTTATTCTATGAGTCTACAGAACACGAATAATTACATCTAACCAATGTTAGAAAAGCATAGTTCAACAGGGGATGCAGCTTGATTTGGTAGATGTCTTGCCTTGCCTGGCATGTAGGAAGTGCTGGGTTTGATCCCTAGAGCCACATAAAGTGAACGTAGTGACAGGTGCCTATAGTACCAACTCTTGGGAGGTGGAGTCAGAGAGATCAGAGTTTCAAAGGTCATTCTTTGCTCCATAGTTAATTTGAAGCTAGTCTGGGCTGCTTGAGACTGTCTCAGGCCCCCACCCACAAAACGACAGTTCATTGAAATCCATATGCTATAAAGTGTAAAAAAGGGAGTTTGCTTTTGTTTTCCTATTAGAGGGAATGATTGTCAGGCAGAAGGGCTATGGGGCTTATTCCATACTTGTGTTGGAAGTTCATGTAGGTATAATTAAGAAATTATTCTGTTATATCTGGAAGACTTTCTTTGTTTTGAGACTGTGTTTCACTCTGTAGTCCTGACTGGCCTGAAACTCATCATGTAGCCCAGGCTGGCCTCAGACTCATGTCAATCCTTCTGTTTCAGCCTTTTGAGTGCTGGGATTACAAGTGTGGGTCACTATGCCTAGCCCATGAGGACTGAATAGGAACTTGACAAAGTGTGTTGGAACACAGAACCACTCTGTGTGTAATACAAATTTCATCATAGGTATTGGTGGCTCACTCATTTTTAAAGTGATTGATTGATTTAGTGTGTGTGGGGTTGCATGAACACCTGGAAATCGGTTCCCTCCTTCCACCATGTGTTCTGAGGGTGGAGCTCATGTTATCAGGCCTAGAGGCAAATGCATTTACCCAGTGAGCCATCTTGCTGGCCCACTCCTTCATTCTTGATATGGACTTTCTGTAATACTTCAAGTTGAATTTTAGGCCACTATGTCAGCTATGGAAATCTTTGCAGTTTGCAACAAGCTACACATTTCCTGTGTGGCTGCAAGAGGTTTTGCTTTGTGAAGAATGAATCTGACCCTTGCCCTACATGTTATGCTCTGGAAAGTTATGTAATATTTTCATATTACTACATTGAAATGTCCTTGGCCACAGCTTAGATGACCCCTCTTAGTACCTTCAGTATGAAATAATGGTGGCTTTGAGGCAGCAAATAGTCCCCAGAAAATATAGTTTCACAAAGGTGATATGGGAAAGAAAGCTTTAGAAGCAGATGCCCTCCAACCATGGTATGACTTACAGGCAGACACAGTTCACCTACTATGATTGCTTGAGTGGGGGATGTGTGACTCTTGGACTTGGGTAATGACAATGAAAAGTAGCACTATAATATCAAGAGAGGGGGTTCAAGGCATGGCTCAGCAGGTAAGAGTACTTGTTGCTCTTGTATTGCACCTGAGTTTGAGTACCACACGGTAGCTCACAACCACCTGTTGCTCCAGTTCCAGGGGGATCCGATGCATTCTTCTGACCACCAACTATGCATGAGGTATGCATAAATACATTCAGGCAACCATTCATATACATAAACTAAAGCAATCTTTAAAAAAAATTTAAGACCAAGAAGGCCTAGGTTTGTTTTTTGAAAGTCATTTTCATGGAATCTCTCAAAGGTACTTTAAATAATACTTAGCAAATAAAACCATGATTTGGTGTTCCTTTATTTGGAATCCATTTTCCCCAGTGGAAAAATCTGGGCTTTGATCTTTACCTGTGAATCACTCAACATAGGCCTCAACATGTTTTCCTTTATAAGGAATGACTGTGCTGGATTCTGGCATGAATTTCCCCAAGGCTTCTTTAATGGCCTGCATTTTAATGCATGATAGTTTTAAACCCTTTTTCAATTTGATCGATTGCTTTTAAATCTGAATGCGCTTCTGCTCTTCCTTACAGACTTGGATAATGCTACTGACTCAGAGGCATGGGACCTGCACTTTGAGTGGATTCTGCAGTCGCGGTGGCATGAATCAGTCCAACCCAGATACGCCCACCCAGATCTCCATGTGCCTGAAGATGCTCCTAACTAGCAGAGTCAGACCTGGATCCCAGCCTAGAACAGAGTGAACTCTGGAACCTCCCATCGGGCTCACTCATCCTGGGCCTCTGTGCTAGGATTCCATGACCGGCAGATTTCAGAGATAGTAGGGACTTCTTTCATCTCTGAGGTAGACGTAGACTCCTACTGTCTCATTTCTCGTCCCATATCTTTAAGCAGGAATTGTTTTATTTGCTAATATTCTCTAGCTTAGGTCAGGTTTGCAGCCAAGGACATTACTGCAAGAGAAGCAAGAATAGAAAATCAATACTGTATCGATTGCCTGTGAAAATGGCTATGAATAACTTCAGTTATTTCTTCATAGTTTAAGGACCATTGTTCTGTCTTCCCTGTTTATGGATCTCTGAATTTTTATAATAAAAATATTAAATTTGAGTCAAGGACCCTAGGAAAAGCAATGTCTATTCAAGTTAGTAAACATCTAAACAGTGTGCTTAAATAAAATCTTTCAACATTGACCTAAGTTATATAGTTTTCATTTTACATACCAACCCCAAATCCAAATCCCCCTCCCTCCCCTTCTCCCACTCCCCTTGCCTCTCCCCTTTCCACTCCTATCCATTCCTGTTAGTGGGTAAGGCATTCCTTGGGGAGTCAACAAAGTCTGGTGTACCAAGTTGAGGCAGGACCAAGCCCTTCCCCCATGTGTAGAGTTATTTTATTATTATTTTTAACTATGTGAAGGGGTGTGTGTGTGTGTGTGTGTGTGTGTGTGTGTGTGTGTGTGTGTGTGTGTGTGTTGGTTATGTACCTGTGAGTACAAATGCCCTTGGAGACCAGAGGTGTCAGAGCTGGAGTTAAAAATGATTGTGAGATGTCTGATGTAGGTGCTGGGAACTGAACTGGAGTCCCATGGAAGGGCATAGAGTGCTCTTAACAGCTCAGCTGCTCTCCAGCTCCCCTCACCCCCCACCCCCCATCCCCGCCACACACACACACTTATTTTCTTGGTCACAATCACTAACACAGTAATCATGCTTGCTTAGCTCTAATTTACTTGTGCACAACATTGCCATTCCATTTCAATATATCACAGGCATATTGTTCATGTGATAATGTATTTATTTTAGATCCTGACATTTCCTTCAGATACGGAACAGAAAAGGTAGCATTTAGCTGACTGTTGAATGTATAAATGCTTTAGCCTTCGGAGAAGCCCCAGAGTGCTATGTCATGCTTTAAGAATTTCAGAACATAGGAAATGCATTCGTTAGTTACTGGAATAGAGAGTTAGATTAGGAGAGTCAGCCTGATGTGCTCAGTAGGTTCCTGGAGAAATAAGATTCTGCAGCTAGATGGCAGCTCTTTGGGGCCCCACAATGTGCAGATCCAGGGACAATACTCCTGGATCTACTCTTAGGAAGGTAGATTCCAGTTCTTGCTGTCATTTTTGATACTGAATCATTTGGTTGCAAACAACAGAAATGACCTCAGCTGACTCAAATGAAAGAAATATACACTAGAGAAATATGAATAGTCTCAGAAGACAGGAAACATTGAAGACCCAGACTTCCGGAAAGGAAATGAGCTAAAACAGAGTTGGCAACTGACTGTGCATGGAAGCCTACACTTAGCAGTGAGGTAACATCAGTTAGGCACCATTTCTTCCTTTCATTGTTGTTATTCAAATTCTGGGTAAGTGCAATTGATGTAGTCAGTGTCTTGGGCCCTGACTGGGCATGACACTTTGATGTGTTGATGGGAGATGGTTCTCAGAAAAAAAAAAAACCTAGGAAACTAGCTATTACCAGAAGGGCAGGAAACCAAACTAAAACACCAATAACAACAACAAAAACCCATTTATTCCCCAAAGGTGGCATTTGTCTCATTCTACTTTTCAGATGTGTCATTCATTGTCCCAATGACCCCCTCTCTTCATAGCAGTAACATTATGGACTTGACTCCTAGAAAGAACATACAAGCCTAGTTTAGCTTTAGTCAAACTCTGCATTCCGGAGTCCTTAGCTTTGGTTCAGCTAATGCCTATGGTCTGGTTTGAGCACCATTTTTTAAGACACAGCTTGCTTCTTTCTTCTTTTCCAGTTAGAAGAAACCCTGAACTGCTTCTAGCTAGTCCCTCATCCTAGCAAGAGGCTTGGATACTTTCCTGAACACCCAGTACCTGGCACTTTTCCATGTTATCGAACTTCCCTGAGCTGTTCAGCACAATTGCTTCCATATTTCTCAGCACTAGGCTTCTTCTACGAGAATATTTTGATTTTCCTGGTGGGTCCAGATAATGACAACTGATTGTCTGCCAAATCTCTCTCATAAATCCAGCTCTTTATACAGTTCTGGCTCATCCACTACTACTTCTATTTAATTTATCTTTTAATTTTTATTCTAGTCAATACTGAGTCATTACAAAAATCCTAAACATAGTATACATAAGATTTAAAGAAATAGGAAATAATCAAAGATCCTGGCCAGTGTTGGGGTTACAGGCATGCACAGCCATGTCTATGCCTAGCTTTTTACATGGATGCTGGGGATTCAAATTCAGGCCCTTACACTTGAATTGCAATTGCTCTTATGTAGTGAGCCCTTTCCCCAGCCTGTCCATCTCATGGTTTTGAAGCACAAGCTCTGGGCTGAACTGGAGATTTTCTATTTGACTAGATATTTCAACCAGTGAGCTTGGTCCCCACAGCCACTCCTGTTGGGATTATATGCCCTCACTATGGAGTTCAGCTTTGTATTTTAGTTATTTTTAGTTTTGGGGATTATAATTTAATTACATCATTTCCCCCTCCCTTTCTCCCCTTCAAACTTTCTCATATACCCTTCTGTGTTCTCTTTCAAAGTCATGGCCTCTTTTTTCATCAATTGTTGTAACATACATATATGTATGTGTATATACTTATACATTCTTAAATACATAAATACAAACTGCTCAGTCTGTATAAAATTACTTATGCGTACATTTTTAGGGATGACTATTTGGTATTGGATAACCAATTGGTAGGCTCTTTCCAGGGGAAGACCATTTCTCTGGCTGTCAGCATTCTTTAGTGGCCTGTAGTTCTTGGGGTGGGGTTGAGGCTTGTTGGGCTTTCTCCAGTCCATGTTAGATATCTATTGTTGTTCTTGTTCAGCTCATGTTTAAGCAGTCATGTTGGTGAGACTTTATGGGTGTAGTTTCTGACAATCCTAGGAGACACAATCTCACAGCAAACTCCTTGGCCCTCTGGGTTTTTACAATCTTTTTATTCCCTCTTCCACAATGTTCCATGAGCTGTTTTGTAGATGTAGCCACTGGAAATGGACTCCACAACTCTACATGTTGATTGGTGGTGGTTTTCCTTAATGGCCTCTATTGCAAAGAGAAGCTCACTTGGTAAGGGATGAAGACAACACTTATTTGTAAGCATAATGACAAACATTCAGAATGTTCTTAGGAATCATGCTGGTTTAGTAAAGTGGAAGTTGTAGGTTCTCCTCCAAGATATGTGCTTTTAATAGCACTGGATAGTTAGCTGGTTTCCAGTATCAAGCATGGTTTCCCTCTTACTGAGTAGATCTTAACTCCGACTAGAAAGGTGTTGATTACTGACAAGTTATGTGTGATACTAGTGCACCCTTAAGGTTATCATGCCATGTTGGCGATTGTTATGGTTCATAAGGCTCATAACTGGGTAGGACTGTTGTTTGCTTCCCTCCTTTGGAAGCTTTCATAGTGTCTTCTGGCCTCAGGAAAGCTAGTCCTTAGAGAGGAGGCTTTCAAATCAGTTCTAGCCCAAGGACCTCTGGGCCTTGAGTCAGAAGTACATTGTGTCTTCAGCAATAGAGACTTAACCTTCCACCCCTGGAGGGCAATAGCAATAGTCTGTAACATTCTGGGAGTCTGACCAACAACTCAAAAGAGAGCTTCTCATTCTTGGTGTTGGGTTTTTATTAGATGGTCTTCGGCCCTTGGTGGAAGCAATTTTGGCCCAGATGGGAAACTTTAAAATATATATGTATGTTTATGCACACTTATGTGTATTGTGCTTTTTAGGTAGATAATTAATAAATTGTATGATAACTTATGACTTTTCGTTGGACATCCTTTGTGTTATTTTACTCTCCCCTCTCCTTTGTCTTTATCTCTTGGCTTGTAACCATAGCCCCTCCCATTTTCCCATTTTCCCCAATCAGGTCACTTGTACGCTGTTCCCCTCCCTATTTCCCCTGCCCAGGCAACGGTCCCTCTTTACTTTCCTGCTCTGAGATTACTCCTAAATATGTACTCACATCAGAAGAGTTAAAATGAGGAGCCTCAGATGAGAGAGAACATGGGGCATCTGTCTTTCTGGATTTGCGTTACCTGACTCAATATGATTTTTTTCCCTAATTCTATCCATTTACTTACAAAGTTCACGATTTCATTTTTCTTTACAGCTTAATACTATTTCTTAGTGTGCGCGCATTACACTTCCATCATCCACTTGTCAGTCGGAGGGCATTTAGGTTGTTTCCGTTCCCTCGTTTGTAAATAGAGCCACAATGAACATGGATGGCAGGTATCTGTGGAGAAGGATGTCCAGTCCTTTGGCCTTACAACAAGGAGTGGTGTAGCTGGGTTTGATGGTAGATTTATTTTTAGTTTTTTGATATTCTCCTCACTGATTTCCAGATTGGCTGGAGCAGTTTGCAACCCCAACAGCAATGAATGAAGTTTTCCTTTTCCCACATCCCCGAATGTGTTGCCAGCTGTTGGGTTGAGCATTACCATGCTGTGCAGGGTGAGATGAAATTTCAATGTTCTTTCAAATTGCATTTCCCTATTAAGGACAATTAATATTTTCTAATATATTTTTTTTTCTTACAAGGACTCTCTGTTTAGGTCCCAGCCACATTTTTTGTTCATTTGTTTGTTTTTTTTTTTTTACTCTGTTTTCTTAGTTCTTTATATACTCTGGATTATTAATCCCCTGTCAGGTGTGTAGTTTACAATGGTTCTCTCCCATCTGAAGAGCCCAGGTTTTTATGAGTGCTGGAGTTCCCAGTTCAGGTCTCCTTGCCTGTGCACTTCGTGAACTAAACCATCTCTCCAGCTTCACCCCTCTGTCTTAAAGTACCACTTTGCCTGATGGATCAGAATGGGTCCAAAGAAACTTGCATATCAAATAAAATTGCCTATGTTTAACTAAATTGATGTCACTGTTACACTGCTGAAATAAGCATACATACTTTATGAGACAACTCTTAGCTAGTGTCCCCAGCACCCTGTTCCTCATGGTCAGATTCTCCTTGCTCCATTGAAAGGCACATTAAAAACATGTCTATAGTACAAAGATTTGAGGTCTTTAAATCATCTTAAGTTGAATTGATCTTTTGGTTTTTTGGAAGAAATTTAAATTAAATTTTAATTAATTTATTGTGTGTGTGTATGCGTGTGTGTGTGTGTGTGTGTGTGTGTGTGTGTGTGTGTGAGAGAGAGAGAGAGAGAGAGAGAGAGAGAGAGAGAGAGAGAGAGAGAGAGAGAATGTATGTTCTCACACATGAACAAATACTCACGCCATAGCAGACAAATAAAGGTCATATGACAGACTGTGGTCCTTCCACCAAGTGGGTACTAGGGATCAAACTTGGATTGTAAGCCTTGGTGGCAGGTGCCTTTATCTATCTCTTGTTCTTTTAATTTTGTTTTATTTCTTTCTTTTTGAGAGAGGTTCTCACGTAGCCTATGCTGACTTTGAACTCACTGTGTAATTCCTGGTCCTCCTAGCTCTGACCTCTCAAGTGTTGGAAATACAGGGATGCATCCCATGCTCAGCTCTAAAATTGGTCTGAAGAGCACAATCCAGCAGATATCCAGAGGTCCTGACCATACATAAGAAAGATAATACATTGCATCCATACTCCAAAATTACATGGTCACCTATGGAACCAAAGGTATCATAGCAAGACAGTAGTCATCTATGAGACTATTCAAACACTGTTCCTGTTCATCTTGCCTCCCATCTCCACATGTTCACTCCTGCTAAACCAATCATCTTATTTTTGGATCAGAATTACTCCAGGTACACGCCTCAGTCAAACCATTTACTATGTCAGATTTTTCTCTCAATACATCTTCCTTAAATATAATGCTCTTTCTTCTTACATTTCCATTCTGAGCACTATAAGCACCACACAGTGGGTGCTTAATGAATGTTTGTTTTGTAGAAAATATAGAGACAAGAGTCAGCCTACCTAGGACTTCTCAACAAACTTCTGTCTAAAAATAGTGTTTAAGGATGACTTGTCTGAAAGATCACTGCACTGATATTTTTAGAAAGAACCATAAACCAATAATCAAACTTGAACACACAATGCACTCAAAGGTCAGATGGTGTCAGACTGACTGCCTTTCTGTTTAAAATTTAAATTCCTTAGCCCATATTTGAACTCTTGTCTAATATGCTATTCTGTCATTTTCTGGTCTCTGAGTTTGACACTGTTCCAGGCTGGCCTGACAAGGCCAAGTGGCAAGTGGGCTGGGAGAATGCTTCATATTCAGCCTGACATACTAAGCAGGACCTCCTAACAGGGCCCTTACATCTGCACCCCTACACTCACCCCACGTCTCCACCCCCAGTGTGCATCCCTGATATGTGTGAGGAATGTTCTATGGATGTTAGCAGACGGAATCACATTCATAAGTTAACTCATTTCAGCTTAAGTGGATGTGTCCATGGGGATTGCCACCCACATCAGAAATTCTCTGGTTATAATAGTAATGGTTTTTCTTTCTTAAAAGAAATCCCATTTGGCTGACAATAAAAATTACTTAGAATTTCAATGTTTGTGATGCTGTCTTGAAAAGATCCCTGAGCCTTTTTAAATCCAATTTAGAACAAAGTCTATAATATGCAGAATGTTGCTTTCAATAAGAAAAACAGGCAAAATTTAACACATTGAATTCTAAGGAGGACATGATAAGTGCATTCACAGTCCCTGTGTGGGGGTTGATGCTATAGTGGCTGAGTGACTCAGAACAGCATTTCTCTCTGTGGGTGGTGGGTGGCAAGGAGTGTCTTGTGTGCAAAGAGCTAAGTGACAAACACATTTTTGGTCACAAAGCATGGATGGCATTTGTAAAGCCTTGGAACACAAAACAATCACACATAGACTGTACACATTTAGAAAAGAATCAGTAGTGTACATCTCACTATCTAGTTCGGCTTTCTGAATAGCCCAACCCATATTCCTCTCTTAATAACGGAAATTAGATCTGGGCAAATGGAAATTAGATCTGGGCAAACACAGACTGGCAGTGTATTTTAGCTTTTCCTTTTGCTTGTGCACCTGGGCTCTACCGAACACTATTATCATCCAGCTCCTTCATTTGCCCTGCAAGCTAGGCAAATTTCAAATTCAACTGGCTTTAGGTAACAAAGCAGGAGCTGCTTGACATGGTGATGAATAAATCTCAAATTTTCTCACTTCAAATTTTTCTAAAATTATGTGCATCTGTGTGTACCTGTGTGCCTTGAACTGTGAATGAGTGAGCACCCATGCATCTGGGGCCCAGAAGAGAGTTTTGGATGCCCCGAAGCTGGAGTCATAGGTCATTGTGAGCCATAAAAACATATTTACTTGACTAGTAAGCTCCCATTGTACCTTTATGTAGAAAATGAAGCACTAAATTCTGGGGCTGTGGAGAGAAATAGGGAGCCTTCTTGCTTCTAAGGAGTTTAGAAACCACTGACCGCTTAGCCTCTGATAATTTCTTGAAAACCAGTATGCTATGCTTATGCATGTCTTTCAGATAAGACAGAAAATTTAGACTACCTAGAACTTCAAACCTTCAAATCTATCAATATTGACTACAGTATAAGGTTACTGTGCCTAGGTTATGTTACTATTCATTATAGCACTAGGGGAATAAAATAACTTCTTCATAAACTGACAATGTAGACAATGCTGGATGAATTTTAGCCATGCTTTTCACTTTTTTTATAAATTTACAACAACTGATGGGTTTTCTCTTTGTATAAACATATATCTATTCTCCTGGGATTAAAAAAATAGTCAAAATGTACAATAGATGTCTATTTAAGTATTTAATACGGATCAAAAAAGCCTGGTAATCTATTATAACCCAGAAGGTTTTTTGTTTTGTTTTGCTTTGGTTTTTCGTTTGTTTGTTTGTTTTCAAGATTTTCAGTTGAATGTCAGCTGCTGCTAATATTTTTATGAGCTGGAGGGTACTAATTTTAAAGCCCCAAACATAGTTGCTGTTAAAGCATTTTCTTAAGCTTAGTAACAGTCATAGTAAATATTACTTGAAATTTTGTTGGCTTTTGTATTGACTTGGGTAGGGCCATTAATGGATAGCACTAGCCAATCCTTTGTCATGATTCTGTTAAAAGGTAGAGAGGTTGCCACATGTCATCCCTAATTGGTGTTATACTGAATTGGAAATTATAACAATTATTGTTACAATACAACTTTGAAAATTGGCCAGAGTTATTTCCCTATGTAGTGGCATCCTTTGTAGTACTGAAGTGGGTTAATCCTGAAAGCAAGTTAACAATAGTAAGGGTACCAATGAGGAAAACTTGCCAAAGATATATGACTGGGCTGCTTTTTAAAATACCAAGCTCAGGAATCAAATTCATGCAGCCTATTACTCTAGTGGATCTATCTTAGCTAAAGGATCCAAGAATCTCCAATGATAAATGTTTTCCCATTTCAATGAAATTATAGTGAGGAAGTTTCAATAAATAACAACTGGTTTGACCCTCACAGGCAGAAACTGGTCAATAATGACTGTAGGGATAGGAAAACTATCCACACCTTAAGGAATTAATATGTCCTATCTATAAATGCTGATTAAAAAGAAAAGGAGAAGCATAGGGCAGTTACAACAGCACAATCACATGTGACTGCTTGTTACTGCCTTTAATTACTCTATAGCTCATTCAAACAAACGTGTCCAGGACTGGAGAGATGGCTCAGTGGTTAAGAGCACTTGTGTTCTTGTAGAATACCCATGCTTGACTCCTAGCACTTCCTCTGCGGCTTGCAACAATCTGTAACTCCAGTTCCAGTGGCTCTGATAACTTCTGAGTTCCATAGGCTCCTGTACATATGTGGTGCACGTAAACTCAGGCACACTCCACCCCCAACACACACAACCAAAATAAATACATAATATTAAAAAATAAATGATGGTGTCTCATTTAATTCATGGATAATGAAATAATAAAATAATCCATGCATGCCAAATAATTTAAATTGACTTCTTTTTAAATCAGTTGGTTTGAGTAGTATCATTATTACTAATTTTCACATATTTCTCATGAACCCCATAACAAAATGTTACATAAACCTGAGTTTTGATGAGCTGGCCCACAGCAGCTACAAAGGAAAGAACTTTAGTTATCATTCGTTTGTTTTTTCTCTTGAACTTTATGCTGCATCAGCTTGAGGTCAATTCCAATGATGCATGAGTCTGTCTTTCACATCTTCATATTCAGTTCTTGTTCATCTATGCTGAATTCAAGTAATTCAAGACCTCTGGGGATTGACTGAGTCCTCTGGATTCTATGATTAAGAGTGAAGGTCACTCTGGATCTAGAAATATGGTATAGATCTAGTTTTCTTGTTCCTTTCTGCTCAACACAGCTATGATCCCTTAAAATAATGTGAAAGGTGATCAAAGGAGAAGTGTGAAATATGATCAGAAGACAGTAGTTTGGGACCCCAAGATTACAGAATACTTGTAGTAGACTATGCACCAATGTTACTCTCTTTCCAGAGAAAAGCCCATGGCAGGCTCTCCTGTATGTTCTTACACAACAGTGACCAAAATTGACTTTTGCTCTAGCAAAAGAAAGCAGCCCATGTAGGTTCATTTCTTTCCCTGGATCACACTGAAGTCTTTCTGACAGCCCTATGTGGGACTGACAACCACTAGTAACAGGATTAACCTGGGAACTGCCCTTGGAAATCAGTGGTTGAAGAGTCACTCTTGCTCACCACTGCATCTGAGACTCTTTTTATCTATGAGAAATAAGACAGATGGCAAGGCAGAGCTCTCAGGAGAGACTGGGACCTGGTCAGGAAAGTTCATCTGTTCTTACAGAGACTCTCCTCACCCACCCAGAGACGCCAGAATGGTAAGCAGAGGGGACAATAGGGAGATACCAATAGTGACACTTTTTAATTGAATTAAAACGGACTCTACAAAATCTCTTAGAAGGAATTTCCTAACTTACTTTACAAAGGCCAGCATTAGCCCTAACAGCAAGGCCAATGCCATAAAGTAAATGACATCAACAAAGCAGAACAAAAATTATAGACAAATGCAAACATTGTGAAAAGTGGTTAAGCAGACAAATTTCCAAAGTAACACATATAAAATGTACACTGTGACCAGGTGGCATTTATTATATAGGTAAGCAAGCTCATTGATAATTTTCTTTAAAAAGTTAATTTTATCTGTGAATGGAGAGATGGCTCAGTGGTTAGGAGCACTTGCCACACTTGCAGAGGACATGAGTTCAGTTCCCAGCACCCTCATGGTGGCTCACAGCTACCTATAACTCAGTTCCAGGGTACCCATTCCCTCTTTTGACCTTCAAGGGGATTGGACATGCACATGGTACAGAGACATACATGAAGGCAAAACACATATGTAAAAATAAAAGTAAACAAATCTTTAAGATGTTAGTTTTATCTACTTCATCAACAATCTAATAAAAGGAAACTCCTTTTACTTAACCAATGATGCCTTTTGCTATACAGAGCTTTTCAGAAGCTTTATGGAGTCCTATTTATTAATTATTGGTCTTAATGTCTATGCTACAGGTATGCCAAAGAGTTCAAGGCTATTCTTTATTTTCTCTTCTATCAGATTCAGGATATTGGGCCTTACGTTGAAGTCTTTGGTCCATTTGTAGTTCAGTATTGTGCAGGGTGATAGATATGGATCTATTTACATTCTTCTACATGCAGCTATACAGTTTAACTAACACAATTTGTTGAAGATGCTGTCTTTTCTCCAGTGTGCATTTTGGCTTCTTTGTAAAAAATTAGGTGTCTGTATGTGTATGGAGTTATGTTTGGGTCTTCAATTCTATTCAGTTCATCAGCATGTCTGTTTTTATGCCAATACCATGCTGGTTTTATTACTACAGTTCTGTAACACAGCTTGAAATCTGGAATAATGAATATTTCCAGCAGTTCTTCCATTATTCAGGATTGTTTTTTTTTTTTTTTTTAGATTTTATTTATTTTGTATACAATGTTCTTCCTAAATATCTGCCTGCAGGCCGGAAGAGGGCACCACATCTCATTATAGATGGTTATGAGCCATGATGTGGTTGCTGGGAACGGAACTCAGAACCTCTGGAAGAGCAGTCAGTGCTCTTAACCTCTGAGCCATCTCTCCAGCTCCCAGGATTGTTTTATCTATCCTGGGTTGGTATTGGTGGTGGTGGTGGTGGGGGGTGTTTGTGTGTGTTCGTGTGTGTGTGTGTGTGTGTGTGTGTGTGTGTGTGTGTGTGTGTGTATGTGTGTGTGTATGTGTGTGTGTTTCTATGTGAAGTTTAAGATTGTTTTTTTCAAGTTCTGTGAAGAATTGTTTTGGATTTTTGATGTGGGTTACATTGAATCTGTAGATTGCTTTTGGTGGGATGACTATTTTTACTATAGTAATCCTACCAATCCATTAGTATAGGAGATATTTCTTCTGAAGTCTTATCTGACTTCTTTCTTCAATGTCTTAACATTTTTATAATACAAGATGAAATGATTTCCCATGCTTGAGTTGGCTAGAGTTGTCCAAGGATGATATGTATAGGCTATTGTGAAAGGTATTGTTTCTTTGATTTCTTCTTAGGCTGTTTGTCATTTGTATATAGGACCCTGTCACGAAAGTGGTAAAATAATTTAGAGATTGAAAGAATACATTGCAAAATAATGCTGCTATGAACATTGTTGAACACATGTCCTTGTTGTATGAATATGCATCTTTTGGGTATATGCCTAAGAGTGGAATTGCTAGATCTTGTGGTAGACTGATTCCCATTTTCCTGAGGAACCGCCATGCTGATTTCTAAAGTTGCTGTACAAGTTGGCACTCCCACCAGCAGTGGAGGAGTGTTCTTCTTTCTCCACATCCTCTCCAGCATAAACTGTCATTGGTGTTTTTGATTTTAGCCATTCTAACAGGAGTAAGATGGCTGTTTTGATTTGCATTTCCCTGATGGCTAAGTATGTTGAGCACTTTCTTATGTAACT
This sequence comes from Cricetulus griseus, assembly GCF_003668045.3. Lineage (NCBI taxonomy): Eukaryota > Metazoa > Chordata > Mammalia > Rodentia > Cricetidae > Cricetulus > Cricetulus griseus. The sequence goes on along the minus strand of NC_048595.1, from coordinate 184,878,124 downwards.
TTCAGCCATTTTAGATTCCTCCATTGAGAATACTCTATTTAGTTCTGTATCCCCACTTTTTAATTGGATTAGTTGGTGTTTTGGTGACTAGCTTGGGAGCAACCTAGATGCCCCTCAACTGAAGAATGGATGGAGAAAATGTGGTACATTTACACAATGGAGTACTACTCAGTGGAAAAAAAAACAATGGAATCTTGATATTTGCAAGAAAATGGACAGAACTGGAAGAAACCATCCTGAGTGAGGTACCCATTCACAAAAAGACAAAAATGGTATGTACTCACTCATATATGGATTTTAGACATAGATCAATGGATTACCAGCCTACAATCCACACCACTAGAGAAGCTAGGAAACAAGGAGGAAGCTAAGAGAGACATACATGGTCCCCCAAAGATGGGGAAAGGGATAAGATCTCCTGGGCTAATTGGGAGCATGGGGGAGGGGTCAGGAAGTTAGAAGAAAGAGAAGGGAAGAAGAGGAGGGGAGAGGAGGACATGAGACAGCAGGAAGATTTAGGGGGAAGAATAGAGAAGAGAAAGAAAAGAGATACCATAATAGAGGGAGTTATTGTAGGTTTAAAGAGAATTCTGGCACTAGGGAAATGTCCAGAGATCTACAAGTTTGATCCCACACAACAATCTAAGCAATAGTTGAGAGGCTACCTTAAATGCCCTTCTCTGATAATAAGATTGATGACTACCTTATATGTCATTATAGAGCCTTCATCCAGTAGCTGATGGAAGCAGAAACAGACACCCACAGCTAAACACTGAGCTGAACTCTGGAATCCAGTTGCAGAGAGGAGTGATAAACAAATTGGTCAGGACCATACTGAAGAAACCCACAGGGACAGCTCACCTGACAAGGGGTTGCTCATTGACCCCAGACTGATAGCTGGGAAACCAGCATAGCACTGTTCCAGACCCCCTTAATGAGGATGCCAGTTTGAAGGTCTGGGCAATCTATGGGGCCTCTGGTAGTGGATCAGTATTTATCCATAGTACACAAATGGACTTTGGGAGCCCACTCCACATAGAGGAATATTCTCTCAGCCTAGACACATTGGGGGAGGGCCTAGGTCCTGCCCCAAATTATGTGACAGACTTTGATGATCCCCCATGGGAGTGGATAGGGGTGGGATGGGGGAGTGGAGTATGGGAGGACAGGAGGGAGAGGGAACTGGGGTTGATATGTAAAATAAGATTGTTTTTAATTTAAATATCAATTTATTTTTAAAAGACACAAGAATAAGTAAAAAGAAAGCTAAGAAAGGAAAAGTAAAGCTCTATTTTACTTTTGTATTGAACCAACTTATGACATAAATACTTGATACATGAAGTCCTCAGGGCCACCTTTACCCTCTTTTGATAATAATCAAGGTTACTGTAAGGAATAGTCCAAGGTGTGTCAAGCTGTCACCTGGCCAAAGTTCCTTTAAGAGTTTCACTATCAACAGTCTCAGGCAAGACATTTTGTTTGTTTTTTGTTTTGTTTCAGACAGGGTCTCTCTACATAGTCCTGTCTGTCCTAGAATTTACTATGTGAAACAGGCTGTCCTCAAACTCACAGAGATCTGACTGCCTCTTCCTCTAAAGTGCTGGGATTACAGGTATGTGCCACCATGCCTGGAACTCAAACATGACTTTTTTATATACTTTATAGGACACTGATTGCTGATCTCAGCTATCAACTTCATGAGGTCTAAAATCATGTGCATGTCTCTGGGAATGACTACAAGAGATTATCTTGATTAACTTGAGGCAAGAAGACCTGCCTTCTACTGTGGGTGTAACCAATCCATGGACTGGGATCATGACTTGTATAAAAAGGAGAAAATTAGCTGAACACAAGCATTTGTCACTCCCAGCTTGACAGTGGATGCAGTGTGACCAGCTTTCTCTTCAAGCTCCTTCCACCATGATTTCCCCACCAAGATAGACAGTATCTGGAAATGTGAGACAAAACAAACCCCTCCCTCTCCCTCCCTCCTTCCCTCCCTTCTTCCTTTTTTTCTTTTTTTTAGTATGAGAATACTTCTCTCTGTGTGTGTCTGTGTCTCTCTCTGCCACAGCATGCATATGAGGTCAGAGGACAGTTTTGTAGAGCCTGTCTCTCCTTCTACCTTTAACATGTGTTGTGGAGAACCAAAGATAAGTTGTCAGGCTTGCTTAATTGGGTAGCAAAGGCCTTTCTCATAGACTCAGCTCTTCCTTCCTTCCTTCCTTCCTTCCTTCCTTCCTTCCTTCCTTCCTTCCTTCCTTTTTCTTTTGGGATTATACATTGATTAGAACATTCTTTTCTTGCTATTTCCTACCTTTTCATACATATACCAATCCTAAATATTAACCCTTCCTTCTTAGATTGTATTTCTGGCAGTATTTTATCACTGTGACAGATCAGTAACTAGAAACCCAGTCTCTCATTTTCTCTTAGCATGAATTGGAAAGATAACTAAGAGAAGAAAGTGTAAAATATCAATTTAATTAACATTTTAAAAAGTAGATTAAAACTGATAAAAAAATACCCCAATAGTGTGTCAAATGGTAGATTAATGTGAATTTTTGCCATGATGTAATGTGATTTACACTGGGACTTAGTTCTGGGGTTTGGATTTTACTCATTTCTGATCTTTAGAAATGTATTTATAAGGACTTCAATATGCCATGGGGGAGGTCTGGGGTTGGAGAAAGATGCTAAACCAGCAGCAATTAAGTAATATTTGAGAGAGCCATGAAGACCAGAAATTATACACCTAATCACCTACCATTTGGAAATGGCTTTGTGTCAGCCAGCACTCTCAGTATTTCTATCTTCAGAGTCAGTGAACAGCAACTCTGTCCTCAGAAGCACAGATACAATGAGCAATGGGCATGACGCCATACAGTCTCTCTACAGACAGCATCTAGTTATAACCAACCATAAGAGAATTGTCAGCCCACCGGAGGCAAAGCAAATGCAAGAGGCCACTCAGCATCCAGCATGGGAAGACGTTAATAACAAGTGTATGTGTGTAAGTGTATGTGAATACTGGAGGTTTTGCAGTTGGTACTATTTCATAGGCATTGCAAATTCCATTTCTGTTTGACCTTCACCACTCTTTTTTTTTTGGATCCTTTAAAGCAGTGCACCACAGCTTTTGAATTCTTGAGCTAATTAGATTAGAATGAAATAGTTACCCCATTTTCAGAGAACAATTTCACTAATAAGAAAAATAAAAGGACCCTATCTTCAGGATTTCTGCTCTGAAAAAGGACATTATAAGAAGGAGCATCTTCTTATCCCTTAAAAATGTAGAGGGAAGAGAGTTCATCATGAAGAGCACCAATTTTGAGAATTTTTTTTCCTGGAATTTTGTTAATACCCAGAAATAATCTTGTGTGGTTCTGAGGCACATTAAACAAATGGTGTGCTATGGAGCTACTGTTTAAAAATGAAGGATCCTGCAAGATGATTTATGCCACATTAGTAACTTAGTATCGGCCATTGTAGGAATATAACATCATAAAAATAAGCAAATTCCCCCATTACCTATCTGTCACATGGGTGGGGAGAGATGTTCCCATCACCATCCACACCTGAGACAGGTGGTGAGAGAGCTTGCCCTGAGGTCATAAGAGCAGGAGAGCTGCACCACTCAAGAGAGCTGGCCTTGCACACCTCGCCTGGGCAGCACAATAGAGCCAGTCCTGTTGTTGTTAAGTGTGGTTGAGCCAGCCCTGAAGTTGTGAGCATGGGAAAGCTGTCCCAATTACTAATCTGTCATGTGGCATGGAGGCATGGGTGGGTGGGGGAGAGATGGCCCCACCATCAACACTTGAGGCAGGTGGGAGAGCTGATCCTGCCCCTCATCAGCTGCAACATTCAAAAGAGTGGCTGCTTTCCCACACCAGGGCAACACAGTAAAGCCGGCCATGACTGTATAGGTGTGGGAAAACCAACCCTGAGGATGTGAAAGCAGGAGAACTGGCCCCACCCGTTGCTTGTCGCTGCAAGGGGTAAACAAGCCAGGGCAATGCAGGAGAGCTTCCCATGGTGGTGAGGACAAGAGGGAGCTAGCAGGCTAACCAACTTTGCAACTACCCAGGCCCAGAACCAGGGTTATATGTTAGCCCACCCCAACATCCACCCATCTGGATCTGTTGGAGTTTGTGAAGGGGCTTGTCTAAGGACAATTTTGAACTTTCTAATCTTGAGGAAGGATGAAATGGACCCCTCTTTATGGACCCTGACAGGCAAAGAGACCAAGAGTGAGCCAGCCAGACACCAAGAGAAGAACTAAGACAGTCACAGCCAAAACAGCTGAGTTATATAGGGGTGAGAAGCTGGGAGAAGGGAAGTAGAAGACCAACTCCTCAGAGAGAGAGGTTTAGGGTAGGGGCGGGATGAGAATTGCTGCAGCCACAGGTACTGATGCTGCAGCATCAGTACAGGTACAGATGCTGAGAGAGCTGTCCAGTGTTGCTTGAGATGCTAATTGGTACCTCAGTTGACCATTAGTCCCCTACATCTTTGAGGCCTAACAAAACTGCCACAGACAGTTGGTTCATAGCCCTTTACTACAAGCTGATAATGTGGATTTTATTATTACTCTCGGTTCTCATTGTAATTTTTTTTTATCTTGTCCAGAGTCATATACCAATATCTGCACTGATAAAGACACTTAGGTTTTTAAATTTTAACTTTAAAATAACTCCTAGTATAGCATGTTTAGGAAAGAAACATTCACTAAGATTGGCATACAGCCAAAATTGATTCTGATGTGTCCTTTGCTGTGATAGAATGCCCAGAACTGTGTCATTTATAAATGTCAGAGATTTCTTTCTTATGGTCTGGAAGCTGAAAAGTTTAAGGTTGAGTTGAAAAGTCCAAGTTGCTGCTGTTACAGAAGCCCTGAGTCTACTTCCCAGCACTCTCATGGCAGTGAGCTCACAACACTTGTAAACCCAGTTCTAGGGGATCCAATACCTTTAACTGACATTCTCAGACATCAGGGACATATATGGTACAAAGAAGCTATACACCTAAGTTAAAACAAGCTAATTGTCTTAGTTTGGGTTTTTATTGCTGCAAAGAGACACCATGACCACAGCAACTCTTACAAAGAAAACATTTAATTGTGGGGCTCATTTACAGTTCAGAGGTTCAGTTTATCATGGTGGGGAGCATGGTGGTGTGCCAGCTGAGAGTGCTACATTTTGCAGACAACAGGAAGTAAACTGACTCATTGGGTGGTATCCTGAGTATTTGAAGTCTCAAAGCCCACCTCCACAGTGACACACTTCCTCCAACAAGGCCATACCCACTCCAACAAAGTCACATCTGCTAATAGTGCCACTCCCTATGAGATTATGGGATTATGGGGGCCAATTACTTTCAAACTACCACATTAATAAGAATAAATCTTAAGATAAGAAAGAACTGTGCCAAATAAAAAGCAAACTAATTTTAAGATATGAGAGAGATCAAGGAGGGAGGGAGGAGAGGGAGAGAGAGAGAGAGAGAGAGAGAGAGAGAGAGAGAGAGAGACTATGAGACTATTGAATGTTGACTCAGGCCCAGGGAATAGTATTTATCTCAACCAAGGCTTTAGTTTTCTATGAACTAGTGCTCAATCAGGAATTGCTACTCTAGGCGTTTCTTATAGGTGACTTCATAAAGGAATTTTTTAATGTAAAGTAGGAAATGTGGAAAGTGAATGTAGAAGTTAGTAATTATGAGTAGCTGCAAGAAGCTGAAGTTGCTTCTGAGCTTGATTGCTTACTTATGGAATGCCCCATTCAAAGGTCACCTTTGCAATTCATGTCCTGCTACAACCACACTTGGGTGTGGTTTTCAGGGCAGGACAGGAAAAGCAGAGTTAAGGGGAAAAGTGTTCTCTGCTTTTATTCCAGTGAGGGAGGTTCCTGAGATTCTTGATGGAGGATTTGAACCCGAGGGTGATCTGGAAATTAACTTAGGCTCCCAAAGTGGGATTAAAGCAGAGTTAATCTCCAACACTCAGATCTGACATAATTTCTGATGTAGGGATTCCAATGGCTTCCAGAAATGCTTTGCAACCATTCACTGTAAACCAACCGGATCGTGCACAGAGCTCTTCAGGATGGGCTCCAAAAGGATCTAGGAATCCATAATTTGTAAAAAGCCTTGGATTGAAAGGTTTTTAAAAAATCTTAAGTGTTTCACGAGATCCACAAAAATTTACTCTGGAAATGAAATGGGTTCAGGAGACATTTAAAGGTTAATGTGGTTGAATTGCTTGCATATGGGCCCACATGAAATATATGTTATTAAATATGTGGGTTTGTGGGCATGTGGGATCTGTGTGTGTGTGTGTTGGGTGATGGTAGTAGATAGATAGCATACAAAACAAATGTGATGCTAAACTACTTATCTATGTAGTACAACAATAAATACATAGTATTTTATGTGTTAGACTATATATGGAATAATTATATATACTACATTCTATAAACTGTTTATTAAATCAATGTGCTTTATACACATATGAATTTAGAATGTCAGTAGCTATAAACTTATAGCAGTTCCTTTTGTGTCTACCTCATCCCAAATGAATCTTGGTTCATACTAGCTTTACAGGATGGTGGTAGCCTTACACCACATTAAAGAACCCTTGGAACATATAATCTACTTGGAGACAGTAGAGACACATATGGAAACAGCACTACTGAGACCACAATGAGGAACCATAAAAGGGGACAAGCATGTTTGTGGCAAGAAGAGAGTAGAAATGAGAGATTTGTTGAGACAGTATGTCTATAGTATGCCACCACACCATTTTGAAACACACTCTGTGTTTAGGAGCATAGACTCGGTAACCCATGGAGATTTCATTTTAATCAGATTCCTGAGCCAGGAGACCTGGCAAAGATTTATTTGGTTTTCGTATTTTCATTTCCCAGCTGTTAGAATCCCTATTGCTCTTATTTACATACAAAGTCTCTATATTAAATCAAGGAAATTTTCTAAAGGGGATAGTCAAAAAAATAACTAAGAAGCCTTGGAATCTTAGCACACTTCCAAGGACACAGTTTCTTGCCCTCTGTTCCTCCATGTCCCAAGCACTGGGTATGACACTGAGTCTCCTCATAAGAGAGCTGATGTGGCACTCGCTGAAGCTGGCATAACAGAACAAGGAAGGCGGGAGGCAGCTTTCTCCACAGCAAAATCACACCCTGTCTTTAAGAGGTGACCTTGATGGGTGGCACTAAATTGTCTGGGCAGGAGGAACCCTCCCTAACTTCATCTTCCATGTGGACTGCAGTGCATGGGGAACTGCTTTTGACATTTGGCAACCTTCATTTAGTCTACTAAAGAGCTATTGGTTTTGAGAAAGAAAATGGTTATGTAATTCTTTCTCTTATATACAAAACATACATTCATGTTAATTAAAATATACTCTGCATCAAATCTCTCTCAAGACACGTCTGGTTATGCTGCCATGTGTAGTATTGTCCGTCCACTTACTATAAGCCTTCTCACTAGCTGCCCTTTGTGGTCTAAAATCATCACAACAGCTGGCAAGATGGTCTTCAGTGTAAATCAGATAATATCTAAGCCATCCTTAAACTGTCCAGTGGCTTTCCTTTATTCTTCCCATTTGTAAGATGATCTGAGAAAAGTACCAACTTGTTGGGAATTTTAAAAAGATTCAAGGAGTGCATGTGGAGTATTTTATAGGTGTCTGCATATAGTGGGCACCTAATTAATATTTAAATTTAGCATTGCCATTATTTCTTAGGGGTGTTGATAAGATTTATTTTATACTTCTCATTCCTTTTCATTACTAGTGGTGGTATACAAAAATGACCCCAGCATGTTTTGGAGCAATATATAGAGAGCACGCCTCATAAAAAAAAAAAAAAGCAGTCTCCTCTGCAAATGCTTGCCCATGCTTGTTTCTTTATGGTTTAAGCTGGTCTGTGTTTGTTTTCTCTGACTGGAATACCTCAAATTGACAGCACATTTCTCCACATTGGAGACACTATCCTAAACATAGTGTGGTTGTTCTCAAAGACAAGTGCAACTCTTCTTAAGGTGTCTCTCAGGAAGTCCTACTGTGAAATCTAAAGGTGGCACAGTTAGGCCAAACTAACCTAAGCACTGTCCAAATTTTGAAATATAACTAACAATAGTTATAAAATACACTAAATCGTTACATAAGCAGAAATCTCTATAAATCTAAGCATACATTTGAGATTCTGTGTGTGCATGTATACATGTGTATACACAAACACACACATACACACACACCATAGCAAGAAAAATAAAGGGAGAATAAATAAAAGTGGAAGAATCAAGATTATACCAGAGTTGATGGCTAAAATGCATGTGATAAGGTACATGAACTACCTAGAAGTAGGCTGCAGGCTGCAAGCTTCCTATCAGCTTGTGCACCCGAATAGATGTTGTAGTCAAGGAATTAAAACAAACCATCTGTTTGAAAGGATTGTAGTCATTTTAGGTTGTCACTTGAAAAGTTTGTTCTTTCAGTCCTCATGATGAGGTTATGGTACCATGCAGTGTCATCCTCACAAACACTCCTATAGCTGGTGTGATGGGATAGAATTGCACCAGAAATCCCAGCTGAGGGGGTAGAGACCAGAGGACTATGTAGCAGGCACCTGTTTCAAACAAACCAAACAAAAGCTTCCTATAGTAACTGCCATAGTGTGTTTCCTAGGACTGTTTCTTCTGTTCCTCTGGCAGCTACAGTGACAACAAAGGGGCACAGGAAAAATAAAGCACATCTTGTTGAGGAATGCTCCTTGGGCAAGAGAGAGATACAACATCATATTAGTGAGATATGACATATGTCTGACTAAATGCAAATGTATATTTGACACTAAAAATAGAGGGGCGGCACTTTTTAAAAGGAAAGAAAGGAAGGAAGGAAGGAACAAAGAAAGAAAGAAAGAAAGAAAGAAAGAAAGAAAGAAAGAAAGAAAATACTCTACAAAGGTATTTTTCCACTCAGTTTTTTGGTAAGCTTAATGTGACAAAGCAGTTTATAGTAATATAATAGTCCCAGAGACTTCTCTTGATACCTAATGGCAGAGCAGACCCATTAATTTAATAGGCACTATTTTATCAGAGCTTAGCTTAAGTAAGACATGCTAGGATAGCTACTATCTAATCTCAACAATGCAACCTCCCACTGAATGCTGAAGCACGAAGCAGTTGAATAGGACACTTGGGGTTGAAATCCATTTAAAATGGAGGACTGTTTGCTAAAAATAATTATTGGGCTGGCCTGATGGCTTAGTGGATTAAGATGCTTGCCACCAAATCTGAAGATCTGAGATTGATCCCCTGGGACTCACATGTACTACAAGTTGTCCTTAGACCCTCACTTGCACTCATGTACACACAAACACACACAAGTAAATAAATAAATAAAATAATTAATTTTTAAAAATTAAGAGCTGGATCAGCAGTTAAAGTAGTTGCTATAAAGACAGCAGAGGTGAAGAGTTCTGATCCCCAGAAGCCGGCTAAAATTCTTGGTGGGTATTGTAGCCCATCTGTAACTCTTATGCTCAGAAGGCAGAGAAACAAACCCACTGGGGTAAACTGGATGATATCTATGTGGTGATATCTTGCACAAATAAAGCCTGTCTGGGGGTCAGAGAATGGAACTTGCCACTAACTAACTGTAGAGGTCTGCAGGTCTGTGCAGACAGGCAGGAAGTGATGTAGCTGGGCAGAAACTACCACTAGCTAACCATAAAGGTCTGGAGGTCTGTACAGACAGGCAGGAAGTGACATAGCTGGGCAGTAACAGTATATAAGCAAATACAAACAGGTAATCTCTCTCTTCTCTGTAGTCTCTGTAGAGACACTTAGGAGGTAAGGTGTGATGTGGCTTGCCCCTTCACTCTGATCTTGCAGCATTTCTCGATATATCTGACTTTGGCCTTTTGTTATGTAGACCAATTAAGGACTCCATTTTACAATACTATCAGCTAGCTTTGGGTTCAGTTGAATGACACTGCTTAGAAGAATAAGGTAAAAAAAAAAATAATTGTGCTTGGGTCTATGATGTTGTCTAGGTCAGGGCTGCTGCTAGGGCCATGTCTGGGTCCAAGGCCTTACTGAAACCAGGATCTGTGTTGATGTCCATGTGAAAGCCCTGCTAATGCCAGGGACCTGGGCTACCACCTGAGGCTATGTTGCTGTCTGAGGGCCACGATGCTGCCTCAGAGGCTATGACCATCTGAGTGGCCTGTGCTACCTCCTGGGGTCATAATGACATCTGAACCCAGGCTTCTGCCTAGGGCCATGTCTGGGTCCATGGTTGTACCATGGCTGGGGTCTGTGTTGAGGTCCATGGACCATGTTGCTACCAAAGATCACACGGAAGCCCAGAATCTAGGCTGCAACCAGTGGCCATATTGGTGTCTGAGGGCCATGCTGCCACCAGGGCCATGCTGATCTGGGTGGCCTGTGCTGACAACAGGGTCATGGTGTCATCTGGGCTGGGTTACTGGCTAGGGCTATGTCCGAGTTTGTGGCCCAGCAGCAGCCAGGGGCTGAGTTGATGTTCATGACTCCTAATAGTACAAAGCACTGTACAGATGCCCAGGGTCTGGACAGCCACCTGAGGCCATGTTGATATTGGAGGGCCGCAGGGGACATACTGATTAGGGTGGCTTGTGCTGCCACCAGGGCCACGGTGATATCCAGGTCAAGCTGCTGTTGAGGGCCATGTCTGGGTCTGTGTTCCTGCTGCAACTGGGATGTGTGATTATGTCCATGGCCCATGTTACCACAGGGGGTTATAGGAACCATGCATGTTGAAATCTGAGGGTCATTCTGAGCTCTCCACCTCCCCAGCCCTCACTGGCCATAGAATAGCTGACCCTGACCCTCTTTGGTCACTGTAGCAGAAGAGCTAGCTCCTGCACTCCAGAGAGATGGTCCCCCCTCTCACCATGGGCAGAGGTTAGCTGGCTCTGCTCCTTGCCTGAGAGGCACAGTCCCAGTGGCCAGGACCAACCAGTTCAGCTACCATGCATCTACCCTATCTATGACCTCCGGAGTGTGTGAAGGGACTGGTCCTGTGGAACAATGACCGCAGGATCCATGACTCTGAGCAACAGCAAGATATCCAAGAGGAGTTTCGATGAAGGTCCAGTGACAATGGTGTGCCACAGGCCTTGAACCAGACCAATGACTCATTGCAATGAACATTTTGTGGGTGGGGCTGATTGTAGCAAAGGGTGTATTGTGTGACACACTGCAGCTCCCGATGTCACTAGGATGAATGAAGAGGTATTGGAAAGTGAGGTGAGGTTTTTGGTTTTGTTTTAAATTAATTTTGGGGTGGGAAGATGCTGGGGGGAGGGTGAAGGGCAGACATGGAGGGGTTAGAAGGTGAGCAGGATTGGGATGCATGATGTGAAATTACCAAAGAATCAATAAAGAATTACATTACAGGAAAATTGTGAAAGATTCCAGACATCAGCCTCAGATCTCCACACAGATGTGAGTGTGTACCCATGTGTATGTATGCTACACACATCCACGTGAAAAGGAAAGCTACTAAAAACACAAAAATAATTAATGATTGAATACAAATATGGCAGAAAAGATCAAATATATAACTAAACCATTATTCTACAACTAATAGTACTTGAAATTCTTTAAGATTTATTGTTTTTTTTGTCTTAAAAATCTGTGATTTCATTTTTTTGTGTTCATGCAGTACAGGCTACCCAGATCAACATGGCCCTGGTGGCAGCATAGCCCTCAGACATCAACATGGCCACTGGTTGCAGCATAGACTCTGGGCGTCCATGTGACCTTTGATAGCAACATGGGCCATGGTCCTCAACACAGACCCCAGCCATGGTACAACCATGGACCCAGACATGGCCCTAGGCAACAGCCTGGGTTCAGATGTCACTATGGCCCTAGGTGGCAGCACAGGCCACTCAGCTGGGCATAGCCTCTGAGGCAGCATCGTGGCCCTCAGACAGCAACATAGGCCCAATTGGTAGCCCAGACCCCTGGCATTAGCATGGCTTTCAGTGGTATCAGAAGCCATGGGCATCAACATAGACCCTGGCTTCCATAAGGCCTTGGACCCAGACATAGCCCTAGCAGCAGCCCTGGCCTACACAACATCATGGGCCCAGGCACAATTATTATTATTATTATTTTTTTTTACCTTATTCTAAGCAGTGTCACTTAACTGAACTCATAGCTAGCCAATAGTATCACTATCCAGTTTACTCCAGGGGGTTCATTTCTCTGCATAATGACAATCATCCCATAAATAGTCAGAAGAGTAGCAGTGTGAGATGTGATGATGGGTGCAGAATTTAGAGTGGTGTGGTACTGGCTTTTAATACAGAAGCAAGGGATACTGGAAGCCTCTAGAAGCTGGAAACTGCAAGCAAATGAGTTCCCTCTTACAGCCTCCAAGAAGGAACATAATCTTGTGAATGCCAGAATTTTAGATGAATGAGAACCATTTGTGTACTTCTAACCTCCAAACCATGAACTACTAAATTTACATTCTTTGAAGCTACTAAGTTTTGGGTCATCTACAGCTGTAGGGAAATAATATAGTGCTGTGCTATATTTGGAGTCTAAAATATTCAGCTTTCCTCTGAGTCTTTTCAGTGAACCAAGCTATAAAACACTTGTGAGACCATGATAATATTCACACTTCCAAATCAAATTTAGTTCCTCTCTCTTAATTTGTATGCAAAAGGTAACTTAGACAAATGTATACATCAAATCTGGCTGTTGGAACTGGAATTGAGAATTTTGCCTAACCATCAGTGCAATTTGCTACATGAAACATCACAGGGAGGGAAAGATATAAAATCCCATCTCACCAAGGAAGAAATACTGACTGATGCAATGGTTTTAAAGTGAATGTCTCTGTGCTGGTTAGTTTCTGTCAACTTGACACAAACTACAGTCACCTGTAATGGTCTTGCTTTCCTTTGCATATGACTTGGTAAGTTTTAGAAAGTTATAAATGCTTCTCTGTGCATTCTATTGTGTAGTCTGTACTAGAACTTTCCATTATTTAAATAATCTTTAAACACCATGAGCACAGAAAATGAAGGTGTTCATTATCCCTCCCCCAAATATCAATTCCATAGTTTTTGGATAACAATAAGTAAATCAGGTAAAATCCCAGACAAATAATTCAAAGGAATATTCCCCAAAATACTTAGTGAAATAAAAAAGGATAGAAATAATCTTAAAAATGAATTATAAGAGAATACAAATAAGCAACTGTGAAAAGGAAAGTCAACACAGGGACTTGAAACAGGAATTCAACAAAGCAAAGTTTTACTGGAAGAATCAAATTGAAATTTGGAAACGAAAAGCTCAGTCAAATAAAAGACTCAGGAGAAGACTCACCAGTAGGATAGATCACGTGGAGGTCAGAAGGTCAGGAATGGGAGACAAAATAGACAAATTAGAACGTTCAACTCTGACAAAGCTAAAAATAAAAAAGTATGATAATATGAAATCTATAAAATAGCATTAAAAGACCAAATCTATAAATCACAGGGCTAAAAGAAGAGAGGAACTTAAGGCTAAACACAGAAACAATATTCAATAAAACCACAGTTGAAGAATCCCCAAATCTAGCATGATTACAGCCCAGACTTGTGAGGCATTTAGAACACCAAACAGACAAGACTAGAAAGAAACCTCCCCAGATTATATTGTAACATTAAAAGCATTAAACACTAAACATAGAGGAAAAAACAGATTGATAGATGCAATAGAGAAGCGCTAAGTTGCAGAGAGATGAACCCTTCATAACCACAGCACACTCCTCAACACAAAACCGAAAAGCTAGTAGAGAATGGTGCACTGTATCCCACGCACTAAAATACAATGGTAGCCAGGCTATACTATTATATCCAGCACCATGTCTATCATTGTTGGAGAAAGGAGAACTTTCCATGACAAAACAAACTAAAGGAATTCATGACAGCCTTATCAGTACTATAGAAGATATCTGATGGAACCCTTAAGACTGAAGAGAAAATCCAGGAAGCTATAGGAAAGACTGAAGTTGGCTAGAAGAGTAGTAAGAAAATGAGGCATAGGAAGACATCAAACATCACATCAACAGAATGACAGGGACTGGCGCTCAAATTTCAATGATAACTTTGAATATTAATTGCCTAAATTCCCCAATCTAAAGATTAGCAGATTTAAATTTTAAAAAATGGATTTAAAAATCAGGATCCATCTACTTGTTGCCTCTAAAAATGTGCCTCAACATCAAAGACAAATGTAAGTTTAGGATGAAGGGACCAAAAAAGATATTCCAAGAAAATGGGTCTAGAAAGCTAGTGAAGATTGCTGTTTGAATACCCAACAAAACAGACTTCGAACTAAAATATGGCAGAAGAGATGAAGGTCAGTCTCTACTGAGAATATTGCAATTTTGAATATATGCATGGTGAACATTTGTATACCCAATTTTATAAAATAAACAGTAATGGATGTAAAGGCACGGATTGACCTAATATAATAATAATGGGTGTCTTCCAACAAACCCTTCTTACCAATAGGTAATCTTGACAAAAAATAATCAGAGCAACATTTGAGTTAATGTTATCATACATCAAATGAACCTAACAGCCATCTACAGAACCTCCCACACAAACACTATAGAACATACATCTTTCTCATCAGTCTATAAAAATTTCTATAAAATGGGTCGAATAGTAGGATACAAAGAAAATCTTAACAAATATTGTGTGGTGATATATTGCTTATGATTTATTAAAGCCACTGGAGATCAAAGGAGAAAGAAGATCAATAGTTTAATGTTAGCTTGAATTTCTTGAGGCAAATGGTCTATCAAAATTAAATCAAGATGTGATAAACAACTTAAATAGAGTTATAACAAGAATGAAATAGAAACAGTAATAAAAAACAATTTTATAGCTAAGAATTTCCAGGTCCCGATGAATCCACAGACTTTTAAAGGAGAACTAACACCAATGTTTCTTTAACTACTCCTAAAACAAAAAAGGGGATAAATGCTACCAAGTGTGTGTGTGTGTGTGTGTGTGTGTATGTGTGTGTGTGCGTGCGTGTGTGTAATGGAACCAGTATCACCCTGATCTAACAACCAGATAATGATAGGACAGTAAAAGAAAATTATAAGCCAATCTCCCTGATGAACATAGATGCAAAAATTGTCAATAAGATACTTGCAAATTGAATTTAAGAACTCTTCTAAATGATCATTTACCATAATGGAGCTGTCTTCATTCCAGAGATACGGGAATGGTTCAACATATGCAAACCAGTAAATGTCATATACCACATAAATGGATTCAAGGATGATCACATGATCATCTCAGTACATGTAGTCAAGGCTTTTGATAAAACCCAACATCCTTTCATATAAAAGCCTTAAAGAGACTAAGAATATAAAGAATATATCTCAGTGTAACAAAAGTTATATATGACAAACCTATAGTTAATACCTGGGGAGGAATCCTCAAAGCATTTCCACTAAAATCAAGAAGAGAACAAAGGTGTCCACTTACTTTTTTATTAAATATTTTTTTTTAATTTTAGAAGCACTCTTATTTACATATCAATCCCCCATTCCCTCACCCTCCCATCCTCTCATGCTCCCCACCAACCCCCCAGCCCACTCTCCCACCCACTCTCCAGGGATAGTGAGGCCCTCCTCAAGGGACCATCCAAGTCTATCACATCATTTGGGGAAGGGCCTAGGCCCTCCTTCCCATATCTGGGCTGCAATAGTATCCCTCCATAGGGAATGGGCTCCCAAAGTCCATTTGTGCTCTATGGATAAACACTGGCTCCACTGTTAGAGGTCCCATAGACTGCCCTGGCCTCCTAGCTGGCACCCACATTCAGAGGGTTTGGTTCGGTCCAATGCTAGTTCCCCAGCTTTACGACTAGGGTCTCCGTGCTCTCACTAGGTTAGGTCAACTATTTCTGCAAGTTTCTCCAGGACAGTCTTGGCTCCTTTGCTCATCCCTCCTCCCTCTCCACAACTGGATTCCAGGAGTATGGCTCAGTATTTAGCTGTGGGCACCTGTTTCTGCTTCGATCAGCTACTAGATGAAGGCTTTCAAGCAGAGGACAGAGGGCGGAGGGGGTTGTCCACTTATTATACTCCTATTCAACATAGTGCTGGGGATCTTAGCTATAGCAATAAGATATGAGAAGGAAATGGAAAGGAGACAAATAGAAAAGAAAGAAGTCAAAATATGCTTATTTTAAAATGATAAGATTTTATCCATAAGATATCCTAAAGCAGTGGTTCTCAATCTTTCTAATGCTGATACTCTTTAATACAGTTATGGCCTGGTGACCCCCAACCATAAAATTATTTTTGTTGCTACTTCATACCTGTAATTTTGCTACTCTTATGAATTGTACTGTAAGTATCTATATTTTCTGATGGTCTTTGGTGATCACTGTGAAAAGGTCATTTAACTCCCAAAGGGGTCACAACCCACAGGTTGAGAACCACTGATCTAGTTACTCAAAAAATAATGCCAACAATTGACAAATGAAATTTCATGAAATTAAAGGCTTCTGCACATAAAAGAAATAACCAGGATAGATACAGTCTACAGAATTGAAGAAAAATTTTTGCTGTTATACCTCTGACAGAACATTAATGTCTAGTATACATAAAGAATGAAGAAAGGCCAAACATCAAGAAATCAGACAACCCAATCAATAAATAGACAAATGAAATGAGCAGACATTTCTCAACAGATAAAGTTCAAATGACCAAGAAACAGATGAAAAAAGTTCAATTTTACTAGCCAGTAGAGAAATGAAAAGTAAAACAAAATTGAGATTGCTTTTAACCCTAGTCAGAACACCAGTCATTAAGAAAGTAAATAACAGTCAAGCAGTGGTGGTGCACTCCTGTAATCCCAGCACTTGGGAACCAGAGGCAGGCAAGTCTCTATGGGTTCGAGGCCAACCTGGTCTACAGAGCAAGTTCTAGGACAGCCAGGGCTACACAGAGAAACCCTGTCTGGCAAAACAAATAAATAGCAAATGCTAGAGAGAATACAGATGAAGGCTTTTGGGAATATAAACAAATGCAGTCACTATGGAAATCTGTGAAGCTGTCTCTCAAAGAACTAAAAAAACCCAAACCAACTAGCCAATCAACCAAACAAACAAAAAGCAGAACTACTATATGACCTACTCATACCATGCCTGGCTATTTTCCTAAAGGGATACAAATCAGTGTAGTATAGCCTTGCACAGCAATGTTTATTACAGCACTATTCAGAATTAGCTAAACTACAGAACCAGGCTACACATCTGCCAACAAAAGAATGGATAAAGGAAATGTGGTATATACAGAATGGAATTTCTTTCAGCTGTAAAGGAGAAAGAAGTTTTATGTCATCTGAAGGAAAATAGATGCAGAAGTAGAGAATTATAAAGTGGATTAACTTATTCTCAGGACGATGTCTGTGTTCTCTAGATGTTATGTAGACAGATAAAATCGTATATGTGCATGTGATATGAAAGCAGAGGCAAAACTGCCTTGGGGGACAGGGGGTTAACAGGAGATAAAAGGTGAGAAGGGGTTTGGAGATGGGTAGTGGCTATGCTGAATGTACAGTGTATACCTGCAGGAAAATGACCTTACAGTATCCAATAGAATAAAATTTAAAAATTTAACAAGTCATTTTATATTGACAAGATCAAATTATTATTTCTTTTCATCTACTAATTGCAATCCTAGTATTTATTACAATTTTTATGACTTTGCTCAGTGTTTTGAGCATAGTAATCATAAATCATTATTAACACTTAGTCACATGAAAGTGAGTTTACTGATATCTGGAAACATATTTATGGTAACCTTGATCATGAATTGTAGAGTTCCCTGTTCAAACCACTTACAGATTTCCAGTGAAAAACTAATGTGTAATCAAAATACATCAGAGGGAGGCCCAGGACTGAATCTTCTGTTTGTAGCGCCAGTATTCTACAACTAGATTGTCTCAAATATCCCCTAACAAGAACTGGTTTTGTTAGGGAACTTGCAAAACCAAATTTAAGCAAACCAACAACTTGCTACACCATCTCCAAGTGCCCAGATGGCAACAAAATATTTACAGTACAAGCTCGGTGGTGGTGGAACATGCCTTTAATCCAAGCACTCGGGAGGCAGAGGCAGATAGATCTCTAAATTCAGGGCCAGCCTGGTCTACAAAGTGAGTTCCACGATAGCCAGGGCTATACAGAGAAACCCTGTCTAGAAAAACAGAAAACAAACAAACAAACAAACAAACAAAGACATAGTACCTAGTAAAGAAGCCAGTTGATTTTTTTCCTCTTTAAAAGGTTTATTTTGCATTTTGTTTTCTATAATGCTTATGCATTTGTCTCTCTCTGTCTTTCTCTCTCTGTGTGTGTGTGTATGCAGGTGCTTGAGGAGTTCAGAAGAGGGTGTTGGATCTCCTGAAGCTGGAGTTACAGGTGGCTGTGAAACCCCTGATGTGGGTGCTGGGATCCAAACTCAGGTCTTGTGCAAGAGCAGCATACTCTCTTAACTGCTGTGCCACCTCTTCAGCTCCAGTTGGTATTTATTGATCAGTTAGACTGTAAGTTAGAACAGAAGACTGTAGGAAACATAAGGGACTGAGATATTGGACTATATTGACTTTCATTATCTTAAATATACATTGATAAATATACACTTATACATATGAAAGTAACAGTTCCAGAAAGCAGCAAGTGTTGGTAGTGGGCTAAAACTTGTTTTCTGTTAGATCAGGTTACTCAGGCTGGCCGAACACAAAGCCTTAAGTCACAGTCCAAAGGGTTAGGCCTGCAACTGGCAGGGTTTCAGTACGAAGCTGAGGTAGACTGCCTGGTGACAGGATGCAGCTGCATTGGAACACAAAGCATTGGCAGGGTGTGATCAGCTTTGTCAATTATCAGAACACAAGCCAGAGTCCAGACGGACGGGTGGCGATTAGAATGGAGCAAGGCTAAATTCAAAAGTTCACAGGGTAGAGTCAGAGCTGGCAAAGAGAAGCCGATGCATGTCTTCTCCCTTTGTCCCTCCCCAACCTTAAGGCATTCCTACAGGAGGCAGGGCCCTCGCTGCTGAGCAAAAAAAAATGTGGAGAAGTCATCCAAAGGAAATCAGAGTGCACCTAGGAAATGATATCCAGGTGGGGGTCAGACAATAAGACCATAAATGTTCATATACACATACGAAAATCAAGACTAATAGGGCTTGAAGCAAGTTCAAATGATGTTTTAACATGGGCGCTAACAGTTTAAGACCATACATCCAATTCTAAGGCTTAGAATTTTACACTAGGAATATCTTGGAACTTGATATTTTCAACTTCCAATTACTATTCATGTTGGGTTGAAGAAAAGAGATTCCTGGGGGCTTGTGGTGTCTAATAACAGGCATCTATTTAGTGTTTACTGTGTGCTGGGCAATGTGGTAAGTATATTACATATTTATCACTGCATTTAATCTTTCTGGTGTCAGTATTCTATAGGTATTACTGGCCCATTTTGTAGATCAACTAAGGTCAAAACTACTTAAGTAGCTTACAGAAGAGGCATAACTCTAATTATAGTTGCAGAAAGAAAGTAAATAGAAGTAAGGGTTCTAACTAAGAATCTTCTTGCATCAATTTTAACTTTTTTGAACTTCTATTTGTTCCGTCAAATATGAAAACTATACCCTGGGAGAAGTAGGTGAGAGGATAAAGAAATGCTGTGGGATGAAGTGAACACTAGGAATATCCAAGTATGACAGAGATTAAAGAAGCAGAATTAGACAAAGAGGCTGACTTCCTTGTTTACTGTCCAAAGGGCACACGAAGTTCACCCTACCCTTGGCACTGGTGTAGTCCTACCAGGCAGAATGATTTAGCAATAGAGCATGATGATCCGTTTAGAAGCATGAAGCAGCCTTATCCAGTGACGTATGTTCAAGCTGAAACTGGAGCTAGTGAAGAAAATTTCCATGCAAATGCATACCTGCTGTGTGTGTGCTGGTTGGGAGCTTAGGAAAGGTTACAATTTTATTTAGGAAAGGAAGCTGAAAAAGTCTAGCAGCAGGTGTTAGGCAGATGGGTGAGTGAGTGGCAGAACTTTACTGTCCCCAGAGCTCAGCTCAGAGGCTGAGCACTGCCTGATTCTTATTGATGGGAACTGAGTAGACACCTAGTCTTGTTCAGATTTGGCTGTTATGGGCTCCTGAGTGGATATAGGGAGATATGATTTCAGAATCATAGATGAATGGGGAGGGTTGGAGCAGAGATAAATTATTAAGACCATCTAGAGAAGTCAGGATTCACATTACCCAGAATTCAAGCTATCCTGGAAACTGAGAGAGAGAGAGAGAGAGAGAGAGAGAGAGAGAGAGAGAGAGAGAGAGAGAGAGCGCTTTACCTAACTCTTCCATTTGTCACAAAGCAACATTCTCTGAATAGATAATCTTGTTTAAGAGCTGCCAAAATTCAGGACTCCTAATGGCAAAAAAAAAAAAAAAAAAAATTAAATTGCCTAGCAGGAGACTTAGCCACTCTTTTTGGCAAGACTTTATGTTTTTAGACTTTTGTGATTTTCTTTATTAAAGCTCCTTCTCTTAAGCACACACTCTTTTCTTTTATGAGGTTCTGACATAATTGTCCAAAAGTTACTGTTTTTTACTTACAATGTGTCTGCCCTTCAGCTTCTCTTTTATTTAAAGATGATCTAACTACTTCCTACATGCCATGTATTATTTTGAGGAGTGCTTGGGTCTGGATTTTGTCTTTCCAAAGTTTATGTGCTCAAACTTGAAATCCTAATACCATGATGGTACTTGATGGTGGAGCCTTGGGAGGTAACCCAGTTCAAAGTCAGGGTGCGAAGCCTTCAGGGTGGGATTAAGATTACAAGACAGATCACTGCTCTTGTCCACACACAGAGATAAGGGCATTTGAGGACAGAAGAAGGCACTAAGCCCAAAGTCTAGATAAAAAGCTCTCCTCAGAACTTTGCCTCCTTGGTAGTTTGATGTTGGAGTTCCCAGCTCAAAAAATGAGAAAATAAATTCACAATTTTAAGACATTCAACTTGTTATATTTTATTGTGATAGCCTGCTTTAGTCCATATCCCATTGAATAACATAGCACACAGTCTGGATAAATTTTAGAGATCCATTGATGTCTTAGTCACTGTTACTATTGCTGTAATTAAACACTGTGACCAAAAACAACTTGGGGAAGAAAGGGTTTATTTCACTCACAGTTCTGTATAACAGTTATCATTAAAGGAAGTCAGGACAGGCAGGAACCCGGAGGCAGGAGCTGATGCAGAGGCCATGGAGGGGAATTGCTTGCTGACTTGCTTTCCATGACTTGTTCAGCCCACCTTCTTATAGAACTCAAGACCACCAGCCCAGGGATGGCACCACCCACATGGGCTGGAACCTCCCCCCACTGATTACTAATTAAGATAGATCTTATGGAGGCATTTATCAACTGAAGC
Source organism: Cricetulus griseus (assembly GCF_003668045.3). Lineage (NCBI taxonomy): Eukaryota > Metazoa > Chordata > Mammalia > Rodentia > Cricetidae > Cricetulus > Cricetulus griseus. The sequence continues at coordinate 184,856,581 of NC_048595.1, read as the reverse complement.
TCCCTTCTCTCTGATGACTCTGGTTTGTGTCAAGTTGACATAAAACTACCCAATACATTTGGGTTCGTAGTCCTCCAGGCTGGGAAGTCCAAGATCAGGCAGTTGAATGGCAGAGGATGAAGGGCCAATGGGTACATAAAAGACAATGTGAGGAGTGGACTTGCTTTATAACAACTTGCTTTCAAAGTAAGTCATGCAGTTCTCTGAAGGGATTCACTCAAGTACAAAAGGCATTCATCTACTTACTCTAGGGAGCTCTGCTCTCATAACTCAAATGTCTCCCATTGGGCCCCACTTCCAAAGCTTCTGCAGGGAGGAATTTCTCTGACCTTTTGGGGGACCTACCCAAACCTTGGTTCAGCTTGAACCCCAAAACTGGGGTTTTTATTAAACATTTCTGAAGATCATTTTTATAAGATATAATAAAGTCTCACACAAGTTTGGGGATTGTTGTATATACATTTTCCCATCTACAAAATATTTTAAAAATCCTGAGGATGGGCCGGGTGTTGGTGGCACACGCCTTTAATCCCAGCACTCAGGAGGCAGAGGCAGGCGTACCGCTGTGAGTTTGAGGCCAGCCTGGTCTCCTGAGCGAGTGCCAGGATAGGCTCCAAAGCTACACAGAGAAATCCTGTCTCAAAAACAAACAACCAAAAAAATCCTGACGGTATAAAGCAGCGCGTTGACTCTTTCTAGCAACAGTCACGCAATAGTTAGTATTTTGTGAACCTTGGGGACACATGAAGCAATACTCAGCCCAGATATCAAGGACAGACTAAAAGTTCCAACTTGGTGGACCAGTAAGTTTACTGGGCTTACTTAGATAGTATGGCTGAGGGATCACTTACACGTGTGGGTTACCACTCCCCAAACAGCTGCACCACCAAAGTCTCACCCTGGCATAGATTTCTAATTTCTCCCCCTTCTCCTCCCCATTTAACTTACTGCACTTTATATTCTCTGACACCTACTGAGAACACGAGGGCATGTGCAGTTTGGGCAGAATTATAGTAGGAAGGAGTGATGGTAATCTTTTTTTTTCTTTTGGTAGCTTTGGAGGCTGTCCTGAGACTTGCTCTGTAGACCAGGCTGGCCTCAAACTCAGAGATTTGCCTCTGCCTCTGAGTGCTGGGATTAAAGGAGTGAGCCACCCCCGCCAGGCCATGACAGGAATTGTAGATGTCTAATGACCTTCCCAACTCCTTTCTTCTATAAGGGAACATGGGGGCCAATCATCAAAAAAGTTTATTCTTTGAGAATTCCATATGTGTACTTTGATCATATTCCTCTCCTGTTACCTACCTGCTTTTATCCACCTCCCATTCCCTCTGGACCACTTCTTCTCAAAAAGTCCCTTTTGTACTTCCATTTCTTTCCACTTAATTAGGGCTTTTTGCAATGAGTAAAAGGGAGGGGCTGTTTATTGGAACATGGGGAACTTACCTTTGGCTATACCACTGAAGGGGAGAGTTAAAAAAAAAAAATGACTCCCCTTCCTGAAGTAGTCACTCACTACAGACAACAACTCTTCAGGGATGGGGCCTCATGCGCCCCTCCCCCATCTGTGATGGAATGTTTATAGGCTATGCGGTCCTGTACAAATAACCCCACTGCTCTGAGTTCATGAGCGCAATGACCACATTATGTCCAGAACACAGTGTTTCACGGCACTCTTCCTCATCCTCCATTATTTATGCTCCTTCTATGATATTTCCTTAGCCTTGGGCATGGTGTAGAAGAGTGTGTGTGTGTGTATGTGATATAAATGTTCCATTTAGGACCTAGCCATTAACAACCACTTGTTCTCAGCACTTTCACCAGTTAGGAGTCTGCACTAACCTGTACTTACTGAAAAAGAAGCTTTTCCAACAAAGACTGAAAGTAGCACTATGGGTATAAACATAAATTTTTAGAGGGCAGTTTGACACCATTTGCATTTTTATTTAGCAAAATGACAGTGGGAGGTAGGTTCCCTCTGAGCCTACGATGTCCACCAACCAATGGGCTTTTGATCAGGTTTATAGTACCCTGGACGAATTCCATCCTGTGGAGAAGGTTTTGAGTCTAATAGGGGAGTCAGTACTTCTTTCCATTACAGTCTTGCCACCATTGTATCAGTGGGCACATCTTGACAGGAAGGTCTTTGTTGTAGTATGCAGGGCCCACCACTGGGTATCATCTCCTGGCTCTATGAAAGGTAGCCAGAGGGAAGGAAGCTTCTGTTTCAGTTCTAGTGTGACTTCTCTATGTCCTGCAACCAAAGTATGTGCTATCCTCATCAATAAAATCTTACATAACAGTCCTGGTGGACAATCCATAGCAAGGGGTCTGTGGGGCTTCCCTGATCAACACTCAGAGTGAGGTATCACACACATTGACTGGCTCAGTCTTGTGGATTGCTTGCACATAGTGGCAGCTGCTTTGAAGACCATAGTAAGGTCTGCTCTTCTTAAGAGGATAGCATTCTACAACAATTGCAAAGAAAGTCTGCTACATAAACTTTCCCGTAACTGCAAGTTTCTGCTGCATGTGCCTGGCATTCTCATGGAACCCTTCCTTTTGCACTCCTTGATTGCAGGGTTCTCTGTAGGTGAAGTGGTTAAAACGTGTCCTACGTTTAATCCCAGCACTCTCGGATCTCTGTGAGTTCGAGACCAGCCTGGTCTACAAGAGCTAGTTCCAGGACAGCCTCCACAGAGAAACCCTGTCTCGAAAAACCAAAAAAAAAAAAAAAAAAAAAAAAAAAAAAAGTGCCCTACTTCCAGGCTATTGCTACAGTGTCTCATTTTGTTTCATTTTTCTTTTTGTTTGGCTATTTGATTTTTCTTAATTACACCTCTGCCACAGATAATAACCATAAGGATAATATTGAGAAAGAAACAGATGGGTTTACTTTAGTAATGCCTCAGGCTTTATCCTAGGTCAACCAGCAAATCATTATAGCAGGCTTCCAGGTAAAATATGTGGAAGAAAAACAACAACAAAAACCCCAAATGCTTCATCTGGTTTTGCTTTGAAAGGTTTTAATACGCATCTTAATCTCATAATTTCTCCTGCGTATAACTAAGAGCCCCCTTTCTCCTGCTTGAAACCTCACTTCTTAGGGAGGAGGGAAAATGGCCAGTTTTGCTTTCCGTACTGTACTGTTCCCTCTTTCCCACACAGCAAAGAACTGGTAGGAAATGCAGTTTCTCACAAAAGAGAAATCTGACAAATGAAAGTTTTCAGTGTGTTATAAAAGACTGCGGCTTCCTGAGCACAGGAACTGATGCTACAAGAGTGACAAAAAAATATCTGCAGAGTGTATATGTGTCAGAAGAATGGCAGTGTCAGGCTGAGTGATACAAGCCAACTGTGTTGGTTTGCAATTTAGCAGACTGGAAAGCACTTCCTGTTGGCTTTGTTGAGACATTATGCTCTGAAGCCTGTTGTTGAACTGTCCTTGGTTTGGCTTTTCCTCTCCTAGTATAAGCTAACTTCATATTGACTTTGTTTCTTCCTTACAAGTTATTGGAAGAAGCTGGAAATTGAATTCCCACCCAGATTTCTTGCTAGTTTCAATTCACCAGCTTCTAGTCAAGTATCAATGAAAAATATTTACTTAAGTATTCGAAATATAAACATTCTCACTCACGTCTAATTAAAATATATTTAATCCACATATTTATATTTGTGGTTTAAGAGGGTTTGCATTATTTACTGAAACTTGGCCTGGCCTGGTGACTCAGGCCTGTGATTCCAACCATATAGGATGTTGAGGTAGGAGGATTACAAATTCAAAGTCTTCGTTGGCTACAGAGTGAGTTCAATGTAAGCCTGGGCAATTTAGTGAAACTCTCAAAAAGAGGAAGGGCTTTAGATGTCTCAGTGATACAGCATTTGCTTAACCTCAAATACAACACTTGAGGTAGATAGCATATAATGGTGATTGCGAGACATTTCTCTTCCATTTATTAAGTTTAACTTCATTTCTTTTCTAGTACTGGGTCCTTGGAAGATCAGCTTTTTAGACCAGAGTTTGGGATATGTTGTTTGAAGAGATACATTATTACCTAGCCTGAGCATGCATACACCTTACCTGTTCTCTCAACACACTGGCCCCCTTGTACTGTGGACTGAACTTAAGAACTGAATGCTAGGTTAGATTCTGTTACTAAGTCTCAAGCCAGCCCCAGCCCCTGTCTGTCTCAGTCTCCCCAATAGCTGGGATTATAGGTCAGTGGGCCTGCGCCTGGCTGTCCTGTATTACACAATGGTGCTGTGTTACTCATGAAGTAGTGCTTAGCGAAGAAGATAAATCCTCTGCTCTTTCAAAGTGGCCAGAGTGGCCTGGGAAGTGGATTCCAAAACCACTGATTCCAGTTTGAGCTTTACAACGTCATGATTTAAGTCCCGTTTAGTGTCCACACTCTTAGAGCTTCATTTGAAAAAAAAAAAATGGCAGTAATATGACACAATTTGAGCTCAGGGGATGGTGACCTGAGCTCAAAAATGTGAACCACAAACTATTTTTCTAAGAATCCAGGGTCAGAAGGAGGTGGAGAACATAACAACCTGGTCCTGATTAGCTGGCACCTGGAGGGCCGTCCAGACATTGTTCAAGGCCTTGACATCCTGGCTGAGCAATGATGCCCTGAATGCTCTGTCCCTTGATTCTTGGCAGCATTTCTGAAGCTCTCCCAGTTCTCTGCAGACCTCGCTTAGCCTGCCTCCCACAGCTTCAGCCAGAAGCCACCAGGGACCTACAACCGCTCCCCTCTCGCGCGCCGCTCGTGCGAAGGCGGGGCGGGGCGGGACTTAGGACTTTCTAGGTCCTGCCAGCCAGTGAGCGCGTGGCCTCCTTTCCGGCCGGCGAGCCGACCAATCCGAGCGGTCCTGTGTCATCTTCGGCTCCACTCGGCTTTTTTCGCTGATGCGGGCAGCTTGGGGGCCTCCGCCGCTGGAGAGACGAGACGCTTTCCTTTTTTTTTTTTCTTTCTCTTTTCTTTCTTTTTTTTTCTTCCCCTCCTCTCATGTGTTCACTTCCGGGTCCGGTGCCGCTCCGGATGCTCGAGGCAGAAGGATATTTGACCTCCGGATAAGCGAGGCGCCGCCGTGCATTCATTCCCGGTTGCATCGGTGGCCACAGCCGCGGCCCGGCGCTCAGCGGCGGCAGTAGGAGGTGCCGGTGGCGACGCGCCGAGCCAGTAGACGCGGGCCCGTCCTTCCCTCGCTCGCACCTTCCTCTCCCCGGCTTCGTTCATCTTCTGCGGCCGCCGGCGGCGGGGATGTGCCGGCGCTGACGGGCGGACGCGCGCGCCGGGCCGAGCCCGCTGCCCGCGGCTGCGCCTCTGAGGTAAATTCCGGTCCGCGGAGGCCCGCGGGCTGGCGAGGCGAGCCAGGGCGGCGGGCTGGCGGGGCGCGGCCGGGGCGGCGGCGCGGGGGCTGCGGGCCCGGGCTGGGGAGGGGCCCGGCGGCCGCGCGGTTGCCCGAGCTCCCGGCGGGCGGCGAGGAGGCGGCAGCGGCGGCGGCGCGGAGCAACTTCCCTCGGCCAAGGCGGCGGCGACAGACCCACGGTGTGCCGAGCCTTCCTTCCGCCGACTTGGAACTTGGCCGAGCCTCTCGGGAAAGGCGGCGACGTGCCTGCCGTGGGCTCCGGGGTCGGGCTGCTGTGTTTACCGGCTCGCGGGGGAGGAGACGCCGCAGTTCTTGGGTGCGGGGTGGTGATGGAGATCCTGTGTGCTGCTGGAATGGGGGGGGGGGACTTCGGGCTGTGGCATCCCCGATCGCTCCTGTTCGCCCACCCAGTGTTTCAGGCCGAAAAGTTAAAGGGTGAGGGAGAAGTGTGAGTGGCAGCGGGCTACTGTTGTTGCTCCAGGCTGGGGATGAGTTTTAGCTCTGTCCGGATGAGTATCCGGGCGTAGGTCCGTGCCCCCTTTGAGCATTCTGTTCAACGTGAACTTAACATTAGAAGATGAAACGCCTTTGGATAATAAACTTACGAAAACAAACTGTTTTTTTAGTCTTGCAGTTACTTCTTGCGATTTTACTTGGCATTTGACCACAGGTAGAGATACCGAACTGTGAAAGTGGAATAGAATCAACAAATTTAAATGTATGCTTCTTTCAAGAATCTTGGCTTTCCCTGTAAACACAAGGTGGAAGCAAAATAGTCACAGAGTTGTATAAGAATAATCAAAATCAGACGTGAGACTGCTTTAAGAAAGTATATCCTGTGACAAAAATGAAATGCTTTGCTACATTCCTGATTGCTTGTTTTCTGAGATGTGCTTGCAGTGTTTTATAATGGTTACCTAACTTTGCTTCCACTGTGAATCTGCCCTAAGAGAAACTTCATATTTTGTATATTAGCTATTCTAGCTGCTCAGAGATTAATATTGTATTTCTAGGCACTGGAAAAAAGGTGTTATCAAATACATTGTGTGACTTTCACATACATTCTTAATAGAATGTATAGTTTTGCTTTAAATGAGCTTGCATTTCTGGATTTGCATGCATCATGTAGAAGGGACAGAAAGGTTCTATTTTGTTTTATTTATTTACTTACTTATTTTGGAATTTTGAAATGGTCTGACTGCATAGCTCAGATTGGACTTGAATTTTTTAATCTCCCTGCTGAGGTCTCTTGAGTGCTAGGATAACCAGCTAGTGTTCCACCTTGCTTTTAATGTTGATGTGGATTTGACTTTTTTTGAGGTTGTGGGGCATCTTGAGGAATGATTATTGATGATTTATGTACTTCATGCTCCATGACCCCCCTTCCATCAGCTTAAAAATTAATGAATTATGTAATTATTGACATTTTCGTTACTAGATTTGCAAATGTTAATGTATAACACAAATCTTATAAACACAGAAGTCATTTGTTTCTCTTTTCAAAATAAAGTACTGGGATGAGAATCAAGTGATAATTTAATGAGTTCATGCCTTTACCACTTTATGTTATTAGAAAAAAATGGGTGGAATTATGAATATGAATGAGACTCCAGTTACCTTCAAGGGAGAAGCAGGCATGGTCACAAATAATTGCAACACAAGCTTCCTGTAGGTTTTATTAGAGGTGGCTGGAAGCATGGGGAGCATGTCAAAGATACTAATTTGAAGGAAATTATGAATGAGCGTGGAGCTGTGACACTGTTTGGGCCTTAAAATTTTTGATAGGCCCAGGGGGCTGGGGACAGTATTTTTGTAAGTGGAGGGCAGCTGAGCACTGTCATAGGGCTGGGTGTTAGAACACCTGTTGAGCCTGATGGAAAGCTGCTGTGGAAGAGGAAGCTGTGAAAGTAGGTGGAGAACAGGCCATGGGGGTTCCAATGCCTTGTATTTAACAATGAGTCAGTTTGAGGTGTGAAGGTTCAAATGTGTCTCTTGTATGGTGACAAGAAGTAGACAAATCAGAATGCTATGTTTAAGGAAACAAATTATAACTCAATAGTTAGCTGGCTATCAATTCTGCTACTCAGAGGGAAACAATGTATACAATGGAAATCAGTTTATACATGGCTTTATAATTTTTCTTACATTGGAGTATGGGTGGGTCTGGTAATCTGGTAATTGCTTTTACGTGAAATAAATCAAGACTGTAAAAATGACTCGGGAGAAATGGGAAGCTCTCCAATTATTTCTGTGTTCCCTCTGATCCATCCTGTAATCTTTTCCCTGCTGGTAACAGAACTGACAATTTCTATGGTATAGTTTTTAGTTCAGTTTTTTTTTTCTTCCCAAAGTAGAACAAGTATTGGTTTAATTATAAAGGGTATCCCCAAACAGTATATACAGTTAAAGGGAGTGCTGAACTACTAAACAACACAACAAAATTCAGGCCGTTGCATAATCTGTTACCGTGAATGCATTTGAAGGTGAGATTTGCTATGGATAAAGTGTCATGAGAAAAAAAAAATCTACACATGAAGAAAACTGTAAAATGAGAATAACCACAATTTCAGGTAAACATATATGAGGTTTTTAGTCATCTTTACTATCAGTAGATTCTAAAATAATTTAACCCTCAAATCACTATAACATTGCTTAAATATATCACTCTCATACCATCAGTTTTGAGTGCTTGTAAAAAAGTGAACAATGTTACAATGAAGGTTTTTTTCTCTTTCTAATTTCTAATTTAATACTAAAAATACCTAGATTGTGACCAAGTTTATATTATCTTGAAACCTCTCCCCTAAAAAGAAAACTAGCTACAGTTTACTTTTAAGTCTACTTTGTGTAGTAGCATTTTGTGTAGTACCATTTTGAATTCTGGGGAATTCAGGTTAATGATGGGACTCCCATTTTGAGAGCAGGAAAGTCTAAGTGATTTTAAGTAAGCTGAAAATATATTTTGGGATAAGAATGTAAATTTGAGTGCTCCCCCACTTCTTAGTTACTAATATCATTTTTTTCAACTTTCATACTTTTTGTCTTTAAGCCAATATTACTTTATTGGCATTTAGTAATACTATTTGATACTGTTAGTATGTTCCAGTGTTGACTCTTTAAGAAAGTTGGCACTTTCTTTAGAAGTGGCAATTTGGGGATATATGTCATTTTCCAGTTGCAAGGAATCTATAGACTCAGAAAACAGAAAACAGAGTTTCAGTGACAAGCATTCCCTTTGTGTTGGGGTCTTATTTTTGGAATCAAGTATGCATTATTTGTTAATGTGAAATGACTCTGGAAGGCCTGGAAACTTCTGAGAAAATATGTAATAAGGCCTGGGGTTATAGCTCAGTGGTAGAGTGCTTGCCTAGCAAATACTGCAGGAGAGAGGTATATGTGGGGATTATTTTTAGATACTCACTGTAAGGCATGTTTTCCTAACTCACTTCTCAAAGTTGAAGTTTAGAAACTGTGTGTTTGAAGCGTCCTTCTATTATGGGACCTGGAGTGAGCACATACTGATTATGTTCCTAGACTGTAAGTGGTTATATCTTTTCATCCATTCCAGTTTCTCACCTTACTTAGCATTCTTTTTTTTTTTTTTTAAAGATTTACTTATTTTATCTTGTATACAGTGTTCTTCCTACATATATGCCTGTATGCCAGAAGAGGGAACCAGATCTCATTATAGATGGTTGTGAGCCACCATGTGGTTGCTGGGAATTGAACTCAGGACCTCTGGAAGAGCAGCCAGTGCTCTTAAACTCTGAGCCATCTCTCCAGCCCTTAGCATTCTTAACAGTGAAGTGTTAGTGTGTTTTGGGTAGAAAGAAATAAATTTTATCCATTGTCTTTAGTAATGATGTATAACCTACTTAGAATTAAGTGTAGTAAACTTGTTGGCTGAATCATGTCAACTTTTTATTTTTATAGTGTTTAGTGGTTTAAGTAAAAAATACCACATCATATCAGTTTTTTTTTTTTCTACTTGATGCTTTTTTCCTCTAGTATAGTAATGCAAGACTTGAAGTTCAAGTTTTTATTTGCATTTAGCCAATTCTGGATTGCCTAGAAATACTTTTTTTAGGTTATAGCTACATTTGGTGTGTGTGTGTGTGTGTGTGTGTGTGTGTGTGTGTGTATGTGTATGTTGGGGAAAGAGGAGAGGAGATGAGATTGAGGGTTGGTGTTGATTCTGCCATTATGCCCTTCATTGAGATTCAGCCAGCTGTTTTGAAAGTGCCGAGGTATGATGCCATATAGTTCTTCATTTCAGAAATTGCTGGTATGTATCAACTGCTAAAAGGCTGATTGTTGTGTAGAATAATCCAGGACTCTTGGGAAGACTCAGTATAGGAGAATGCCTCTTAAGTGACCTCTGCCTAAACTGTTCATGAGCTTGAATGATACTTTCTTCTCCCTGTAGAAGTGACAGAACAAAACCCATGCTGCATGGGGTGGCAGTAAGTTATTCTAGTTTCCGCTTGAACTTTCATTCCTACCAGTTGTCCCTCCCAAGAATCTTTTGTGTTTACGCTCCAAGAACCATTGGTGGCAGTTACATTTGATTTTGTAATCACATATTGCAGTAAAACCTTGTTCAGCAAATTCTGAGGTCAGAAACGTGTTTGTATGAGAGCAATTTGGCTGTGTTGGAAACAGCAGTGTAGCATAACCAATTACAGTTGAAATATCGGGGAGGATGAAATTATTTTAATCCAGGACAACATATAAAGACCCCACAATAAGGCTGCTTAAGTGTTGTGAGATGCACTGCAAGATTGCCCTGCAAATGGACCTTGTTTTGTAGCAGTAAATTATTTAGTGTCTGTGGGGTTTTTGCTGTTGTTTTGTAGATTTAAATTTTTTTCTCTTTAAAGTTAATTGACATCTTGCTGATAAATAAGCTAAAAAGGAATCTCCTAAAATCAAATCTCCTAGTTACACCAGCTTTGAGACTTACTTAGTAGCATTGCTTAATGATTGGTTTTGTTGTTGTTGTTGTTGTTTTTGTTGCTTTGTTTTGTTTTGAGATGATTTTGCTCTGTAGTGCAGATTAGCTTGGAATTCACTATGTAGTCCAGGTTTATCTTAAACTTTAAATCTTCCTGTCATCTTCCCAAGTGCTAGGGAGTTAGCGGCTTGAGCCACTTTGCCTGGCTGCATCTTCTTTTGAAAACAAGAAGGAAATTCTGGTATTCCTGACCCTACCAGAAGGCCATTTCTCAGAATAAATTGTTTAAATATCTAGTCATGTGATTAATGTAAGTCTCATATAGTTTGCACTACACTTGACTGGTCAAATTTCATGTGCTACTTTTCAGCTTTTATACAGCATCAGGAATGGAGTAGAGCCTTCTCATTTCAGTAGCTTGTCTAGTTAAGTAGGGACTACTAGGGTGAATTGGTAGGTGAGGTTGTTCTTAGAAAGTAAAATACCACTCCCTTGATGTGTAGCAGGGACACTTGAGTGTGGCGCAAAGCATGCTGTGGGTGGCTGAAGATTGTGGTGCTGACTTGCCTAACTTAGCTCAAGCTGGAAAGGAGGATCTGCAGTTGAGAAAAGAACAAGGTCTAGGTTGAGAAAGATGCAGGGATATGCGCTTATGTGGGTCCCACTGCTTCAGAAGTCTGAAATGCATTGTACTGTAGTGCAGCCTTGAATCAGAAAGGCTCAAGGCTGAGTCTTTAGTTGTTTTCCTTTCTGTGACTTTGCTGGCTCTGGTCTGTGCTCTCAGTACATCTGTAGGCTGCTATCAGCTCATATTGTGTTGGCAGAGGAGGGAGTGGAGCTTGCTTGCCTGCCCTTTCTCCACTTGTCCCTTCCTCCCAAATCAAAGAAATCTTAGCATTGGCCTACCAGCATATTTTTCTTCATATTTTATTGATCAGAATTAATGGCACACCTGTTTTATCTAGTTGAGACAAGGGAAATAGAGTTATCTTTGGTGTCTGCTGGTCAGGATATATCCCTTGCCCTGCAGTTACATAGTGGTGAGAGGATATTTTGAAAATAGTGTGAGAAGGAAGAATGGGAGAAATGGATATTAGAGATGTAATCAATAGTGACCATTATATCTGCTTGTTTTGAGAATGAAATAAATAATGCATGGAAATGCACTTTGAACTCCTCCATGTTATACAGATGCAATGGATGAAAGGTTAGAAAGCTTCCATGTTGTACTGTCTTAAATATACTCCGGGCTCAATATTTTTCAGACCTAAAAATATTTCTAGCTTCTAAACTGATTTCTTGACTCACTAAAATAGGTTATCCAAGTAGTAAGATTATATATTTTACACGGCACTCTTGAAGCTATTCTAATGTCAAATACAAAAATTCATGAATACATTTACTTAATTATTTACTAAATTGCTGCCCTCTGGTCCTTGTTCAAAATACTGCCTATACCTTTGATCTCAGTAAACTACTTTGTCCCTCACACCAAGTGGAGAGTAAGCACTCTGAGGAAATAAAAAAAATGTCCGACAGACTTGAAATTGGGGAGTCCCAAGGACAGGAAGAAAGGGTGGTTTCTTACCAAATTTGAGAACAGGAGAAACAGTGGTGGTGGGGTGGGGAGGTGTGGGAGAATCACACAGTTTTAAAATTGAATGAGTCATGGGAAGGTTGAGTGAAATATTGATGTCATGCACTTGATTAGTAGGACTCCGGTCTCCAAATTACTAGTGTCATACTCTTCTGACCAACAAGTGGGAGGCCATAAAAGTAGTCTTGTCCACCTGGCAGATTTAGGCTGTGACTGCACATCAGTAGGCCAAGCATTTCTGGAGCAGGTACAGTGTTCTTAGTCTTGGGAGGTGGTCAGCTCGAGTTTTTTTTGTTTTTTGTTTTCCAAGTAACAGATTTTTTTTTCCATTTCTCTTCAAATAAGCAGTAACAAACACTGAAGTGCACACCTGTGCGTCATACACTCACTGAATAATCTCGTTTGACTTGCTTCAGTGCAAATGCAAAACAGAGTGAGGATATATCCTCTTACATATATTCATTTTGAAGAGAGTTATATTAGACATTTCCTACCTTCATTTTATGTAAAGGGAAGGCACAGATATGTACATGTGTACATAAATATATGTACTATTTATCCCCCAAATGAATATGTTAGTGAAAGTTATTATTTTTTTTTTTTTTCCGAGACAGGGTTTCTCTGTGTAGCTTTGGAGCCTATCCTGGCACTCGCTCTAGAGACCAGGCTGGCCTTGAACTCACAGAGATCTGCCTGCCTCTGCCTCCCGAGTGTTGGGATTAAAGGCGTGCGCCACCAATGCCCGGCGTGAAAGTTATTTGTAAGTGATATTATTTACAGTTATTTTTACTTTTCTCCTTTTGGTATTTTTCTGTATTTGCATTTTCAGTTATGTCTGCATTTCTTCATCCAAAAAAAAATATCGTTTTTTTTTTGAGTAAAGAGAATAGATTTCTAGTGAGGAATGTTTTCTGCCAGTATAGGTATTTTTATACATAATTTTACTGCCATCATGTAATACCGTGAAATAAGTATTTCCTAAATGTATTGGTACATATATTTTTTTTTTTTTGATTTTTAAAATTGAATGCATTGAGATTATGTTAGTTTTGAGTTGTATGTGAGGGTGTATGTGTATGTATGTATTCACATGCGTGTGTGTGTGTGTGTGTGTGTGTGTGTGTGTGTGTGTGTGTGTGTGTATTTGCCTGTGAGCTGAGGCCAGAGTTCCTTCAGTATCTTCCTCTCTCTTCACCACAGTTTTTGAGGTAGTATTTGTTCCCGGACCTGGAGCTTGCTATTTCAGCTAGACTGACTGGCTGGAGCCCCTCAGATCTGCCTATATATCTTTGTCATGTTTCCTCCACCACTACCCCTCATGCTGGGAATAAGGCACGAGCTGCTGCCATGCCCAGCAATTGTACGTAAGTGCTGGATATCTGACCTCAGCTCCTCAAGCTCATGCAGCAAGGACTTTATTCACTGAGCCATCTCAGTAGACCTCTGAAGTTTTAAGGTAAAATTGGCCATATGATACCTTTTGGTGCAAATATACTTTGTAGAAGTAATAGGTTTCTCATTATTTTGAGATGATTGTTTTGTATATTTTTTTTTTTAGATTTGTTTTTGCAAGAGTACTAGACAGTGTATTAGAGTGTGATATATTTGAGTTAAAATTATGTTCAGAATTTCCTTTGTGAAAAGGGAAGTGAAAATACCTTTTCCCCCCCTTACACCCAGTCTGTGTCATGTTTATTCTCTATTTCTTTGAAATACTCTAGCAGTGAGTACTGCACATTCATATGGCAGGCAAATATGTTTGGTAAAGTAATGGAGAAGAGAGAACATTCATCCTGTCCCATAGTCTTATGTATGGCTTGTGTTGTGAAAACATATGACCATGAATCCTTATAATGAAATTGTAATCATGGATTGCCTGGCAGCAGTTTGCAGGTGTAACTACTAGGCATTAGTTGTTGGGTAGGTGTCATTTGTTGGTGCAAAGGTTTGTAAAGTGTTATTTTGTGTTCATTCCTGGGATCTGAAAATAATATTACCCACAACACTTCCTAAATCTAATTCTTCAAGACATGGAATCTTGTGATATCAGTTTTCATTCAAGCAAATGGTAGATTGTTTTCTGAGTTCTTTTCTAGCATGTGAATGTTAAGGTCTGTTGTGGCTAAAATATCTTTATGTAATTGAGATTCTATAAATGCTTATTGTTTATAAGGTATTAAAATGTTGCCCGTTTTGTATATTTTCTGATCTGTTGAAAGTTAGTTGATTAAATGAGTATGTGCTGTATGGTTTGCTAATTATCTTAATACTGTACTTATAAAAGTTCTTTTTGAAGACTGGAAAACAATTTATGAGTATTTAGGATGAGAAAAATCAGGTAAGTGGTTGGGCAGTGGTGGCACACCTTTTTTTTTTTTTTTTTTTGGTTTTACACACCTTTAATCCCAGCACTTGGGAGTCAGAGGCAGTCAGATTTCTGGGTTCCTGGCCAGCCTGGTTATAGAGGGAGTTCCAGGATAGCCAGTACTGTTACAAAGCAAAATTCTGTCTCGGAAAAAAACCCCACAAAAACAAAAAACAAGACAAAACAAAAAGTCAAAGGAGTGAAAATGAATCTTACTGCATGTATTTTCCTCCCTGTGGTAAGAGAAGAAAAGTATATTTATAAGATTGTGTTTGTAGACCTGAGAGTGGGAGTGCTAACACTTTGTTAGTAGATGAGTGGAGAGAAAGGACCCCGGAGAACATTTCCTATCAGTGGCTCTGAGCCCAAAATCCCTGTTAACATTTTCATAGGATGTTACCTAACTAATTTATATGTGAATGTGGTGATTGGGCCAGAGTGTTGGTATGCTTTATATTTCTATAGGCTATTCTAGTTGGCTGCAAGGTTGAAAAGAACTGATTTCCTCCTTTCTTTATACACACCTTTTACTATTAAAAACCAGTGACTTCATGCTGTCATTTTAATTGGGGATGAGGTGTGAAGATGATAAAAGAAATGCATGGGAAGGGCATGGTGGCTCGTGACCCCATAGTCTAGTACTCAGAAGGCCAATTCAGGTGGGTTGCTATGAGTTTGTAGCCAACCTGGTCTACTGAATGAGAACAAAATAAACAGACATGCACATACACATGGCTATTATTCAGAGGACCAGGTTAAAAAAGTGACTTTTTATAGCATCAGACCCTGCTTACTTGGTGAGGAATATTTATTTCACATTAATAATTATTGGTAAGCATAGCATTCAAGCTAGAACATTTAAGATATCCTGTAAGGCTTTTTAAGTGGAAACTTATCAAGAAGAAATTACAGCAGCAACTAGGGAGTAGTACCCTTGGATATATTAAGAATTAAGTAATAAAAGCAAATACATCTCTAAAATTATCTTTAAAGAATGCTTGCTAATTAAAAGTTACTCATGTTACATTGATCATATTTAGAGAATCATTGGGTTGTCCTTTTTTTTTTTTTTTTTTTTTAAGGTTTTTGTTAGGTTTTTGAGACAGAGTCTTGGTGTATAACCCAGACTGCAAACATTTGAATTTGCTTTCTTAGCTGCTAAGTGCCAAAGTGACAGGAGTCTCCTTGGGGACAGAAGAGACTTCAGTGGTCATGTAACAGACGTACTTCCTCCTTCTCTTTTGTATCATGGCTTACAAATACCTCTGAGTTTTCCTCAGTAGAAATATTTTATCTCAGTAATAGATATGCTATATTGTCTATAATAGATATACTGTATTGTCTATATATTATCTATATTGAGTATAGTTAGGAAATGTATACACAGTGTACATACTATACACTATGATAATAGGTGTGTATAGGATCCTGTTGTCATTGTTTCCTATTTGAGGTCTTTTTTTTGTGTCTAATTTGATGCTAGCTTTTGTCTCAGGAGTAGCCTCAATTGTTAAAACACTTTTGGTCTGACAGTATGGGAGCAAGCCTTTTACCTACCTACCTACCTTCTTTTTTTTTTTTCAGGGGCAGCAGGATTTTTCCGTGTAGCACTGGCTGCCCTGGACCTCACAATGTAGATCAGGTTGGCCTTGAACTCTGAGGTCTCCCTTCCTCTGCCTCCTGAGTGCTGGGATTAAAAGTGTGGCAAGGGAACAAGCCATTTTATTATGAGTTCAATTCAGTCCGTCCGTTCCCCCCCCCCCCAATGATGGCAAGTTTTTGTCATTGTTTTATAAATTGTAAGGATTAGATTTCTAAAACTATCCTGATATTAAGAATTTGTAGTAGAGAGCTTTAACATTGCATACTAGGATTTGGAGAACATGTTATTTGTGAACATTATGAATGGCTTTTGGAGATTATTTTTAATTCAGTAAAATACCACAGAACCATAGTAAAATAAACACGAAATGAAGAATAATGAGTACTGGTTTATAGGACTGCAGTTTGTTATTAATAATTTTACTATACAAAATGTTCTAAAATAAAAATTTTTTATTTTTGGCATTGACTTGTTTTAAAAATGCAAAATCTGTTCTGAGATGTTATTGTTAGTATTCTTAATTTTTAAACTGTATATGGTGTGTGTGTGTGTGTGTGTGTGTGTGTGTGTGTGTGTGTGCACATGCACTATGGCATGTGTGTGGATGTCAGAAGACAATTCTAGTTAGTTCCCTCCTTCCAGCTTTTGTGTGGGTCTGGAGCTGTGGCTGCCATTCCTTCATGAGAAGGTCCATTATATGATGAGTAGTCTTGCTGGCCCTTTAGGTGTTTTTTTTTCTTTTTTTCTTTTCTTCTTCTTCTTCTTCTTCTTCTTTTTTAGTGCTGGGAGTCAATCCAGGTTCTTGTGTATGGTAGGCAAGCAATCTGCCAGCTGAGGTATCTGTTACCCTTATTACACTATTTTATGTATTTGTAGGTTTCATTATAGATTTAGCAAGTGTATGACTTTTTTTTTTTTCTTTTTTAAATGTGTTGTCTTTCCTTACTGGGGTATATGCATCTGTCAAAACCTGAGACTTTCTGAAAAAACAAAAGGTGACTGCAAGAACTTTGAAAGGTGCTGTGTGGATTTGCATCTGCTGCTTGACAGAAACTACTTCCTAGGAATGCTTGTATATTACTTCCCTGGGTAGTTTCAGTAGATACTAGTTAAAATTTTTGCTTTCTTCCTTGTAAGTTTCTGTTCATCAATAGGACTTTATTATAATTTGCGTTAGTTTCTTTAACAGTATTGAAAGTCCCTCCCATCACTGCTAACCCTGGATCTTGGGCCTGATGAGGTCCCAGGAGCATAATGTAGTTAAGATACTCAGTGTGCACCCATGTAAGGAGTCTGGGCGCAACTGAGATCCAGGTGCTCTCTTCTGTCTTCAGGACTATATCAAGGGTATTGCACATGATAACTTCATGTCAGAGCACCTCCAGACAGCCTTCTTTTTATACATTTTGACTCTGCCCCAGCCCCAGCCCTCCTTAATGACAGACTCAAGGGTGTGGCTCTAATGTCTGTTTTAGTTTCCTTGAACTTCCTTCATTTATTTTTAAGTCAACACTGTAAATATCTTTATACCTATCTTGGCTACTCTTCCCCTTTACTTTCTAATCTGTACCTTCTCAGTTAGCTTGCTTTTTCCCTTCTGTACTTTCCTTTGTAATCTCCTCATTCCTCCCTCAAAATAGTGTTTCTCAAGAAACTTAAAATTGTGGCATTCTGTAACAGATTTTTCTTTTTCTTTTCTTTCTTTTTCTTTTTTTGCTTGCTGTAAAGGTAGCAGAAACAAACCTGCTTATAAAAGTCTTGTAGGAACTTGCTGTAGGGGAATGACACTGATTGTGAGGTATGGTGTTCTGTGTTTATGTTCTTCTTGCTTTCTTTTCATCCTGAAGAGTAGGGAGCAGTGGGCAGGGCTTCATGTGCTTACCTGTGTTTTTTTAGTGTACCAAGATACCAGGCACTTGAAGTTGCATATCCTAGAGTAAGCATGTTGAACCTTGTAGATAGCCAACTTCTCTACTTAAATGATAAGGCCTAAAACTTACAGTGCAGTTCTGTACACTTGGCATGTGTTCAGAAAGCCCTGTACTTTCATTGTAACACCTTACTGCCTGTTTAAATTTACAATGTCAAAAACTGTATGTGTCTTATTTGATTTCTTTATTTCTATGTTTGGCCCATAGTAGGCATCTAATGGCTGCCTATTTGTTGGAGAAATGAATTGTTTCATCTTTTTATTGGAAGATTATCACTTTAAAAATTAATGTGTGTGTTCAAGCACTTTTCATGTGTGGGTAGGTCCTATCATTCTCTATATTATTTCCTTAAGACAAGGTTTCTCTGCACCTGGAACTATCCTGTGCTGTGCCTCCCACAACATTGACTGGGGTTACAGGCACATGAAGTCACACCAGCTTTTATTCAAACTCATATCCTCTTGCTTGTGTATCAAGCAGTCTTAGCTGAGCCATTTTTCCAGTCCTTCAGCTTTAACGTTTAAAATTCTGTTTCTAGATTAACCTTATTAGACTTATTTAACAGAAAGTAACATTTAAGAGCTTTTATTGTTTAAAAAAGGTAGTATATGTATGTTGTATCTTTAGTGGTGTTTTTTAAGTACTGGGGATTGAATATGGGGCAGTGTACGTGTAAGCAAGTGCTCTACCATTGAGTTCCTCTCCCTTGCCTTCTTTTTACTTGTATTTTGAGGCAGGGGCTCACTAACTAAGTTAACCAGGTGTCCTTGAACTCATAACCCTCCTATTCATCCTGACATGTTGCTGGGATTTATAGGCCCAGTTTTTGTTTTTGTTTTTTCCTTTTTGGATCTTAGCATTTTGGAGAGTCAAAATTATGATATTAAAGAACTTTGAGGTCATCCTGATCTATAGAGTAAGGTCATCCTGATCTATAGAGTGAGTTTCCGGACAGCCTGGACTGTTTCACAGAGAAACCCTGTCTTAAAAAACAAAAACAAAAAACAAAAAAGACCTTTGATCCTAGTCAGGCAGTGGTGTCTCTGCACCTTTAATCCCAACACTCAGTAGGCAGAGGTAGATAGATCTCTAAGTTTGATGCCAGCCTGGTCTCTAAAGCTAGTTCCAGGATAGTATTACACACACAGAAACCCTTTTTCAAAAAACTAGAAGGAAAAAAAAGACTTTTGATCAATGAGCTATTTCATTTCATGTGGTGTGTCTTGGAACTGAAAATTGCCTTACAGCTTTATGATCAGCATTCTAGCTCTATATTTAGAAAGGAAACAGCGATATGAATTAATACTCTGAAATTTCTAAGAACATTTTCATCAATCATTGATTATTCTTTTAAACACTTTTTTATTATTATCTTAGTTAATTTGCCTCCACCCCCTTTTAAACAGTTTTTTTTAATGTGTTCTGTTATTGGGAAGAAAAGTTGAGTAGCATGACTTTTGAGGACATCAGATTAACAAATTGGAGTATTTTGATACTAAATAGAAGAGTAAAGCATTGATCTCTAGGCTTTCTTAACATGGACAGTGAAATGAAGAGGTCTGATTGATTCAGTTTCAGATGTTTTGCTTCTTTTGGAAAGAGTTGAACATTCTTATGATATTAGATCTTTGTTATATTCACCAGGAGTCACATAGTGTTGATATTTAATTCTCATTCCTTATTCATTTATTAGAGAGAGAGAGAGAGAGAGAGAGAGAGAGAGAGAGAGAGAGCGAGCCAAAGAGAGAGAAAGCCAGAGAGAGAGAAAGTCAGTGATTGACATCTGGTGTCTTCCTTATTTGTTCTCCATTTTGTTTTTTGAGAGTGTCTCTCATTGAAGCTGGGTCTCAGGATTTGGCTAGAATGGATGGCCTGCAAGCCCTGGGCATCTTCCAGTCTCCGCCTCCCTTGTGCTGGGATTACAGGTGCATGCTATAATCCCTGGTTTTACTTCAGAGAGGGTTGAGGGTACTGGGGCTTAAATTTATGTCCCTGTGCTTACATAGTTAGCACTTTCACCTGAGCACTCTCTCCAGCCCTGGAATTAATTTTTTTTTTTTTTAAAGCCAAGGTTTCTCACTGTGTTGCCCAGGTTGGTCTCCAATTTAAGATGCTCCTACCTCAGCCTAGGATTTCAGATGCAGACAGATGCAGTGTTTAGCTTTTTATTTGTATGCTGGAGATCCAAACTCAACTCCTTGCTTGTATGACTGAACCATCTTCCCAGCCGGAGTTGGGATACTTTCAATGAGAAAATTTTCATCAATTAGAGAAGAGTTCTACTTTTTTTTTTTTTTTTGACTGTTTGAAGATTCCATATTTTTAAATTTTTCTGATTGCTGACATTGATTTGTAGCCTGACAATTAATACTCCTGCTGCTGTGAGTATCAAGTGAGTCACAAACAGGAGCTTATGAAAAGTAGAAAAAACTTTGATTTAGTTAGTGTGTGTTCCCAGCTGAGGTTAAATAAGGTGACTTAGTCCCCTGGTGTTACTTTTCATGACGAGTCCTTTCCTTTTCATTTTCCTTGTGTGATTTTGTTTAAAATGACTCCAGATCTTCTGTTGAAGTGATGAATGATGTTCTTAAACATAAGGAAACTGGTGTGTCCTGGAGAAAATAAATCCGTTCAGGTGCAGTTATAGGTATAGAGTTGTAAAGTGTTTTAAAACAGAAATATACATAAAATAAGTTTGGATATTGCTTGGTTGATTGAACTTTTGTGACCAATTAAAGAGTCTGGACAAACCCCAAATGTATTTTTCCTAGGAGCAGTAGTTCAGTGTCTGATTATTCTGTATATTCACCAGCCTGATAAAACACAACTATTGTGAATCAGATGCTTTTTTCTTTCCTGATGAACAGAAGAAAATAATTTTTAATGAATATAAGAGGTATACTTGAAAAGTTGTAGGTCATAGAAGTACAGATAATATTCACCCCAACCCTTCTGTTTGACTCCCCCATATCCACCTTCTCAGCACCTTCCAATTTCATGTCCTCTTTCTTTTTAAATAACTCACCAAGTCCAATTTGTGCTGCTCATGTACTCATGGGTATGGGGCCATCTACTGGAGTATGGTTCACCTACCAGGGACCACACCCTTAAAGAAAACCTACAGACTCCCTCCCCTAGCAGCCATCAGTTGGCAGTAGCTCCTAAGAAGAGGAGGCTTGTGAACTCCTCCCTCTATGCTAGTATGCTGACTGGCTTGATCTTGCAGTCTTAAGCAGATAGACAGCTGCTGTGAGTCCTTGTCATGATTCAAAGGCACTTTCACGCCTACTCCCCTCACCTCTGTTTCTTACAGTCTTCCTTTCCCTCTTCCTTGATGGTCCCCAAGCCTTTGGGGTGTGAGTAGGAGTAAGATGTACATTTCCTATTTGAGGCTGAGTGCTCTACTGATACTTAGTCTCTCCACTCTGATTAGTTGTGAGTTTTGTGCTTACCACTGTCTACTGCACAAAGAAACTTTCTGGTGACATTTGAGGGCTACAGAAAGATGAATTCATGGGACAGCTTGGTCCTTTGTCTGTTTAGCAGAATAATAGTAATAAATTTACCATGGGAGCCTGCAAGCTCTGCAAGCACAGGTTCATAGCCAGATTTATGGTAGTGGGCATGAATTTTCTCTTCTGGAACAGGCCTTAAAACCAATGAGTAAGCAGCAGGCTACCCTCATAACATTGTTCTTGCTGTTGTACTCATGACGTATCTTAGACCAGTTGTTACTGTAATTCAGAGGGTTCCATGGTAGAAGAGGTTTGTTGGAGTGTTGAGTGGGTCAGTTCTGCAACTGGAGAAGTAGCTGATGGAATGATAAAATCTTCCTGTTTCATTCATTCCCAAAGTGCAATCAACCAGTGGTTCTGATGGCTTCTAGCTCACAATCTTACCTGGAAAGATAGTTCTTCAAAGGTCAGAATGTGAGTCTAACCTGCTGTTCTCTGTATGTAATACAGTAGGTACTTAAGAGACTGGGTAGTTCACAGTTCTTCTACTAACTGTTGAGACATGTGGCCTTCAGGAAAGATGGGTGAGTGCTTATATTCACTTATGAGGGGCTGGAGAGCTGGTTCAGTTGTTAGAAGGTAAGAACACTTGCTGCTCTTTCAGAGGACCTGAGTTTGGTTCCTAGCACCCATATTAGGTGGCTCCCAAGCTGCCTGTAACTCCAGCTCCAGGAAATTCAACACCCTCTTCTGACCTCTGCAGACGATTGCACATATGTGGCATACACATATAAACATACACATAAATAAACATAAAAACAAATCTACTTGTGAAATTGAAAATAAAAGACACAAAAGACACTGTGTGGACCCACACATACTTACATCCTAATTAATGTATTGGTTTGCTTTCTGTTAGTATTCTGAAAAGTTGAAGTTGAGTGCTTTTATAAAGACATGAAGTTGGGGCTGATGAAATGGCTCAGTTGGCAAAGTGTCTGCGACCATAAGAACACGAGTTCGTATTCCCAAGATTCTTGTAAAAGATCCAGGTGTGGTTGTTGAGTACATCCATAAGTCTACTGCCGTGGATCAGTGGAGACAGCTGGATTTTAGTCAATCAGTCCTAGTTTCAGAGAGAGAGAGAGAACCCGTTTTGATAAGATGGATAGCAATTGAGGAAGACAGCCACAACCTCCCCACACATGTGCAGAAGTGATCACACACACACTACATGCTTACATTTATACTTCACTTAACTATGATTTAGCTCATAGTTCTAGAGATTTAAGGGCATGCTGATGACATTGGCCTGAGTCTGGTGAGGAATTCCTTTTGGGTGTTCTTATTTGTGGATGGAGAAGTCCCATGGGGAGACAGGAAAGCAGAGGGCAGGGGCGATGACTCTTTTGAGAACTAAATCACTTCCAAGAGTTTATCCCGATGACCTAATGCTTTTCTTCTAGAACTTCTTAAAAATCACACCATCTTTTAATACCACATTGGGGACCCAGTTTTCAACATGTGAGCCCTTGGGGACATGTTGAAACTCTATGCATCATGGCATCTACTTACTTTGACAATAGTCAGATCTGTTTGACTAGAAAACTCATTTAACTAGACTTGCAAACTTTACTCTGCTGAGGAAGCTTAGAATTTATAAAGTTTCTTATTTAAAAATTGCCTTAGTTGTACATAATTATAATATGCTATGATTTGGTATTCCTTTTGTTATATATTAGTTTTAATTGTAGAAATATCTTTGGCCACACACACACACACACACACACACACACACACACACACACACACACACACACACCATTCATTTATAGAACCGAAAGCCTTATCAAGCACAATTTATTTTTATTTTTATTTTTTTGGGCCAGGCATGGTAGCTCATGCCTTTGATCTCAGCACTTGGGATGCAGAGACTGGTGGGTCTCTGTGAGTTTGTGGCCAGTCTGGTCTACAGAAGTGAGTTCCAGGACAGCCAGGATTGTATAGACAGACCCTGTCTCAAAACAAAACAAACAGTAACAAAAAAAAAAAAAAGATTTTTCCTTATTACATATGTGCACTCCATTTTCTTTTCTATTAGACAGTTTCATTTTAAATAACTGCTGTTTAAGACCCATTAAATTAGTTTCATGAGAGACTAGTAGATCCTACCTAATCTACAGTTGAGAATATAAAAACTAGTTAGTAATCTCTTTTAAATTTCCTCCTTCCCTCCCTCCCTCCCTCCCTCCCTTCCTTCCTTCCTTTCTTTCTTTTGTTTTCTTTTTTGCATTCTTTTTTCCCTTCTTCTAGGTGGTAAGTTTCAAAGTCAAGATGGTCTTGGACAATCCTCATGGGAATGTACAGGGATGTCATTGAAATCAAGTTTTAGAAATATCAAGTCATTGTAGATGATAGGTTCTAAGTCATTTGAAACAATTTTTGTAGTATATAATTAAAGAAACTGATCTATATTTTTGTCATTACGGCTAATGGTTTAACTTTAAAAATAAGTGTTTATTCTTTTCTTAGACTACTGCAGTTGGAGTAATGCCAGAAACCAGTAACTGGGACACTTGCTGCTAACAGCATGTGATGTAGTGGCTAGCCATCACATTCAAATGTCTTCACTCATTTAAATTTCAGAGAGGCTTGAAGACACATGTTCTAATACATTTTTTCTTAGTGACTGAATATAAATTGTTTGATACCCCAAATGAGCCTTTTTGTAATATAGAATTTTAATTTTCTACTTTTTGAGAATTTTATGCATGAATAGTTTATATCATTTGTACTCCTTTCTCCCCCTCCAATTCCAAGTTCCCTCTATACCTTTTAAATTCAAGGTCTCTTTATTATTTTATATCCATACACATATGTACACACATACACACAACCTAGTGAGTCTATTTAGTGTTGCTTATATAAATATACATATGTTTATTTTATGTAACCAACCTGTGGGGAAATAGCACTGTCACAAATAAGATTTGATTATAAAATTTGATATTAACCTTATATGTTCCAATTTTGACTTTATAAATTATAGTGCCCATTAGAGATGCATGAAATGATTCTCTTATTTTGCTACAATAGTATTTTGAAAGTTAGTGTAATATTAAATTATTTTAAAAATCTGGAAGTTCTCACTGGTGTCTATTTGGGATACTTGACAGAACATAGCTACACAGATACATTCTCAGACTGTTTCTCTGGGTTATCTAGGCTGTGTCCTTAAAGAGGTCAGCCCTCTTTGTAGTCTTAACTGGTTGAACCATACAGATTAGAAAATCTGATTTTCTGTTTTGAAGATTTATCAGATTGTCATATTAGAGTATACAGTCCTCATATGTCTACACACAGTCAGGTAATGTTAGTGTTCTCCAAACTGAGATGCTCTTTTGTTAGTGGATGTCACTATATCAGAATTGAAGTTGTTCATGAAAGTAAGACAGTTGATTATTCATACTTGTTCCTTCTTATAGACAACTGTAAAAGTACCCTTTTGGCAAATTCCCTGTCTTTTAATGTATATTTTGTTACCATTTATATACATTCACATAGCTAAATGTGTTTACTAATTTTAGTAGAAGGATTAAGATTTCAGTTAAAGGGGAAACTTCTGTTATAAAAATTACAATATCCTCAGGCATTATAAATACTTTGAGTTATGAAAAATTGTGAACAGGGTGTTCACAGTAGTTTTGATGCCCAATCTTTAAGATCTGTTTAGTCATGTTTCTTGTATCCTTTGACTGTTTCTCTGAACATGGTTTTTAGTTTCCCTCTTGATTGCATCTGTAGGTACAGTGCAGTATTATAGTACTACAGTACTGCAGTACTACAGTTCTTTCCTTAGCTATGTTTTTTCAAGCCTCTGGAATTTAATTGGACATAGTGAATCATATCTAGTCACATATGTGCTTTTTGTTTGACTACTAGAAAACGCAGAAATAAATTCACTTTGTGTGGGTGCTAAATGAACAGTATTCTTTCTTCCTTTTCTTACTTGAATATTTTTTAGGCCTTTTATGGTGTGTCTGTTGAAACTGTTGTAGATACTTTTTTAGGGGAGGGAGGGGTTTTGAGACAGGGTTTCTCTGTAGCTTTGGAGCCTATCCTGGTACTCTGTAGAACAAACTCACAGAGATCCACCTGCCTCTGCCTCCCAAGTGCTGGGATTAAAGGCCTGCACCACCAACGCCTGGCTTGTTCTAGATTCTTAAAAAAAAAACAAAAACAAAGTAACAACAACAACAAAACAGTTGGATTTTCAACCAATTGGTGTTACATAGTATTTAAATAGTTTCTGAGATTTTTTTATGTTTCAAGTGCTAGGGCTGGGGCTCAGGATCTTTGAATGTGAAAGACAAGTACTTTATGAAAGAGCTGCATCCCAGCCCTGTATAATCTAAAAAGGTGTTTATACAACAGCTAAGTGAGGAAATGAAAGGATGGATACCTTTTTAGTTATTCATTACTTTTTAAAGATAGTGCATCATTTGAAAACTATGGATTCTTTCATCAGAAACATACTGGGGGGGGTCATAGATTTCAGATTAAGAAGTCCTCAACCCTTTCCACTCTTAACTTTTGTGTTACATTTAAGTATCCACATAGAATAATGGGGTTTTAGCACTCCTACTCTGGCTTCCTATTACTCTTAAGTCTTTACTTCATCCTCATCTGTTCCATTCCTCTGATACTTTAAATATTAACTTTATCTCTATTTCTTATCCTAGTAAACATTTACCTTAACTTTTCACTTAATATTATGCAAGAAACAGAAAATTCTTGTCTCTGTACTTTCTTTTTTCTTTCTTTCTTTTTTTTATTAGTTCAAATTAGGAACAAGCTTGCTTCACATGCCAATCCCTTCTCCCTCTCCCTCCCCTCCCCCCCAACATCCCACCTGCCCCTAGCCATCCCTCCTCCATTCCCCGGCCGGGTAAGGCCCTCAAAAGGGGCTCCCCAAAGGCTAACACATCATCCTGGGCCAGGCCTAGGCCCTTCCCCATGTGTCTGTCCCTGTACTTTCATTTGCCTAATCAACAACCAAACTTCTATTAATTGTGCCCAAACTTATACATACATGGTTAGGGTCCATACATTTTTTTTTATTTTATGTTTTTGTAAAATTAATTCTGCAGGTTGAAAATTAGTGACGATCAACTTTGGGTCTATGCAGTTTACTAGGTTTACCTTTCCCCAATTTAGCATTTCTTTGATGCCCCCTCTTTTGTTTGTTAAATAATTTACTAACCAGGGTGCCTGCCTGCCTGCCTGCCTCCCTCCCTCCCTCCCCTCCCTCCCTCCCTCCCTCCCTCCCTCTCTCCCTACCTCCCTCTCTCCCTTTCTTTCATAGGGGGGATATTTTTCATATTAGATTTCCATACATGTCTAGTGATTCTTGATTGTCAGTTCATATTTGTGAATGAGGGGATTAGAGTATGTATTTAGGCTTTTCTCATGAAGCTCTTAGAGTCCTGTGTATAAATAAAGCTTATCGACTAGAAGTGTTATAAAAAATGAGGAAGAAATATTACATTGATTTATCAATGTATAATATGTATAACTGTCCTAGCTCCAAGCATGGTAATTAAGGTCAGGGATCATAAAGTTACATATACTGCTTCATGAGTATTGTCATAGAGAAAGTTCTACCACTATTTGGGTCTGGTCTAGAACTCGGCAATCCTCCTTAGTGTCCCAAGTGATAGGATTACAGGCATATGTCACCATGCCTGGTTCTCTTGAGATTTTGTGTATGTATGTGTGTATATGTATGATGTCTCTCTGTGTGTGGCCATGATGTGTGTGTGGAGGTCAGAGGTTCACCTTCCAGTGTTTGCTTTTGCCATTTCACCTGGTTCAAAAAAGTGTCTCTCTACTTTGGCATAACCAGGCTAGTTGACTCTTCTCCCTGTAAGTGCCTGTGTTGGGAATAAGATAATGCATTGTCTGGCTTTTACATAGGTTCTGGGGAATCCAAACTCAGGTCATAAGACTTTGGGACAAGTGCTTTTACTTACTGAGCCATCCCTCCAAACTACCCCCTATAGCTGAAAGTCTTAGTTTTAAGCTATTTTAATGTCTAAAAAATAGTTTTAAAAATAAGAATTCTATATTACAAGTTTATGAATAGTTTCTGGAACATTCTGAACTGAGTGAGATAAAATAGGGGATGTCTTAGTTTCTTAGTGAGCATTGTTGTTATATGTTGACTTGTCCCCTTACTCCCATGAATGATCGATTTCCTAGTCAGTTTCCATTGCTTCATTTTTATCTATCAGAAAGTTCAGTTTTGAGAATGGACTCATTTCCAGCCCTTTAAAAAGCCTGTTCATTTTTAAAGGTTCTATTTTAAGCTAATTCACTGCTTCTTCATGATTTCCCAGTTTCAGGTGTGGGCCTTGGTTCTGGACCCTCCAGAGGGAAGGGATTTAGGGCTGTTTCTTGGCTCTGCTCTCCTTCATCTTGCTGCTGAGCTTCCCTCCCCCTCCCTTCTAGGGTTCATGAGGGATGGAAGGTTATGAAAGGCAGAGAGTAAAAGCTCTTGGATTTAATGATATTCTTTTACTTTCTGTTTCTATTGTGGAACAGTTTGTATTCTTTGAAGACTTCCTGTGCACCTTTTACACAGACAGGGCAGTCTAAAAGTGTTTCTCCATACAACTTTGCACACAGAGGCTTTACCAAAAAGAAGCACATTCAGTGTCCTGAGGAGTAGTTAACCCCTGGGAAGGCAAATAGGCTGAGGAGTGAGAAATGTATAAACACCTGTGGGACATTTTTACTTCATTTGTGGATTATTTGGTTTCTTATATGCAGAGTTTGGTTTTGGATAGATAGCTCACTGTTTAAACAGAAGTGAAAGACTATATATTGAAAATAGGAAAATTTTCCGAAGGAAAATAATTTTCTTCTAAGTGGAATAAAAGAAAAGGAATTTTATTTTGAAAGTTTCAAAAATAGTGCTATTATATTAGTTAATATTTAATAGTTCATTAACTATTTAAAAGCTGCATTTTAAGGTAAACTTTATGTAAAAATAAGGGGGATTTAATATACTTTGAGATATTGTGCTAAATTTTTTGTTTTGTGACTGGGCATTGTTTTTTAATATTTATTTTAAATTATATTTATATATCTCTGTGTATACACATGTCTTTATATGCGTGTGTAGAGGTCAGAGGACAGTTTATGGTGGTTGGAGCACTATGCCTTTACCCTCTGAGCCATTTTTGTCAGCCCATTTATTATTTTAAAAGCTCATTTTGAGGTGCAATGTACATATGACACCATGTACAAGTTTTAAATGTAGTTTTATGCATTGACAAATAATATAGCTGCCTATACTCCTCTTAATGAAGGTACAGGATATACACTTCTATGAGGAAGTTCCTCCATTTTCTAGTGAACTGTCCTCCACCTGGTAAACCACGGCTCTGATTTCTATTCCCGTTGCTTAATTCTGCTGGTACTAGAATTCCAATGACTATAACTCACTTGTGCATGGTGTCTTTTGACCTACTCGTGATCCAAGCAGTATTCTGCTATTTGCTTATTCTTCTGTTGAGAACACTTTGATTGTGTCCAGTTTTAGTTATTATAAATAAGTTTACAATAAAAATTGGTGACAAATCTTTCTGAATAAATTGTTTTGTTAGGTCATAGGACAAATATACATTTTACTTTACAAGAAACTGTCAAACTTGGTTCCATTGTCATACTATTTTACACTTGCACCAGAAATTAAACTATGTATTTCCATGAGGCTGTGGCTTACCAGTAATGCTCTAGAATGTTACTCCTTCAGCAGCTATGTGGTGTCTCCGAGACTCACTCTCTGTCTCCTTCCCAGCATTCCTAGTCTGGTAGCCCTGCCTGTACTTCCTGCCTGGCTACTGGCCAATCAGCATTTATTCATCAACCAATAAGAGAAACATATATTCACAGCATACAGAAGGACATCTCCCATCAATTATTTAATTATAGTATATTAATGTATATTCATAAATATATGAACTAATTTTCCTTAATTTTTGGTGTTTCTGTTTAGTTCTATGTATTAACTTTTTATCTTATTTTTCTTTTCTATGCTACAAGCTTACAAAGCTATTTTCCACTGTGATTCTAAATTTTTTGTATTTAGATTTGTGATTCATTACGTATTATTCTTTCATGGATTGAAGCAGGGTCCAACTTTTTCAAACATGCGTATGTTTGTGACCCATGTCACTTTTGAATCGACTTGGTGTCTTAGTAGAAAATCAACTGGCATCCGTGTGGCTCTTTTGGACTCTGCTGTTGCATTTGCCTGTTCTGTATATGTAGCTCCACTTTGTCTTGATTACTGTAGTTCTCTAGTTAAGTGTTGGCATTAGGTGCCGTGTATTTAATTTTGTTTTGTGGTTTGAGATTGTTTATTCTAGATCCTGCATTTTCACATCAACTTTAAGAACAGTCTTACCAGTTTAGAAAACAAACTCAATGACCAGTTGTTTGGGGTTGTATTGATTCTATAGGTATTTTAAAAAGTTACATTTTGATGTGTTCTGTTCTTCCTTCCTTATTTCATTATGTAGCCCAGTAAGGGCAATGTTCGAATTTGTCACCACAGCCTACTTTGAAACTGTTTGCCGGAATGGAAGCCCGCTTGGAGTTTTTAGATGAAAGTGGGTGTTTCTGTAATACAGCTGCCGCACTGACCACAGATTTCACACATATTTGCTAGCTGAAATTTCTTTTTTTTTTTTTGCTTTTGTTTTTGTGTTTCAAGACAGGGTTTCTCTGTGGCTTTTGGAGGCTGTCCTGGAACTAGCTCTTGTAGACCAGGCTGGTTTCGAACTCACAGAGATCCGCCTGCCTCTGCCTCCCGAGTGCTGGGATTAAAGGCGTGTGCCACCAATGCCTGGCTGTGAATGCTTTTTTTTTTTAAAAGACTCTAATATCTTTTTAAATGCTTTAGTGTTTACATCTGTGAATTAGGAAATTCCGTACATGTGGCATGGAGGTATATGGCTGTAATGTTAGAACTTGGGAGTCTGAGTCAGAAGATTGCAAGTCTGAGACCAGCCTGTGATACATAATAAAACCCTGTCTCTAAAAGAAACTGTCATACTTATCTTCTCCAACATCTCTTAGCCTTGTGAAGTTACTTTTTTAAAAGACTTAGGTTGAGTGTTACATAGAAATTATTTTCCTTGAGAGATATGAAGACTATATTTTTCTTTATCAATTTTATGACTCTTTCCTACATATAGAGAATAATGTTTGAGGAAATGGGAATATACTTTTGAAATGAAGATAAAATGAAAATATATTTTTGAAAATTCTAAATATAAGTGTACAAGAGTGAAGAAAATAATTAAGATTTAAAAATTTTAAAATGTTGTTTTTCTACTTTTAAATAGAATAGCTATATTAATTCCCCAGACTTTGAGTAGTCCTTTTTCTAATTGCATTAACTTTGAAGCCGGGCATGATGTAACCCTATCACTGGAAAAGGGCACAGGCAGGGGCACCTTTGAAGCTGGCTGTCCTGCCAGCCTGGCTAGTCCACAAGCACTACCTAGGTGGTTAAGAGAGACACCTGTAGTGACTTAAATGAGAATGGCCCCGTAAACATGTGTATTTGAACACTTGATCCCCAGTTGGTGGTGCTGTTTGGGGAGGTTACAGAATTCTTTGGAGGTCTAGCCTTGTTGGAGAAAGTGTGTCACTAGAGAGGTTGGTTTACAGAGTTTTTAGTCTCACCCAGTTTACAGTTTGCTTTCTCTGCTTGATACTTGTGGTTGAGATATCATCTCTCACCCTCCTAGTTGGACCACCTGCTGTCTTGCCTTCCTTACCAGTGTGACCAAAATAAACTATTTTATAAGCAGATTTTGATTATGGTGTTTTACCATAGAAACTGATAAAATGCCTGATTTCTATCTCTGGTCTCCATACATATATGCACATAATGTGTGTCCACATGCTCATGGTCATATAAACATCTACACACACATAATACACATGTACACACAAAACACACATTTTTTAAAGTTAAATTTGTTTTTTTTTTTGTGTGTGATGTTTGTGTTAAAGTATAGACATGAGATTTAATGGTTGACTTAACAGTCTACTGTGCTTTGATTTCAGGGGCCTCAGCCGTAACCTAAGCTTTTGTCATTCAATTTCCTAAATACTTATGTTATCTGTGTTGACAGTTTTCTCTTCTTAATGTTACAGCTCTCCATCAACACCAGCTTATATCACTGAGAAGATAACTTGGAAGACATACTTTGCTGAGAAGACAACTGTGCACAGTTGTCCGAATGGGATGAACACGCATCAGTTGACTGACTCTCCGCTGAAGTTTGAGTGCTAACGTTGCTCATCGGGTACTGTTACCTAGTGATGCACCTACTCTTACAGTACCCCATTTCATTGTGCTTGTCTTGATTAAAGAATTCAAAGTGGAGTACCGCAAACTTGATATGGATAATAAAAAGAAAGACAAGGACAAATCAGATGATAGAATGGCACGACCCAGTGGTCGATCAGGGCACAGCACTCGAGGAACTGGGTCTTCTTCATCTGGAGTTTTAATGGTTGGACCTAACTTTAGAGTTGGGAAAAAAATTGGATGTGGCAATTTTGGAGAATTACGATTAGGTAAGGCTTTTTGTTTTTATTACATTATGTGAAGAGCATTTTCTAACTGAATATACTTGTAAAAACTACTTTGTTGTTTTAGTTGTTAAGTTCTTTAAGTGTATACATTGGGGACTTTAGTTGATCATTGTTTCTCAAAATGCTGGTTATAAAGAATACAGCTGTTGAAATTTTCTTATTTATTTGTATTTTCATTTGTAAGGAATCCCATAGTATTTAGATGCCTATTTCTTTGAGATTAACCATTCATATTTCTTAAGAATGTAAGAAATGAGCCAGGTAGTAGTGACCCATCCCAGCAATTGGGAGACAGAGGCAGGTGGATCTCTGTGAGTTTGAGGCCAGCCTGGTCTACAGAGTGAGTTCCAGGATAGGCTCCAAAGCTACACAGAGAAACCCTGTCTCGACAAACAAAAAACAAAACAAAACAAAAATGTGAGAAAACAAGATAAAGTAAACTTAAAAGGCTGGAGAGGTGACTGAGTGGTCTAGAGCACTTGCTGCTCTTCTAGAGCACCCAAGTTTGAGTCCCAGAACCATATGGCAGCTCACAACCACTTGTAACTCCAATTCAAAGAGATCCGGTGCCTTCTTCTGACCTTCTTGAGTGTCAAGCTCAAGTGTATAGTGCACGGATGTATGTATGTATGCATGTATGTATATGTGCAAGCAAAACACCCATCCACATACATACAAATAAATACAATTTTGAAAAGGCCATAGCTTTCAGTAAGTCTTTTGTTGTATAGTATATTTTGGGGGATATTTAGGTTCCATTTTTTATATTTCCAAGCATTTAGTAACTGATTGCTTTAGAATCATATATGTGACTTAAAGTCAAGATACTATGTAAAATTAACTTTTACTTGTTATAATAGCTTGTTTCTCTGCACCATTCTCCTCTTTCCTTTGCTCTGCTGTGTTTGGGGTAAGGTTCTGAGTAATTTCTTTAGCAAATATCTCAGAGCCATCTACCTACTCATGCTGTAATAGTTTGGGAAATTCTAGGCTTACTGAAGTTCCTAGCTGTTCACTTTAGGAACCCGAGGCTCCATAAGGAAGGCACTTTCTGGATGCCACATAGCAGTTCAGTGGTGACATAGGAATTCAGTACTTGTATAATTAGATACATTAAGGGCTTACCTCATTGGATCACCAAGACTATGATCTTGAGGGGAAAAAAATGGCTTCACAGTTTTCACTGGTTCTCATTTGTTGTTGAAAATAAAATGATTTGTATTTCTGCTGAGCTATCTCTTATCATCTTGTAATACACCCTGATTTGTAGTGTCTCTTCTATTTCATTTGTTTTTTGTGTTGGTAATATACATTAAATATGAATGAATGAAGAAGCAAGCTAATAAAGGCTAGTGACAATCTTTGTACATAGCTATAAATGCTGTAGTTGGCACACTGTTTTGCATTTAGTAGGAACTAAAATATTTGAAAGGGCAAATATTTTATGACTTATTTTTTAAAGATGGTGTTCTTACTTGGGAGTTAGAGAAACTATTTACTTTCTGTCAAATTTCGAGATTATCAATCCGATTCTTGACATTGATCATATACTGAAAAATATTGATGAATCACTTTCTAGGTTACTATAAATATTAAGTTTAGAGTATAATATAACTAACACAATATCTGTATAGGCTTTGGTTGTTTTTATTATAATTTTCCACATTATTGAGAAGTAACTATTCTTATACACTCTGTGTGTGTGTATTCATACAGAACAATTCTAGTGGGCCACCTTAACCAGAACAATATGAGACATAGTGTCTCATGAACCATATACTGAAATTATATTATATTGTGGAACATTCCTTTCTTTGTATCTGTGAATGAGCAAAAATAAAAACAATGTGCTGGCTTAGTATCTCTAATCTTATCCAATCAAGTGATTATGTAGAATCTTAAGTGTGCTGTATATATGTGTATGGTACTTACATATTTACTTAATTATATTAAACATGTGAATTTTAAAAAGTCAAGTTAATATACTATAATAACATATGAGTCTTTTCCTGCAAAGACATGATTCTACCAAAATTGAGCTTGGTGAACCTATGAGTTTATTGGCTTTAATTTGAGTAGTGTTGTGAAATGCTGGTATGAGTCCAAAGGTAGTTGTATCACCGTATGTGGGTGCCAGCTCAGGAAAAGTTGCATTTCTGGAGATGCTTAACTTAACAGGTAGCTTGGCAGGTTGGGAGGGTGACCTTCTCATAGCCTCATGGGTCGAGAGTCCCCTTTTGAAGCAGCTGTTTATTGTTTCCATAAACTTAGCCTTGGGCAGGGGCCTAGTGAATCTCTGAAAACTTCAGCCCTCTAAGATTTAGAAGATCATTTACTTCCTGATCTTCATGCTTCATTCCCCTCTCCAGGAGGGAGTGTTTCCATATACAGCAAAGAAATATATCTTCTCTCTCTGTACATGCCATTGTTTTATGGATAGCTAAGTATTTTACATATATACACCCATATCTACATACAAAGACATACAGAGCTAAGTTGGTCAATTTAATTTTTCTTTACTCAGAGACCACTGAGAGGATCTTTTACTACTTTCTTTTCAAAGCCCTCCATGGTTTCTTTGTTTAGAATAAGTTATTATAAGTATTACTTTTTTTTAAAAAAATTTAGATTCCATTTTTTTTTATTAACTTTTTATTTTTAGTCTCTGTGGATATTTTTCCTGCGTGTATATGTGAGTACTGTGTATGCAGTATTTGCGGTACTTGCAGAGGCTAGAAGAGGGTGTGAGATTCTCTGAGACTAGAGCTACAGATGGCTGTGAGCTGCCATGTGGATGCTGGGAATTGAACCCAGGTCCTCTGGATGAGTAACCAGTGCTCTTAACTGCTGAGCCATCTCTACAGTCTTTCTGTGTATTCTTAAAATACTTTTATTAAAGTCACATTAATAAAAACATCGTGAACATTTGATTTTCAATACTAATTTGTGTGTGTGTGTGTGTGTGTGTATGTGTAGTATTTGAGCAAAAATGAATCTTAGGTTTACCTTTTCAACAAAGGTACTTATTTTCAACAAGGATGCCCTGTTTTAGGCTGGACAGTTTTTGCTTTTGTAAAAATCCATCTCTTATATTGTAAGGCGCATTAAATACTTGAGACCTTTTTGTTACCTTGCTGTTGTAACTTTACATATAACTCAAAGATAATCCCAGCCCCATCCCATGTGTAGTTGCCCCAAGGAGAGAGACAGTGCTTGTCCACTGCTGGAAACTGTTCTTACAGGTTATTAGTTTTTCAAAAAATGACTTGATATTAAAAACCAAACAAACTTGTAAACATTGAATTTAAATTTTATGTAAATCAACACGTTAAGCATTTTTTATTTTAAATGATAGGCTGATTTATTTGTGGTTTTCTTTTATCTTTATATGTTGGCAGTGAAACTTGCATTTTTGCCTGTTAGTAGATAGATTCAAGTTTAAATGGTAATTCAGAATTCCTACAACTATTTTTGACACATACCAAATACTTCAAACATAGCTAGCTAAAATAATAGGATTATATTGTATATTTAAAACCCTTTTTGTATGTTAAGATGTTTGGACATCTTTTAAAATAATTCAGAATCTTTAACAATTTCATGCATATATATAATGTATTTTGATCCCCACACAGCTCTTACATTCTTTTCAAGTGCTCTATACTCTTCCCAGCAGTTTCCCCTCCTCCTCTCATGTTTTTATTTTTAGAAAATTCTCCTACTGAATTTAATTAGGGCTGCTTTGCCTGTGCCTGTGTGTGGGGTTATTTACTAGAGCACAGACACTTACCAGGGGATACATCTCTTTGAAGAAAATGCTTTCCCTTATCCTAGCGTAGCAACTAACTGCCAGCAGTTCCTCAGCAAGGGGTGGGGGGGGTGTGGTGGTGGGGTGTGGTGGGACACCTCATGAGTTCCTCCCACTCATGCGGCAATGTTGATGGCCTCAATCTTGTGCAAGACTTGTGAAGACAGCCTCAGTTGCTCTAAGCTCATGAGTGTAGTCATGTTATGTCATATCCAGAAGACAGCATTTCAGCCACTTTTCCCAATTCTTAGGCTCCTAAATTCTTTCTGCCCCCTCTTTCTCCATGTTCTCTGAGCCCTAATGGTTGGGGAAGTCATACTCGACAGTTACTTGATTTCACTTACTTCAGCCACTGGCTTTAACTGCAACATTAAGCTTCTATGAATTAATATTGATACCAGCTCTAATTTATTGAATGATTTGGGCTAAATTGAAAGGTGAGGGGCCTCAGATCCCTCTGGCTCTAGTACTCTCTACTTGGTGTTGTGTAGGGGAGGGGCAGGTGAGAGCTCTGTGTCTAAATTATCCAAGGGTTTCTATAGCCTCAGTGTCTGCTGAGGTTCTTTTCTCTTGAAATAAAAGAACATTGTGCATTGTCTTGACTTTTTATTTCACCGAGTTTTAGTGCCAAGGTTTCTCCATCACCTCCCTTTATTTTGTTTGGGTGTTTTGCCTGTGTGTTTGTCAGTGCACCATGTATGTGCAAGGGCAGAGGTTAGAAGAGGGTGTTAAATCCACTGGATTGGAGTTACAGATGGTTGTTAGCTGTCATGTGGGTGCTGGGAATTGAACCCAGGTCCTCTGGAATACCCAGAAGTCTTCTTTGGGCATCTTCAAAAAACAAACAAAAAAACCCAAAAATCCATTTTGTTCGGAGGGAGCCTGTGTCTCCTAAAGTTGGTCAATTCTTAGGAAAAGAACAATTACAAGAGACTTAGGTAGAGGCATGCCTTGGGTATGGGAATTATCTTATCCCCTGCTTTACTGTCTTTAACCGCCTACTTACTGGGAACAGTATTCCGTGGCATGCTAATAGAGGCCAGCCCTCTACCCCAGAGGTCATTGGAACTATGTAGACACATCAGTCCTCATCTATTTACCTTGTCCTGCCTTTCCCCCCCCAAATAATAATAAAGGCCTTTGCTTAAGCTTTCCTTATGCTCTTGGCTTCTGCCACCTAACCCATACAGGGTGCTTCTGCAGTCCTGCATGCAAGTGGTTCTCAACCTTCTAATGCTGCGATGTTTATAGTACAGTTCTCATGTTGTGGTGACCCCAACCATAGAATTATTTCCATTGCTACTTCACATCTGTAATTTTGCTACTGTTATGAATTGTAATGTAAATATCTGTGTTTTCCAATGGCCTTAGGCCACCCCTGTGAAAATGTTGTTCAGCTACTCCCAAAGGTGTTGTGACCAACAGATTGAGAACCCCTGCTCTCTGGCTTTCTGTATGACCCCTTCAGACTTGTAAATATAATTAACTTTATTTCCCCAAGCTTCTCCTCTATTTTCTTGCGACTACACCTGATTGACATTAACATTAAAAAAAAAAATCAAACCCAGAAATATTGCTTTATGGATTGCCATATCTGAAATAAGATACTGTACCTTTTGGCATAGCATATTTCCACAGGAGTTTCTATAACTTCTCTTATTTTTGTTTTTCTCCTCTTATTCCTGTATTACTCACAACTCCTTATCTTGATGTTTGTGCTTGAAAATTACAGTGTTGAAAGTTTCATAGGCCTTATATCTCCATTACATAAAGATTTGAGTAAATTCATCATTTTTATGTTTATTGACTTTTCTTCTTCGAAAACATTCTAAAACACTTGAAAATGTAAAAATAAAGAGAGAATGGTGGGACTGGCCAGATGGCCTAATGCACAAAGGCACTTGTCACCAGGCCTGATGACCTAAGTTTAATCTTCTGACCATACATCTACTCCATGGCACATTTGTATCCTCCCCCAATGAATGAATGAATGAATGAATGAATGAATAAATAAATAAATATGTGAAAATTTAAAAAAAAAAAACGATAGTGGTGCTATAACAACAAATTTGAAAATCCCGAAATGCAGTCATTTTCATCAAATTATTTTGTTTTCCACATAACACAGAGTAGAGGGAGAGCATTTGGGCTATCTGTACTCTGTATGTTCAGTGTGTGGCTTTAGTGTCTGTAGTGTGATTTTACTAGCTGCTATTCCTTTCCAGTCAGCCAAAGAGAAGAAGGAAGAAGAATCAGGGACATAACACATTCCTGGAAATTGGAGGTGTCATACATACTTCATGTCCACTGGTGTGGAGTTAGTCACTTGGCCACACTGAGCTGAAAAAGCCTGGAAAATGTAGTTTATAGCTGGAAAACCATTTTTAAACTTGGACATTCTTTATTATGGGAAGTACAGTGTTAATACTGATGGGTAACTAGTAGTCCCTGCTATAAACACATATGTAACATCTGAAGGACATAGTTTTCTCTAATAACTTCAATTTCACAATATTGGTAAAACTTCTTTGGGTTCAGTGCACCAGAAAACTGTATTGGAAATGTTACTTGAAATAGATTAAGATATCAATGAACTAGGCACAGTCCACATGCAGCCTTAATGAGATTCTCTATATCCTTCTATCTTACTCATATCACAAGGACAGACACACTTGGTGTACCATCGCTTTTGTGTGTAACACATTGATTAAAATCTAACTGTAGGACTATGACTATACTCAGCAATAAGACTGTATTGTTTAATCTTCACTTATTTATGACTGTAATCCCCTCCAGATCTCTAGTATTAACAAAGATGATGCTTTTTGGGATTCAACTTATTTTTTCTTTGTTTGCTTTTTTCTTTTTTTGCTGAAAATAAAAGATGAGACTATAAAATATGAAAGCCAATAAAAATGTTGGCATGTTTTGGTTCTGTGGGATCGATATTTAACTACTTTTCTTTTGAATTTTTCCTGCATATATTCAGATAAAAATTATATAGTTAAACAGAGATTATAATGCTCTGAGGAAACATAAAATTTTAATCTTTGCTCAGTTGTGAATAGGATACTAGTCTAAAATCAGGTTCCTCATTGTTAATAACACTCTTTTCTTAGGTTTCCTAGAGAACACCTATATTTTCATAATGATGAGTTCCTAAAAATGTATGTGAAAACATTTCTAAATGCAAAACTAGTTGCTTAAAAATATAAAATATCCTCTAAAATTTGAAAAATATTTATGTGTGTTTGAGTTTCAGAATAGAACTTGATTTGTACCACTTTTGGTATTTTTGTTAGGTTAAATCTATCAAGTATGTTGAGCTTATGAAATCTGTGCTACTCAGCATTAATATGGGTGTTTCCCCTTTTACACAATTTTATGCAATAAGGGTAATATTTAGGATATGTCTATGAATATTCTGCTCTGTAAAGATGGCAGCACATCTGAAGCTAGATTAGGAGCTCTCTGAAAGGTTAAAGGGTGCTGTGCAGAAAAATCCAGGCATGAAAACTGATAAACTGCCTATTTTGTTTTTAGTGGTCATTGTAACCAGAGCCACTTTCTTGGCTTAACAACAAACAAACAAGTCATTCTGTTTTCATTATAGTAGTCATTTATGCAGTTGAAAAATACTGGAAATTAAGAAATAACATGTACACTTCTTTTTATTTAATTCTTTTTGATGTATGTATAAAGATACATGTTAATTTATATTTCAAACTGTCCTCTCCATCTTAACTGTCAAGTTCTCCATAGTATTTTCCCGGGGCTGCAGATTCTGACCATTGGATTTTTCTTAGCTTGTAGTCAACACAAAAATAATTGTAGTTTATTTAAATTCTTTGCATGTTAGTGATGTTAAACCTGTGTTCTGATTTGTCATTTACATACCTTTGTATTTAACATAATTTTCAGTATTTAGAAGTTTAAATTTTCATATAATCAAATATGTGTAAAATCTTTTGTTCTTCATGTTTTCTTATCCCAATAAAAGGTCTCCATTTATTGACATAAGTATTTTTGGTTTCATTTCTCATATTTAACTCTACATAGTTGAAATTAGTTTGTAAGTTGAGCCAATTATTGATTAGTTTCTTATGTAATTATATTTTGAACATATTCCAGAGTTTTGAGATATGTGTGTGTGTGTGTGTGTGTGTGTGTGTGTGTGTGTGTATTTATATCTATAATTAAATATGTGGCCTAATAAGACTATTCCATAATGGTTTAAAAGGAAATGGTGGATGGGCAAGGTTTTATATTCTTCTTTTACATAGGTGTTCTGGCTTAAAATGTATTCAGTATTTGCTTGAATACTGGTTATTTTCTGAGTTGCATGATGTATTACAAATCAATATCTTTCTTACTATAATTGAATAACATTTATTGGTACAAGTTTCTAACTGGAATCTAAGTGAAATATTAAATGCATTATTGAGTTGATAGTAAGTTTAGCAATTTCCTTTTCTTCAGAGTTGAAAGTAAAAGATTTCGCTTTATTTAAATGTCTTACTTTTTTTTTTTTTAAAAAAAAAACAATGCAGGTCAAAAAATTATGTAAGTTAAATTTAAAAATATTAGCAGGATCTGACTTATTTTTTTCCTTTTTCAAGGGAAAAATTTATACACAAATGAATATGTGGCGATTAAACTGGTAAGTTTATGATTATTACTCTATAACTATTTCCTTTAGTTATTGACTTACAACTTTTCATCGTTACATTAATAGCTTGGGTGTTCATCCAAAAAGTTATACTTGCATGACTGACTTTTTGTTCATGTGTCTAATGATGTGTAGCATGCCAGTGCTTTCTCTGCCACGAAAACTCTGTCTTCTCTTTGGCAGCATCATGGAAAGTGAAATTTTGTAGTTTGTCAGTATTTTTAGTTTAGAAAGGTTTTTTTTAAGTGTATAAAAGCAAAATTTTTTCTTTCTGATTCAAGCATTTAGAAAAAATAGATATGTTTTTAGCATTTAGGATCATATTTGAACACACACATTTATAAATAAGGTAAAGCTGCTTATTGCTTGACTTCCAGAAAGCCATATGAGTATGGGTGGTAGCAAGAAGAGCTGGCATGGGAATATTCCAAAATTTCATGTGCTCAGTGTGACAGGTACAAAATAGTTCTCTTCTGGAAGAATTTGTATCCAAGAACTAGTTTTATTCATTTATTATTATTATTTATTTGTTTATTTATTATTTATTTATTTAGGCAGCATCTATTTAGATCTGGCTGTTCTAGATAGACCAGGCTGGCCTTGAACTCACTGAGATTCACTAACTTCTGCTTCTCACAATTGTTGGGATTAAAGGCTTGTTTGCCTACTATGCAATGCTAGGAATGATTTTTATGAGGCATAGTTTCTCTTTATGGTTGTCCATCAGGTTTCCCTGAGGTTCAGGTTGGCTTGGTGTTCTCTTTCTCCTTATCCTTGTCACCCTTGTCCTGACAGTGTGACCTGTGTTACCAGGGTGATATGAGTCAGGCTGTTAGAGGAAGCGGCAATGGGAAAAAGTTAAGAAAAAGAAAGAAAGCTTTTGAACTACAGTGGAAAGTCCCTAC
This sequence comes from Cricetulus griseus, assembly GCF_003668045.3. Taxonomy (NCBI): domain Eukaryota; kingdom Metazoa; phylum Chordata; class Mammalia; order Rodentia; family Cricetidae; genus Cricetulus; species Cricetulus griseus. The sequence continues at coordinate 184,815,235 of NC_048595.1, read as the reverse complement.
TTTGTGATTGTCTTTGTGAGTGTAGGCCCATTTCCCCCTCTTTCACCAAAATGAAGATAAGCTTTGGGCTATGGCACCACAGGACACATGGGACTGACCACCCAGAATATTTCTCCCTGATTTCAAGGTCTAGTCCTTGACTTTATACTGCAAACTCTGATTAGGTTATGTCAGAATTGTCACTTTTTTTTTTTTTTTAAAACTGGATTTGTGGTAATCATCCACGAGTGTCAGTTAATATAATCAAGCTCTCAGAGATGTCAAAGTTGAGGAAATAATTTCTAATTTTTGATGAGGAATTTTTACTGTTAAGGTCTCAAGTGCCCAAATTAGTATATTGTTTTATTTTAAAAATATTTAAAGTTTATTCTTTATCCATGTTATGTATGTAGACAGTGTATTGTGACCATAGCCATTTCCTCTCTGCCTCCTCTCCATTTTGTCTTGTATGCCCCCCACCCACTTCATGTCCCTTAAAAAGCAAAAATGAAAGGTCACTGAGCCCAGTTAGTGCTGCCTACATTCCTATGGGTGTTGGGCTGTCGAGTAGGGCATGGTCAACCTGTCATCCCCTACCCACCCTTTTTACTCTCCCTTCTCCAGAAGCCATCAACTGCCAGTAGCTTGTCAGCTATGGAGAGTGCCTTATGTGTCCCTCCTCTTCATCCGTGCTGGAGTGTTGATGGGCTTGGGCTTGTCTTTTTCAGGGCTTGTGCAGGCAATCTTAGCTGTTCTGAGTCCATGAGTACAGTGGCCAGCCATGTCATGCCAGAAGACAGCATTTTTACCGCACTGCTTCCCCTGCTCTGACTTTTAAATTCCTTCTGTCCTCTTTAGGAAGGTGATATTTCTTGAGGTTTTAAGGAATAAGGCAGGGTGTGTGTGTGTTGACATAGATCCCCTATTTAGGGCTGAATAGTCAGTAATCACTTATTCTCAGCACTTTGACAAGTTTTGAATCACTGCATTAAATAATTTTTAAGGGTTAAACAGACAGCCAGTTTAAACAGACAAAGGAGGTTAGTATATAGGAATCACAGTAGAGAGACTCAGCATAAAGGAACTCTACAATATTTGAACGGGCATTCTGAAATTATTGGAATTTTTTTCTTTTTCTTTTTTTGTTTTTTTAGACATTCTAGCCCATTGTATGGCATTGGAGTTCGAAGTGGTGTTCCAGGATAGAATTGTGTGGTGTTCTGTGCTAGTGATGAAGTGGTCATAATTAATTAACAGCAGTGTGCAGAGGGTGTGCCAGACTGACTGCTTCCTGTCTGGTTAATTCATCAGGTGTGACCCTCAAGTCTTGTTATTTTCAGATTTGGAACTTGTTTGTCCTGTCCCTACCACTGGTGTGTTAGTAAATGGGAATCATGTCATCTTTCAGTCTCTCTATACATGTCCATGTAGCACTTTTATTTCAGCTTATTTTATATATATCTCTTTTCTGTCTGTTCCTGGGGAGATGTGGGGCAGGGCACCCTTTACTCTGTCTTTTTAGGCAGGTTTTTTTTTTCTAGCCCAGGCTGGCCTTGGGCTTGCTGTGCAGCTGAGAATGACCTTGGACTTGGGATCCACAACTGCCACTTTTCAAGTGCTGTGATGACAGGTGTGCACCTCCACACCCAGCCTGTTTGTCCTTTTCTTTTTAAGTGCAGCGATCAGCATTACATACAAAATTATTACTACTCATACTTTAGGGTAACTAAAGTTTTATATTGTGAGGTAAGTATGATCTATTGTCATATTTTCCCCAAATTTATTGGAAGGTCAGAAGAATGCTTACATTTTGGTTCTTAGTTTACTGTTTTCCATGTGTGGTTTGTTATGTTGATTGCGTCTAAGTGCAGTAGGTGAGATGTAATTTTGTTTAGAAACAGCCATAAAGACAGTCACATGGAAATATTATATCTGTGTACTTTTAAGCATACCTCATTTCTGTATTTCTGAGAAATAATGTTTTGAAAGCAGATCTTAGTGGCTGTTTGTAGTTCTGTCTTAGCTTAAAAGATGTTCACTTTTGTCTTTTATTACCCTACTTCAGATTGTTAGCTTATCTAGCTGTTTTCACTCATATAGTAACCATTCCCATCGACTACTGAAAATGTCATTCTTTGGTGATGTGACTTTTCCTACATGGTGATATTATGACTGTTATTGCTGTTAAAGCACAGGAATCAAGTTGAAATTACTAAAGTAAGTCAGGGCTAGTTCCTTTTCTTTTTACCTGGAGGAGAACAGTGATTAAGGTATATGTTTAATTTCAGTTGTGGTGGTGTAACTGGATATTATTTCACATCTTAAGGTTGTATACTTTTAGACAATCAAGATTGATGATGTGTTATGTGGAAGACACTATTTTCACTGTTTTATATTTATATTACACACACCCATGCATTCTGAAGGGGGGGGCATAAAAAGTTTTAACTTTTTTTCAGATGAGGAATTGCAACATCCAGCAAAGTTAACTGACTTTCCAAAACACACAGCTAATGAAGTGGGGCATTGAGGTTTTAAACCTAGTGTAATTTGGTTTCAATCTCTGTGTTTTTAACTAGTACTCTGCATTGCCCCTCAAGATTTAAGCTTACCATTTTCTATAAGTATTCATGATTCTATGTTTCTGATGTGTTTCATTTATATTTATACACATACCTGCTTAGGCTTCTCATTCTTTTTTTGTTGTTGTTTCTTGAGACAGGATTTCTCTGTATTGTTTTGGAGCCTGTCCTGTAACTTGCTCTGTAGACCAGGCTGGTCTCGAACTCACAGAGATCTGCCCACCTCTGCCTCCTGAGTGCTGGGATTAAAGGAGTGTGCCACCAACACCTGGCTAGGCTTCTTATTCTTGAATCTGGGTTTTGCTTGTGATCATTACTGCCTTCCTCCTCATCACTGCCTATTAGACTTTCTTACTGTGTTATGCAGATCTCTAATGATGTGTAGTTTCTGCTTCCTCCCTCATAATGCATCTAGATAGTTTTTTCTGTTAACCCTTTAATTCCCTTAGTCTCTTTGTTGTTTTGTTGTGGTTTATCTTTTGTTACATAGAACTATGCTTTTAATTACTTTTTTTTTTAAATTCTGTTGGTTCTTCTGGTGTTTGTTCAAATACTTACCTTATAATTATGTTTACAGATGCTATCAGTTTAGTGAACATTGAACACAATGCTGATTTATACAGATCTAGAGGATTAGAGATACCGAGTAGAATATTATAGGGTATATGAGTTGATACTATAGTTTAAAGCACTTGGCATTAGAATCCAGTGATTGTCTTATAACTGAAATGTCTTTTCTTTATTCACTTGTTTGCCTAGGAGCCCATGAAATCCAGAGCACCACAGCTGCATTTGGAATACAGATTCTACAAGCAGTTAGGATCTGGAGGTAAGTTATATGAATTTTAAAATTTGGAATAATGCAGGCTGTCATAAAAATAAAATAAAATTTTAAATTTTATTACAGAGATTTCTTTTTCTAAAAATGTTTTTTTTACTGGGGCTGAAGAGATGCTTCAGTGGCTGAGAGTGCTTCCTGCTCTTCCAGCGGATGACAGTACATGTGTCAGGAGGGCAGTTCCAACTGCAGAAGATGGTGTGCATTGTGGTGCATATGTGGAGGATAAGGGATGGCATTGTGGGAGTTGTTGCTCTCTCTCCACCTTGTGTGTTCTGGGAACTAAGCCCAGGTTGTTGGGGTTGTTGGCAAATGCCTTTACTGCTGATTGTTCATACTGTTAGCCCCTTTAGCAATATTACTGCTGTTATGATGGTATAAAAGTGGCTCCATAAATACATCCACATGACAATCCTGGGGACCCATAGTTAGCCTATAGCAGACACCTGAGGTTGCAAGATTGTCCTGGATGTTGTCTAGGTAAGCTCTAAATGCAACCGCCAGTGTCTTTAAGAGGAAGGCAGAGAAATTTGACATATACAGAAGAGGAGACTGTATGTCCATGGGGAATTGGGTAAGTGATGCAAGTGAACTGAAGAATGCCTGCAGCTCTAAGATACTGAAGGAGGCTCCTGGGTTCCCTCCTAGAGCCTGTAAAGGGAGTGTGGCTCTGCCTCGAGTTAGCCTCATGAAACTGATTTGAGACACTGGCCTCTAAGGTGTAATATAATCAGCCTTTGTTATTTTTCATTTCCAATTTTATTTTAATTTGAGTTTTTTTTAGTGATTCTATTTCTTTGTTCAGTTCTGCTGTTATGTTTTGAATTGTTTCATTATTCTGTTCAGTTCTTTGTGTTTTCATGGTCTTCATTAAGGCATTTATTCATATCCTCTTTAATGTCCTTGAGCGTATTCTTTCTTTTTCTACTGGCCACTTACTGGTTGTTTTAAGTTTATTATTACTTGCATGAGGCTATTACTGTCACATCTGTATTGTTGCATATGGAATGCCCTCTCCCAGTGAATGTGTACCTGCTTTGCTGCACATTTCCTGTCACCACTTGCCTCCTCTCTGGAAGAGAGGCTTCTATGTTATATCATGCTATTCATCTGTTACTTTCATTATTTTCAATATTCAATGGGAAACTTTGCTTCTCACGTGAATGGCTTGACCTTTTGAGGTTCTTTGAACTGTGCAGATCTACACTAATTTGGTGATATTAGTGGCTGTTACTAAAATTATATCTTCATAGTGTTATCTTCTAAGAAGTTAGGAAACCTCCCTTCCTTCTTCTTATTGCCCTTCCGATTCTTTGTCTGTGCTTTGTGAGAAAATCATGACTACTGTATTCTTTACATGCTTCCATATGGTTATTAATACGTTTGCATATACCATCTTTTAAAAACTATTTAGTTCTGTCTGCTGTAAAACAAATGTAGAGTATTCTATAATGTATGGGAATTTTAATTGTACTTTTTGTGAAGAATTTTGGTTATTGTATAAGCCCTGTAAGCATCAGTGATATCTAGAATTCATCTTTTTTTTTAACAGAGTTAACCTGATCATGCTTTTCAGAATCACATTTTAACAAACAAGAAATTTTCCTGGTATATTAACCCATGCCTATGATCTCACCACTTAGAAGTCTGGGGCTTCATACTGCAACAGCTTTGATTGTTTATTTAGTTTTTAAATTCTGTATATCCTTTTAATATTGTGTTAGTTATTTTTCTCATTCCAGAAGACACAGACCAGAGATTGATATAACCCTAAAACCTGACACCAGTATCCTACATCCCCCTCTGGACTGTGAATCTCAAAGTTCCTGCTTCTTTAGGGAGGAATTTCCTAAAGTGGCACCTCTGGCTAGGGACCAAATGTTCAAATACACAAGCCTGGCGATTATATGGTGGAGGGCATTTTACATTCATAGCAGGTACTATACCAAAGCGTGAAGATAGTGGTTTCTTAAAGTTTAGTTGCAATGTAAAGTTTGAAGCTTTTACCCAGAGTATATATGTTAAAATCCATTTATCCAGACAGGATTTTGCATCTATATGAAGCCTTGATCTTCTGGGAAGATATTGTTTCATTGACATGCATATATTATTTTAAATATTGATGTTTCACTATCCAAATTGAACCATAATAAATAGTATCACAAAATTTTGTCAGAATATTAGCTTCTTTTGAATTTAACTTTTAATTTATTCTTTGTGGCTTTCATGTCATGCATCTCGATACCATTTATCTCCTGGTCCCTTCACATCCACCCTCTACCCCTGCAACCAACTCCTCAAAATAAAACAAAATAAAATTTAAGAGAAAAGAAAAAAAATCTCATATTGGAAGCTGCTTTGTGATGCAGTGACTCACACAGTGTACCCTCCAGTCATCTGGCAAGTGTTTCCTGCAGTGAGTCACTGGTCTGGTTCGAGGCCTCTGGCTTCTGCTACACTATTGATAGTGGGCCCTCACTGGTACTTCTCTTGGGTATCCTTGTGTCGTGGACATCATGCAGCTTTGGATCCATAGGGCCAACCTCTTCATTTGCTCCCCACAGTTCATAGATAGGGTGGATCTGGGCAGGTTGGTTAGCCAGCTAGCTCTCTCCCATTCTCAACAGTAGAGTGAGCTCTCCAACATTGCCCTGGCTAGGTCACCTTATGCAGCAAGGTGCAAAGGAGGGGTGGGGTCGGATCTCCTGCTGTCATGCCCCCGGGGGCTGGCTCTACTACATCTACAGCACCAGGGCCAGATCTACTGTTTTGCCCAGGTGAAGTGCAGGGTCCACTGCAGCTGGTGAGGGGCAGTCAGAGGAGGGGCTCTCCCATTCTCATGCCCTTAGGGTTATCTCACCTGTGCCTCCACCCCTCCAACAGAGTCAGTTCTGTTGTGCTGCCTAGGAGAGGTAGAGGGCATACTCTCCCAAGTACTGCAGCCAGTGAGGGGTGGGGCCAAAGCAACTCTGTGCAGCTATGGACATCAACACAGATGGCAGCTGCAGCAGGGCCATAGGGCAGGACAACACCATGTCTCTGGGGGAGTGCACCCAGTGGGGCAGGCTGTGTGTGGGCTCAGTTTCTTTTCTTTGCTGCTTGGGGCTGGCCACCCTCAGAATATTTAAGCATTATAAAGTTGTTAAGGTCATTGGTAGATATAAATTCTACAAAATTGTAACTCTTGCTTAAAAGTTTGATTTTTTTTTTGAAGGGGGGTGCTTGGTAACAATTTTATCAGTTTGTCTTGAGTAGTTTCTCAGTGAATTTTCAAGAATGCTTTGTGCTTTTTTTGCCCCTCCCCAGGGTTTCTCTGTGTAGCTTTGGAGCCTATTCTGGCACTGGCTCTATAGACCAAGCTGGAGTGGAACTCACAGAGATATGCCTGCCTCAGACTCCCAATTGCTGGGATTAAAGGTGTGCGCCACCAATGCCCAGCCAGAATGCTTTGTTTTTATACTTGTCAAAGGATAGGACTTTGGATTAAGGATTTTAATTGTCCTTCCTTCCTTCCTTCTTTCCTTCCTTCTTTGTTTTTGTTGTTAGTCTTGTAGTACATGTTGGCCTCAGCTCACTGTGTATTGGAGGATGACCTTAGACTCCAGACCCTGCTCCTCGTCCTCAGCGCTCTAGTTACAGGTGGTGTGTAAGTCACCATTCCCAGCTTAGAATAGACCCTAATATTTCCCCAGGGATCAAAACCAGGGCATTATGAACACTTAAGCAAAAATTCTATCACTGAATTACACTTTCAGGCCAGTTTTTATTTTTTAAAAGATTGCACCAGGACCAGGTATGGTGGTGCACACCTTTAATCCTGGCACTGCAGAGGCAGAGGCAGGTGGATCTCTGAGTTGGAGGCCAGCATGGTCTGAATAATGAGTTCCAGGCAAGCTGATACTATATAATAAGACCCTGCCTGAAAAAAAACAAACAAAAAAACCCCCACAAAACAAACAAAAATTGCATCAGTATCTTTCTATAAACAGCCCAGGTAAGACGCCAGCTTCTTAGAGTACCAGGATTACAGATCTGTAACACTTATTTCCATAGCATGGAATTAAGTATCTTGGTGAGCTGTGCAGAAGAGAGTGGTTCTCTACACAGGAAAAGGCCGAAAAAAGCAGAAACAAGGATCAAGAAGCAGATTGGCCATTTCAGAGTTGCTTCCCTTAAAAGATAGTAGAGGGGAGACAGAACAGTAGACAACACATGGCTGGTTAACAACAGATTATGTTACATCACTTTGTGTAAGGATTAAAGCAGAAGGAATTTAAACATCATGCTGATTGAAACTAGACTATCGAGAAAATTTCTCCTCGTTTCATGAAAGGTCAGTTAAACAAGTCTGATATTTGGTAACATGGAACTTTATCATGGGTGACTCCATTTTGATTCTGCTTGTTCTGTTAAAGCATGGTTGAATAGAAGCGTTCAAAGTGCATGTTCTTGTCTTGTTCCCAGTCATTAGTGGAATAAATTCAGTCTTAACCATTTTTAGCTTGTAATTGATCATAGATGTGCTCTATCTGACTTTACCAGCTTATGTTCCAAATTTTGCTGATAGTTATATGTTTCCTTTGTGTTATAAAATGGCCCTCCTCCTCTCCCCCGTTTCATTAAATGTGAGTTATATTGATAGATTTTTAAAAATGTTAGCCAACTATGCATTTCTGGGCAAACTCTCTTCAGATACAGTATATTACTTGATTTTATATGCATAATATAATTTCATAAGTCAGTCCAATTAAGATGTTGTCAATGATCAATAAATATTTAGTGAATAAAGACAGTGGTGTTCCTTAAGTGTTTTCCATTTTGGGTAACATTTTAAAAATGACAACAGTATACTAATCATATAATATCCCCAATTTTCTGAGACTTTATTCAGAGATTACTTCTCTACATCTTGATTAGAAAGTGGATGGTGAGTCAGAAGGAAGTGGAGGAGTCCTGTCATTTAGGAACTTTATAGTCTGTTCATTTTTATATCCTGTATAGTTTGACAAACTTTGATGATCTGATTTACTTACCTCTTACAGATCAGAAAGAACAAATTACAGAGTGGTAATGTTTACTAGAAAATTTTAAATTGAGAACATAGAGATTAGCAACTTTCAGTGCTGTGGAGGAGAAAATAGATTGTGAGAACTTTAAAAACTGAGTCCGAGAGCTGTTGAAAAGTCCCAGGAGCACTTCTGTGTATTGACCTTATCCCAAGCTCTTAGATTAGATAAGGTTAAACCCATCTAGATATGCACTCTGCCTTTTGATTGACTCAAGATCTGCTGATAAGGGTGTGTGTGTGTGTGTGTGTGTGTGTGTGTGTGTGTGTGTGTGTGTGTGTGTGTGTGTGTGTGTGTACACACGTATGTATGTATGTGTGTGAGTGTGATACCTCCCCACACACATGTATTCCTAGTTGGAAGGGTGAAATCTTAGGATTTTTCCCACACTTAAGGGGAAGATATTTAGGTTGAACTTAGGATGCCAGGCATGGAGTTATTATAGACAGCAATGACACCTACTTCAATAAAAGTAGGATCTTTCCTATTGTATAAGCCTTTCTGTAGTCTATAGAAATAGAAGGCTAAATAAATAAAGCAGGTGAGATTGTAGAGAGATAATAAAGTACTTTTTATATGATTTCAGAGACACAGCTACAGTACAGGTGCACTGGGTTACTATGTGAACATCAAGAAGGGGGTTTAGAGAAGGAGGTTTAATCAGAAAAGTGCTTTTTTTTCTGGAAGAAATAAATTTACTGTTAAAGTGCTTAAACTAGAAAAATTAAAATATTGTTTATTGGTTTTCCAGGAAAAAGACTTAGTATTTAAGATGATGAAATTATTAAATAACTTTTTCTTTTTCCCTAGATGGTATACCTCAAGTTTACTATTTTGGCCCATGTGGTAAATACAATGCTATGGTGCTGGAACTGCTGGGACCTAGTTTGGAAGATTTGTTTGACCTGTGTGATAGAACATTTTCTCTTAAAACAGTTCTTATGATAGCTATACAATTGGTAAGTAAAGCAGGGTGTCGGAAGTTGCTTGAACAACTACATAGTTCTTTGATCACAAATTCCTCTGTCTCTCCCTTCCTCTATCCCTCTCTCACTCTATTCCTCACTCTCTAGCTATGTATCTTGATTTTTTTGGGACCCAGTCTCATGTAACCAAAGGTTGGTCTCAAACTCCCTATGTAGTGTATGTTGGTCTTGAACTACTGATCTCCTGCCTTTGCCTTCCGAGTGCTGGTGATATCGGTGTGCACCACCATGCCTGGTTTTCATAAATTTAAGTTAAAAGTTCCATTAATGCTTTTTGATCTTGTCATATGGAACATTGGACCCATATAATAGAAATGTTTTTTGCTTTTTCTATTTTCTTTCTAGGATGCACAGAATGTAAAATTATTGACCCAAGTGCATTTTAGTTGTATCTAAATTAATATTTTAATTGTTTTAAGGACAGAAGGCTAACTTCAAGGGTTGAGGGTTTTTTTTTTAACACTATTTTCTTGTGTAAGATGAAACCTTTGAATCCTCAGAAACAGAATTCTTAATCTTTGAAGTTGGCTTTAATGACTTAATAAAAGAAGAAAAAAGTTAATGAACAGTATATATACTTCAGTATTTACATTTCAGGGAGCCTTTGAGGAAACACTAGAGATGAGTTTTAGACAGTTTTGGCATAAATGCCAATATAAAGTCTTGAAATTGTTTTTATTCATTTGGTCATTAATTCTATTTCTGTAGGTTTATGTTGGAAATATTTAGGATATATATATATATATATACATATATATATATGTATACATATATACATATATATATATGGGTAGATACAGTTGTAAAATAATGAGTAACATGCAATGGTATGGAAGTGACAGGGTGAATTGAGTAAATCATGAAAATCAAAAAGTAATTTGCAGCATTAAGAACTGCATTAGATAATTTTTGTGACCCAGAAAATGCTCATAAAATATTGTTAATTAAGGCATGGGTCACAGGAGTATAGGCTACAGTTTGTTAATAAACAGACTAGAACGGTCCCTGTGATTGTCTGCTGACATGGCACTGTTTTCCAGGATTGCCACAGATGAAACAGTTACCTTATCTCTAAAGTTCTGTTCAGTTATTTTGTATGGTAAGCATTATTTGAGAATATGAAAAATGATTATTATGAATATGCTGTTTGTGGTTTATTTATTTATATATAAATATATCTACATATAGATATACTATATTTATAAAGTTAATATAAATGTTTATGTTTGTGTTAATAAAATTAATATAAATATGTGTTATTATAGTTGGAATTCAGAAATTTTTAGTTTCAAGATTTTAAAGTATTTAATACCTAGGAAAAATAAAATCTACTATGAGAAAGAATACTAAATGATGTTAATTTTTTGATGGTAATTTTTTTAAAGGTAAAATTACATTCTTAAGGTTTTTTGATCATAAAAATTGCCTGATTATTGAACTGAGGAAGGAAAATGTTAACTTTATGAGTGTGTCTTAGGTTTGAATTTGAGGTTTTTATTTTTAATCAGTAAAGTTTTTAAATTTATAACCTAGCATCCTCTGAAAGTGGTGATTTGAGTCTGACTTACTGCTAGGAAATGCATTCCTAAAATTCAGATATTTTCATTTATCTGTGACCATTACAGCAAAGACAAACATTTCAAGTCTGAAATGGATATGTACTCTTTGAGGAAGTGAAGACTTGACATCTTTTTAACTTTAAATGGTTGGAACAATTTCTAATTGTTTTCTTTATTATGTTATTCTTATGGTGAAAGTTCTGTCTTGGTTTTAATCATGATTTTGTTTGATAGTGAAAATCTAAAATAAAAATTCTTTTCTCTTTTTCCACCAAGATTTCTCGCATGGAATATGTCCACTCAAAGAACTTGATATACAGAGATGTGAAACCTGAGAACTTCTTAATAGGACGGCCAGGAAACAAAACCCAGCAAGTCATTCATATCATAGATTTTGGTTTGGCAAAGGAATATATTGATCCAGAAACAAAGAAACATATACCATACAGAGAACACAAAAGCCTTACAGGAACAGCTAGATACATGAGCATAAACACACATTTAGGAAAAGGTAAGTGAACATGTTTTGAGTGTGGAAGCTTGAATTCTGCTGTGTCAGAAGTGTAAGCTTGTTTGCTGCTGCCTTGCAGTGTTTGCAAATTAAAGCAGCCCATATTGTAACTTTTATTCACCACATACCTATACTTTTCTGTATTTTGATGATACTTAAAAATAAGGCCCTGTATAGGGTAAATGTTTCCATTGATAACTTGAAATGTCCAGCCTTGATACAATTAGGGGATCCATTTGATTATTTCTTTTAATACACAATTTTAACTTAATTCAGATTATAGCTCCTTTATACAGCTAGCCAGGTTAGTAGCAACCTGACTAATGGTATAATGCTGGCAACCTGGAGTGTAAAGGCAAGCAGGTGGCTTCTAATGTTGGCTAGAGAAGTTTTCCTACCAGTATGGCTTTGGACAAGTTATTAATTTTAAAAATGTATTTGCTATGTGTATAAAGAGTAAAATATCAAATGTATAGCATTTTAATGTTTTTTTTTTTTTTCTCCTTTTTTAAGTTCTGGGTCTAGTTGGGACAATGTATTATATGTTGCATAGTTTTAGTCCTTTTTTAAAATTTTAAATCAGCCCTATGTCGTTTATAGGTGCTTTCTTTATAGGTCTTAATCTTTATTATTTTAGGAGTAAGGGCAATATTTTAGAATGTTCTTAGTTTGGGTCCTTATTTTTTTCTTGATTAGATATTGGCATGCATGTCTAATACAAATCTGTGAGGAAGCATAGGAGTCTTTTTCTTGTATTATGTCAGGGTCAGTTGGTGTAGTTATTTCCAGCTGGGTCTGTTCACTTATTTAGATGATGTCTGCTAAGTTTCCCCAGAAAAGGGTATTTTCCCTTGGCAGATAAAAAGCATGTTGTAGTTGGTTCTTTGAAATTATGTAAGCATGTTATTCTTTAAATTTCTTTTGAGATAGGGTCTAGCTTCATAGCCTTTGAACTTGAAATCCTTTTTTCCTTGGCCTCTCATATTCACATTTTAGGGTTATAGGCATATGCTACCATGAAAGGGTCTTTAATAAATTTTTACATACTAGATTTAATAGCTATTGATGATTCCCTCTCTCTGTTTCTTACATATTTATTAGCTGATATGCTAGCATCACAACCTTCCGCTTTTACCCAATTATTGACTTATATCTGTACAGACTGAAAGTTTGGCCACTGATTGCTCCTTTGAAGCTGGCTCCTCTTCTTGACAGTCAAGCATTCTTTGACCACTTTCTGATTTTTTAGTTTGTCTATTCCAGGCATAGCCAATCATGCCTAAAGATGTCCTGGGTCTCTGTTGGATAAAGATAGTATTTGATGACCAAGATTTGCCACTGGTTATGCTTCTTGCTCTGCTTTGGTATTACAAATAGTGTCTGGGTAATGTGTAAGTGTATGTATACCCCCCCCCCCCACACACACACAGAGGCTATACATGTGTACTATGTACACAGCCACTAATGCATTCCTAGTAGAGCTTCAAGGTTATACTGGTACTTCTGAGTTTTGGGTTTGTTCACTACAAAGTAGTATTCCCCCATCTATATTCATTTTTCCTTCTATATATTTATCTTCCTTTGTTAACAGAGAGTAGTCTGCCCGTCATTCATTTACTCAGTGTTTAAAAGCTAGGCTACTCAGAATATAGCTTCAAAATTGCTAAATGACCCTCCTTTGTGAAGTAAGATTACTGCACATAATTTTAATTATTTATCAGAGTTCTTTTTAAAATTTCAACAAAATTTATGTTGAATAAAGCACAAATACTTAGATATAGAATGTGTCAACAAATATCTACATCGCATAATGCAGCTCTATCTTTTTTTAATGTTTCTTCTAGAAGCCTTATGATTTTGGTTTCTTATATTTGTGACTTATATAGAATTAGTTTTTTTTTTTCTTTTTGTTTAAGGCGAGATAAGGGTTGAGGTTTTATTCATGGAATGCTCATTCACACTAAATTGTCCTTTTCTCTTAAAAATCATTTCTAGCTGGGCGTTGGTGGCGCACACCTTTAATCCCGGCACTTGAGAGTCAGAGGCAGGTGGATCTCTGTGAGTTCAAGGCCAGCCTAGTCTACAGAGGGAGTTCCAGGACAGGCTCCAAAACAATATATAGAAACCCTGTCTCGAAAAACCAAACCAAACCAAACCAAACAAACCACATTTTTTTTTTAATTGTATTTGCAATGGGTTTTTCTTAAACCATGCTTTGTGCTTATAACATTGGAAACACAGACTTGATTTTTTACTCTATTCCTAGCAGCTTAATCACAAGGACTAGGCAGGAATGTAAAGCTATCATTTGTCCATTTGCTCGATGCCTTAAAGTAGCAACTACTGTGGGGGTTGAAGGACTTTTTCACAGGGGTTGCATACTAGATATCCTGCATATCACATTTTATATTATAATTTATAAAAGCAGCAAAATAGTTATGAAATAGCAAAAATAATTTTATGGTTGGGGGGTGTAATCACAACATGAAGAATTGTATTCAAGGGTTATAGCATTGGGAAGGCTCAGAACTGCTGACTTAAAGTGTAAAGGAAGATGACGACAGGTCTTTGGTTCTTCTCCAGCAGCTTTCCTCAGACTTAGCTGTTACAGATTGGAAGTCTTTGCTCTGCTTCTCAGCTGTGAATTAAGTAGCATTGGCATTGTTGCTGGCAGCCTGCCTGATACTAGGCTCATGCCGCTTTCTCCTTACACATATGAAATGCATGAGAAATGGGAGTCTGCCTTTAAGCACAGTTTCAGATGATAAAAGGCAAGCTTTTCAGATAATATTTTTGTGAGTCCTTTCAATAACAAACTCTTCTAACAGATTTAAAACACTACTGGGTAGCGAGCCGGTGCCTTCTGCTGAAGCCAGTCACACCCATATTTGCATGTGCAATTGTCTGTGAGAAAGTTTCATTTAAAGGGAGTTGTTACAGACGGTTTCAAAATAACTAACAAAGTTTCACAACCTTTTTATTGTAAGACATGAGGTCATTGCTTCCTCATGGGCTTGAGTGTGTGTGTGTGTGAACAATGGTAATATGTAGCAGCTTTCTATTTGTAGAAAGGGCAAAGTAAATTTTTGTCATTGTTAAGAAAGTCCTCCAGAGCTTGGGGAAGCGACATTTAACTGTTGCAGGAATCTACTGACAACAAAAGCTATAGGATTTACTTTTCAAAGACCTGCTTAGCAAGTCTAATGTAGATGGATAATATTGATAGAGGAAGTGCTTGTTTGCCAGAAGACATGAATTCCAAATAATAAGAGGCAGCTAAAGTAGTATGTGTTTGGGTGCATTTTATATATTCTGTGAGTTTGGGATGCCTGTGGACATAGGTATCTCATGTTTCTTTAAATTTAAGACCATGATTTAAGTACATGAATGGTGAAGAGAGAGAAACCAATACAGAAGAAAGAGGACAGACAAAATGTGACTCTTGAATGTGATTTTTTGCTTTTTATGTGTCTGACTAAAGCCTTCCCAGCTTTGCCTGGATCTTAACAACTCCTTCCTTTCCGTGCTGTTCTTTTCTTCCTTCCATCTTTTCCTTTCTTTTGTGTTTGCAGAGATAGAGGGTCAAACTCAGGCCCTTGCACCTGCTAGGCAACTGCTGAACTGGTGAACTATATCCCCAGCCTGTTAGTGATTACTTTTAAGGCATCAGTAATTAATTCATTCATTCATTTGCATTTCTTTATTTATATTGGACCATTATAAGAATTTTTCCTTTTGAAGATTAGCAGAGTATCAGATCTAATCAGAAAAAGGTATTTCCAGTATACTATAGGTAAATAATATAAAAACCACATTGTATAGCCTTTTGTTTTTACAACATCTGTTGATCTTAACATGGCATAAGGCCATTTATGCTCAGAAGACAAATACAGTGACTTAGTTATATCTTTGCATGTCTACTTATGTCATTGTCCAAAGTGAAATCCTCATAAGGGTGTGTGACAGATAAAGATTTCCACTGTCACTTAATAAATAAGCTGCTGCTGCCATTTCTTCTTCTTTGTATTTTATGCTGAGTTATTTTATATTAGCTGTAGCTGTATGTCTACTGTTGAGTAGATTTTTAAAGACTGTTGCTTTGAGTCTCGTTATTGTAATTCTTGGGTCACTCTTCTACCCATTTATATTTTTCTTGTTGAAGTAATTTGAAGTTAAGTTTTGTCTCTGTCTCTGTCTCTGTCTCTCTCTGTCTCTCTCTCTCTCTCTCACACACACACACACCAGTAACCTTAGAGAAAATACACTGTATTATTATTTTTTTTGTGAGTTTTTTTCTTTGTCTTTCAGCTTTATTTTGTCTTATTTTTGCCATGTTGTATGTATGTGTTTCCTTATGGCAGCACTTAGCTTTTCCCTTATTTTGATTTGTTTCTCTTAACTTCAAAACCAGACTTACTGAATTATATCCAAATTGAGAGCCATTTCAAGAGAGAGCTAGTTTAGGAATTAAGTGATTATATGCACTGGGTTTTTTCGCAGAAAAGGAATGTCCATATTTAGATTTTGTTGATAGTGTTGGGTTGTGTGTCTAGGTGAGGGAGCTGTTACTGCATATTGTGTTATATTATTCTTTTATGTTGACTCGGTCTTTCTGTGTAGCTAGTGTGGTGTGGAACTCCCTTTGTAGCGGAGGGTGGCTTGGAACTCAGTTGTGTTTATCAGGCTAGATTTGAAGTCAGCATTCTCCTGCCTTAGCCTTCAGAATGCTGGGATTACAAGCATGTACTCTCATGCTTTGGCCTTGTATTGTCTTTGGAAAAGCACCAAAACTCATCTTTATTATGTAATCTGAAGAAACGTGAACTCAGTGAATTTTGTGACAAATGTGGGGTAGAGAAAACTACTAAAATTTTTTATAAGGAAATATTAAATAAAGCCATCTCAAAAGATTTACTTCTCTTTTAATTATGTGTATACATGTATTTTGTATATTATTATTTACATAGAGTGCAGTTGTCTGTGGGGCCAGAAGAGATCATGGATGTCCTGGAGCTGAAGTTATAGGACTTGTGAGTTGTGAGTATGGCAGGTACTTTATGAGGACAGCAAGCTGTCTTAAACACTGATCCATCTCTCCAGCTCCAAAACAACCTTTACTTATATGTAGTAGTTTTTTTTTAGTGTTATATTTATAAAAATAATTTGTACCCTTGAAGAGTTTTTACCCTTTGAGTTCTCCTACCAGTCAGAACTTGTCTTTTGCCTTAGTTGTTTTTTCGGGTAAGAAATGAAGTAATAAATTTATTCTTATATATATGTACATATAATAGAAAGTTTCCTGCTTCTAAAAAAGTATTTGGCATATTCTAGTTGAAAGAAATAAATTTGAGTTCATGAAAAAAGTTTTCCTAGTAAGAATTAAATTTTAATTGATATGGACAATTACAGGTAATTGAATAGTACGATCATATTTATTTGGTGAAAAGATAATGTTGAATTTTTAATAGAAAAGCATTGCAGGAGATTGTCAGTGAACTTAATTTCATTGTTAGACTTTCCCCAATGAACAGAAGGCACACAAGTACTTAGAATCCTACCCTCTTAAATACTGGTAGTTATTTAACCTTTCTGAGCCTATACTCCAGATTTGAGATAATAATTATAACTAAAAACATTTGATATTTGTAAGGCTCTTAAAATTTGTTATTTTTATGTAATACATATATTTCTAATGAGTAAAAGTTTAAATTATAGAAGTTAAATTGCTTTGAATTTATTTAAAAGAAATTGGGACTGTACTTATCTCCATTTAAACTTTTAAAACGTTACATAATAAATAATAGCTCTGAGGGAAATACTCATTTTCAAACAGGCCTTTTAGTTAAATGATTTAGAAAAAAATGTGAACAGGTTTTAATTAGAGCCTGATAACCTGTGAGAGATCTTTTTCATGTAACAGAACTCTCTCAAACTTGAAGGGTGAGTTACTCTATTTCAAAGAGAAAGCTTTCTTGTGATTTCTATTACTTCCCACTTGGTGACATTTATTTCTAGGTGTCACTTGGTAAAAGAACACAAAGAAAGCAATTATGAAGGTAGAAGGGGTTTGGATTGAGTTTTAGTAGTTGGCTTACTTTACTAGCTTCTATTTATGGCTTGAATTTATGAGTCTAATACTGTCCTTTGATGGAGTGATAAGGGTGAGATCACTGCATGATCTTTTTTCATTGACAGTGTGGTAACTAAGTACCATTCTGATAGAGTAGAAATGGCTTTTTTGCTGTTTCTCTCTTTAACAAAGAATCCTATTCTAAGGCTAAAATTATATATATAATATAGTGTGTGTGTGTGTGTGTGTGTGTGTGTGTGTGTGTGTGTGTTTGTGTGTGTGTGTATGTATATGTCTGTATGTGTATGGGGTGGGGTGTTGGGATTTTTTTGGAAGGCCAGAGGACAACTTAAGGGAGTTAGTTTTTTCAAGTCTTTATAAGCATTTGCTATTTTACACACACACACACACACACACACACACACACACACACACACACACACACACACACGTGTAAATTTTTATATTGGTAAATTTGTGTATTTTCTGGGTTTTAATACTGTTGTATAAAGGTGTTGGTTTTTAAATTTAATTTCTGATTGTTCATTGCTAGTATAGAAATCTGTTTGATTTATATATTCATCTTGTGTCATCTTGTGTCTGAAACCTTGATAAACTCAGTAGTTAAAGTATTTTGCAGATTACTTAGAATTTTCTACATTGCATATTTATGTTGTCTGTAAAGAAAAATAGCATTTCTTTTTCCAATTTGGACATCTTTAAAAGTTTTGCTTCTCTACTTATTATTTTATGTGTGTGTATGTGTGTGTTGGTTGCATATGCCATGGTACTCATGTGGAGTTCATACTCTCATCCCTTTATGTGTGTGCTAGAGTCACCAGGATTGCTCCATTGAGCTGTCTTGTTGGCTCCTGAATGCATTCAATAATTAAATGATGTTTTTCTTGCTTTGTTTTACTGTCAAGAATTTTCCATTGGGTTTGGTGGTGCACACCTTTAATCCTAGCACTTGGGAGGCAGAGGCAGGTGAATCTCTGTGAGTTGGAGGCCAGCTTGATGTACAAAGCAAGTTCCAGGATAGCCATAGCTGTTACACAGAGAAACTCTGTCTCAATAACCCTGCTCCCCCAAAAGAAAAAAGAATTTTCTATGTGATACTGAATAGAAACAAGTAATAGGTATTTTTATTTTTTGGTCCCCACCTTAGGCTGTGTTTCTTATAATTTAAAATTTATCTTAGGCCATATCTATTGGCTCCAGGAATATAATCCCAGCTACTGTGGAGTCCAAGGCAATAAGATCACAAAGTCAAGGCCTGTCTAGGCTAATAAGTGTAAGTTCAAGGCTATTTTGGAAAAGTTCATGAGAACCAATCTCAAGTAAAAAACAAACAAGGGGAGAAAAAATGGAAAAAGAGAGCTTGGAGTTTAGCTCAGAGATAGAGTGCTTGTCTAAGTACCCCAAGGCCTTGGGGATGAAAAGGCTAACAAAAAAGAATATCCCAGACTTTTCATAGTTGTCTTTTGTTAGGCTAAAGAAATTTCTATAACTTATTTTGCCGAGGTTTTTATTTAAAACAATATGTTTTGTGATGCTGAGGATCGAGCTGAGGGTCTTGTGTAAGCTAGGAAACAGTCACTGAGACATTCCATCAACCTTTGCTGAGAATTTTATGATGAATGCATGCTAGATTTTCTCAAATGCTTTGTATGATGAGATGGTCATATAGTTCATGTCTTCTAAATTTTAGTTACTAGTGTATGTGTTACATGCATGTGAATGTGCAGGTATGTAGCACAGGTGAAGTCCAGAGCAGGTCATCAGGGTTTTCTTTATTGTCTCATGACAGTCTCTCATGGAAATGGACACCTGCCTTTTTTAGCTAGTAAGTTCGTGGGAATTGTCTGTTTCTGCCTCCAAGTCCTGGGGTTGCAGGCAGTGGCAGCCATTTCTGGCTTAATGTACTTGCTGGGAATTTAAACTCAGGGCCTCATGCTTCCATAGCAAGTAAGAACATATGTTCTTCCCCAGTCTCCATAGATTCAACTTTGGAAGTTAAACTGACCTTATATTCTATGGGTGAAGATTACTTAGTCAGAGAATATTACCTTCTTAGGGATTTTATGCTTGCTTGTGATATATTTTCTATAGTTTTTGTAACTTGCAGTAATTTTGTATTTGAAACAGGATAATGATGAGTTGAAAACTATTTCTAAGAGTTTTTGTTGACTTGATACTTTTTGGCCTTTAGTAGAATTTATCAGTTATGCCTTATATTTAAGTAAGATTTCAGGTTGTATTAAATTTTTTTTTTTTTTTAGAAAAAATCTGTATATATGTGTGTGTATGCATGTGTGTTCATGCATGTATGCATGTATATATAGATGCAGGTTATGTGAGAGACTTTTTCTGGGGAGATTAAATGCTCATACATTTCTGCTCATCCCAGAAAGCAAACCTACAACAGACCAAAGTTAACAGTTGTACTGGAGTCCAATTTGGTGAACCAATGAGTTTTTCTTGAGGTTACTAACAAGAATATGGGTGAGGAATTGCTTTCAGAAGCAGAATGACTCAAAGGCAGCCTCATCACCAAAAAGCCCACACCAACACAGATGATGATTCATACAGTTTCTCTGAAGCTTTCTGCATAGCTCCCAGGCAGTTCAGCAGGTAACCTCTTGGTGAGATAGTGGTCATTGTCTCCTCCAACAGTTGTTTAATGCTTCTATACCTCTAGATGGACTCTTAGGAATCTTGCAAATGTCAGCTTTCCTAGACATAAGAAGTTTGCTTAACTCCGGAGTCTCATGAAGTCCCCTCTCCTCCCATTGAATGTTTCAGTTTAGAGGAATGTTCTGTCCAACAGCACATGTGTGGTATCACATGTATGTGAAGGTCAGAGTACATCCTCCGGTATTGATCCTTGAGTTCCATCATGATTGAGCCAGGGTTTATAGTTGTGTATTCTTGCATATGTCACCTTAGTTGTCCTGGGAACTTGGAGAATTCTACTCTCTGCTCCTTCCATCTTACAGTAGGTGAGCTGAGTTTATAAATGCATGTATGACATCCAGCTTTATGTGGTTCTGGGGATCTGAACACTGGTCTTTATTCTTATGTGGCATGTGCTTTATTCACTGAGCCATCTCCCCAGTTCATGATTTAAAATTTAAATTAGATTTCTTTTATTGGCATAGAGCTATTCAAATATTCTTGAGGCAGTTTGGTAATTAGTAAATCTTACAAAGCATTTGTCTATTTCATCTCAGTTGTTGAGTTGGCATACTGTTGGTTCCTAATGTTATTAATCATTCTTTCATTCTATTCTAATGCTTCTTCTGTTATTCCTATTATTGCTAATTCATGCTTCTTTTAGTCTAGAAAGAGGATTAATGATTTTATTGAAGTTTTCAAATAATCAACTTTTTCTTTTAGTTTTTTTTTTTTTTTTGTATTGAATTTTTGTTTTCTGGTCATTGACCTCTTTTCGTATATCAGCCTTCAACCCCTCGCCAAACTTATTTTGGGCAGTATTGGTATGAAGACAGATAAGTAGTCAGAATATAGAGTCCAGAGTATGAAGATAGATGGTCGTCTTAGTTATGAGAATAATGCAAAAACAGTTTTGGGGCAGGGAAATTCTTGTCAAAATTTAGTGTAGCCAGATTATCATTATTGACAAAAAATGGATCTGTTATTTTACTCTATACCTAAAGCAAAAATAAGTTTATTGCAAAATGTATAGTAGGGTTAAATATAAGAAGCAAAACTATAAAATCTATAGTTATAAAAATAGAAAAATCTGTGGTCTCAAGGCCTAGTCAAGAGATTATTTGAATTGGACATAAGCCATTAGGAATAGGAAGAGAAAAATTGGAAATGAATTGGACTTCATGAAAATACAAAGCACACACACACACACACACACACACACACACACACACACACAGAGAGAGAGAGAGAGAGAGAGAGAGAAGAGAGAGATTGGACTTCATGAAAATACAAAGCACACACACACACACACAGAGAGAGAGAGAGAGAGAGAGAGAGAGAGAGAGAGAGAGAGAGAGAGAGAGAGAGAGAATTCAAGAATCATTTATAGTAGTAACATTTGAAGTTAAGAGCATTAGTCACTGGTAAGATACTGTTAATCCACAGTAAACTTATATGTCATAGCTATTGTCTTGTATGAAATGGAAAAGACTGGCAATACTAAATTTCTAAGTAACTGGTGATCTCATATTGCTGGTGGGGATCTGAAATGGCACAACCTTTCCACAATATACTTTAGAAATGTCTTATGAAGCTGAGTGTGCACTGCCTTCCAATGTTGTGAGGGACTCCGAAGTATTTACTGAAGATGAATGAAAATGAGTGGTTGTACCAAGACTCCCTCCCCAATAGCTGCAAACTGGAGCCTGTGTAGGTGAATAGACGGATCTGTTGTGGTTGTCTTCATGAAAAGCAATGAGTTCTTGATCATGGAGCTATATGGGTGAATCATCAAAGCATACTGAGGGAAGGAATCCAGATATGAATCTGTACTGTATAATTCATACTGTGTGAAACAAATCTAATCTACAGTGACAGAGCAGTTAAGTGGGATCCTGAGGCTAGAGGTTGGAGGTGGAAAGGAAATTAATGGCAGAGCTATTTAGAGTCTCCAAGAAATGCCTTGATTGTGGTGATAGTTATGCAGGTGTGGTGTCAAGGGTATATTTTATTACAGTGAGCAAAGCTTTTCCTTCTAGTAATTATCAAACCCTACTCTACTTCAGTATCATCTACGAAGCTTTTCAAATGCACATACCTCTGCTCTACCATATCCAAGGAGTCAGTTACCAGCAAGAGGCCAGTTTCTCTGAGCTTTTAAAACTTTCCAAAATGCTTTCAGTTCCCATCTGGAGTTTGTAAAAATGTTTTGTTTATGTTATTTTTCCTTTTTAAGACTCTGGGACCCTAAGCATCCGGAGCCATTTTACTGGGTTTTGAGAGTGATGAGCCCTTCTGTAACTTGCAGTGTAGGAGAATGATAGATAGTGAGTAACAGTGTAAGCATTAAGTGCCTTTGGGAACGCAAGGTGGAAAAGTCAAAGGTCTCCCGACTTTCATTTTACTGCAGTTCAGTACTGTGGAACGTTTGCTCTTCTGAATGCATTGAGTATTGTTTAGAATAATACACAGTAAAATGGCTCATTTGAGGAACATAGCTTGCCTGCTGCATTTTCTTAAAAGTTTTTTCTTCTCATTTGTTAACCCCTTTGTATCATTTTGGAAATAAAGGAATCTCAATCTTCAGTGACAGATATTGAAATGTTTATGTGTCTTCCAGAGGCTTAGTCTGTTACTGTCAGCCATTTATATGACAGCTTTAAAATGACAGTTGTTATAGTAGCATTTGGGGGAACAAATAATAGTGGAGGAGCTATTAATGTTGATATGTGTCTGACATGAATGTTTATTAAGTGGTTTCAATACTAATTCTGTTTATTGTTAATAGAGAATATGTGGGATGGAAATTTTGTGCTCGTGTGTTTAGGAAATTCAGAGTTAAAGAATACTAAGTACTTTCAACTCCAGGGTTTCTCAGAACCTGTAGCCTGTTCTCTTCTGACTCTTTTAAGATGGAGCTGCAGGATACAGAGATACTCAGTTTGATCATTGAACCTCTTTTTCCGTGGCCTCTAGTTCCAAGAATAAGTATCTAGGCAAGTAAATAAATTTTCAGTAGCACTGAAGATATCATATGGCATATTTTAAAGATGATAATTTAAAAAAAGAGTTTGTATATACTTTTGTTATTTATAGATAGTAAATTCATATTCTACATTTATGTCATAAGCTTAGAAATAATTATTTTCCATTTTTGCACCTTTCACTGGTAAGTGAAAGTGAACTTTCATATTTCTCTTCTGTTTCAGAGCAGAGTAGAAGAGATGATTTAGAAGCTCTAGGCCATATGTTCATGTACTTCCTGAGAGGCAGTCTTCCTTGGCAAGGCTTAAAGGTAATTGTTTTGTGTTTCTTTATTGGAGTTCATAAAATCTTAATGCATATTAAAGCCTTCTGTTACAACTAAATAGTTGTTAATACACCACATTCTTGCACTCCTCTTTCCTACTTTAGGCTGATACATTAAAAGAGAGGTATCAGAAAATTGGAGACACGAAACGAGCCACACCAATAGAAGTGTTGTGTGAAAACTTTCCAGGTAATGGACAATGGTAAATTTCAAAAATTGAAACAGTACTTATGCACAGAAAAAGGCTAATTTTCACTGCTTACGTTTATAAGTACTTTTTTGTACACTTTGAAAAACAAGAGTACTTTAAAAATGTGATTTAAAAGTTGCCAACAATTACTGCATAGATTACAGAGTTTGTATATTTGCTCCACAAGATGGCATTATATGAAGAAAATTCCGTCTTTTAATTATGTTAAGACCAACTAAAGTCATGTTTCCTTCAATGATTCATTTTTTTTTTTTTTTTTCTGAGACAGGGTTTCTTTGTGTAGCTTTTGGAGCCTATCCTGGCACTCACTCTGGAGACCAGGCTGGCCTTGAACTCACAGAGATCCACCTGCCTCTGCCTCCCGAGTGCTGCTGGGATTAAAGGCGTGCGCCACCAACGCCCGGCTCTCAATGATTCACTTTTAATAAGTTGAAATACATACTAAAGAATATAAGTGATGTTATTTAGTGCACTGTTACTTATTTGAATCTCAATGTCAAAGTTGTTAAAATATTACTTAATTTTATCTTCAGGGTACTTTAAAATCTTACTGACTTTACTAATTTTAGGGAAATTTTATATTAAAGTGCTATATACATTTTGAAAATAATTCTCCTTTAAGCATTTATGGCAACTCAGAAGCAAAAATTTGCTTAAATAAGATTCCTTAATCTTAAATTGAGAAATGTTAATGATTTGTTAATTAAGAAGTTATGTTTGAGATAGAAGCTTACTGAGTTGCCCAAGCCTGTCTGTGGCTTTGCTCTGTTCCCCGGGATGGCCTGGGACTTTCTGTCTTCCTGCTTCAGCCTTCTGAGTGGCCTATACCACCAAGCTTAGCTGTAGGTAGTTACCAAATATATGATGTGGTTTGCACAGCAACATGAAGTATAGAGAAGACTGACTTTGTTCAAGATGGTGGTCTTATATCACTTTGTATTCGCTAGCTCTTCTGTGTAATGGTATCAATAAAACCAGTGCTCTGAAATAGCATATATTTCCTTATTCGTTGTCAGTAAACTTCAAAAAATGGAAGATTAAACAATATTGGTGATAGTCCTGGAAGTTTAGGTGTAGATAGATTGAGTGACTGTATTAGGAAGTGTATAAGCAATTTTCCAGGAAAAATGGAGGTGTTAAGATAATTAACCCTGTAATTAGGCAGCAAGTGGAATAGTGAGAAAGTCCCTCTGTGAGGAAAGTCACAGGGCACTGTGTTGCACTGAGTGGGAGCAGAGAGGCAGTGAAATCTCCACATCTAAGATTTTAGTATTGGTAGCCTACCATTTCTTTCTTTAATGTTGGAATACTCTTTTTAACTGGTTAACAACTTTATCCATTAGAATTTTGTTTTTCCTTTCTTTTAAAACTATAAAGTAAAAAAAAATATGTGCTGTAGAAATGTATATATTACCCGAGGAACTGATAAAATGTTAAGAGAAAACTCTGTGTTCCTGTGTAAGGTGTTTGTTTTTCGACTCATTTTTGCCAGTTCAGTTGTTTAAAATCCTGCTCATGGTGAAGGTTAGAACTTTTGTCGCATATTAGTTAAGTTAGCATATGTTGCTGCTGCTGAAAAACAAAACAAAACAAAACAAAACACAGCAAACTAGTGCAGATGCTCTCACATGAGCTAGTTCCAGCAGTGTTTTGAATAAATTTTAAAATATGCATGAAGTATGCCTTGTGATTAGTCAGTTGTATCATTGAGCTGCTAATTCAACCTTTAGTACTTCTCAAGATACCTATTAAAATATTATTAAAAACCATTTTAACCTTTGGTAATAAATGTCGAAAACATAGTAGTTAGACTAAATGGCTCACTTCTTTTCCTCTTGTTTCCTTTCTCCCTTCCTTTCCCTCTTCTTAATTTTGCTGTAATTGAAAATTTTAAATTGAAATACTTTTGTTGTTCTTTTTATTGAGTATTATAGAGATACGTAGTCAGAATAACTTTGTTTCCTTTCTAGAAGAAATGGCAACGTACCTTCGTTATGTACGGAGGCTGGATTTTTTTGAAAAGCCTGACTATGATTACCTAAGAAAGCTTTTTACTGATTTGTTTGATCGCAAAGGATATATGTTTGACTATGAATACGACTGGATTGGTAAACAGTTGGTGGGTATTTTATGCTGTTATAGTAAAAGATTATATTTAATAGTACAGAATATTTCCACTGAAGATTGATAATAGTTTGTAAGGAGTTCCTTTTATTTCCTGTTCGGGAACATTTCTTCGGGGCTCACCATAAGTGGAATTTTATTAAGCTCTACTTAATAAAATTCTGTTTTTCATAAAAGGGTAATGATTTATTTTGGACTTTCTATCTTAATTTGTTTTTAATATCAAATATGATATTCCTATATAGTATTCTTATGGTATCATAGTATTGCCTGTTTTTCTATAGTAACTTATGTTTTGCTTTGATCAAAATTAAGAATTTTAAAAGCTTCTTTTCTGAGTCAAGTTACTAAGTATATAATTTTGTTATTTAAGAAGTATTTTTAAATTTTATAGTAATGTTTTAATTTATATATTAGTGTTGTATGTGAGATTCATAAACACATTTTTATTTTTAATGTGAGAAAGTAACTTAAAATTAATAAGAACATTAGAAGACCCTTTATACACCTAAAAGTAAATACATTGAAAAGTGTTTAAATGTCTTAAAAATACTTTAGAAGGTAGCTGTGTTCTCCTTGCTTTACTCTGGAAACCTTTATCAATGTGCTTGAGAACAGTGTTGCTACTTGAAGACTTAGTTCACTTAGCAATATCATTTATTGATTCATCGATTCTTTTAAGTTCTTAATTCATGGTACAAATTAATCAAACCCAAGCAATATTTGATGCTAATGAAACTATTTTTGATGGCAATTCAGAAGCAGGCCATTCCAGCACTAACTGTTATTCTCTTGTAGCCTACTCCAGTGGGTGCAGTTCAGCAAGACCCTGCTCTGTCATCGAACAGAGAAGCACACCAACACAGAGATAAGATGCAGCAGTCTAAAAACCAGGTTTGCTGCCCTTTGAATATGAAATCTTTACTTTCATTATTTTTCTTCAATGGGTCACACATTATGCACACATGAAAGAATTGAAAGAACTTGTAATTTCAAGAAACTTTCAATTTTCTCCATTTAGTTTCAGAATAGTTATCAGTTCCTAATTCATGGTACAAATTAATCAAACCAGCAATATTTGGTGCTATTATAATGGAAGCATTAGAATTATAGCAACTTTTGCTCTTTCTCTCTATAGTTAAATTCAGTAACTTATTTAATAAATTTCTGCTGTTTAAAGTGATTTTTTTTTATTCATGTGTTTAGAAATAGAGAAGCAGAGAAGACAGTCTGTACTGAGTGACTAAGTGGTGTTTAGTTAACAGCTCACTTGTCCCTGGAAGCAGACAAACATGAATGTGTTTTCACTCTGTATAAATTAATTTCTTAAGGCCTGTTTTCTCACCTATAAAGTAGTAATGTAACTTCTAGAATATAATTTTTAATTAGAATGCTAATAATAGAATAAAATAGAATAGAATATAAATTTACTCTCAGTAAATCTGAACTCAAGAATGATATTGCTCTTATGATTTTTGCAATACATGCACAGATAGCTACATTTTGAAGTAGAGTAAACTGTACATGCTTGGAATATGCTACTTGGAAGATATGCTATATACATTTGCATATCTAATACAGAAAAGTTTGTTTCTCGTGATAAATCTGCAGAGTAAATGGACTTCTTTTAGGCAAATAATGGAATAAAGGCATTTTAAGAGTAGTGAGCAGGAGTCAGGGAAAAGAGAGAGGAGGAAAGAGAAGGGTTGGGGAGAGAGAAGAAAGACAACAGAAAAGCAGGAAGCTAAAAATCATAGATTATTTGTTTGAGAAATATCAGTCAGTCTAGTTTGCTTGGAACAGAGCCTAAATTGGAGACAGTGCATGTAAGAGAGTGAATGAGATAAGAGATTAGATTGAGAATGAAGAGTCATGTTTCCTGGGGAAGAGCATGGACAGTTGAAAACTTCAGCAATATTTTTGTGGCTCTTTTTGCTCAAGAATTTTACTATCTCCTTGAATCAGAGAATGTCTACAAATTCTTAGTTATTGCCCTGTGTAGATTCTATCTTGCCTCTTTTTATTTTCACTTCTTTTATCCCATTAAAGTTCAAGTGATGGTTAAAACAAGATGAAAACTAAAGGACAGAATATTACTCATTAAAAGCATATAGTTAAAACAAAATGCTCACTTTAGGGCATGTTTGTCAATATGTATGGTATAGCTAATTTAGAAAGATTTGGTATTTAGAGTTTGACACAGAAAAATTGGCACAATGAAAAGTCTCATTAATTAGTTCAACTATAACATATAATTAGTTGATAACTTGAATGATCTGACAAGATAACTCTATAAGTATAGGGCTCAGAAGTTGAGGTCTGGTGTTGTTTTCTAAAGTAGAGTAAATTTCTTAGATGTTCTTGGAGCATCAATGCTTGGTACTCTCTAAACTTACTGCAAGCTGCTGTAGTAAGATATTGTAGTAAGGGAAACCTTCAGTGTTTAATTGCTTCTAACTTTCTACTTATTACAGACATAGATATTTTGATGTAAACTCTCTAGCAGTAGGGTCTGTATTTTCTTTGTAGTTCTTTGTGGACTAAATGCAGGGAAGATTTTCTATGTATGCATAATGTTTTAGTAAATCCTTTGGGATAGGGCTATGCATGGGATTTGAGACCTGAACATACAGTCTCCTTGTTAAAGAAAAGCTATATGCATATAAAAAGTTCTTAATCAATGCATCAGCAAACAGTTGTTTTTTCCTTATGACAGACCCCATGGTTCACAGTTCAAAAGAGGAGAAACATGAGTTCCTTTAAAGGGCTGAACACTGTAGTGACGCAGACAGAGAGCAGTCAGTGGTTACAGTTCAGGGGAGCTACAGTTACATATAAAATATTAGGTACGTGGTAGTGTTTATACAGAAAGAGTGCACCTTAAAATTGCCTTACTGAGGTCTGTCACCAGGTGCCAGTTGCCAATTTTAGCATCTTTTTCATTTTTAGATTTGATTTCCTGTAATTTATTTCAGTGTCAGCTACAAATCCACAAATTCTGGCTATGGAGTTAAAGAGTGATGAAAAGACAGAACTCTCACAGTGATTTGGTGGCAAACTTCATACCATGGCCTATGCAATTTTGCACAATACAGTTTAATTTAGGAGGCTTACTTGCAGATGTTTTTTTCCCATGTCCTTTTGCTTATATTTAACATCTGTTCCAGAAAAGGGTTACTGTGGTCTCCAGTGTATGTGGGCTCCCTCTAGCCCAGCATACTTGGCACTTAGTGGTAAGATTTTGTGGAATTTGGTTGAAAAAGAAGGAAGAGCACCAGAGACTCTAGGTCATTTGTAGTTAGTGTCAGGAGTTTGGTAGCTTTGTTGAAGCTGGCTGTGGTTGGAATCCATACTGTGTTCTTTGGTAAGTCTGTGACCTTAGCATAGTGTTGAATGTCAGTGTCTTTATCCGTGAAATGAGGATTTTATCTAAAGTAACTAATTCAGAAGCAAATGTTAAGAACTTTCTTCTTCTGTTAGTGCTGTCTGCCTGTTCCTGAAATTGAGAAACTGAGTGGAATTAAGAAAGCATCTTAATATCTACTGGTTGGATGCTAGGAGTCTGTACTTATTCCCAGACACATCTACCAAGGTTTCAGTCTGTTTCATAAAAGAAGGCTCTTTAATTAGAACCAAATTCTTAAAAAATTAAAGCAGCAAAGAGATTGATAATTGTGGGATTACCAGTTTTTAGAGTGTTTGTTTTGTTATAGTCTCATAGTATTATGATAGCGCTTTTCAATTTTCAAAGACCTCTTCTGTTTTCTCCTATTATACTTGCAGTAGAAACAGAATACAATGAAAGAGAGAAGCATTTCCTAGGATCTCAGCCTTTTGAGAATTATTTTTTTTCTCATTGCTAAAAATAGCTCCTCATGGCAGAACCACTGAGGATTCTTTAAGAAAACACAGTGACACTTTTCAGTGCACTCATGCAGTTTTACTCCCGAGTTCTTAGTTAATTTGTTTATGAACTTGATGGAACCTGTGACAGACTTCCCAAATTCTTCTATTTCTAAAATTTTATGGTTCTAAGTTACTTTATTGCTGGTCATTACTCAATTTAACAATAAAAAAATTTATCTTTCATCTTCAGAGATAAATAGCTGTATGTATGATTTAGAATAGTAAGGGTATTTTCAATTTCCTTTTATACATTTGTTTTGTATATTATAAGGATGAGATGTTTAACATATTGGGTTTTTCTTCTTCCATGCATGCCACATGCATTAAATAAATGGCAGTCGGCAGACCACAGGGCAGCTTGGGACTCCCAGCAGGCAAATCCCCACCATTTGAGAGCTCACCTTGCAGCAGACAGACATGGTGGCTCGGTACAGGTATTTTCTGATTTTTGCATGAGTGATTATTCCCCAGATTTATACAACTAACCTTTTTTTGAGCTCATGGCATGATACTCTATTCTTATGAAAACTTGTTGCCGAATTCTATCCATAATTCTATTCCTTTGTTACTTAACCAAAACCAAAGTTAACATGGTCCAGGAAGACCACCAGAGATGCTACAGTTTGCCTTGATTCATTTTTGCAAGTACACGCAACAGTATTTAAGTCATACTCACAGCAAGTTAGAAAAAAATGAGCTGTAGTAAGTATAAGTTGAGCTTGATTTTTAAATATTAAGCTAAATATCTTTATTAATGCTTTAAATAAGACATTTACAAAACTTTTCCCCCTTCCACTGACTTTGCTTCCTTCAAGTTTCATGCATAAGATATCTAAACCTTTTCATCTGTGCTACTTGGAAACATGGCTCTGTTTGCACTTAGAGAAAATAGCTGCTGAGTATCTATCTACATTTATAGATATCCGTAAGCTGTGGTTTCTGCACATAGAAAGTAGGTCCTTACTTATGGTTTGCTTCTTCTTTCCATCACTTCCTCACTGGAACAACCAGCTACTGCTCTTCACTATCTGGCCTCTAAGTGTAACTATTTAGGTGTGATTGTAGAAACAGGGAAGACTGTAGCTTTGTATGTATTTAAAGTACCTGTTTAAGGCAATCTAAATGCTAGGTTAAAGTAACAAACACTATCTCAACCTGTTTCAGTTTGAAATCCTTGTTTTGGTTTTGTTCCTCTGCATATTTCTACTTGAACAATTTTCCATTATATTTTTATCATTTTGCATTCTTTTTAATACATTATTAATCAGCTAAATCTATATTGAATCATTTTTATTTAAATTCTAAAAATCAGTTCAAAACTAAGTCTCAGGAGCTATGTTGTTTTCCTCACCATTGCGTTGTTTTTAGAGATAAATTATGTAACCATCCATTTAAATATATAAATTTTTAGTGAAATGTAGTGGAAATATTTGAATAGCTATATGAATTCTGGAGCGACAAACTCATAGTCAAGAGTGCCTGAATTCATATCATTGGAAAAGCTGAGTGTGTTTAATTTCCATGAAATGTTTACCTATATTCTTACTTGCATCTTAGTTCTCTTGTTTGTGTTATGCTGCATGTTTTGCTAGTGCACAGGGAGATCTGTAGCAGCTAAGGCTCTAATAGAATTCTCTCCTACCATTTACAGCATTCCTTTGAGTCCGTTTTCCTAGCCTGTTATTCCTCTTACTTGTTTCCCGGGATGAATTAATTTGTTGTTTCATCACATCAGCAGTTCATGCTCTGTTTTTCCTTAGAGCATTTTACTTCTTTCCTTTCTTTCCAAAGCTTTTCTGTCTATTGAGATTCCATACAGCTTCATTCTAATATTCAATATGTGATCAGTTTATTCAGTAGAATTCTAGTAATAGAATGAACACAGAGATAAAAATAAGAAGTTATGCTCATGTTGTTGGTTTCATTTCTTTTCGATCTGTTCTTTTGCATTTCTTCCCCAACCCCTTTTTTAACATTCTGACCACAGTTTGCCCTCACTCCTCTGTCTTTTCAATCTTAAATTGACTTAGTACAGAAACATTTTAAAAAGTTTATGATTAATTTACTAAAACCCCAAGTATGGTAATGCCAGAATCATACCCCATTGCAAAATAAAGACTGGATTTATTATATTTTACTTGCAAATTATGTCATGCACATTCAGGATTACTTGAATTATTATGATTATGCTTACTTAGACTAATGAAAGTATAAATTAAAACTAATAATAATGGAAGGAAGTTACCTAAAAG
The DNA here is from genome assembly GCF_003668045.3 of Cricetulus griseus. Lineage (NCBI taxonomy): Eukaryota > Metazoa > Chordata > Mammalia > Rodentia > Cricetidae > Cricetulus > Cricetulus griseus. The sequence continues at coordinate 184,783,165 of NC_048595.1, read as the reverse complement.
CTACCTATTATGATTATTATAATTAAGTACTATAGTTGATCCGAAATAAAGATAGGAAGGGAAGCAATGTGTTCTGTTATTCTCGTGGTCTTAATAGGGAAGTAGTACAGTGCTTAAAAAACTTGATTTTTGTCTTGGCCTTTTTGAAGAGTCAAACTGTGTGTGTGTGTGTGTGTGTGTTTGTTTCAAATCTTAGCACAGTAGGCAAGAACTCTAACATGAAGCTCTAAGCCCAGCCTTCCACAGGCTTTTCCTAGTCAGTGGTAACACCGCATCACTGCAGTTTGTTATGTGGAACAGTGAAGCACTGTTAAATATTTATTCTAGGCTGTTTAGAGTTGACCATGATGAAATTTCTTGAAGTTTTTGACTTAAAGACATATATGATAGCTCTTATTTCAGGTATGCTGAGTGTAGTATTTATATGTGGAAGCTGGAGGTCTATGACAGATAGCTTTTTCACTTGCTTTTCACATTATTATTATTATTATTATTATTATTATTATTATTATTATTTGAGATAGGGTCTCTCCTCAAACCTGTAGCTAACTGATTGGCTTGGCTGGCTGACCAGTGTGCTCTAGGGATGTGCTTGTCTCCACTTACCTGATGTTGGATTTACACAGACATTTACTGTCTTTTCCTGAGTTTTAATGTGGTATTGGGGAACCCAAGCATGGGCTCTTGTTCTGGTGTGGTAGCCATTTTACTGACTGAGCCATATCCCTACCTCCTGATGAGCTTTTAATAGAAGCTGAGTAGCAGAGTCTAAACTTGAACTTTCTACCTGTTCTGAATAATAATAATTATACAGACCAGATGTATATGCTACCAAAATGATGATATTGTGGTCAAGAGTACAATAGATTTGGTTCAAATTTTGTATGCTGGATTAATTATCAGTAAAAGGAGGATATTAATAATATTTTTACCTCTTGGTTTTGCTGTGAAATTTTTGTAAAAATTATTTTATAGAGAAACAGGTTTTCAAAGTACTGGCTAAGTAAAATAAACTTTTTGTAAATCAGCAAGCAGCTATATTGCATTCATTTCCTAAAAGTGAAGTATAAAGGTATAGCTGAGAGAAAACATTGCCAAATTCACTTTTTCTTTTCATATTTATTTAGTGAAAAAATAGAAACACGTAGTTATACATCCAATAAACTTTTTCTGCTAGAAGAATGAAGAATAGATTAGTATCTAAAGATGTTATTTTGAGTCAGTTCTTGCCTGTGTGTATTTCAGAGAGCTGCTGATGAATTTAGTGTACCCATCTCTGTGAACCCATAGAATCATTGCAATGGATACAGCTGGGAAAAAGACCTACCCATTCATAATTTTAGCTATTTATTATTCAGAAGTATCTATGTAAGTTATCTTTAGGTGTTAGGCACTGTTCTTGGCTCATGGAATGGAAAGAAGAATGGAGAGACAGGAGGCTGTGATAGGCAGGTAGCACAGTGCTAGGTGAATATTTAGAGAAAACATACCTAAAAATGGCCTGGGGTAATGGTTTAAATTTTCATGCAAAAATACTATGAATACAAAAAATCAGTAGTGATTATCAGCTGAAGAAGGCAGTAGGGGAAAGAGGAGTTCCTCAGGCATAGAAAATGGCATGCATAAAGTTGTTGAGCACAGGGTTACACTGAGGATTGAACTCAGTAGGTAACCGGCATGTGTATTGAATAGAAGATGACTTTATCTTATTCATGACTTTAGAGGAAATGTGTTGTCTTTCCAGTTTAGTATAATGTTTGGATATTTACAGTTTTTATGATGTTGAGACATGGTTCTACTGTTCCTAGTTTCTTCAGCGTTTTTATTATAAAGAGATGCAGAACTGTGTTAAAGGCCTTTTCTACATCTAGTGAAATAGTCATGTGATTTTATTTTCCTACGTATATTTACATACATCATTCCATTTATTTTTATGTATATAGTAAATCTTCCATGCATTCCCTGTAATGAAGTAAATTTAATCATGGAGTATTCTTTTTATGTTTTTTATTTCATCTCTGCAAGTACTTTGTTGAGAATTTTCGCATCTATATCATCAAGGAAATTGATGTTTTTTTCTCTTTCTGTTGCTTCCTTATCTGGTTTTGGTATTGGTAACATTTTCTTCAAAGATTGATTTTGGGATAGTTTCTCTTCCTTTTTTATTTTAAAAAAGTATTTGACAAACACCAGTGTTCATTTGTTCCTAGTTCTGGGAGAATTCACGTCAGTGAGTCCCTCCAGTCCTGGGCTTTTCTTTGTTAGGACACTATCACTGCTTCTATCTTGTTGCCTATTTATGTTGTAGAGGGTTCTATATAAATATAATTTACTCATTACTTCTAGAATTTACATCATTCCCTAAGGATCCTCTCGATTTCATTGTTATTGTAGTGTCCACCTTTTCATCTCTGATTTTATATTTTTGGTCTTCTGTCTCTTTGTTTTGGTTAATTTGGCTAAAGTTTTGTCAATCTTGTTTATATTTTCAAGGAAGCAACTCCTTTGTTTCATTGATACTTTGTATCAGTCTCCTAATCCCCACTTTTATTAATTTTGACCCCATCCTTATTACTTCTTGTCTCAGATTCTGCTCCTATGCCATGGATGTTTAGTTTGTTTTCTTGAACCTGTCCCAGAGTTCTTCCATGTTGTTGACATGCTTGTCAAGTTTTCTTTGTTTATGTTTGAATGTAGGGTTTCTTAACCTTTCTCCAAGCCCTGATGCCCTTTCTTTGCTTTACCTGGTCTATTGTGATGTTTTCCACCATTTAAATAAATTTCTTGTCTCCAGAGTGTCTTCTTCATTGTGGACTTGACTTTCTAGGAGTCATTTGTTGCTTTTGGAAGTAGATTTTGGATTCTTTGGCTGACACCAGCTCTTTCAGTGGATTATGGTCTTGGATATATTGTGCTGCCTTGCCTTTTTGTGTGTCTTGTGACTCCTGTGTCTGCTGCTTATCTCTTCTTTTGTATTTCAGGTTGTTCTTAAAATGAGCAGCTCCTCTGAGCTCAACCCAGTACCATTGAAAGAGTACAAAACACACTGATGTAATAGCAGCAATTAATTTAAAAATACATGATATAGATCGGTTACAGCCCATTGATGCACTACCAATGACTGTAGAATAGAAAATGGCAAAAATAATGTTCTGTAATATTAATGTAAGGAAATAGGGAAAGAAGAAAAACAAAGGAGAAGCAGGGTTAAGTAAAAGAGGAAAGGAAGAAAAGTAAAGAATATTATGAAGAAGGAGAAAAAAAACTTAAAAATGCTTACTAATGCGAATGTATAAACAAACTAGACAAATATAACAGCTGTTATAAAAATAAAAACATGAAAGCCTTTTTTAAAACATAGAAAGTAAAATTAAGATGCTGTTAAAAGCATAGTAAGAGGAAAATGGAGGAACATAGAAGGAGAAGATGGAGTACCTTCTTTGTGTGTCCTAAAGTTAGAGTCTTATGTTTAGTGGTGTAGCCATTTGTAAGTTACCCATACTGTCAAAAATAACCTGTAACTCTTGTTCCCATAGTACTCTAGTCCCCTTCCCCAGGCAAAAAAGACATGGATGTAGGAGCACTAGCCAAGAAGAGGAAGGAGATCAGCAGAAGTGGGAGGGGGATGAGAGTAATGGGGGTGAATATGATTAAGTATATATGTGTGAAAATGGAATAATGAAACCTGCCTAATTAACATATGCTAATAAAACCTTTAAAAATACAAAGTAAAAGAATATAACCAGAATTTTGCCCAGTCCATAAGAACAGAAGTTTCTTCAGTGGACACAGCATTAAACCCAGATACAATTTAGAAGGATAAAAAGGAATTAATTATATGGTTGTTGGGAGAGTAGAAGTGCTAGGAATTGTGAGGGTTATTGCAATATAACCTTCTTGTAGAGGTGGCCATTCAATAAAACAATATCTCATTTAAAAATAACAGAATTGGTGTTTTGAGGTAGAGGCATGAAGGTAGGGGGGATCTGTTTAAACAGGAGAGTGGGGTTTTTGTTTGTTTGTTTGTTTGTTTTTGTTTTTGTTTTTTTCTCTTCTCCTGGCTGGTGCTGAGTCTGGACTGGACAAATATGAGGTGTCTGACAGAACTATGTTTCTTTTTAGTAGTTTCTATTCTTTGTGGCAGGAACTTAACATCCTTAGTAATGCAGTTTGTGGACCACACAGATTCTTTCCTGGTCCCATCTGTTTTATACACCTGGGATATCTAAATGTTCTAGCCAGAGATGTCTCCTTAGTATATTGGGGAGTTGGAAAAGCAAGCACAGCATTCAGACCTACACAGCCAGACCCGTGTCATGTCCCATCCTGTCTCTCTCCATTCCCCAATCCCCCGTCCCTGTTGATTTATTTTTTGAGACATGGTCCCTTTATGTAACCCTGGCTGTCCTGGACTTGGATACATTGACTAGGCTATCCTTGAACCTACAGAGAATCAGCCTGCCACTGTCTGTGTTTGCTGGGATTAAAGGCCTGCGCCACCACATCTGGAAGTTTCTACACTTTGACAACCCCCTCCTCGACCCCAGTATTGCTGCTGGAGGATGTAAATGTCAAGCAGTCCACTTGAGAGTTCTCAGTCCTTATGACAGTGAACCTTGTGGCTGATACATGGTTTCAGAGGCTGGCTTATCAGCTGATGACTGGCTTGGACTTCTTGGAATTCACAGTAATTCTTAGGTGAGAGGCCAAGCTCTTAGTGATTGAGGTTGGGGCTACTGACCACCATACCCTTTACTGCTCCAGCTGAGGCTGCTGACTCTTTCTTTATGACTGCCAGCCGTAATTATCTCTCACTTAAAAGCTGTGTTGGGTTGGTTCCAGACTCCTGGTCTACGCTTGCTCCTTGTTATCAGGCTCCCAGTGTAATTTAGTCTTAAACATAGGTTCCCTCTTAAGCTGATACCTGGCCACAGCACTTTACATTGATAACTTGTTACACCAGAGGAGGCACTATCTAACTAAACTCTGAAGTACTTTCAAGGCTTGTGTAAACTGTATGCTTGTTCTTTGGGCAAGGTTGCTGGTTTCTTTTCACCAAGGTTTCCTTGCTTAACTTTAGATGGCACTTCTGTGCTCCTCCTCTCCTTGAGAGCTTTGCAGGGCCTTCTTTTTGCAATACTTTGCATTGGTTCTATCACTTTGTGTTTCCACTGTTCTTTCACTGGATCTCTTTGGAATGGAGTCTGAATTTTATTATCTTGACTCTTCTTCATGGTATCACAAAGAAGCAGCTTTATCCTGTCTTCTTACCCTGGAATCTTGAAGATTACTTTGGTAAAGACTTGATTAAAGGGAGAGAAGTATGAGTCAGAGATTCAACTATGAAAAGTCTACAGCTGAAGCTGGGTGTGTTCACTCATGTCTGCAATCCCAACACTTAGGAGGCTGAAGGAGGACTGGCCCAACTTCAAGGCTTATAGTCTGGGTTACAGATGTCTTTAGAAAACCAAAACTAGTCAGCCAGGTATGGCGGTGCACACCTTTAATCCCAGTACTTGGGAGGCAGAGGCAGGCAAATCTCTGTGAGTTTGAGGCCAACCAGGTCTACAGAGGGAGTTCCAGGACAGCCAGAGATAACACAGAGAAACCCTGTCTTGACAAAACAAAACAAGCAAGCAAAACCAAAACCAAAAGAACCCCCAAAAGTCTATAGCTGTGTTGCAGGAGTGAGTTGTAGAGATGAGAGAAATGAAATGATTTGAAATTGAACTAGAGTAGAGTTTGGTTGGATGTGGGGGCTAGGAAATTAGGAGCACAGTTGCCACCTCAGTATGAGGTGCTCAGATCAGATCTCTAAAACTAGGTTTTAGAATTACTGGTCTTAACAGATAGTAGTAACCTCCAATTTCATTGTAGCTGAGCCTTTCATTGTAGTACATTTTTGTTTAGCTCACCACCATTGAAAATGGATTCCACAATGATAGTTGGCAACTCTAAGCAAAAGGAAGAAGAAAAACCCAAATGATCCTAGTGTGCTGAATGACATCTTGATTGTTTGGGGATCTTTTATGGTTGGGAAGTTTCTTATTTGAGCCTTAGGAATGTTGTGGTTTTTGGAAATCTAGGATAAGACAGGTATAGAATCACAAATCATCTAAAAGACATGTGCAGCCAGGTACTGTTAAGGAAAATAAAAGAATAATATAAATTGTTGTAATAAGTAATCTGATGTCTTGTAGGTATAGTATCAGATTCAAATATAGATAGTACTGACATAAAAAAGGATGCAAACAGAAGTATCTTGCAGTGGTATCTAATGTACATGGTTCAATGGGAGAAGAGGGATTTTCACTTTGCAGACAGCTCTCAGTTGTGCTTATTGTGTATATGACCTTTCTAAAGACATTTCTAAAACTAGTCTTAGTCTTCTAGATCAGGTCATTAGCAATACAGAGTTAATAATGAGGAACAAAATTGAGTGACTATTATAATTCCATCTGCTCTCCATAGTTTTCTGGGGTACTGATGTCTGAAAAAGAGCATTTATAGAAAGATGTAGTTATAGTTTCTATTATGTAATTAATTCCACCTTCATTAGTTTAGGAAGTTTCCTGGTGAGTCACATTGGTATGAATCAATGTGATTTATTTATTGTGATCTTCTGTTTTAATAACATTTTACATTAACCTCTCCAAAGATTTGGATACTCAGAGAAATTTGCTACAATTAATGTCTCTATTAGTGAATGTTAAATTGAAAATCTACATTATCTTGGTTGAAAAACAATGAAGACCAGTTGTGGTGAATCATACCTGTGGTCCATGAGAAAGCCATTTCACTGTGGTGTCATCTTTTAAAATGACAACCATCAATTATTTGCTAGTTACAGTTTTCAGAGTAAGTAGTGATTTATGTGTTTACTAGCATGGGTTCAATAAACTCTGAAAAATATTCTTTTAGCTGTATCTCACATATCAGCATGGTTTTTAGTGAATGTAATAAGAGAATGCTGGTATATATGTGTTTTAGTATTTCTGATGTATTTAGCGGCTGGATGGCTATCTGATTCATTAATATTGTGAACATGTGCTGTATGCTTGGTAACCATGCTTTTGAGAAATAAAACAAACTGGAAATATAGTAGTATAAGTAGTTTTTATGAATTTGTTATATTGGAAAATAATAATTTTGTTTTTGAAAATCATTGCCTATGAGCTGAGGGTAGTGCTGCCAGCACTTAGGAGACAGAGACAGCCTGGACAGTGTCTGCTTCCCCACAAATCCTTGGTGACCAAGGTGCTGCTTTGTCTGAGGCCTGCTCTGTCTTATCTGACTATGAGAATGGCTTCTTTTGGAAGTTGCTTGTGGTCTTTTCTTCTCCTGTCCTCTGAAACTTGGTAGTGAAACTAGAGTCAATTTCTTAAAATACTATGATGTGGCTGTTTTTTTTCCCTTCAAAGCAGTGATTACAGATTACAGGAGGGAATGTAGATTAGCAGAATATCTTTAAGCATTGTAACAGTAAACTATAAGACAGCAATGCCAAACTTCAGATTATCTGTCGCTTTCATAAACTTTCCTAAAAAGAAATCAGTCTGAGAAAACACTGATGTTTCAGCCTTCTAGTTTAGTTGTTATTCTAGAAATGCCAGCCAAATAGACCTATTCATTAGAATTGGTGAAATTTTAAAAAAATGTATTTGCTTATTTGATTGGTTTGGGCTTACCTATAGCATTGTACCTTCATTTCTCCTTTGTAACGTACCTCTGCCAAAGGCTGGCTGATAGTGGTGATGGCCACCATTGCTTGATCTCTGGCTATATGTATTGGTCCCATTTTAGCCTGATAGTTAAATAGACACTGACTGCCCTTTCCCATTTCATAGTTGAGGACGCCAAGATTTAGCAAAATCAAGGTATCTTTCTTAAGCAAGGTATCTTGCTTCGATGGTAGTGGTATAGGTAGTTTTGGGTATATAAGTCTGTATATAGAGAATAGTGATCACCTGATGCCAGCAGACACAAAAATTGTGTAGGAAAATGAGCAAAGCTTACAGTATATATTTTTCAGACTTAGTAGCTGTTTTTAAGGAGTTCTCAGTTTGAAAATAAAGTCAGAGCAGATGGAGTGATAAAAAGGAGAAAGTGAATGGAAGAACCTTAGTAAGGGAAGAGTGGAGTGTGAGTGTCTTTTCGAGTTTAGTATTAAGAGAAAAGAAAAGAATAGGGAAATTAAATGAATTTGAAGGACGTTGGATAATTTAGCACTTTTGTTATTTTAATGTGAAATCTTAGAATATTATTCATGCATGGTTCTATTCATTTATTCTGACAAGTAGGTAGAGTGCCTGTTCTGTGTCAGGTATATTAGAGAGCAAGATGATATTACAGTTCTTTATGAAACAGTTTAATAGAGGTAGAATATTAATAACAAAATAGATAAATCAGGAATTAAGAACATCAAGACAAAACCAAAAAAATATATGAAGAAGCCAGGTATAGGTGTGTGCCTTTAATCCTAGCACCCGGAAAGCAAAGACATGCAGATCTCTGTAAGTTCAAGTTTCAGGATAGCTAGGGCTACATAGAGATACCATGTGTCAAAACATAAAACAAATAATCAAATAAATAAAAGTCAACACAAATAACTTATACAAAGAATCAAAAATAAAGTACAGCATGAAAGACTATTTCTGCATGGAAATTGCGGTGCTCTCTGGGAGTCTGACACATAAGAAGACCACACATAAGTAAGAGTAGAAAACCCTAGCTAGTGACAGTGGACAGTGCTAAGGCCTGGCTTGATGTCTTAGATAGAAGCTGGTGAGCTAAGAGATTCTTGAGGTAGGCAGATAGTAGGTTATGTGAGACTTTAGTATGTAGGGTAAGGAATACAGCTTTTTATTCTAAGTTAAATGAGAATACAAAAGTTGGGACTTTTCAGAAGAGAATTACCACAGTGGGATTTATACCTTGAAAGGAGTACTCTGGTTGCTTTGTGGATAATGTATCTTACTTGTAATAGTCAGAGCAGAAGACTAACTAATAGGCTTTTTTGCTCTTAGGAGAGATCATGTTGTTTTGGTACTGGAGTCCTAGTGGTAATAGAGGTGGTAAGAACTGAGTAAATAGGATATGTGTTTGGGGGAATGTCTCAGAGGACCTACTTACAGATCAGATGTGGGATCTACATAATGAGGTGAATAGATGATACTGGGGTCCTTAAAATGGGCAGTGTGAATTGGAAGTCTCAGTGATTACAGATTACAGGAGGGAAAGTAGATCATGTGTAATGTGCTAAAGAGGATGGGCACACAAAAGAACTGATGGAAACCTCAATATAGGAGGTAGTTTCTAGAAAGAAACAGAAAATAAGTTTTAAGACAGATAGGGAGTAAGTCAAAAGCACATGTTGGATGGCTTTGATCTACTAATTATTTTGTGTTCCTCATATTAACTTTCTAATTTAAATGCCTTAATCTTTACTTGGTATATATGATTATGTATGTGTGTTTGATTATATATATGTATATAAATAGTCTTTCTCTCTCTTTGTAAAACAGGTTGTAAGTTCTACAAACGGAGAGTTAAACACAGATGACCCCACGGCAGGACGATCAAACGCGCCCATCACAGCCCCTACAGAAGTAGAAGTGATGGATGAAACCAAGTATGTTTTGTTTTACTTATTTCGGTACTATTTTTTTTTTTTTTGGTTCATAACTTTGCATGTTTGAATTTTATAGTTACATACAATTATTCCACATTTTATCTGTAGGAAGTAGAACACACAAAAGAAGTGATACAATTATCTTAATCAGTGCTTAAAATACTACTACTTTAGTAAATACTTTCTTAATACAAAGATTGTTATTTAGGAACTGTGCTCAAATTTTCATTTAAAATTCAGAGCACATTTTTAGCTTTTGGTATTAGAAATATTGCATGGATATTATTGCTGTATTAATTATTACTTTTCTGTAAGTGTAAGTTCTTGGCATTGTAGGATGCTTCATGTTTATTGTTACTTTAACATTAATCTTTAAGATATAAATTATAGTAATGCTGCTTGGGAAAATTAAGCATGTAAAAACAATGTGATTATTTAATTATGGGCTATTTTTGATGATCTCTTTCTTCCTCTCTCCCTTTTCTTTTCTTTTTGTTTTTCTGTGTATAGCTGCCAGAAAGTATTGAATATGTGGTGAGTTCATAAGTGTAGGCAGGCAGAAATAGCTCCATTGACTATAATTTCAAAGATTTAGCACCATTTAATATAAAACAATTCTTAACTTAGAAATTATAATTGGTAAACTGAAACTTAATTGATGACAATAACATTAGCTCTGAAAAACAAGAAATAATTGTTGAGGAGCTGTTTTGCCTGCTGCAGCTTTTTTTTTTTTTTTTTTTTTTGCATTAAGTTACATAGTTTTGGGGCACTTTTTAACTTCATAGATGATATGCCAACCTGCTTGCGCTTGCACTTTTGTAACATGAAAGTTTTTATTTGTTATTTTAAATAGAAAGCTAAGTTTATGAGTTATACTTTATATTTCCTTGTTTTCAGTTTTTTAATGCACACTCTTTCCCATACAGTATCACTAAAATCCTACTTCGTTTACTAACCAGTGCTTTAAAAATCCTCTAATAGTTCTAATAATATTCTTCTTGGGAGAAGTGGTACTGAATTTTAGTTACTTTCTGGTATTTGCTGACAGTTGCAATTCTGTGTTTAAGTGTTTCTCTTCATTTCAAAACAGATTTTTGAGTCGGCTTTGCAGTGAATAAAGCCTTAGTTCTAAAGCCTGCCAGTCATTTTACTTGTACACTTAAAAAACACTCATTTGCTAGTTGTGGATTTTTTTTTTCCTTTTTACAAGCAGTGATCCATTTCAATCAGCTTTTATTTAAGAATTTCTTGACAGTATGGCTAAATTTAGTATATTTCAAGAGATATTTAGTCTGCTATTTACTTGTTTGTTATTAACTCTAAAAATTACCATAATGGTTTGTGTTTGTGAATTTTAAGTAAGGTGCTAAGGACAGTTATGACATAGGGTAGTTATGTGGTTCTTTTTTTTTAGGCTTGTTTCTTTTTTTTGTAAAACACGGCTAATAATATCCACCTCATAGGGAGTTTCTCAGTAGAAGTGGTAAGGCCTCAATTATTTTGTCTGTTACATATGGAGCCTATGTAGCTATTTTCTCACCTATTTATTTCTTCATCACTAACTGCTGGTGACCTTTCTCATCTATGCTCTTCACAAGAGTTTGCTGTCTGTGTTCACTTCCTTTTAGAGACTTACTTTCAGTCCAGTCTATCCATTCTATGTAAATTCATTCAGTGGCTACACTGTTGAAATTTCAGTTGCATTAGCAGATATTAGTACATGGTAAAGCTTTGAATTTTGCAAAGAAAAGGACTGCTTCCTGATGAATAATCAGAGAATGCTTTGTAAGGTAGCTTTCAAGAATGACATAATATATGGTTCATTTAGTTGTGATGCCTGTGGGTATGTGTGCAAATAGACTGGCTTTTCTCTCTAGAGGCATTGGAGGACAAGAATGAAGAAAGTGATGGGACTGCTGTTCCTGAAGGGACTGTCCTCCATTCTTTGGAGAATTGTGTCCACATTTCTTGATATGATATCAAAGGCCTTTATAGCTTGCTTACTGTTGTCATTTCCTTTTTTTCCCCCCAAACCCAACCTAATTCTGATGCTATATATATTACTACTATTTTGTTAATATACCTATTGTTTTCTTTATACATCTCACATCATGATGGCTTTCTCAATGTATTAAAAATAAGGCCTCTTTTGTCTTTAGATCCCCAGTGGTCAAAATTGAAAACTACAAAAAGTAAATAATTCACCAAAGCAATTTAACATACCTGTGAAATGCATTATTATATACTACAAAGAAGTGAGCTGCAAATTCTTCTAAATGAAACAGAATAATGCCATGCATTAGATAGCTCCACTTACATAAATTGTGAACAGGGCAGTGGTAAAGGAACAGAAAATAAAGTAGTGGTTGTCTTTGGCAGAGAAGAAAATGTGAGGGACTGATGATAGCAGGATTCCTTTAAGGCAATGGTTCTCAATCTTCCTAATGCTGCAACACTTAAATACAGTTCCACATGTTGTGACCCCCAACCATAAAATTATTTTGTGGCTACTTTATAACTGTAATTTTGCTATTGTTATGAATTGCAATGTAAATATCTGATATGCAGGATGTCTTAATATGTGATTCCCATGGGGTCACGTCCCAAAAGTTGAGAACCACTGCTTTAAGAAATGAGATGGCTTTGAAGTTAGGTAGTCCTGGTATCTGTACAATTCTGTGAATAGACTACTTGTCTCTGCATTGTACGTAGTATGAGGACAAATTTTATGACGTGAATTATGTCTAGATAAAGTGGTGTTAAAAGATAGCAACTTGTGGGTTCAGGAAAACTTTATTCTAGTTGGGTTGCAAGAGTCCCCAAAATTTCACTTCATTAAAACTTTTTTTTTTTTTAAGATTTTATTCATTGTGTATACAACATTCCGCTTCTATGTATACCTGCACACCAGATGATGGCACCAGATCTCATAGTGGATGGTTGTGAGCCACCATGTGGTTGTTGGGAATTGAACTCAGGACCTCTGGAAGAGCAGTCAGTGCTCTTAACCTCATTAAAACTCTTTAACCACATTTATTCCTTTCTTTTACTCAGATTAATTCTTAGCATTTCTATAAGGTCATTAACACGTTTTTCAAATCCTCTGACGCTCAGACTAAGGAATATGAGCATAACTTCTTTTTCGAGGTTGCATCCTTTCTCTCTTCTAATATTTACTGGATAAATTGTTGTATATTTAGTGATTGGGTGCTTATGAAGACATTTCAAAACTTTTATTCAAAGATTTGAGCAGATATGAAGTACACCTGTAGATAGTGTTGTCAGCCACAGAGGTGTAAGGTTTTGTGTGTGCTTTGTGTGTACCTGTGTTTGTGTGGGGGTGTTCAATCTAGTGCCTTATACTGTAAAGCAAGTGCCCTATCACCATGCTATACCCAGTTACTGTAACTATTATAGGAGAAAAAAGGGAGTTACAAAGGGATATAAAAGACTGTGTGGTGTGCACTACAAATGGGAAATCAATGCTTCCCCTACTTCCTCACGCTTTCCCTTTTCCTTCAAAGATAAAATTAAGAGGATCATGGAAATAGGGGGACCGAAGTTTGAAGAACACCATTGTTTCAAGAGCTTAACCAATGAAGAACTAAGGATGAAATTGATGAACAAGAGAGCATGGCTGTTCTTATGTGGACAAATTGTCAAGTAGAGACTTTTAAGTTTACTCTGACTTGGGAAAGTGAAGCATTGGAGCATGGTCTTCCTCTAGTTCAGGCTGGCTTTTGCTTTTGATCTTCTTGGTTTAGTTTACATGCTGGGATTAGAGGTGTAGTCAGTTTAAAGAGGAAATTCAATTGAAAAATTCTAAGCCATGGAACAGGCAAGATGAAATTTCTGAGCTAAGCCAGCTTGAAAGGTGTGAGAAGGTTGCATCATTTTAGACAGAAACATTAATTGTCAGTAGGTAGAGAGGAAGACACTGGACATGGGACTGTAGGTGTCTTACTTGAAGAAGTTACATACATAATCTTGTTTCTGATCTGAACTGTTGGCCTAGCTTAACAGTTCTTCCTTTTTAAAATGAAGAAATCCAGCACACACCTGTAATCACAGCACTCGGAAGACAGAGGCAGGTGGATCTCTGTGAGCTCCAGGCCAGCCTGACCTACAAATTGAGTTGCAGGACAGCCAGAACTGTTAGAGAAACCCTATCTGGAAAAACAAACAAATAAATAATAAAAAAGTCAAGAAATCCAAAGATAAGGAATTGCACTATGGGTATTACTTTTAAGGTAAAATATTTCTTTGTCAAAAAGTAAGTACTAGTCATAAAAGATATTTTTTTCTATATGCTCATTAAGCCAGGGCAGGAGAGACTGGCTTCTGAAGTCCTGAGTGGGGAATACAAGCTGGATGCAGTAGCAGCCTCCACCAAAGGTGATGCTGATGAGTCATTGTAGAAGGTGTAGGTAGGAACCTCAGACCCAGACAGGAAAACATGCAGCAGTTTCATTGCAAGAAGTAAGTGTGTGACATAGCTCCAGGAAAACAGCACAGTGTAGCCCAAGAGGGCAGTGGGTGAAGTGGAATGGAGGTGTAATGTAAACAACAAAACCGAACATGGCTCACTGTGATTTTAGGATGAATTCTAATGGCATAGGCTGTTAATTGCCAGTTAGTCTACACTGGTGTTGGATTCACCTCGCCTCACTGGTTTCTCTAGTTTTGCTTTCAGTTATGAAAGCTAAATTCTTCCCATTTGTTAAATAACCTTTTGAGTGTAAGTATTATTGGATACAGAAGCTGTGCCAGGTATCTTAACCTTGAGACCCAGACTCAGCATTTTAAGACCGTATCCCAAGTCAGTTTTTTTTTTTTTTTTTCAGAAAAGCCTCACAATGATGCTGAAATAGCATTTTGTAGGCTACAGTAGAGTTTGTGGCCCATGGGTAAGAACTCTAGACTCAGAACATAACCTATAATTTTAACTAGATGTTACTGTAGGGTTTGATTGTGTTAATGAGGCATATCCTTTAACACATACTAAATGAGTGGCAACTTTTTGCTCGTTTGATGGGGTATTACTGTGAGCTTCCTTGTAGTGAGAAGGGAAGTAGTAAGTCAAACAGAATCATTTGAAAGTAACCGTAAATGCAGAAATAAAAGACAGTATTGTGAGAACAGCCCTGTTTCAGATTGAGTGCTTGGGAGCAGGAAATAAGTGAGAGGACCATTTCTTAATCACCAAGTCTATGAATCAGCTGGTTTTGAAATGAATTTTATCTTAAAAACCAGCAGGGATTAAAATTCTAATTTACTCCTTTAATGCTTCTGCTTTGTGGGCAGATGAATTCATAGAACACAGGTCAATGCTGCCCTCTGGTGGTAATTGCTTTAATAGTAGGCCATATCATTTAGTGGGATTTATTCTAAAGTTTTTGGATAATCTTTTAGTGTTGTTTTGAACTTAAAGAACCCGTGGCATTAGAATTTTTCTTAAAATTGTATTTAGTTTAAAATAAATTATTTGGCATATTTTCTTTATCCAATAATACTTACATTAGAAAGAAAGGTCATTTAACAAATGGAGAAAACTTCACATTCATAACTAAAAGCAAAATAAGTGAGGCAATGTAACTACAGCCCCAGTGTGGAAAAACTGGCAATTAACAGCCTGTTTATCAAACTTATATTGCATTACAGTTCCCATTGTAAGAAGCTTACATAATTTAAAATACCTTTTTAGTAGAAAGATTTTGAAGGAATATACTTTGGAGCTTGAAATGACAAATGAAAATATAGAGAAACATTTAATATCAGGAACAGGGACTTTATATAAACAGCACTGAATTTTCATTGAAATATCACTAGATTCTTAAATTTAATATTTTAAATATTTGGTTTATTTCTTTTAAGTAGTCTCCCCCTCCCCTCATTTTATCTCTTACTCAGTGGCTGTTTCCTAGAAATTGAAATATGTACTTGAATAGTATGTTACCCCTTCCATTTGAGACAGGGTCCCATATATTCCAGGCTCAATTCAAACTCTTGTTATCAGACGTTGATCCTGAACTCCTGGTCCTTCTGTCTCTACCTCCTGTCCAGTTTATGTGACAACCAAGATTGAAGCCAGGGCTCTGCCACTGAGCAGGGTCCCTTTTGCATTTCTATCTTTGAAAATTTGTATATCTGAGATTTGAGAAAGTATTAGGTACATATAGTTGAAAGTAAACATAGCTGGTTTTTCTGATTCCAGTATGCTTTGTTTTTTTTTTATTGCTCTCGCTCTCTCATTTCAGCTTTTTCTGGATAGTCCTATCAGTGAGGCAGAGAGTGTGTGTGTGTGTGTGTGTGTGTGTGTGTGTATTTAGTTATATATATGTATATATATATATATATATATATATATAGTTTCAGTTTTAAAATATATATATAAAGCCTATATATTTTTGAATATATAGTTTTTGAACTATAAAATGGATTCACTTTGGCTATGCTATTTTAAATGTTAAGTATCTCTTTCTCTTGATAAATAGGATAGGAAATTCTTGTTAATTAATGTTTTTTATTTTGTTTTAGATTCTAAACTGATTTTTATTAAAATGAAATGGGGTTGTTGTTGCTTCTGTAACAGTGGCATCAGGAGTCAAAACTACCAGACAGAAAGGGAAGAACTATATGGATGAACTTTATAAAAGCATGACAGACACACAGAGACTATTGAATATCCTGAGTGAAATGTGGCAGGTTCATGGAAAGTCAGAGCATCTGTAGCTTTTCACTTCTTGAAACAAAGCCTTGTGGACTTACTTCTGGCTCCTTTTTATGTTGCACAGAATGCTCTGCTGTATCCAAAAGGCATGCTGATAGGCCATAGTCCTAATAACTGCCTTAGGGTCACTAATACAATGCTTCGCTGATGTGCTCACTGTCTATCCTGCACGAGCCTGGTGCTGTGTATGACCATCTAAATTACTCTGATAAATTCAGTCTCTGATAACTTGAGTGTTTTTATAATAAAGGAATGTTTTCTTCATCTTCAGGTGCTGCTGTTTTTTCAAACGAAGGAAAAGGAAAACCATACAACGTCACAAATGACTGGATGCAGAGAGATCCTGGGGAGTTACTTACATGTTCATACGCTGTCTCGTGATTAAAATCATCTCTGTAGTGACCACATATATTTTCAAGGACTCACTCTTGAAACAGAAATGTCATACCTTCATATTTCATTTTGTGGTTGTCTTACATTCATTTCCCCTCCTAATTTAACTTTATGGAAGCTTTAAAATTTTGTCAAAATGTGAGTGCTTTGCCCATCATTGAATGGAATGGACCAGTGAAGTGGTATTGATGAACACAGTTCCAGAGGACATTTTTCAGAAGCTCTTCTGTTACAGAAAACAATACAGGTGTCCAAGTGTCAAATAATTGCACATAATTTGATTTTTATGTCTTCTATAAAAGCATAATCAAACAGGAATTTTCTTCCCAATGGATAGTACAGCAGAGAAAATAGTTGCACAAATATTAAAAACAACTTTCTTGAAAAGTTACTATTTTGTAACATCTGCATTGATTTCAGTATGACTTATGGTACTGTTATTCATGAATCATATTGACATTCTCTCTGTGAAATCAAGGTACAGTCACTGCCCATAGGTACTGAGGAAAAAGCACTATGGGATTGGCAAGCGGTGGTTGTAAATAAATCAGAAGAAATGTGGGAAATAGGAGCTTGGCTTCTGTGCCACTGTGTCAAGTGCAGCTGCAGAAGTGGCAGAAGCACTAATAATATTTGTACAATGTCACTCTATGCTTCCAGATGATAATGTATGCTAGATAGTGAAAAATGAATACTGGAGAAGTAATGTATGCTGGAGTTTGAAAACTACACCAAGGAAAGGAAATAAATGTGAAACTTGTTGCAGTGTGTAAGGCTAGAGCCCCTTGAAGCCTGCTACTGGGTGGCCACATCTCCCAGAAGCAGAAATCTGAGGATGTGGCATACAGTGGTAGCTGTTTGTTGTGTAGTTCTTTGATTAAAGAAAAGAAACATATTCCCAGAAATAAACCCTGGGTCACTCTGTCACCCGCTGTGCACATTAGTCTCTTGTATTCAGCTCTGCTAGTTCTCTGAACTTTCCTGTCTTGAGCATAGTGTTGATGATGGGAGAATGTTTGGAGAGGGTGGACCAGGTGCATTGCCTCCATAGCTTTCACAGTGCCTGCAGATGAACAGTGAGCAGTTCTGTTAGTGAGTCCATTCCACTTTGCTTTGTTTTAAGCCATAAGATTACAGGCATACTTTTGTCACATTCTCTTAGCCAGATTTTCAAGAGTTATAATAAAAAGACTGACTAGAAAGATACTGTTGATCATATCACACATTCATCTTTCATTTATAAAATGTTATTCTTTCCATGCAGTCTGTCGTAAGTGTGAACCTTCAGGTATGCTTATTTATTTTTTTGTCTCAAAGTAACATTTAAAATATGTATTAAAGGAAATGAATCCACTTTTTTTACTTCATTATTGAATTTACAGGTATTTAATTGTATTTTGTAATTTATTTTTCTTATTAGCCAAAAGTTCAATGTGTTGCTTTTGATAAATTGGGCACCCATATGAACACGACGAATCAGGACATTGTTTATCATTGTTTCTTTTAATCCTATGAGCAGTCTTTTTTTCTTGATTTTGAAGACATACACTCAGTCTAGAAAGCATTTGCTGTGTAATTTGATCAGCAGTTTCCATTCTATTTGTATACTGTCATGATGTCTAAACTGCAGGAGTTAAATACTGAGTTTTTGGTTTTGTTTGCTTTGAGCAAGGTAGATGGATGTTTTGGCCATTTATAATGTGAAACCACTTCTTTACAGTATTTGACCAAATTTGTGTGTCTATGATATTTGTAAATACATGCAATATCTGTATTTCTTATCATAAGCCTATTTAGTTTTATTCTCAGTAGGGTTTTTTGGACTGTACAGTGTTTATATGATCTGAACTCCTTATACATAAGAAGGTGTGTATATTAATCCAATTATGGACTTAAATATTTTAAAAGTATGAATACCCTTATTTGCTGCAAAGGCCAGTGTGTAGACATTTGCTTTTTAGCAATATTTTTAAGTGCTCCATTTTAGTGTCAGAGAACAAGTCTTTGGCACACAGACTGGTCAGTAATAGGTAATGCAGGTATGTTCAGGTTAAGCCAACAATGTTTTGCATTTTTATGCTTCTTTTCTGTCAACACTAATGAAGTCAACATTGCCTGAATGTCTGAATACTGAAACACAGCCCTGTTTAAAAGTATGTAACTGAAAAAGATAAATAAAGGTAGTTTTTTTAAACTCGCTCTTTCCCCTTTCCTCTAACCAAGAGTAAACTAATGCCATTCACTGCTGCACAGTAGTTTAAAAATCGACTTCTGTTAGTTTATTTCTCTAAGAGGCAGAAGGAACTTGTTTTTGTCATTTTGTTTCTGTTTTTGTTCTTTGTTGGAGCACAGTTGTAAGGAACACAAAACAGGAAAGATCTTAGCTTGCTCTGTTCTCAGTTTTTAATGTATGTTCTTTTCTGAGTTACTCGATAGATCAATTAGTTAAATCTGTCCTCTAATAACTTAGGGGATAAACAATAATTTTACTCCTTTTTTGAAAATGAAGTTATGCTATTAATGAAAGTTCACTGTTAATTAATTTTAAGTGAAGAAATCCATTGCAGATGGGAGCATATATTTGTAACAGTAATTTGACTTCTCATTATGTTGGTCCTTTAAGCAGTTTTACCAAATGGTGTTAATGGAGTCTTGTTTACTGAAGGATGCTGTAGGCAAGAGAAGGCAAGTAAAACCATTTAGCCCATGACTAGTTTGTACACTGAGCACCAGAGACTTTACAAAACAGGAGAACAGAAGAATGTGGACCAGGGAGATGACTCAGCAGGTAAGAATGCTTCCTATAAAAGCATGAGGGATTAAGTTCAAATCCTAGAGACTCCATAAAAGGCCAGTATGGCTAAGCATGCACCTGTTACTCCAGCAAGGGGTCCTGCAGTGGGGCTTGCTGGCTGCCAGTCTAGCTCCAGGTTTAGTGACAGACTCTGCCTCAACTGGATACGGAAGAGATAGATGTCATTACCACCTGGATTCTGTGTATGTCTTTGTCAGGGTTTCTATTGATGTGATGAAACAACATGACCAAAGCAACTTGGGGAAGAAAGGGTTTATTTGGCTTACACTTCCACAGCACTGTTCATCACTGAAGGAAGTCGGGACAGGAACTCAGACGGCGTAACAACCAGGAGCTCATGAAGAGGCCATGAAGGAGTGCTGCTTACTGGTTTCTCATAGCTTGCTTAGTCTGCTTTCTTAGAACCAAACACCAGCCCAGGGGTGCCCCTACCCACAATGGACTGGGCCCTTCTCCATTAGTCACTAATTAAGAACATGCCTTGCAGCTGGATCTTACATAGGCATTTTCTTAATTGAGGTTTCTTCTTCTCAGATGAATGTAGTTTGTGTCAAGTTGGTATAAAAATACCCAGCACAGTATTCGTGTGTATGTGCACCCACACTCACGTCTATATACAGCACACACAACAATACATACATAGAAACAGAATGATCTGAGACACATAATCTTCAACAGGCCTTGTCTAGGAAAAGCAGTGTGATTTTAGAGTGGATTCTAGCCTCCATGACAATATTTGCATTAGTAAGAATCTTTCACCTGCAAGTAACAACCCGACATAGACAATAAAAATATTTCACTTAATTGTAAATCCTGGTAAAACTAGCTTCTGATAGCTAATCTTGGTATTAAAGCAGGCACCTGTCCTTCTCTTGTGTCATTTCTTGGCTCTACTTTCATCTTACTGTTTTCGTTTTCAGTGTGAGGGTCAAGTGGCTGGTCAGGAGCTTGAGTCATTACTACCGTTTTACTTGGTAGGCAAGTAAAAACAGAGCAGTTTCTTGGTAGGCAGGTCCAACAACTTTCCATGCCTACTGGAGCCAATACCTGTGGACAAAAACTACTGTTCTGATAGTTGTGTCCATGCACTTAAAAGTGACATGTGAAAGGATATCAAGATATTTAACTGTAGTTAAATCTGATGCTTGTAAAAACAATGACAAAAAATACCCCACTGTGTTTAAGTGAGTAGATTTAAAATAGGTATGAATGGTTGCTCTTGATACATTAGGAATGTATAAAAGAGAAATGCTGATGTTGACTTAGATTAGGGTGTTTGCCAGCAAGGAAAAGAAAGGTAATTATCCAGTAGATTTGTTAGTTATATTACTGCTCCTGGAAATGAAAGTGTAGAAATCATAGATAATTAGCTCTGTGTATCTCATGTGGGTATTTTAAAAGGTGGAGACATATTTTGTTAGACATGAACATGAAAGGGGGGAAGATGAGAAAGTCCCCAAATTTGTTGTGGGATATAATAAATTTGAAGTGCACTTATATATTCAATGAAATACATGTAAAAAAGTACAGGATTTAAGTCAAACTCAGAAAAGATACAAATGTAAATATGCATAAACATGGCTATTGAAGGCATGACAGTAATGGGATCACCTGATTTGGAAGAAAGTAACCTAGGTTAGGATCTCCTATGAAACATTTACATCTTGGTAAGTAGTGTTCATTCAACACTTCATGCATTCTCATTCTTTGTGTGACATTTTGGAGAGTACTCAAGAAGCTTACAAATGTGTCTCTGTTGTCATGTTTAGTTGAGATATTTGGAATTAGAGAGCATTTGTTATTTTGAATGGGAGTAATTAGAAAACTGTAGTTTGGAGAAGAGGTAATGATTGGCTGAACATAGAAAATGTCTGCAGACTTGCTAGTATTTAGCCTACTATTTGGCCTCCAATATGAAGCATTTGCTTTTTTTGTTAGTCTGTTTTTAGCTAGATGGTTATGTATGCCAATAGTTGTCAAAGACACTAACTTTTGAACTTGTAAGATTTATTTAACACTGTTGTGGGTTAAAATACTTACTTAAATTTTTTTTTAACAAATTTTCTACCTTTTACTATTTTGTTAAAAACTTTGTAGTGCCTGTATACCACAGGCACAGCACATTTCCTAGCCTGTTTGCTATATATCTTGTGCTGTGACCTGTATTATTTCATTGAATATGAAAAAGCTAATGGGTGAAACATGGAGGGAAAAGATAAGGAAAGTCAATAACTGCTGAGCAGTGAAATACAGATATCCTCTCTCAATCCAAGAAAATCAAAGTGTAGCATAAAGGTACAAACTTAGTTTTCAGAATTTTATAAGTACATCTTCAGATGTTGCTAACATAGTGCATGATTGTATTTGAAAAATGTTTGGGTTCAAGGAAAAAGTGAGTCTCAAGTACCTTCTTAGCTGGTATGTTTCTGTTCAACCTTTCAGGACTGTGCGGATGGTTACAAGAGTTCAAAGCTTATTTTCCAGCATGCAAATGATCATGACTATAGAACTTCGTTACTGTTGAAAATAGATAATTAGTTTGTATCTGCCCAGCTTTTACCAGAGCCATAAATTAATAAATTAACTTCTTTATGAGGATATTTATAAATCATAAACAAAGAAAAGCATTATAAAATCATTATTAGGTAATGTTGCTGGGATATGCAAATTTTTTTTCTTTGAAGCCATATTCTTAGTTTATCCCCTAAGCCAGCCTTGAACTCATGATATTCTTGTCTCTGCTTCCTGAGTACCAGGGTTGTAGGAGTAAGTTACCATTGCCAAGCATGAAATAGTTTTGTTATAACAGTTGTTAAGAGGGTATTTGTTAGGTTATAGGTTTTCTTAATTGGAAATCATTCTATTTCTCTGGCCTAGGATTGGCAAACTTTTGGGGGATGGGTGGGATAAAGTTTAGACCTTATAGGCCAAGAGGCAAATTTGAGGCTTTTATATACTTACACAATTAAAAAAAAAACTATACATATTTTGTTGGTGAAATTCAAAATATATTAATACTGGAATACAGTTTTGTTTGTAATATAGGTCTGCAAAAGGTAAACGTTAAGGAGATACTATTTCACTTAGCTGGAGTCTAAAATTGATCATAAATATTTGTTGATGATCTTGAATATTTCATATTACTTCAAAGTGTCTTTACAAGTAGATACTATCAAATATTTTTAATCTTTGTGATCATTTGGACAGAGTTTGTAGAATTAGTTTGTAGAATTCTAGTAGTTTTGCTCTATTATTTGCTTTTAAACATACGTTATTCTGAAGATGAATCACTTCCTACCACACCTGTCAGATGTGCTTCTCTTGATTGTACTCAGTGATGTTGGTTTGGAATTATGGAATGTGCCTCTGTACTTATATTGGAAATACAATGCACATAATGCAACTGGTTGAGTTGGGAAATTGTAAGCACTGCCATCAAACACTGTTTAGGAAAGTCACCATAATCAGTTTCTTCCTGACGGAACGTACAATAATAATGATAATAGTAATACTCTTTACTAGTTAAATATAAACGCTCCCACAAAATCACCTACTAAGTATAAAGTAGCTATCAATTCTAAACAGCGACATTCCCGAGCTTTGCAAATTTGTCCAGTATCTTTCCTTGTCACACATATTTCTGCATTATCTATTGCAACATATCGATGTACTTCAGGTTGTGCCAAATTGGTGTTTTCTCAGCTTCATTGAAAATACTCTTGTGACTCTGTTCAATGTATTCATAAAAATGGATCCTTGAGTCACTTTGATCTCAGTATCACCTTTTTAGGTAAAGAACTGGGCAGTATTGGTAATACCTATTGAGTTAAAGAAGACAAGAAAAACTATGTAAAACCAATTGCCTTGGTTTTGAATCAACAATGGGTGATTATAGTATCTTCACAACTCACTACTGCAAAGCTTAGACACAAACAGGTTCCTTTTCTTTGGCTGTTTCAGTCAAATGCAGTTAACTCCATCCCATTGCTAGTAAGTAGCTTTCTTTGTTTAACTAGCAAATGAGTCACTCAGGAAGCTCTTTCGTGTGTGTGTGTGTGTGTGTGTGTGTGTGTGTGTGTGTGTGTGTGTGTGTGTGTGTGTGTGTGTGTGTGTGTGTGGTGTGTTGTGTGCATGCATGTGCACATGTGCAGGCAAACACACGTACAGACTTGCATGGGTAAATACTGCTGTGATAAAATACTCTGCTCTAGTTTTCTAATTGTCCTAATTACTGCTTTTCTTAAAAATGTTGCAATGAGCGCTTACTCTGGTAATATGGAAATACATTCTTTTAATACAGCTAAAGTATCATTGCATAATGAACACAATGTTTTGCCATGTAATTGTATTATAGTCCACATTCCACTGTGCCTTAAAATTGCAATACTTAAAGATTACTTTTTTTCATGAAGAATATACACTGGTAAAAAAATAAATGTCTGTCTGACAATATGTGTGGCACTTCAAGTATTTTGAATTATAGTCATTACTAAGATTTACAGTGTTTTGCACAGCAGTGCAAAGCAATGAAAGTACCACATATGGTCTCTGTCACAACTATTCAGCTCTGCTTTTGTGGCATGAAAGCAGCCGTATACAATATGTAAATGAATTAGCATGGCTGTGTTCCAATAAGATTTTATTTATGGACACTGCAATTTGAATTTCATATAATTTTTATGTGTTTTAAGAAGTTCTTGTGATGTTTTTCAACCATTTGAAAATTTAAATATCATTCTTAGCTCATGAGCTAACCAGACACAGGAGATGGGTTGCACACCACAGTGAAAGGATTTGAATGTTTGAGGAAAATTATATTTTATCTGGTTGAGAGACATTAATTACCCAAAGATGAGTCTGTTTCATACAATGGGAAACAGCACTTTGAAGTGGTACCAATAATTAACAATATAAAGAACAGCCCATGTGGGAACTAGGAAAACGTAGGCAAGGTAAGCCAGACTCCCATGCGAATTTAGATGAGAGGCAGTGGGTGATCTTGAAAAGTGTGGACCTACCCTGGGATTAGACAGATGAAATTTATGGCATTAGAAATGAGGCAGAAGGACTCTCCTACATTTGGCGAATGCCTCTGACTTCTCATTCCCTGCCACAAATAAATGTAATTTGAATCCAGATTTCTTCTTTAAATTTTTGAAAACTGCCAGTTAGATTTTCTTAGCTTTAGTTTTCTCAGCTTAGGTTGTAGATGACAGCTTAGTCACATGGTTCTGAGGATCAGGGTACTTGTCATTAGGTTCTTAATACTAAGTACAAGGTGCTGTTGCTCTTCGGGGCAAGAATAAGGTTTGATACTGGTTAAATGTTGTCTTGGATTAAAGTCATCATGCCTATCTGTTTATTCATTTGGTCACTGACGTATCAGACTTCTTATCTAGTGACACTTAAAAATGATGAATATTATACCTTGCTCAAATGGCAAACAGAAAAGGCTCAGGGTAAAGCCCTGAGTCAGGCCACTGGAGTCTTAGGTTAAGGGTGCATTTTGTCCACTATACCACTAATGCAATGTGTTCTTTTCAAACAGTGGTGTCCCTTCACTCCTTGATCACCAGTGTGTGCTATAATACAAGCAACTGGGTGGCTTCCTTTCTCTACTGTTCTCATTCCATCAGGGGACAAAAAGGTTTCACAATTTTCTTGTTACATATTTATTTCTAAAGATTAACATTTCTATTTCTGACATGGATAAACTATCTTTTTATTGCAACTGATCTCCCACAGACTCATAATTTGCCAGTCTGTGGCTGTAAATTCTCCCTTTCCATCTAAACAGATAGTGTGTGTGTGTGTGTGTGTGTGTGTGTATCAATAATGTCAGTATGTTATGCATCAATAGCAGCAACAGCATTTCCAGCTTTGTCATTTGAACAAAATTGTAGAGACATCCAGCACTCTCCATTTAAAAAAAAAAGTAAAAAAGAAAATCACAGAAAAACAGCACAGTTCTGTTACTCTTGTGGTACCTGGCACCATTTTATTTTATTTTTTTTAAATTAGCTTCTCAATCATCATCTGTAAGGAAACCATTCTGAGCAACATCATTAAAAACAGCTCTGATAAAGCACGGTCACTACTATGTATCATAAAGCAGGTCCACATATGAGTGAGTACATATCATGTTTGCCTTTTTGTGATTGGGTTACCTCCCTCAGAATGGTTTCTTTGAGTTCCAACCATTTTCCTGCAAATTTCAAGATTCCATTGTTTTTTTCTGCTGAGTAGTACTCCATTGTGTAAATGTACCACATTTTCTGTATCCATTCTTCATTTGAGGGGCATCTAGGCTGCTTCCTGTTTCTGGCTATTACAAATAATGCTGCTATGAACATGGTTGAACAGATGTCCTTGTTATATGAATGTGCTTCTTATGGGTAGATGCCTAGGAGTGGAATTGCTGGATCTTGTGGTAGACTGATTCCCATTTTCTTGAGGAGTCACCATACTGATTTCCACAGTGGCTGTACAAGTTGGCACTCCCACCAGCAGTGGAGGAGTGTTCCTCTTTCTCCGCATCCTCTCCAGCATAAACTATCATTGGTGTTTTTGATTTTAGCCATTCTGACAGGAGTGAGATGGTATCTCAGAGTTGTTTTGATTTGCATTTCCCTGATGGCTAAGGATGTTGAACACTTTCTCATGTGTCTTTCAGCCATTTTAGATTCCTCTATTGAGAATTGTCTATTTAGTTCTATACCCCATTTTTTACTTGGATTGTGTGGTGTTTTGGTGAATAGCTTCTGGAATTCTTTGTAAATTTTGGAGATCAACCCTCTGTCAGATGTGGGATTGGTGAATATCTTTTCCCAGTCTGTGGGCTGTTGTTTTGTCTTGCTGACTATGTCCTTTGCCTTACAGGAGCTTCTCAGTTTCAGGAGGTCCCATTTATTAATTGTTGATCTCAGTGTCTGTGCTACTGGTGTTTTGTTCAGGAAGCAGTCTCCTGTACCGATTAATTCAAGGGTATTTCCCACTTTATCTTCTAGTAGGTTCAGTGTGGCTGGGTTTATGTTGCGGTCTTTGAGCCATTTTGACTTAAGTTTTGTGCAGGGCAAAAGGCTTGGGTCTATCTGTAGTCTTCTACATGTTTGAATCCAGTTATGGCAGCACCATTTGTTGAAGATGTTCTCTTTGTTCCAGCGTATATATGTGGATTGTTTGTCAAAAATCAGGTGTTCATAGGTGTGTGGGTTAATTTCAGGGTTTTCAACTCTATTCCATTGGTCTACCTGTCTATATTTGTGCCAATACCAAGCTGTTTTCAGGACTATAGTTCTGTAATAGAGCTTAAAGTTAGGGATGGTGATGCCTCCAGAAGTTCTTCTATTGTACAGGGTTGTTTCGGCTATCCTGGGTCTTTTGTTTTTCCATATAAAGTTGAGAATTGTTCTTTCAAGGTCAGTGAAGAAATATGTTGGGATTTTGATGGGGATTGCATTGAATCTGTAGATTGCTTTTGCCAAGATTGCCATTTTTACTATGTTGATCCTGCCTATCCAAGAGCATGGGAGATCTTTCCATTTTCAGGTATCTTCTTTAATTTCTTTCTTTAGAGACTCAAAATTCTTACAGTACAGGTCTTTCACTTTTTTTGGTTAGTGTTACTCCAAGGTATTTTATGTTGTTTGTGGCAATTGTAAAGGGTGATGCTTCTCTGATTTCTTTCTCCACCAATGTGTCATTGGTATATAGTAGGACTACAGATTTTTTTGAGTTAATCTTGTATTCTGCTACTTTGCTGAAGGTGTTTATCAGCTTTAGGAGTTCCCTGCTTGAGTTTCTCAGGTCACTTATGTAGACTATCATATCATCTGTAAATAGTGAGAGTTTGACTTCTTCCTTTCCAATTTGTATTCCCTTGATCTCCTTTTGTTGTCTTATTGCTCTAGCTAGAACTTCAAAGACAATATTGAAGAGGTATGGAGAGAGTGGACAGCCTTGTCTTGTACCTGATTTTAGAGGAATTGCATTGAGTTTCTCTCCATTTAATTTGATGTTGGCTTTTGGCTTGCTGTATATTGCTTTTATTATGTTGAGGTATGTTCCTGTTATCCATGATTTCTCCAGGACCTTTATCATGAAGGGGGGGTTGGATTTTGTCAAAGGCCTTTTCTGCATCTAGTGAGATGATCATGTGACTTCCCCCCCCCCAGTTTGTTTATATGGTGGATTACATTGATGGATTTTTGTATGTTGAACCATCCTTGCATCCCTGGGATGAAGCCTACTTGATCGGGATGGATGATTTCTCTGATGTGTTCTTGGATTCGTTTTGCCAATATTTTATTGAGAATTTTTGCATCAATGTTCCTGAGGGATATTGGTCTGTAGTTCTCTTTCTTAGTTGTGTCTTTGTGTGGCTTGGGTATCAAGGTTATTGTGGCCTCATAAAAAGAGTTTGATAATGACCCATCTGCTTCTATTGTGTGGAATACTTTGAGGAGAATTGGTATTAGCTGTACTTTGAATTTCTGGTAGAATTCTGCACTGAAGCCATCTGGCCCTGGGCTTTTTTTTGTTTGGGAGACTTCTAATGACTGCTTCAATTTCATTAGAGGTTATAGGTCTATTTAAGTTGCTTATCTGTTCTTGATTTAATTTTGGTAAGTGAAATCTGTCCAGAAAATTGTCCATTTCGTTTAGATTTTCAAATTTTGAGAATATAGGTTTTCAAAGTATGACCTGATGATTCTCTGGATTTCCTCTGTGTCTGTTGTTATGACCCCCTTTTCATTCCTGATTTTATTAATTTGCATGTTCACTCTTTGTTGTTTGGTAAGTTTGGATAAAGGTTTGTCTATCTTGTTGAATTTCTCGAAGAACCAACGTTTTGTTATATTGATTCTTTGTATTGTTCTCCTAGTTTCTGTTTTATTGATTTCAGCCCTCAATTTGATTATTTCCTGGTGTCTGCTCCTCTGGGGTGTATTCGCTTTTTTGTTTTCTAAAACTTTCAGTTGTGCTGTTAATTCTCTACTGTGATTATTCTCCTCTTTCTTCATATGGGCATTTAGCACTATGAACTTTCCTCTTAGCACTGCTTTCAGAGTATCCCATAGGTTTGGTTATGTTGTGTCTGCATTCTCATTGAATTCTAGGAAATCTTACTTTCTTTTTTTATTTCTTCCTGGACCTGTGAATTGTGCAATTGGGTGTTACTTAATTTCCATGAGTTTGTAGGTTTTCTGTAGTTCTTGTTGTTGAATTCTAATTTTAAAGCATGGTGATCTGATAAGAGACAGGGGGTTATTTCAGTTTTTTTGTACTAGTTGAGGTTTGCTATGTTGCCAAGTATGTGGTCGATTTTAGAGAAAGTTCCATGTGGCTCTGAGAAGAAGGTAAATTGTTTTGTATTTGGGTGGAATGTTCTATAGATATCTGTTAAGTCCAATTGCGCCATAACTTCTATTAGTTCTTTTGTTTCTTTGTTAAGTTTCTGTCTGGTGTTCCTGTCCAGTGGTGAGAGTCAGGTGTTGAAATCTCCCACTATAAGTGTGTGCGGTTTTATGTGTGATTTTGAGTTTTAGTAAAATTTCTTTTACAAACGTGGATGCCTTTGTATTTGGGGCATAAATGTTCAGAATTGAGACTTCATCCTGATGGATTTCTCCTGTGATGAGTAGGAAATGAATGACCTTCTTCATCTCTTTTGACTGATTTTAGTTTAAAGTCCAATTTATTGGATATTAGGATTGCTACCCCCGCTTGTTTCTTGGGTCCATTTGATTGAAAGATCTTTCCCCAACCTTTAATTCTTAGGTACCATCTGTATTTGAGGTTGAGGTGAGTTTCTTGTATGCAGCAGAAGGAAGGATTCTGTCTTCTTATCCATTCTGCTAATCTGTGTCTTTTTATAGGGGAGTTAAGACCATTAAGGTTGATGGATATTAATGACCATTGATTATTGTTCATTCTTCTTTGTTTTTGATTTGGTGATGGTGGCAAGATTATGTGTGGGATTCTATCCCTTTTTTCTTTTGACTGTTGGTAAGTTGGGATTATCAATTGCCTATGCTTTTCTGGTTGTAGTTAACTTCCCTGGGTTGCAGTTTACCTTCCAGTACTTTCTGTAGGGCTGGATTGGTAGATATGTATTGTTTGAATCTGGTTTTGTCATGGAATATCTTGTTTTCTCCATCTATAATGATTGAAAGCTTTGCTGGGTATAGTAGTTTGGGCTGGCATCCATGGTCTCTCTGTGTAGGTAGAATATCGATCCAGGACGTTCTGGCTTTCAGAGTTTCCAAGGAAAAGTCAGGTGTAATTCTGATAGGTTTGCCTTTATAGGTTACTTGACCTTTTTCCTTTGTTGCGCTTAATATTTTCTCTTTGTTGTGTGTGCTCAGTGTTTTGATTATTATGTGGAGAGGTGATCTTTTTTTTTTTTTTTTTGGTGTTCAGTCTATTTGGTGTTCTGTAGGCTTCTTGTATTTTCATTGGCATGTCTTTCTTTAGGTTGGGAAAGTTTTCTTGTATGATTTTGTTGAATATGTTTTCTGCTCCTTTGAGTTGGATTTCTTCACCTTCTTCTATACTTATTATTCTTAGGTTTGGTCTTTTCACGGTATCCCATATTTCCTGGATATTTTGTGTTAGGGATTTGTTGGACTTAAGATTTTCTTTGGTTGATGAATCTATTTCTGCTAGTGTGTCTTCAACTCCTGAGATTGTCTCTTCCATCTCTTGTATTCTGTTGGTTATGCTTACATCTGTAGTTCCTGATTGTATACTCAGCTTTTCTATTTCCAGCATTCCCTCAGATTGTGCTTTCTTTATTGTCTGTATTTCGGTTTTTAGGTCTTGAACTGTTTCTTGTATTTTTGGTTAGTTTTGTCTTCAATTTCTTTAAGGGATTTTCTCATGTCCTCTTTGAGGTCCTCTTTGAGTTCCTCTATCATTTTCCTGAAGATGTTTTTAAGGTCATTCTCTTCTGGTTCATCTGCATCATGATGTTGGGGTCTTACTGGTGTATGGTTCCTAGTTTCTGGTGGTGTCATACTGTGTTTTCTGTTGTTGGATGTGCTTTTACCTTGTCCTCATCATTTCTTCTGGTGGGTGTAGCAAGTGTTTCTTGTTCTCCTGGTGGGTGTGGGACCACGGTTTCCTTCTGGTAGATGCAATCAGATCCAATACTCTGATGTCTGTCCTCTTCTCGTGGATGGAGGTGTCACTGTTACCCGGGTGTCGGCGGTTTTCGGGTCCCGCCGGGCTGGCAGTTGGAGGCAGAGCTGTCACTGGGCCTCGGGGTATTGGATCCTGCTGCCAAACTCCGTATGGCACGCTGGTTGCTTGCTTCAGATGACTCTGAGCAGAGATCATGAGCAGGAGCCGGAAACAGCCCCTGGCCTACCTGGGCCGGCGGATGGAGGCCGGGCTGCCTCTGGGTGTTCGGTGTTCAGAACCTGCCACCGCCGAACTGGTAAAGAGATAGTTTTATTTCCTGTTTCAAGTCTTTTTCCTGTGTTGCAGATGCCACTGATAGTCTCTAGGTGAATTTGTTGAGGTGGATCTGAAGAATCCATTTTCTTTTGAAGTTTGGCAGCTACCTATGAAAAGTCTGTTATTCTTGCCCCCAACCCCACTCCTTAGATGGAAATATTGTTCATGATTTAAATGCAGTTAGATAGAAACAAAGCCAAGTCGAGTGTTAATGTTTTCTTAGTCGGTCCTCAACCTTTTCTTTACACCTGATCCTGTGCACAGTTTATAAAATCCTTGTATTAAATCCCAACTAATTGGGAAACTAAGAATCTTACCACTTCTCATTAAATTGCCATATAGACTATTATTTTTAATTCTTGCATATATTTTAAAATCTGAGCTTCCTGGGGAGAAGGGATGCTTTTCAATTTGCAAGCTTACTCTTCTTTTTTCCCTTTGGAATCATTCTTGAATTGTATGATTGGAATCAGAGTTTTTTTGTTTGTTTGCTTTATTTTTTTCTCCACTAAGAATCATAAATGTTTAGATGAGGTACAAACACTTCTTGATCAGTCAGTCAGTGTGTGTGTGTGTGTGTATGTATGCAGGCAGGTAGGCAGGCATGTATGTATTTCAGACTAGTAACCTCAGCCTTTCCTTTCTGTGTTCTCTGGGAACTTGGATTTTAGCATTGTCAGATTTTCTAGCCCTGAAAAATTAAAAGTTGAGGTATCTGGACCATTTCAGTTCTTTTTCACTAACATTTACATTTGGTGATTTTTTTTTTAAGAATACTGTATGTTAGATAATGGCTTGTACACCTTAATTAGATTTTATTGGGTCTCAGATTTTAGAGTATATTTTCATAATCCTGTCTCACTTTCCTCTTCTCTCTCAGATGCTGTAGTGTGTTCTGACTTGAGTGTCCTGCATCCCTTTTAGGGAGTGTGCATTCCAGTCAGAAGCGTCACTGTGCCCAGTGTCACCAACTCTGACACCATGTTTCCTATGCTACCTTATGCCTATCTTCACAATTTTTTAGCATTATTGTGAGGACTTATTGTCATACCAATTGCTTAGTTTATTTGGGTAAAACCCTTGGTCTTCTCCAATATGGCAGTGTCGTGGCAATTATTGTGGTATATTTAGCTAATATTTTCACCTCCATTTGTGTGCATTGTAGAAATCATTTTAAATGTCCATTACACTCTTGCCAAGACTTCATGAGACTGCATTCATTCTAGCTATATGACCTTGAACTACCCTGATCTTTCTAGGCTTTGGTTTTTGTGGAGACACTTTTGTATTAATACATAATATTCCTTGTTTTCACTGTTTGCACCTATATTTCAAGTTTGGAAATATGTATTTGCAAGCAGCAATACAAAAGTATTCATGAAGAATACTTTTCTAATTATGAAACTAACATATTTGTCATTTCTGTTTAGCTAGAGAAGTTTCTTTTCAAAACATAAAATTCAGTCTGTAGGTGTAAATAGTATAAATAACAGTCTTTTAAAATTATTAGTTGTTTGGGATCCCTAAGCATGCAAAAGCTTTGAACAGGAGGGTCCACAAAGAACCAGTGTTCCATTCTGGCCTCCAGTTAGGCCAAAGCTGGGAATGCCTCTGGGTTATTTACATCAGGAGTAGAAGCACTTACCGGTTCTGCTGCCATGGTTTGAACATCCACCAGGTCTTCCACATATAATAGTTATTAATGGGTAGTGAGATATGCTTGAATCTGTTTTGATGTTTTTCAGCACCTTTCAAGTAAAAACTTAAAACCAACCCAGTGAGTGAGTAAGTGAAGGAGCAACACAGCCTGAACTCAGATTCTTTCACAAAACCTTGCCCAAGAGGAGCCAGCCCTGTGGGGAGAGGCTCAAGAAGGATGCTTCATTTTTAAGATCCACCAGTGAAGCCAGCTATGTGTTACTAAAGGGCGGGGGGGAATCAGTGGGCATGAGCCCAACACCACCAACAGAGTGGTGTGGAAGAAAGGAGGCCTGGGGTCAGGGGAGGTGGCTAGGCTGGATCTCCAACCTCAGGGGGGAAGTGCTAGGGTAAAGACTGCTTAGGCTCTGGGGACTTGTCTGTGAAGCGGGTGGGAAAACTGCCTCAGTGCTGCCTGGCATGACCGAGGATCACAATGTAAGGGTGTCCACAGTGTTCCTGGACAAAGGGAACCATCAGGAGTATGGGGTTTGTGCTTTAAAATGTCAAAACACACATATAATTATTTCAAATGGTTTTATTTTAATATCTACCATTCTTGGCCTTCATTTTTGCTTTAGGCAGCATATAAACTTACCAATAGAAAGATGATTGGATTATAAACTTGTGCTTAAAGGAAAGAAAGCTTTCTTCTTCTGTTCTGAGATTCTCCTTATAAAATATCTTTTTATATGAGAAGGTTGCATAAGCCAATTATTCTTGTGAAGAGTCCTCAGCATTACAAGATACATTATGCATCTAGCTGGCATTTCATGATAGTCTATATTAATCATCCCATGTTCTTTCCAGTATCAGTGTGGCAACATAAGCAGCCCAAGCAGTGCTAATGCAACTCTGTGTTTTACTTCTAGACATGTAGACTACAGATCACCGTGGTATGTGTGCGTGTGCGCGTGCGCGTGCGTGTGCGTGCGTGTGCATGTGTGTGTGTGTGTGTGTGTGCATGAGTGTATGCTCGTCAGAGGACAACTTGTAGGAGCTGGTTCTCTCTATCTACCATGTAGATTCTAGGGATTGAACTCAGTACTATGTCATTTCACTGGCCCAACTGTTGTGTTTTATGGAAAAATTAATAACAAATAGTTAAACAGAATAAGAAAATAATTCAAATTCTTGTTGACTATTAACTTAAAAATATGTAATTAAAATTTTTATGTCAAAACAAAATAAATTTTAAGTCTAGACAGCAATGGGCCAATCATATTTGCTAGTTTAGACGCAGATGAAAGTTTCTATTTATGTATATGTCTATATGGTAATACCCATTGGAAGGCATGTCTGGGTGAAAACTCCAACTTTATGTATCTGTTTTCTTTCTGCTTCTATACTGTGTTTATAGTGAATTACATGTGTGGCACTGATGAGAAATGGTAGTTTACAGCCAGAGAGAAAGTGAGAGCAGATCAGTGGATTAGTAGCATCTCTCCCTTGCTGATCTGAAGAGTTTCTCCAAGCAGATGTTTTTTCCCTAGAAGAGACTGGAACAATGGGAATAGACAGATTTATATATCTTTCTTCTACCTTAGAACAGGTATGTTACTGAGTGCATTGTGATAATCTAGCTCTCTGACAGTTAATAGTGATTACCACCTGATAGGATATGGAGTCACCTAGAAGATGAACATCTGGGCACACCTGTGAGGTATTATCGAGATTAAGTTAGCATGCCTTTAAGGGATTGTCTAGATTACTTTAACTAAGGTTAAATACTTAGCTGTGGATAGCACCATTTCCTTGGTGGGGACCCTAGGTTGAATACAAAGGAGGAAATGAGCTGAGCACAAGCATTCATTGTCTTTTGCTTCCTGGTTGTGAAGACAACAGGAGTAGCTGCTTGATTTCCTTGCTGTGATGGACTAGACTCTCAGACTAGGAGTCCAAATAAGCCCTTCCTTCCTTTAATTGCCCTGGTGTTTGTTTGTTTGTTTTTCTCACAGCAGTAAGAAAATTCACACTATGTTTTGAGATCACAGTCACTTAACAAGTATTTTTCCTCACTATTATAACTTGTACAGCTCAGTGGCATTAAAGGCATTTACAGTGTTACACAGTTAACACACCACTGTATAATTCCAGAACATTTTTGTCACCACCCCCCCATAAACTGTACCTACTAAACAGTACTTCCCATTTACCCCTTTGACTCCCAACCCTGGCAGCGGTATTTCAGTCTCAATTATTTGCTGCTTCTGAACATTTCTTACACAGAGGCCCATATGACATATGACTGTTAGATCTTATTCCTTACAATTAGAATGTATTCAAGGTCCATTCGTGGTAAACATGATTCATTTTGTGTGGCTGAAAATCATTTCTTGTTTATAAAGATACGACATTTTGTTTATCCATGTTTCGACTGAAGTGGATGTGGGTTGCTTCTACCTTTTGGCTCTTCTGCATGGTAATGGTGTTAGCCAGTTTTTACTCAGTGCATGCATGATGTATGTATGTATGTATGTATGTATGTATGTATGTATGTATGTATGTATGTATGTATGTATGTATTTGTTCTTTCAAGACAGGGTTTCTCAATGTAGCCCTGGCTGTCCTGGAACTTGCTCTGTAGACCAGACTGGCCCTGAGCTCACAGAGATCCACCTGCCTTTAGTCCCTCTTGAGTGCTGGGACTAAAGGCGTGTGCCCCCAGAGACTAGAAGAGGGTCCTGAATCTCCTGGTGCTGGAGTTACCAGGCAGCTCTGAGCTGCCTA
The DNA here is from genome assembly GCF_003668045.3 of Cricetulus griseus. NCBI lineage: Eukaryota > Metazoa > Chordata > Mammalia > Rodentia > Cricetidae > Cricetulus > Cricetulus griseus. The sequence continues at coordinate 184,747,705 of NC_048595.1, read as the reverse complement.
AGATGGGTGCTGGGAAGTGAACATCATGAAACTTTGCTGAACCTATAAAATAGGTCTAGTAGTGTTGTGTTTTTTAGGAAATATATGTGTGTATGTGTCTCTGTGTGTATATGGGTATATCTATCTATCTATCTATCTATATATATATATAAAGAGAGAGAAAGTGATATATATCATATATATATTACTGTATATATCTATATATCAGAGTGAGGAAGGAATAGTTTTTATTCTTTCCAATTGAGTTTTATTTCTCTTTAATTTCATTTTCTGCCAATCTGTCCTCATGAGAACATCCAGGATAATGTTGAATAGAAGTGGTGGGAGCCTACAACTAACTCTTTTTCTATATCTCTGTAGGAAGGCCTCAGCTCAGTATCTCAGCAGTAATTATGATACCAGTTGTGGAAGTGTCCTTTTATTTGTAGATGGTTATGTGGTTGTTTTCTTTTAATTATGAAAGAATGTTAGTTTTGTCAAATGCCTTGCTTTGCATCGATTGAGATAATTATATAGTTTTTCTTTATTTGTTAAAATGGTGTATTCCATTGATTTCGTATTCTACCCATCTTGACACAGAATCTTAAATGCTGTTGGGATTAGTTTGCAACTGTTTTGTTGATGTTTCAGAAGAAATATTGATCTGTGTTTTACTTGGGACCTTTTCATCTGGCTTTGTTATCAGTATAATGCTGACCTCAAATGAGTTAGCAGCATTATTTGTTTTGAAAGGATTTGAGAAAAGTTGGTATTGATTCTTCTTTAGACACTTGGTAGAATTGGGCAGTGAAGGCATCTGGTCCAAGGCTTTTTTGGGGGGTGGGGGGTGGGGGGTTTGTTGTTGTTGTTCACTAATGATTTACCATTTTTACTTATAGGTGTGTCACTCCATTGAAGAAAATGGAGTGACTTTCTCTCCCAGAAGCCATCAATGAAAAATAGATTCTTGCTTATGGTGTGGGAGTTTGTGCCCACTTTCCACAATGAGATTCTGTGTGGCTTGAGTTTGTGCAGGTCTTGTGCATGCTGTCACAGTCTATGTGAGTTCTTATATGCTCAGCCCTGTTGTGTATTGTAAACACTATTTCCTTGAAGTCATCCATCACCTCCAGCTCTTACAGTCTTATTTCCTCTTTGTCATGGATCCTTGAGCCCTGAAGGGGGCTGTGTGATAGACATCCCATTTAGGACCAAGTAATCCAAAGTCTCATTCTCAGCACACTGTCCAGTTGTGATTTTCTGTGTCATTGCTATTTATTATAAGAAGTTTTTCTGATGCAGAATGAGGGATGCACTGATCTGTGGGTATAGCAATATGTCATTTGGAGTCATTTTATCTCTATGTTCATTTAGCCTAATAATAGCAGTAGGTTTTCCTTCAGGGTTCATGACCTGTGTATTCTCAGGTTCATGACCTGGGTAACAGTGTCAGGTTCCATCTCATGGATCATGCCTTAAATCCAGTTTTTAAAAAGTGGTTGGTCACTCCCATTACCTTTGTGACACTGCTGCACTAGTGGGCATATCTTGTAGGCAGGTCACCATTGTCACTTGCAGTTTGTAGCTGATGATATTGATGGTTACTTTTCTGCTCCAGTGGCATGTATAACACCTTCAGGATGATGAATGCTTCTCAGTAGGGATGATGCTTCCAGTTAAGCACCAGACCAATTTCTCCATGTTTAATGACATAAATATGTAATATCTCCAGCAGTTGAGTTTTACTGTTAAGCCATGGAGGGTAATCAATAGCATTGGCATAGCCTTTAATATTTGAGGATCTGTAGAACCCTTTTGGCCAATGACTAGAAAAGATACAACCTATTCCTGTTATTGGGGATATTTGTAGAATATGGTGTTTATTGGGGTAAAGTACAATATATGTGTACTTTCATTTAAACACTTTTTATATATGTTTTATGAATCTTCTCTAGTAGTAGGTTTCCAGATGGCTTTTAAAAAGACCTTTAGTGTTAGTTATCCTTCCCCATATTTCCTCCTGTACCCTGCCCTCCCATTTACTTTCCCATTTAATCCTTATTCTGATTTCTCCTTCCTGTGAAGATCTCCTCTTCCCCAACCTCTCACTAGATACCTAACCTTTGTGACTATTCAAGGTGAAACACACATAGCTAATGTCTAAAACATAAAAGCGAACATTCACATATAAAAGAAAACATGCAGCATTTGTCTTTGGGGTCTGGGTTACCTCACTCCAGATTGTTTCTAGCTTCATACATTTATTTGCAAATGTCATAATTTCATTTTTCCTAACAACTAACTATTAATTCCATTATATAAATGTATCACATTTTCATTATCCATTCAACAGTTGATAGATACCTGGCCTATTTCCAAATTCTGGCTATTATGAATAGAGCAGTAATGATCATTGGTGAGCAGGTATCTCTATAGTAAGATGTAGAGTCTTTTGGGTGTATGCCCATGGGTGATAAACTGGATCTTGTGATAGGTCTACTTTTACCTTTTTGAGGAATCTCCATACTGATTTCCATAGTGAGTGTACCATATACCAGTTTTCATTCCCATCAACAATGAAAAAGTGTTTCCCTGTTCCCACATCTTTGTCAGCATGTACTGCTATTTGTTTTATTGATCTTGGCTATTCTGACAGGGGTAAGATGAATCTCAGCGTTACTTTAAAGCACATTTCCCTGCTGGCTAAGGATGTTGAAATTTTTTAAGTGTTTCTCAGCTATTATGTCTCATCTTTTGAGAACTGTTTAGTTCTACACCCCATTTTTAAACTTTTTTTGATGTCCAATTATTTAGGGTTTTTTTTATATATTCTAGATACTAATCCTATGTCAGATGTATAATTGGTACACCCCCAATTTTGTAGGCAGCCTCTTTGTCTGAATGATGGTGTCCCTTGCCATACAGAATCTTTTCAGTTTCATGAACTCCCATTTATTGTTGTTCCTAATGCCTGTACCATTGTGTTTTTCTAAAGCTCTCAGGTGTATTCTTAAGTTATTAATATGATTTCCCTTTAGTTTTTTCTTTGTTTTGTAGGCATTTAATGTTATGAAATTCTTCTTAGAAGTTATGAAGTTCCTATTAGAACTGCTTTGTTTTCCCATTGATTTTGTCATGTTATGTTTTCATTTTCATTCAGTCCTAATCTAATTTCCTTCTTGATTTCTGCCTTGAACCAATTTTCATTCAAGAATGAATTATTTAATTTCTATGTTGGTGTACTTTTTACCACTTCTATTCTTTTTTAATGTAATATTTTAATTGAGTATTTAGAAATTTCGCATATAATGCACCCTGATCACATTCAGTTCCCAGTCCTCCCAAGTCTGTCTCCTACTCTTGTGACCTCCTCCACAGCAAAAGGAGGAAAAGAAGAAAAGAAAACATCAACATGGCCTCAGGTGGCAGCCCAGGCCACATATGTCAACTTGGCCTCTAGCGATAGCATGGTCTAATGACATCAACATGGCTTCAGGTGGCAGCACAGACCACAGATATCCCCATGGCCTCTGATGGTAACATGGGCTGTGGACATCAATATGGACCCCGGAAGCAGGTCACGGATGCCAACATGGTCCTCAGTGGTGACATGGGCCACAGGCATCAACATAGCTTAGGCTATAGCACAGGCCATACACATCAGTATGGCCTCCAGCAGCAAATGGACCATAAACTGTAACATGAACCACAGTGGCAGCATGGACTATGGACTATGGATCCGGGTGGCAGCATAGACCCTTGACATTTCCATGGTTGTTGGTGGTAACACCTGGCTTTGAACATCAACATGACCTCCAGCAGGAGAACAGACCAGGGACATCCACGAAGCCTGCATCCACAGCATGGACCACAGACATCAACACAGCCCTCAGCAACAGCAAGGACCATGATCACCATTATGGCCCTCAATGGTAGCAAAGGCAAATCAACATGAAACATGGCCTCATCAGACATCTACATGGGCCTCAGGTATCAATACTGCCTGGGGTGGCAGCAGGGACCACAATTCCCATGCTGATGTACATATGTGCTGTATTAGTTGGACTGACCATAGGGTTATCTACTAGAGTATGAGCAGCTTAGCAATGACTACATTCCCAAAGAAAAAATGACTCTACTTCTTCAGGAGCCATCAACTGCCAGTAACTCCCTAGCTAGGGGTAGAGCCTCATGAACCCACCTCTCGTCTATGCTGACATTTTTATTTGCATTTCCTGGAATTTTATGTTGTGCAGGTCTTATGCAGGTAACCCCAGTTGCATGAGGGCAATGGCTAAGTCATGTTCAGAATAGAGTTTCACAGCTCTTAAAATTCCAATTATCCCATCTCCTGCAGTGTTTTTTGATCTTTTGGGTAGAGAGGACAATATATATCTCATAGTTAGAGTTGGGTACTCACAGTCATTTTTTTCAGTACTTTGACCAGTTAAGAATCTATTACTGAAGCTGTGTTGTCCACATGGCATGGAGCAGTAAACAGAGCATGGTTAAGATCCAAACTCAGGCCCTTTTAATTGGTCAGCAAGTGCTTTGCCAACTGAGCCATTTTCCTCATCCTACTGTTCCTCAGTCCTGCTTTGAAAATGATCCATTTTTTAATGTGATGCGATTTTCTAGTTTATTATGTTTATTCTTTATCCTATAATACGAACAATAAACGCTTAGCAAACAGGGACAAAAAATATTACTGTAAGATAAGAGATACCATAATAGAGGGAGCTATTATAGGTTTAAAGAGAAATTGGGCACTAGGAAAATGTCTGGAGAGCTACAAAGATGACACCAACTAACAATCTGAGCAACAGAGGAGAGGCTACCTTAAATGTCCTCCCCTGATAATGAGATTGATGACTAATTTATATGCCATCCTATAGCCTTCATCCAGCAGCTGGTGGAAGTAGAAGCAGACACCCACAGCTAAACCTTGAACTGAACTGAAATTCAGTTGCAGAGAAGGAGGACTGATGAGCAAAGAGGTCCATACTAGGTGGGTGAAACCCACAGAAACAGCTGACCTGAACAAGGGAGAGCTCTTGGTCCCCAGACTGATAGCTGAGAAACCAGCATGGGACTGATCTGGACCCCCTGAATGTAAGTGTCAGTGAGGAGACCTCGGAAATCTATGGGGCCCCTTGTAGTGGATCAGTACTTATCCCTAGCATAGGTATGGACTTTGGGAGCCCACCCCACATGGAGGGATACTCCCTGAGCCTAGACACAAAGGGGTGGGCATAGGCTCTATCCCAAAGGATATGACAGATTCTGAAGACCCCCTATGGAAGGCCTCACCCTCCCTAGAAAGCAGAAAGGGAATGGGATAGGTATAGTTGGGGGGGGGCAGGGGAGGAGGGGAGGGAGAGGGACCTGGGATTGACATGTAAAATAATCTTTCTAATTAAAATAAAAAATTTAAAAAGATTTACAACTAGCTTAAGGAAAAAAACAAAACAAAATGAATCTATTACTGCTACCCACTGCAGAAAGAAGGTTCTCTGACCAGGGTAGAGAGAGTGGCACAAACTTATAAGAAAAAAAATCAGTGTCTTTTATGTACATCAATAGCAAACTTGCTGAGAAAGAAATTGAGGAAAATTTCCATTCACAATATAATTTTTTAAAATAACTAGAAATAAACCTAACCAAAGAGGTGAAAAAAAACTCTTACAGATGAAAATGTTAAAACACTGAACAAAGATACTGAGTAAGACATTAGAAAATAGAAAGCATATGTCATAAGGTGACAGTTGTGTATCTTGGTCTGTTTGTGAGGTCCCTGGCAATGGGACCAGGATCTGTCACTGACACATGAGCTGACTCTTTGGAACCTATTTTTTATAATGGGATGCCTTGCGCAACCTTGATGAAGCAGGGAGGAGATTGGTCCTTCCTCAACTTGATATGTCATGCTTTGTTGACTTCTGTGGGAGACCTGCCCCTTTCTGAGGAGTGGATGGGGGTGGGTGGGTAGAAAGGAGGTGGCGGGAGGGAATAGGAGAAGAGTAGGGAGGGGAAACTGTGGTTGGTATGTAAAATAAATAAATTTAACTCCACCATACTTATGGATCAACAGATCGAATGTTATGAAAATAACTCTAGAAAACAATCTAGAGAACCAGGGTAATTCTTAGCAAAATTCCAGCAGAATTGTTTACAGACCTAGAGAAAAAAATCTTAAAATTCATATGGAAACATAAAAGATCACAGGTAGATAGCTGAAGCATTCCTATTTAGAAAGAGCAATGTTGGTTGCATCACAATACATAATTTCAGATTTTACTATAGAGTTATAGTAACAAAAACAGTACAGGGCTAGACAAAAACAGGCCTATTAGGGAAAAAATCTCTACTCCTACAACTATCCTTTGACAAAGTTGTCAAATACACATTGATAAAAAAGCCTCTTCAGTAAACAGTATTGGGAAATATTGATATCCACATGTACAGAGAAACCACTAGAGAAAACCACAGTCAAAACACTCCCAAGATAGAGGCACAATCAAAGATTTCTCTGCAAAAGACTATAAGAGCACAGGAAATAGACCCAGGAATTGACAAATCAGAGCTCATCAAATCAAGAAGCTTTTGAACAACAAAGGAAACAAGTGCAGCAATAAGAGAAAATCTTTGCTGACTAAACAGCAAGCAAGGGATTAATATGTAGTATCTATAAAGAACCATAATAATTACATATAAAGACCCAATCATTTGTTTAATAAATAGGCTAGTAAACCAGATAGTTCTCAAAGGAAGACAGATGCACCCATGAACGCTTGAGACTGCTTCCTGACAACTCAGGTTCCACTCCAGCACCCACATACCAGTTTAAGGGATCTGATGGATGCATGCAAGGTGTGTGTGTGTGGTACACAGACATACATGCAGGCAAAACACACATTCTGATAAAATGTAAAATATTTTAAAATTTTTCATTGATTTGAGATGTTATCTTATTCAGAATGAATGTCAAAATGAACCCTTCCTTCTTCAAGTTGTTTCTCTCAGGTGTTTGTTACAACATAAGTCTAATACTTTTATGTATCCTTTTTTTCCTCTCTCGTAATTTAAAATTGGATTATTGCTTAACTTTGGCCAGGGAGGCCCCAGTTTAAAACAAACAAACAAACAAAAACCACAATCTAGTGACATTTCCCTTACCTGTTGTCTCCTTCTCTTTCTCCTTCATTCCTTCTTACTCTCCTAGATTCCTCCTACCAATTCTCTTTGCCTGCCAGCTCCACCTATCCCTCTACTGCCTAGCAATTGACTGTTCAACTTTTTATTAGACTAATCAGATGCTCTAGGCAGACAAGGGAAAACAAATGCAACACATCTTTACATAGTTAAACAAATGCAGCATAAACAAATGTAACACTTGCCTAGTTAAACAAATAGTCCACAACACATGTTGCTTTTTATTTTACTAAATAGTTATGTTGTCAGTCAATGACTTCTACATATGTTTATGTTTATTCTCAGACTAGAGTTACTATGAAGTTTGATTGAGAAACTGTTTGAAATGGCTAGACATCAAGACAGAGATACACAATTGATCAAAGTGTTGAGAGAGACTGAGTGCTCAGCCCTAAGGGACATCTTTATCATCCCCACTGAAGACAGAGTTTCTTTTCCAGCCTGGTCTGCAGCCCTTTAGACCCAAATAAACACACAGAAGCTTATATTAATTATAAACTGTTTGCCCAATGGCTTAGGCTTCTTATTGGCTATCTCTCTGTTAATTATTAACCTATTTCTATTAAACTATGCATTGCCACGAGGCTCTGGCTTACCCATAGTGCTCCAGCACATTACTCTTTTGCTGGCTGTATGGCATCTCCCTGGTGGCTCCTTTCTGCCTTCCTCTTCCTAGCATTCTCTTAGTCTGGTATCCCTCTGCCTATACTTTCTGCCTAGCTATGTCCTGCCTATCCATTGGCTGAAATAGCTTTATTTATCAACCAATAAGAGAAACATATATTCATAGCATATAGAAGGACATCCCCTATCACCCCATCTCCCACTAAGGCTCAAGGAGTGTTTCCACAGAGGAAAGGAAAGAATGTAAGAGCCAGAAGATGGGGAGGAATACTGCAAAATGCTGTCTTCTGGATATAACAATGCTATTACACATATAAACTCACAGCTGTCATGGTGGCCTGCACAAGATCAAGGTGCCAAAATTCCATTGTAGATGGTCATGGTACTCTCAAGGCCTCACCTCTTAATGAGGACTTATTGGTACCTGATAGCTACTTAAGGGAAAGAGAATTGTGGGTTTTTTGTTTTGTTTTTGACAATGATCCCACTAGTAGGTTTCCTGTGTTCTAGTAGATAACCGATGCACATACCATCAGTACTCATTAGATCTAGAAGACTATCAAGAAGCTTACTAGAAGCCCAATGAGCATTCCTGTGGGGTCATTTGAATTCTCAAGATAGCATAGAGAATAAAATTATTTTATCTAAGAGATTATTGATTAAAGAAGCGTATATATCCATTTTATTAATGTGACTTCCTTACTGGTTTTTTAAAAAGGCTACTTTTTGACTTACAATTTCAATGGCTGTACATGTTACAAAATTCTTTAAGCTGTAGAGCACAGAAATTAACATTACTCAGTTAAAAAGGCACAGGCGAGAGGGTAGGGAGGATGGACAGTGTTGAAAAGCAGCAAAATGACAAATAGGGGAAGGTGCCACCTCAAGCAGCCAGGAGTATGTTTAAATTACACTGAATAGTAGTCTAAAGACACAAAACATCTCATTTTTCTTCACATGAAACTGGTCTGACCTTCACAGTTCTGACATAACAGGACATGCTATCGCCCTGGTTAACACTATTGCGTTTTTGACTAGCAGTTCCGCAAGTACTCAGCATGAATAAATATAGTTAGAAAGTGTAAGGGAAGATCCCCAGGAAGAGTGTGTGTTAAGCAGTAACACAAATGTAAGCGCTTCCAGTAAAATGGAATTCATAATGTAAAGGTCAAACCTGCCTAAGAGAGACTTTCAGGTAGACTATTGGGTTGAAAAACTAATTCTCATTTTGTCTTAATAGTTAGTGGCGTATGGTAGCTGAGGTGATGGGTTTTGGTCAAGCGCAGCATGCAGCATTATTTCATGCTTGATTCAGCAGAAATATGGATGACTTCTGTAGGACTGTGATAAATGGCCGGATTCCCTCTTCCTGAAGCTGTGATGGATGACTAAAGACATCATCAACAAGATAGGCTGTCAAAAAAAAAAAAAAACTGTGAAGGTACATTTTTAGCCATGGTGTGTTTTTCCATAAATACTGGGGGTATTGAAGGATACTTAAATGCTTATTTTGAAAATCTGTCACTGGATACTTCAAATTGATGTCATGGAAAGGGTTATTTTATTCTTGTATAAAGACCAGAAGATCCCTAATGCCATGTCTGGAATGGTACATGAGCCATCAAAGGTGGCCCACATTCTTTGGACTTACTTACACACATTATATTTAATTTTGTCCTGGCCAAATGTGCATATTTCTCAAACATATTGAGCCCCAGGTTTATGCTAGTCACTCTTTTAAAGATATATAGAGAAGTGAAACATGGTTCTTGCCTTCAAAGCTTTGGGGGAGAGCAGGGACATGGGTCACAACTATCAAGATACTTAATTTAATCTACTTACAAGGCCCTATTGTCATAGAAAACAAAATTAGCCATGCTGAGGGAATTTGAGGTTATGAGACAGCCTATCTGATACTATTCAGTCATACCACAAGGGAGAAATGCAGGAAGCTTTTAGGAGGACCTACAGATTGAAGAGGGAAGCTTGCCAATCTCTGAACCAGTTTTTAATTTTGCAAAAGATCTGAAAACTGTTACCTGTTCTTACCTGTTCTTCAGGTTCATAAAAAGAATTTTGCTGGATCTTGAATGCTTAGAACATGGTAAGTTTTACAGAGGGCAGAACACATGCTTTTTGTTTGTTTGTTCCCTTTCCTTCTTTTTCTGGACTAAAAGTCATGGATTCTAAAATCTGAATAGGAAAGGTAGAGGTAAGCAAATATTAGACAAGTTTCGCTGTCTGGCTAGCCGAGGAAAAGCTCAATGATATTACTAAGCATTCTAGATAAGGGAGATATGCATTAGTTCTTTCGATTGTTGCTGTAACCATTACAAGACTTGTAGCCAATGGATTTATTATTTCTGAAGTCAGTGTTGCAGGTTACAGTCCTGAAAGTGGAGGGTTAGTTTCTACTGTAGGAAGCCTTAGAGGGAGAATATGTGTAAGTGCTACAGTTCTGAAGGGCAAGGTGTCCTGGCAAAGGTATCCTGGCATTTGGGAGCCAAGGAATACCACAAAGTCACACCCCACAGCAAACCTCACACAAGAGATTTATTGGAAAAGACACAAGAGGGTGGCTGCCACTGCTTGGAAGAGAAATAGCAAAGAACTGAGCAGGATGCAGGCTTTATCTAGGGTTTGTTGAGGTGGGGGAAGGGAAGCTTTCCAAGGTGGCTGGGGATTGGTGGGATTTTGTTGCTTGGTCTTGGGTTTTTTGTTTTTTCATTGTAGCGTGGAGCTTGGCTACCTGCTAAGGTAGCTTTGAGGGGCTGAAAGCAACTCTTATGGTCATTAGAGTAGTCTAGGAGCAGCACCTGGCTGCTCGTACCTTGAGGGGCTTATAATGTGCCTCTTCAGCATCTGGAAATTGACAACGTTTCTGAGTGTGTAACTGCATTATGACTAATGTTACTATTATCACATCAGCTTTCCTCCCTTTGAAATCCTAAGCCCTAACTTGTTCTTTTAAAGGAAGCTTAGAGTCACAGGTGTCTTAGTTACTTTTCTGTTGCTATGACAAAACACCATGACCAAGAGTAAATGGGTGAAGAAAGGATTTGTTTCAGTTTACAACTCTTGGGTCACACCCATCATTCAGGGACGTTGGTTTAGGAACCCAAAGCAAGAGCCTAGAGGCAGGAAGTGAAGCTGAGACCATGGAAGAATGCTGATTATTGGCTGTATCAAGTTGACAAAGAACAAACAAACGAACAAACAAAAACCCCAAAACCAACTAGATAGCACAACAGGCCCTACTTGGATAAGATCATGATCTTTTAATCGTATCTATTAAGTCCCTATCATTGAAGGGACACTAGTCCACTCAACCATGTGGCTCTGGCAGGCCTTGCCCTTTTCCCTCATTCCCTCTGCCTTGCTCAAAAACCATTAGATTACATTTTAAAAGCTAGCCACCAAGGTCTATTTCCTTATTTGGTCGCTTCCTCTTCTTAAGGCTGACTACTAAGGTCCAGTTATCAAAGTATTGAAGTCCAGCAATGAAAAAGCCCCCTTTGGCTCACCTAATTAACGTGCCCAATTAAATTAAACACCTCATCTTAACACAGGCTTTTCTATTTTACCTTTATAAACCACCGTTTTCCTATGTGCCACATCTGTCTCCCCTCTATCCAGAGGCAGTCCTTTGTCCTCTGCCCAGGACAAACATCTCTACCCTCTTTCCCTTGTTCCCTTCCTTTTCTCCCTCATCCTCTATCTCTTATTTGTCTCTTATTCTCTGCCCTCTGACCCTCTGGGGCAAAGAAATCTCTTGTGCCGAGAACGTGGTCTTGGGGATCCTCAGCCGATACTTTTCCTTTCAGTCAACATATGAATTAAAATTGATGGCTTCTGGAGATCACTGTGGGGCCTGTTTGAGCCATTATCCAGCCAAGTCCCAGATGTAAAGACAGGACAGCAATATTGTTTGTGGTGCTGCTGTGCTTTGTCCTTGATTTCTAGTTGCTCCTAACATGTTTGTGCCACTGCACTTAAATGGAGCTGCTTGATAAAGGGAGAAGTCGACTGGGGATGTTGAGATGTTGGCACTTCTGTGACTGCCTAGGGACATGAACAAATGCCTACTCACTCCAGACAGAGTGCCATCAATAGACCAAAGTAATGATGCCACAAAGGTACAACTTGTCAAACAATGACTTTATTGATCTTATAGTGTGTGTATGGACTGCTTATAGGAATAATGGTAACTCAAAGGCAGCTGCATCACCATAAGGCATGGGGAGACACTGCAGTTGCATCTCTGGCATTCCTTGCAGAATTGCAGGCAGCTTGGCTGGTCAGAGTCACTTTTCCCTGGCTGTTGCTGCTGTTTAACCCATTGGGTGGAGTCTTGTCAGTCTTTTAAGTTTCAGGAGCTATGAGAGATTTGTAAGTTGTGTTCTTTTACTGAGTCTTTTGTACCTCTTCCAACTTTATGAGGATGTTGATACACAGCTGAGCTATATGCCATTCCTATACATCAAAAGAAAGTATTAGTAGGTTGTTTTGGATTTAGAATATAGGATTTATCTATTAACTGCAATTAACATCTCCTAATTTCACTTAAATGTGGACAGCAATCCTGTTGTGGCCAAGCCTGAGAAGAATAATGATATACTAAAACCCTTGAGTAGGTTGAGTTTTTTGAAAGAATATTTTTTACTCTTCAAGTTTCACACACACACACACACACACACACACACACAGACAGATAGGTGTTTTGAAACAGGGTTTCTCTGTGTAGCTTTGGAGCCTGTTCTGGAACTTGATCTATTGACCAGGTTGGCCTTGGACTCACAGAGATCCACCTGTCTCTGCCTCCTGAGTGCTGGGATTAAAGGTGTGAGCCACTTCTGCCTGGCTATATGATGTATATTGATCTTATCCATCTACCATCTCCCTCCTACCCCCAGTCATCCCCACCCCTTCTCCTTCCAAGATTCATGTCCTCTTTATATTGCATTTTTTGTTATTAATAACACCCTGGGTCCAGTTAGCTGGCCACATGCAAATGGGTGTGTGCCATCCACTGAAACACAATCAACCTACCAGTGGCCACATCCCTAGGAGAGTGACTCTCCTTCCATCAGCATCCATCATCACCTCCAATAAGTGTGGGCCTTTGGAAGCTCCTTCCTGAACTGTGAATGAATCTTGAGTAGTTTGATCTTGCATAGGTAACCATAGCTACTTGTGAGTTGGTCTATGGTTATACGGAGCACAGTGCATTTGTGCTAAGAGGACATTTGAATAGACTAGGATCACGAAGGAGAAGAAACAAATTAGGCAGAGGTGACAGCTGAATGCAAGCTATGTCATACTGCTTTGTTTTTAAAAATCAAATTAAATCTGAGTCCATGTTTACACAGGTTAGTAAGATACCCAGTATTAGGCATGAATTGGACAGGCCTTAGAGTTAGTAACTCCTTGAAAATAAACCAGGCCAGAAACCTGGGAAGGACTTTGGCCTTCACTGAGCACAGTTAGATGTTTCTAAGCCCATGTGAACCTTAAAAGTGGGTTCCCTCCAAATACTCTGTAAAATGAATATGTGACTTATTTTACAGTGCAGTTTATACATGATGATGGCATCCTCACAGCAGTGTCAATGACTGTGTAGTGCTTTTACTAGAAGAAGCCAGTAGAGTAGCTTTTCTGTATATCATTGTATATCATTTAAAAAATTGTCTCAATCTCTTGACCCAGCCTGGTAGGTCTACTTTAGTGGGTAAGTAATAGTATATACTTGTAAGTGTTATAGCTTAATTACAATTAATTTTGGGAGCTCATAAATAGGCTCACCAGATTTTACTTATTCATATATTTACTTTTAAATTATCATTTATATAAGTCAACTGAACTCATTTACCCCACTGAACACTCACAGGATATATTATTTTTGTTTCTTATTAGGAATGTTGATTCTCTACATGCTATATTTCCTTTGACCAAATAACAGATTTTTTTCTAATGTTTTAATTCTATTTTTGTGTTTTGAGACGTGGCTTTATTTCCTTTGAGTGTCTCTACAAGCCTGCTGTGTATATGTTATAGGTTCTAACAGCTAGCTCTCTAACTACCTGTATTTCTCATCCTTCCCTGAGTCCCATTCTATCTTACTGAAACTTTTGTTTCAGAGGAGTTATAATTTTGAAAGTTCATTTTACATAAACATTATTTTATGGGTGTCAGATTTGTCTGTTTTTTTTGCCTTATTTGTGTTGTAGTTTTCTGTATTTTTTTCTTTGTTGGGGTGGGGTTGCCTCCTCTGTGACATATTCTTCAGGTTTTTAATAAATAATTTCTTTTAAAAAGTATATTTCAATCGTTCCTCAGCTTTAACACTATTGCTATTTTATTTTATTTCTATTTAATTTTCTGACAGTATCCCTTATATTCCAGGCAGGCCCCAAACTCCACTATGTACCCAGGGATAGCCCTGAGCTTCTCATCTTCCTGACTTCACTAGGATGGCAGGTGTGCACTGCCATGCCTGGTTTTATGTTGGGAATCAGATTCTGGACTTCATGTATGCTAGGTAAGCTCTCTATTGACTCAGGGCACATTCCCAGCCCTAGGCTTTATTCATTTATTTCAAAACTTAGAAGTGTTTTATTTTTCCTATTTGACTTTTCAAAAATGTGCCTCAGCCGGGTACTTTCTTTAGTAAGGTGTTATAACTAAGTTCACTTCCACTGTGTTCTGAGACTTTCCCGTAAGAACATTCACTTAAATCTGACTCAGATGACACGGAATCCTGATGGGCAGCAACCTTTTCAAACTCCTTTACCTGTTTTTAAGCTCTCGTGCTTCTGCAGAGGTGGCTGGCTGCCTCAGGCTTGCTCGATGGAGTCTTTCCTGGGATCTTTGCTCTGGAATCATGTGTTCCGGTGATCTTTACCTTGCTTCTGCTGTTCTCAGTTGCTGACTTTCCTCCTTGTGTTTTTCTGGCGTCATCTCCAATAGTGTTGTTTTTTGGGGGCTCATGGTTGTGTTCATTTCTGCTCCTCAGTTCCTTAGCCAGTCCCGTATTTCTCTTTGTGTTTGTTTCGTCTCTCTCTTGGATGATCAGTGGTACTTTTTTTTTTTTTTTTTTTTTTTTTTGTCTCTAGGGCTTTGTGTTGTTGCTTCCCCTAACATTTTTGACTTTGTAACTTTGTTTCATTGCTAGTGGCTTCTTTTTTCATCATGCCCCCTCACATCCTTTTATCACAAGGTTCTGCTTTGGCAAGCCAGCAGTCTAGAGGAAGCACTGTCTACTACTCCTCTTGGCAGTTTTGAGTCATGTCTTTCTGTTGTTGTATGTGCACCGTCTAGATCCATCTTCTTGTCCCCTGGAAGGTGCCGGTCTACAGCAACATTAGTGCCTTTAGATGCTCGTTTCCACATCAATACTTCAAAACCAGCCAGAACATGAGGGAGACTGTTCAGAGAAGTCCTAGTGGGCCAGGAACCCAAGGGCCAGGCCTAGCTTGCTTTGGGAATTCCATACAATGCGTTTTGATTATATTCATCCTCACTACCCCTGTCACAACTTCTCCCAGACCTGTTCCTCCCTGTGTGGGGCCATCCACTGGGGCATGACTCACCTACCAGGAAATACAAACTCAGATCCAAATGGGCTGTTTATATTACATCCCCTTCCAAGGCTCAGAGATCATCATGGAAGAAAAGGCAGAAAGGTCATAAGAACCACAGGTCAGAGAGAACAGAAATGGAAACAATGTCTTCTTGACATGACAATGCTGTTGCACTCATCAACTCAAAGCAGCTGTGGTTTGCTTCACAAGATCTAGGACATCAACCTGTTACCATGGTGTGGGAAGGAGTTCATGAGCCCCATTCAATAACTGATGAGCTGTGGACACTTGATGACTTCTGGGGAAGAGAGTCAGTTTGTATTTCCCATACTTAGGGCCCAGGACTTATCTGCCACTTACTATTATCCACTGGAAAGAGAGGCTGATTAAGACTGAGAGTAACATTTTTCTACTAGTATAAACATAAATATTTAGAAAATGGTTTGATACTATGTCAATTTAGCTTAACAGTAGTGTTCAGTTCCCTCCTGTGGCCCATAACCTCCTTTACCATGGGTTTTTAAACCTGGTTCACAGTGTTCTTTTCTGTGGAGTGGACCTCAAATCCAAGCAGAGAATATTTGGTTATTCCCATAACAGCGGTGCCACTATTGCACAGGCAGGCTCTTCTTACTTGGCAAGTGGTTATCATAGTTTCTTGAGTCTCATTTTTCATAGCTATATAAGATCTTTGATGGATTTTATTTCCCAGCAGCCTTTATACCTCCTTTTGGATTTATGAATGCTGACAGGAAAGAAGCTTCTAGCTCAGTTCCAACTTGATTGCTCTGTATCAATCAAGATGTGATTTGTACTGTCTTAAGGAATAGGGAACCAAGAGGAATGATAGGAGCTTATACTGTTTTGGAGGCTTCTGGAGCCTCCCTCCCTGTCCAAATAGTCATAAGAAACTATTTCACCATGACCACAGGGTTTCCAGGAGCAACTTCACAAATATAAAAAGAAATAATTTCAAAGGAGATATCCTGTAACCAAGCCTTTTGTAACTATCTTTGTTTGTGCCCAAAGCTGGTTCGTTTTTTTCTATTATTTACCCTTGATGCACATGAGTATCAGTCATTTGACAGATAATAAAGAGGAGGGGGCTAACAGGACTGCCACAGACAGGTTGAACTTTGCGATATTGCTTTTGAACACATTTGCACTAAAATTTTAAGGTGGAGATAGAAACCAACTGTGAGTTAGGAGGTCTCTCTGGCTTACAGGAAGCTACAGTATATCTTCTCCCTCCCTCCGTCCCTCCCTCCTTCCCTCTCTCCCTTTCTTCCTTCTCTCTTTTTCTTCCTCCCCTCTCAAAGTCTGAGGAGGCCAGGGAGCCAGATCAGAGCCATGACAGGTTTTTAATGGTCTTTGTCAGGGACTTGGCCTTAGTTTTAGTTTATTGGAGGTGGCTGGAGTTGAGCAAACAATTTTTGGTACAACAATAACTCACGGGCAACCAATAAACAGGCAGGTGCCCCCTTGGCCTTTTGTTGGCTTAGTAGATGACAATAGTTTTTTGATTATTTTTAACCCTGTTGTTGGGAATTTTTTAATCACTAAGGCCTTTGGTCTTTTTGTTTGGGTCTTTTCTTGGATCATAACATCTTCCTTTTTTTTTTTGATAGAGTTTTCCCTTGCTCTTCTGGTACTTATAACTGGTACACTGGCAGAATTACTACCATCCCATTTTACCTGTTATCTTCTTTCTTGAAGGTTTCCACTATGTATGCCCTTACTTATCTTGGCAACACCTACCATTCTGCTATATGATGAGGCTGACTGAGGGTTCTACAGGTTCTGTGTTAAGGCCCAGTTGGGCACTTAAGTGAAATGTGGATATTTTTGTCATAATATGTCCTGCATAGAGGCATGTTTCACTCTTCTCGGTCCTGAAGAGGCTGTGTCTTTTGTAGAGCTCTTTTGTCCTTGCACTATTACCCCTGAGCTTGTCAGTACTTGTGGTTTAGTGTTGTGGTTGTTTCTTCATATGTTGTGGTTGTTTTGTAGCATCTTAATTATCTATTGTTAAGTAACAAAGCACTCCCCAGCCTGCTGAGTTAGCCATAACTTACCACTTTCATCCTGGGTGTCTTCTTGGAATAATACTCTCAGCATTCCAAGAGGGTGAAAAGCCACAAGACTTCTGCTGGCTGAGGCTATGTAGGCACACAGCATCCATCCATCAATTCTGCTGCATTTTGCTGTTCAAGGCAGGATTGACTCCTATGGAACAATCTTTTTGTACACTGTGAATATGTATTACTCTCATTAGTTATTAAAGAGATGTCTGGCCAATAGCTAGGCAGAAAAAGACTAGGTAGGACTTTCAGGCAAGTTGTCAGAAGATGCGGAGAGAAGCAAGATGAACATGCTGTGCTGAAAAAAGGTATAACCATGTGGTAGAGAGTGTAGATAAGAAATATGGGTTAAGTTGTAAGAGCAAGTTAGTCACAAGCTTAACCTATTGGGCAAGCATTTATAATTAATAATAAGTCTCTGTGTGGTTATTTGGGAGCTGGCTGGCTTAACAGTAAACTCTACCTACAGTTTTAAGAAATAACAAAGTCGCATCATCCTAAGGTCTTCATCTGGTGGCAGAAGGAACTGTGCATTTATTTTGCCTAACAATCTATCACCCTTTGGTTTATCCATTATGCTTATTAATCTTGTTTTATTTGATCCACCATAAAGAAAGGAGACAACATGTACTTAGCTGCCCTTCAAAAAGAGGCTAACTAGGATGACCTCCAGTAGCAATATATATAGAAGGTGCCTCATGCTGATTAATAACATAACACTGCTTACCTTTTGCATCTTAAAGCCCATATGATAGATAGAGCTCAGGTGGTGACTATTGTTTGTGGGAAATGGCTCAAGCCTCAGTGATGGGGTGTTGAGGCCTAACGTGGGAAGGCACTACATTAGTGTAGTATGAGATACTGGAGTCTGCACTAGAGGTCAGGAAGACTCACCTGTTCTGATCCTAGCTTTGGAATGGGAAGAAACACATTCCCCTCAGTCTCTTAGTCAGTTGAGGTAGTTCTTAAACTGTAAGCTTATAGAGGGGTTCTCAGGGGATTTTGTAGAGATGTACATCCTTGGTCTGTGTCTTCAGGAAATTCTTAGAGGTACAAGAGAAGACCTAAGAATCTGATTTTGAGGGACTTGTGGGTGGTCTGTTGACTATACTTTGGCACGCCCCATCTGAAAACGTCAGAAACTGCTCATCACCCTACAACTCTATGGGTGATGAGATGCATATTTAAAGTCCTCATTGAGCAATGATGAGTTGTTTAACTACCTGTACCATTGAGAATGTCCTTGAGAATAAGCCTTCTAGTGTGCATCCAATGTTTCTGCATCTGCCATTATGTAAATAAAAGTACACTAGTTTTTCATGAACACCATTAAGATCTGTTGATTAAGAAGTATTACTCAGGGTCTGGGGAGACGGCTCAACAAAAAGAACATTTGCTGCTTTTGCAAAGGACTTGGGTTCCATTCCCAGAGCGCATGTGGCGGCTCATAACCATCTGTAACTCCAGCATCTGAAAGTCCCCTTCAGGCCTCTGCAGGCAACAGGCACACACGAGGAACATATACCCATATACAGGCAAAACATACATAGAAAATAAAAGCAAATAAACCTTTCTAAAATAGTACATTTTGGTGCCTTTTTCCCTGGGTATCATATTTTCTTTCCTGTTAAGAAAAGTATAAATGAATTAATATTATAATTAATCTTAGAGATATACAGTCCCATGTTCAGTAAGCTGGAAACCCTTACCTTCCACACTCTAATACCTTCTTGGGAAACATTTTTCACTGAAATGTAACCTATCTACTTCAGAGGTCTAAGCAATGAACTGAAAATTATAAAGACTAAACGTATAAATTCAGTGCTGGGATTGTTACAGAAATTTATTTTTGCAAATGATATGACAGACTTTCCCTCCCTGTGGAGCAGAAAAAGGTGGGATAGGGGACCGGTGGGGGGCAGGGGAGGAGGGGGCGGGAGAGGGAAAAAAAAGAAATTTATCTTTAATATCAGAAAAGAGAATTCAACAATTTGCTATTAAATGGTCCATGATCAATGTCACCAGCACATACCAATGTAGTAGACAAGCTTGAGATATGGACATAGCATTTATTAATAAGCAGTTTGCAGAGTTTTGTTATTGTTATTTTGTTACTCTTTTTCTTAGATTTTGTGGGTCACATTGTAACATGTGAGCCATATGAAAAAAGACTACAGACTGTGTTCAGCCCCTATTCATGATAAAAATGCATGTCAAACTACAAATAAGATTCACTGTAGATTTTAAAGGTATTAGCAATTTAGTTGATAGCTTTATTTTTGTTAGGACAACTCTCTGCTTGACCACTTGATGGCAGCATGTACTATGTGCTAGAATTGAAGCCCCCCCCCCTTTCCTTTATGTTGTTCAGCCTCGTTTAACATTGGTGGTGGAAAAGATTGATAGCAATGCAAATGTATTTATAACCACGAGAGATAGTCACCTTCCACCCCAATTAGCCTTTGCATTGATTTACTGTGGAAAAACATCTATTACTGAAAAAGTCTTACAGATTAGTGTTGCATTATTTCGTTACAGTTGAAATATCTGCAGGAGAAGTGATCGCACAGATCTCACTTTAATCTAACCAAAATGTACTTTCCCAATAATTAAAAAAATAAAGAGATCCATCATTGAGAATGCTGCTCTGGTTCGAACTTCTACACCATAATGTTTCCCCCCTTAAAGCCACAGACTCACTTATTTGAATATATTCTTAATAATGAGCTTGTGACATATTTTAGATCTTTAAAAAGAGATTTATTCATGAGCTGTTGCTTGCATAAAGCCATTGATCTACCCCCAAAAAATGAAAGAAAGAAAAGAAAATCTCATTTCTCAACTTCTTTGTGAGAATAATTATGATCTGAACTGAAGTCTTTTAATTTTTTTAATATTTAAAAAAAGCATCTGGCTTTTGAAATAGCCTTTTGTACCCCCAAAAGAATGGAGCTGGAGCTGAGATGTTTCCTGCAGAGAGAAACCTGCCAGTAAGGATTCCATAAAAAACGCCAGCAATGCCATTCTAAGGGAAGGTTCACCGAGAACTCCCGTTTGAGATTTACATGGAGCAAATTGAGAGAGATTTACAAGGCAGTTACCATTTAGTGCTTTTGGCTTGAAAGAGGAGAATAGGCTTTTGTTTGTTTTTTAACCAGCCTCTGTTCTCTCCTGGCCCCCATTTGTCTTAAAAAATAATAGCATTTGGAAAACTTTGGTGACTTTCTGCTTTTTGAGCTGTTAGGGAAGAAGATTCCTGTAATTATAATTCATTACCATTTGAATTTATATGTTGGGGCAAGGTGAAGGTACTCGACAGTGGGATTGTAAAGGAAGCGCTTCTGGGGCCACCAGGGCTGCATAAATGGCAAGAAAGCAACCCGGGAAGCCTCAGATGGCAGCAAGCTTCTATAAATACCTTCCAGGCTGTACATAAATATTCTGGGGCAGGATCCTCCAGTGCTGCCGTCTTTGCAGGCTCAACTCTGTTTTTCCTGAGCTCTGTATATATTTACTTACACACAATTGTACATTTCCTTCTGTTTATATACACTTGGATATTCTGGGCCTGTGTGCGGGAGACTTATGTTCCACATATATTCTTCCTATATATTCATCTCATGCTTGCTTAAAAAATGTCTCTATATCAAAAGTAATTCAAGATTACTATAGAAACCTTAGAGGCTATGAATTCAGGATATGAAAACACCAGAGGATAATATGTTATTATGCTGTTACTTGAGTATTATAGGTTTCCAGTTACATGAATGTGTTAATATATACATAAATACAAATGTATATTCATTGGATCATATATTAATTTTGTTTAGGTGTTTCCAATCCATATGAGCACAGTTTTTTTTATCACTACACAATCTTTTCTAACATAATATACTTTCATTTCTCCTATTATGTGGACATAGTTTGATCCCCTAGATAACAAACCTTAAAATGATACTTCTAGCATTAACCACTGGCCTAATTGTATACATATAGGAATTTATGCAGAGGACCCGACTCCAGATGGCCTGATGACAACAGGGGATATTTTTAAACTTGTATAGGAAGTTTAAGTCTTGATTTGACAGACATAATTGTTGATATGTTCAGTCTCTGATGAAATCAATATGGAAAAGAAAAGGGAAAGAACAGCCTTGACAGGGCTTGCAATCTGAAGTGGTGATTGTGAGGTCCCACTGAAGTCAGCAGTGTAGTAAGGAAAAGAGCAACTGCCCCCTTGGTGGAGGTCTTGGTTTTCAACTTCCTTGGCACTTTGAAATATCAAGAGTCAACAGCAAAGTCCTCATCACTAGTGATAAAGAAGAATTTATACAAATGCCAACTGCAAAGCAGAAGGAAAGCAGAAGAATAGACAGGCCTTTCACTAGCTACTCAGGTGTGTGTGTAGGTGCGTGTGTGCACATGTGTGCACTGGTATGTGCATCCGTGAATCCTGGTATCTATGGTTAGCATAGTGCAATCAAAGCTTGGCTCCAAGAACTTGATTCTGTGTACTGGACCCCCTGATGTGGGACACTTCATCTTACTGTAGCAAAGCTGACTCCATTATGCTCATCTGGGTCTCATTTAAGGCGGAACAAAAAACTCTCAGAAAGGAGAAGGAAGCAAAGATTTGTTAGTGGTTTGATCTGGTGTTAGGCAAAGAGAAAAATGTTGAAATGATTAAGGGGTTTCTACCTACCATAATATTTTGGAACTATCCCTAAATTCTGAAGCAACTTTAAGGTCAATTAAATCCTACAGCCTTATGCTTTAGAACAACTGAGATATGTGCCAGATTTGTGTTTTGTTTGTCTGTTTCATGTGTCATATTTACTATTTTTCACAGGTCCATCCCCGTCACATTTTTTATTTGTCCAATAAAAAATGACATAGAAAGCTGAAACTGACATTGATTTTTAATTTATACAGAAGTTATTACAAATATTTATCAGTGTCAATTAAAACAGTTGCATTGCTTACAACATATAGGAAATCAAATTCCATAATTGCATTTCACACATGGGGAATAGTTCTGGCTTCAGGGTTTAGAGGCCACTTATGATTAGGCTCTGGGTTCAAATGAAATTGTGCTACATTCATTTCCTCTCCCCCAAGACTGCAAATGTGATGTGATGATGGACAAGAAATACCATCATGAAGTTAGCATTAATTTGCCACACCAATGTAATGCCCATTTTTGTTTGCTTCCTGTGGTGGTTTGAAAGAAAATGGCCCCCACAGGGAGTGGCACTGTTAGGAAATGTGCTTTGTTAACATAGGAATGGACTTGTTGAAAGAAGTGTATCACCATGGGGGTGGGCTTTGTGATCTCCTACGCTCAAGCTATGCCCAGTGAGACAGTTCACTTCCTGTTGCCTGAAGATCAAGATGTAGCTCCTTCTCTAGTACCATGTTTGCCTGCATGCTACCATGATGATAATGGACTAAAACTTTGAAACTGTAAATCACCCCAGTTAAATGTTTTCCGTTATGCCGTGGTCATGGTTTCTCTTCACAGCAATAGAATCACTAACTAAGACACTTCTCTTTCTACACCACATCATCTAGAATTGCCAAGGTAACAGAATTTTAACACTAAATCTCTTCTTCTCCTTTGGCTCCCGGCTCTCAAAATATGGTGAGAAAAACCCCATTTATTCACTCCATAATTATTCTCCACAGACTGTGTTTTATCAATGGACATAGGAATGATGTTTTTGTTTCCTTAGGGAACATGACTTATAATGGAAAGAGTGACCTTTGTAGTCATGTGGTGACTTCTGCAATACACTTCCTACGTTTGCAACTTTGATACTTTTGAGTGTTCTATAATAGTTTTCTTTCTGTTGCTACTACAAAATGCTGAAGGTTTTGCAAAAATAGTAATAAAACCATTTGTTTAATTGATAGTTCTGGAGGCTGGATGTTCCGATAAAGTGACCTTATATAGTTAAAAGCCCTCTGGCAAGAGGACCCTTAAATATCCCACAACACAACAGATGGCATTATGGTGGCAGTGTGTGTCAGCAGGTCAGACCACACAGTGAGACAGAATGTCAGAGACATTCCTGGCCAACCCCACTATTTTTATAATGATCTAACTAGCTGGAGTTTCATGACAACTATATCAATTTCTTTTGTATGTGATGCCCCTAAATATTATATTGTCCAGTGAGGCCCTGACTTTTAAAATTTTCACCATCATTGTTACAGTAGGGACCAATTCTGCAATAGAGGAATCATTAGGGACATACTCAAAGCATGTCCAAACTATAGGAAGTAGGCTGTTTATTATAAAATGGGATGATAAAGATAATTCCATTTAGGGAGCAAAGTAGGCTTGTGGCATTGTTAGATAAATGAAAACACTCATCACCACAGGAAAGTGACACCATTAATCTTCAATGCTTTCAGCAAAAATGCATTCTTGTTTTTTTAAAATTATATTTGAATTTTATAACTATAGAAGACATCTTTCTAAACAAAATTTCTGGAGGCTATTGATGTTGTTGGTTGATGTCTAAAGTCCAATGAAAGTATAAAACAAGAGAGTAGATTTGAAAATATTCCAGAGAGATAGCCTGTAGAAAGACACACATAGACGAACTAGAAGCAAGAGAAAAGGTGTGTGTGAGTGTGGGGGGTGGATAATTGCAAACTGTGCATCATTTAAAACAGTAATTCTGGGGTGGGAGTGATGCCTCCGGGGTTAAGAGTATATACTGCTCTTACAGAAGACCTGGGTTTGATTTCCAGTGCCCATGTCATAGAGTGAATCACTATCATGTGTAACTTCAGCTTCAGGAGATCCAACACCTTCTTCTGGCTTTTGCAGTCACTGCACTCATGTGCAGTGATCCACACATAAACATACATAATTTAAAAGAAAAAAGTCGTTCAAACTATAACACCATTATGAAGAAATTCGTGGATGCAATTGGAAACGTCGATGAAATAGTTGGTTTTTGAAAATGTCAAAACTGGTGTTGAAAGAAAAATCCTTAAGGCAGCATTCATGAAGATCAAAGACCCCCTTCCCCTCCCCAGATCCAGAATATCTGATACTAACATTTTACCAAAAATTTGGACAATGAAATACCTGTATATTATGTGGATTGTTTAAGAAAACAGAAAAGTGTGAGAACCACCCAGTTTATTTCCCTGATTACAAAGCCAAATGGAAAGTATAAGAAATATTATGAGCCTGTTTTACTTATAAACTAGGATCAAAATGATAAATTCTAAGTAAAATAATTTAAGAGAATTTAGCAACCTAATAAAACTAGTAATAGCTAGCTAGCATTCCATCCATCTAAATATTGTGAAAACCATGCTACTACAAAATGTGTTGGAAAATGAATAATGTATCTAATTTAATGCATACGTGAGCTTTTAAAAATGAAAGGAAGCCAGTGGAGACCTGGATTGGAAGTGAATAGGATGTTGAAAGTCAGAGGGGAAAGCATGGCTAGATGTGTGGCTTACCTAGAGAAGGCTGCTACTCTCACCATGTAGACTACATGGTCCTGAGAGCCACACAAGACAGACCATGGGAGATGGGAAATTTGAGAGCACAGAGGGTGAAAGTAAATCTTCAATTTGCATATCCTGGGTTCACTAGCACAGAGGGACCAAGTTACCTTTGTTACAGAAAAAAAAAAGCATTTCTCAAATTATTTGTAACAAGAATATACCAAAACACATGAATACATTTCTAACTGACATAAAACATCAGTCCTAATTTATTTCTGCAGTGCTTGATAGGAAAATGTGTGTAAAAAGTACACAAAACAGGCACATTGTGATCTAGATACTAAAACGTCTTAGAAAGAGGAGATTATAGTCTTTAAATTAGACACAGACACAGAAGTAGTTAGCCACAGGTAAGATTCAGTATTCAGTGGAATTAAGGCTATATATATATATATATATATATATATATATATATATATATATATATATGATAGCCTATAAAGTAATATATTTAGGCTTTTATTAGTTCAAATTAGGAATAAGCTTGTTTCATGTGTCAATCCCTTCTCCCTCTCCCTCCCCTCCCCCCAACATCCCACCTGCCCCTAGATATTCCCCCTCCACTCCCCAGGCAGGGTAAGGCCCTCAAAATGGGCTCCCCAAAGTCTACCACATCATCCTGGGCCAGGCCTAGGCCCTTCCCCATGTATCCAGGCCAAGAGAGCATCCCTTCACATAGGATGGACTCTCAAAATACATTCTTTTTTTTTTAAGACTTTACATATTTAATACAGTGCATTACTCCTGTACAAATGGAAAAAAAATTAAGTTCAACATTTCTAGACCAATATGGCTGTTAACTTTTGTACAATGCCACCTCAACACGGTAAACTGGGATACTTTTTTCCAAAGTTGACAGCACATCTAAAGTTTCCAAAAATTCAAATTATATATGTATATATATATACATATATATATATTTATAGTTATATAAAAAGATCAATAATGGCAGTATGTTATACATCAATAGCAGCAACAGTTTTTCCAGGTTCTGTAGTCATTTGAACAAAATTGTAGAGAATCCAGCACACTCCATTAAAAAAAAAAGTAAAAAAGAAAATCCCGGAAACATCACGTTCTGTTACTCTTGTGGTACCTGGCAACATTTTTTTTTAATTAGCTTCTGAATCATCAACTGGAAGGAAACCATTCTGGGCAACATCATTAAGATCAGTTCCTATAAAGCACGGTCACTACTATAAAGCAGGTCCACATATGAGTGAGTACATATCACGTTTGTCTTTTTGTGATTGGGTTACCTCGCTCAGAATGGTTTCTTCGAGTTCCATCCATTTTCCTTGCAAATTTAAAGATTCCATTGTCTTTTTTCTGCTGACTAGTACTCCATTGTGTAAATGTATCACATTTTCTGTATTCATTCTTCATTTGAGGGGCATCTAGGCTGCTTCCAGTTTCTGGCTATTACAAATAATGCTGCTATGAAGATGGTTGAACAGATGTCCTTGTTATATGAATGTGCTTCTTTTGGGTTATGCCTAGGAGTGGAATGTGCTTCTTTTGGGTATATGCCTAGGAGTGGAATTGCTGGATCTTGTGGTAGACTGATTCCCATTTTCTTGAGGAGTCACCATACTGATTTCCACAGTGGCTGTACAAGTTGGCACTCCTACCAGCAGTGGAGGAGTGTTCTTCTTTCTCCACATCCTCTCCAGCATAAATTATCATTGGTATTTTTGATTTTAGCCATTCTGACAGGAGTAAGATGGTATCTCAGAGTTGTTTTGATTTGAATTTCCCTGATGGCTAAGAATGTTGAACACTTTCTCATGTGTCTTTCAGCCATTTTAGATTCCTCTATTGAGAATTGTCTATTTAGTTCTGTACCCCATTTTTTAATTGGATTGTGTGGTGTTTTGGCAAATAGCTTCTTGAGTTCTTTGTAAATTTTGGGGATCAGCCCTCTGTCAGATGTGGGAATGGTGAATATCTTTTCCCAGTCTGTGGGCTGTCGTTTTGTCTTGCTGACTATGTCCTTTGCCTTACAGGAGCTTCTCAGTTTCAGGAGGTCCCATTTATTAATTGTTGATCTCAGTGTCTGTGCTACTGGTTATGTTCAGGAAGAGGTCTCCTGTACCAATTAATTCAAGAGTATTTCCTACTTTATCTTCTAGTAGGTTCAGTGTGGCTGGGTTTATGTTGCGGTCTTTGATCCATTTTGACTTAAGTTTTGTGCAGGGCAAAAGGCTTGGGTCTATCTGTAGTCTTCTACATGTTTGAATCCAGTTATGGCAGCACCATTTGTTGAAGATGTTCTCTTTGTTCCAGTGTATATATTTGGATTGTTTGTCAAAAATCAGGTGTTCATAGGTGTGTGGGTTAATTTCAGGGTTTTCAACTCTATTCCATTGGTCTACCTGTCTATTTTTGTGCCAATACCAAGCTGTTTTCAGGACTATAGCTCTGTAATAGAGCTTGAAGTCAGGGATGGTGATGCCTCCAGAACTTCCTCTATTGTACATGGTTGTTTTGGCTATCCTGGGTCTTTTGTTTTTCAATATAAAGTTGAGAATTGTTCTTTCAAGATCAGCGAAGAATTGTGTTGGGATTTTGATGGGGATTGCATTGAATCTGTAGATTGCTTTTGCCAAGATTGCCATTTTTACTATGTTGATCCTGCCTATCCAAGAGCATGGGAGATCTTTCCATTTTCAGGTATCTTCTTTAATTTCTTTCTTTAGAGACTCAAAATTCTTACAGTACAGGTCTTTCACTTTTTTGGTTAGTGTTACTCCAAAGTATTTTATATTGTTTATGGCAATTGTAAAGGGTGATGCTTCTCTGATTTCTTTCTCCACCAATGTGTCATTGGTATATAGTAGGACTACAGATATTTTTGAGTTAATCTTGTATCCTGCTACTTTGCTGAAGGTGTTTATCAGCTTTAGGAGTTCCCTGCTTGAGTTTTTCCGGTCACTTATGTAGACTGTCATATCGTCTGCAAATAGTGAGAGTTTGACTTCTTCCTTTCCAATTTGTATTCCCTTGGTCTCCTTTTGTTGTCTTATTGCTCTAGCTAGAACTTCAAGGACAATATTGAAGAGGTATGGAGAGAGTGGACAGCCTTGTCTTGTTCCTGATTTAAGAGGAATTGCATTGAGTTTCTCTCCATTTAATTTGATGTTGGCTTTTGGCTTGCTGTATATTGCTTTTATTATGTTGAGGTATGTTCCTGTTATCCATGATTTCTCCAGGACCTTTATCATGAAGGGGGGTTGGATTTTGTCAAAGGCTTTTTCGGCATCCAGTGAGATGATCATGTGATTTTTTTCCCTCAGTTTGTTTAAATGGTGGATTACATTGATGGATTTTTGTATGTTGAACCATCCTTGCATCCCTGGGATGAAGCCTACTTGATCGGGATGATGATTTCTCTGATGTGTTCTTGGATTCGATTTGCCAATATTTTATTGAGAATTTTTGCATCAATGTTCATGAGGGATATTGGTCTGTAGTTCTCTTTCTTAGTTGTGTCTTTGTGTGGCTTGGGTATCAAGGTTATTGTGGCCTCATAAAAAGAGTTTGGTAATGACCCTTCTGCTTCTATTGTGTGGAATACTTTGAGGAGAATTGGTATTAGCTGTACTTTGAATTTCTGGTAGAATTCTGCACTGAAGCTGTCTGGCCCTGGGCTTTTTTTGTTTGGGAGACTTCTAATGACTGCTTCAATTTCATTAGAGGTTATAGGTCTATTTAAGTTGCTTATCTGTTCTTGATTTAATTTTGGTAAGTGAAATCTGTCCAGAAAATTGTCCATTTCGTTTAGATTTTCAAATTTTGAGGAATATAGGTTTTCAAAGTATGACCTGATGATTCTCTGGATTTCCTCTGTGTCTGTTGTTATGTCTCCCTTTTCATTCCTGATTTTATTAATTTGCATGTTCACTCTTTGTTGTTTGGTAAGTTTGGATAAAGGTTTGTCTATCTTGTTGAATTTCTCGAAGAACCAACTTCTTGTTGTGTCGATTCTTTGTATTGTTCTCCTAGTTTCTGTTTTATTGATTTCAGCCCTCAATTTGATTACTTCCTGGTGTCTGCTCCTCTGGGGTGTATTGGTTTCTTTGTTTTATAAAGCTTTCAGTTGTGCTGTTAATTCTCTTGTGTGATTATTCTCCTCTTTCTTCATGTGGGCATTTAGCGCTATGAAGTTTCCTCTTAGCACTGCTTTCAGAGCATCCCATAGGTTTGGATATGGTGTGTCTGCATTCTCATTGAATTCTAGGAAATCTTTAATCTCTTTTTTTATTTCTTTCTGGACCCATGAATTGTGCAATTGGGTATTAATTTCCATGAGTTTATAGGTTTTCTTGTTGTAGTTGTAGTTGTTGTTGTTAAATTCTAATTTTAAAGCATTCAACTTTTAAAGCATTTAAAGTGATCTGATAAGAGACAGGGGGTTATTTCAATTTTTTTGTACTAGTTGAGGTTTGCTATGTTGCCAAGTATGTGGTCGATTTTAGAGAAGGTTCCATGTGGCTCTGAGAAGAGGTAAATTGTTTTGTATTTGGGTGGAATGTTCTATAGATATCTGTTAAGTCCAATTGCACCATAACTTCTATTAGTTCTTTTGTTTCTTTGTTAAGTTTCTGTCTGGTGTTCCTGTTCAGTGGTGAGAGTTCAGTGGGGTGTTGAAGTCTCCCACTATAAGTGTGTGTGGTTTTATGTGTAATTTGAGTTTTAGTAAAGTTTCTTTTACAAACGTGGATGCCTTTGTATTTGGGGCATAAATGTTCAGAATTGAGACTTCATCCTGATGGACTTCTCTTGTGATGAGTAGGAAATGACCTTCTTCATCTCTTTTGACTGATTTTAGATTAAAGTCCAATTTATTGGATATTAGGATTGCTACCCCCGCCTGTTTGTGGGCCCATTTGATTGGAAGATCTTTCCCCAACCTTTAATTCTTAGGTACCATCTGTCTTTGAGGTTGAGGTGTGTTTCTTGTATGCAGCAGAAGGAAGGATTCTGTCTTCTTATCCATTCTGCTAATCTACATATTTTTATAGGGGAGTTGATGGATAATAATGTTGATGGATATTAATGACCATTGATTATTGTTCATTCTTGTTTGGTTTTGATTTGGTGATGGTGACAGGATTATGTCTGGGATTCTATCCCTTTTTTCTTTTGACTGTTGGTAAATTGGGGTTATCTATTGCCTATGTTTTTCTGGTTGTAGTTAACTTCCCTGGGTTGCAGTTTACCTTCCAGTACTTTCTGTAGTGCTGGATTGGTGGATATGTATTGTTTGAAACTGGTTTTGTCATGGAATATCCTGTTTTCTCCATCTATAATGGTTGAAAGCTTTGCTGGGTATAATAGTCTGAGCTGGCATTCATGGACTCTTAGTGTAGGTATAATATCTATCCAGGACCTTCTGGCTTTCAGAGTTTCCAAGGAAAAGTCAGGTGTGATTCTGATAGGTTCGCCTTTATAGGTTACTTGACCTTTTTCCTTTGCTGCTCTTAATATTTTCTCTTTGTTGTGTATGTTTGGTGTTTTGATTATTATGTGGCGAGGTGACCTTTTTTTTTGGTGCAGTCTATTTGGTGTTCTGTAGGCTTCTTGTATTTTCATTGGTGTGTCTTTCTTTAGGTTGGGAAAGTTTTCTTCTATGATTTTGTTGAATATGTTTTCTGTGCCTTTGAGTTGGATTTCTTCACCTTCTTTTATACCTATTATTCTTAGGTTTGGTCTTTTCACGGTATCCCATATTTCCTGGATATTTTGTGTTAGGGATTTGTTGGACTTAAGATTTTCTTTGGTTGATGAATCTATTCCTGCTAGTGTGTCTTCAACTCCTGAGATTGTCTCTTCCATCTCTTGTATTCTGTTGGTTATGCTTACATCTGTAGTTCCTGATTGTATACTCAGCTTTTCTATTTCCAGCATTCCCTCAGATTGTGCTTTCTTTATTGTCTTTATTTCAATTTTTAGGTCTTGAACTGTTTCCTTGAGAGATTTGTTGATATCTTGTATTTTTTTCGTTAGTTTTGTCTTCAATTTCTTTAAGGGATTTTCTCATGTCCTCTTTGAGGTCCTCTATCATTTTCATGAAGATATTTTTAAGGTCATTGTCTTCTGGTTCATCTGCATCCTGATGTTGAGTTCTTACTGGTGAATGGTTCCTAGTCTCCGGTGGTGTCATATTGTGTTTTCTGTTGTTGGATGTGCTTTTACCTTGTCTTCTTCTTATCCTTTCTTCTGGTGGGTGTAACAAGTGTTTTTTGTTCTCCTGGTGGGTGTGGGACCAAGGTTCCCTTCTGGTAGATGCAATCAGATCCAATATTCTGATGTCTGTCCTCTTCTCGTGGATGGAGGTTTCACTGTTACCTGGATGTCAAAAGTGTTTGGGTGTGCTGGGTCCCGCCGGGCTGGCAGTTGGAGGCACAGCTGTCATGGGGCCTTGGGGTGTCGGATCCCACTGCTGAACTCTGTCTGGCATGCAGATCTCTTTCTTCAGATGACTCTGAGCAGCGATGACACGCAAGCAGGTTGCTTGCCTCAGATGACTCTGAGCAGCGATGATGAACAGGAGCCAGAAACAGCTCCTGGCATACCTGGCTGGTGGATGGAGGCCGAGCTGCCTCTGGGTGTTCGGTGTTCTGCACCCGCTGCTGCCGAGCTGGGTCCGGCACGCAGGTCGCTAGCCTCAGATGGCTCTGAGCAGCGACAATGACCTATTTTAGGTTCTTAAGGACTTAAATATCTTTAAAAAAATTGGGAAGAAAAATAAGTGACTAAGCAAACCACATTATAAATTAAGAATATGTCATTAAAATTATGACATAGCTGGAAGGAGTGGAAAATGGTAAAACACTATAGGAGACTAGTAAGGGCCGTGGAAATTAGAAATAAGAAAGCCAAACACAAAGCAATGCAAACAAAGAGAACCCAAAATACATTAGAAAGGAAGTAAGAGCTACAAAATAAACATAATTAGAGACTTCAAAGGGATATAAAATGATAAAATAAATATTTTGTGGCCTCAAAGTTTGTAATTTTAAAATGGATAAGCATAACACTGTATGTTTATGTAAACTCCCTACATAACAAATATATTATAAAGTCAAAATGGAAAGTAACCTGGTGTAAAAAAATCAATTAAATTTTGATAAATAGTACTAACATAATGAATATTTAGATTAAAAAGTTATAATTTGCTGGGCGGTGGTGGCACATACCGTTAGTCCCAGCACTTGGGAGGCAGAGGCAGGTGGGTCTCTGTGATTTCGAGACCAGCCTGGCCTACAAGAGCTAGTTCCAGCACAACCTCCAAAGCTCAGAGAAACCCTGTCTCGAAAACCCAAAAAAAGTTATAATTTGTGTTTTTTTTTTTTAAATAAGCATCATTGAATCTGGATGTGGGAAGGCTACTCTATACAACATTTTGATTTAGAGAAGTTGTGCTGGTTGGCTGTACTTGTCAGCT
The DNA here is from genome assembly GCF_003668045.3 of Cricetulus griseus. Classification (NCBI taxonomy): domain Eukaryota; kingdom Metazoa; phylum Chordata; class Mammalia; order Rodentia; family Cricetidae; genus Cricetulus; species Cricetulus griseus. The sequence continues at coordinate 184,715,243 of NC_048595.1, read as the reverse complement.
TGGCACAACCTTCAATCTCTTGGGAAGAGAGGAGAATTCCTACACAAGGCTCTGCCTGGACAACATTGCTCTCTGGGGGCTGCCTTGATTGACTTAACCTATGTGGGAAGAGCCAGCCTAAAAGCAGGTAGTACCATTACTTGCTTGGGATTCTGGACAGTCTATGAGTATAGAAAGCCAGATGAATACTATGAAAGCATGTATTCCTTTCTTCCTGCCCTTGACTGTGAATGTGACTAACCACATCGGGTTCCTGATTTTTTCACAGTGATAGAATGTAGCATGGAATTGTGAGCTCAAGTAAACCCTTTCTCCCTTTACTTGTTCTTTCCAGAGTATTTTATCACAACAACAGAAATGAAGAAAGGGCAGAAGTTACTCAGCAAAATATTAGTGTATAAGTAGGCTGGGACATTAACAAGCTCAAGGAGTATAGCCTTGAAGGAAAATATTTTATCCAGTTTAGAAATAGTTGCCATGTATATTAAACATATTCAGTTACAGAAACAAATATGTAACTAACAGAGCAACACCACACACACACACACACACACACACACACACTTTGCCTTAATAATGTTGGACTGATACAAGTAGCAAAAGTTAGAAGGGAAAATGGGAAGAGGTAACAAGGAAAGTAACTGCTGTAGTAGGATTTATCTATAATTGCTGATACTTATAGTTTAGAGTATAAAGTCTATGAGTGAAGTAGGTGTGTGTATAGGTGAGCATGTCGGATGTACCTAACGAAAGCTATGATGACTTTTGAAAACACACATCATGATGGAGTCAGCCCGTGTGTGGGCCCTCTGTGCTGCCATTCCCAAATAGACCTACAGAAGAGGTTCAATACACAGGGCCTTTAAGGGGAGGAGGTGGCAGAACTGGACTAGCTGCTACTTAAACTAATTCCCATTTGGAAGTAGCTCCGAGTTACCCAATGCAACCTCGGGAAATGAGAACAATTTTCAAGGTTCCGATGGAAGATCCAGTATTTATGTCATGGGAGGCCTGAAATGAGCCAAGAAAGGAAACAGGTACACCAGGAACCCTGGAGCATCAGTAAGATGGAGAGAACACAGGGGTGCATAAAAGGCTGCCATCTTTGTTTCCTCAGGTGTAACTGATGGAAGGTGGAGGACAAATATATCACTTGAACTGGTGAAATTCTCTCTCTCTCTCTCTCTCTCTCTCTCTCTCTCTCTCTCTCTCCAAATCTATACAAGAACTAAAAGAAGACTATCAAATAACACTATTGGGTCAATATGTGGAGAACATTTGCCTAACAACCACAGAATATGTAAGTTTTTCAAGTGTTAGAAAACAATACATTAGCTCATAACATACTCTGGGCTATAAAACATGAACTTCAGTACATTTAAAGAATTGAAAATTTTCAGACTGTGTTCTCTGAATCCAGTGGAAACAGTGTAGCTAAGTTTGTCACAGAGAAAATACTTCCAAACACTTAGAAACAAAAGGTTTTCTAAATAAACCTTGTCCCAAAGGAGCAGTCTCAAGGAAGTCAAAGTACATACAGAACTGAATGAAAACCAAAGCATATCTGTAGGGAGACAAGGAAGACATGAGTGAGCGAAGTCTAAAGTCATTGTGTACTGTGGACATGGACATGCCATGTCAAGGATCTCAGAGCCTCAGACTCATGAAGGAATGGCAAGCCTTCTACCCAGGAATGAGGCTCAGTTGGATGCCTTCCCTTCTGGTCCAAGTGTGGATATTGACAATGTGTGCAGAAAATGTCAACAACGGCTTTCTCCCCTTGGATAGTTACAGTTCAAAGGCTGCTCCCTTATAGAGACCACTTCAAATGAGATTAGCTAAACTTGTCTACTTAAAACAGTTGCGCCATAAAACCCGCCTTTTGTTTACCTGTGTGTAATAATCCTGCCTCCTTGTTCCACTGTATACGATAACCTGTGTCTCAGTTCAGCTGGATATAATAAACAAAATGAGTGTCCCGTTTGCTGTGGTTTCTCCATCTGAAAGCCCAGACCACCCAATCCCAGCTTTCTGTCTGTGTGTCTGTGTTGTCTTGTCTTCACTCTGTCGCTGTCAGGTCCAAGTCCCTGGAATTGGGCAAGGATATGGCATACATCATATCAAAATTTGGCTCCACAGCTAAATCACTGTGAAAATGACCACACTAATCCAACTGTCATGTTAGTTACCTAAGCTCTTATGTGAAAAGCAAGAAAAAGAAGAGAGAAATCAACTCCAAGTAAGAAGGAAGAGTGCAGCTCTGACTAGAAATCAATGATACTGCAAACAGAAAAATAATAGAGAAAAATCAATGAAATGAAGACTTGCTCTTTGGAAAGATCAATAAAATGACACATTTTTAGCAAGGCTGACTGTTTTAGAAAAGGGTTCTCCAGAGAAACAGAGCCACTGCAATGTATATTAAAGGAGGGAAATTAAGCAATTTATTTAAAAAGATTGGCTTACACGATTACAGAAAACAATGATTGTAAAATCTGCAGAGTAGGGGAAACTAGGGGAAGAATCGTCTGCTGTAGTTCAAGAGTGAGGGCTGTCCACTTGCAGAATTCCCCAGGCTTTCAGATGCCGCCTTTTATTCTCTTTGGCCTTTGCTTGGTTGAAAAATTTGCTTCTTTTAGATTGTAATCTGATGTACTCAAAGTCATCCTGTTTAAAAGCTGCTCCCACCCCAAAACATCCCCACAAAAAACATTCAGAATAGCATTCCACTCAATTTGGGGGCATTGTGAGTCAGCTATGTTGACACATAAAATTAACCACAACACTGATAAACAAAACATTTGAGTGGACACAAATGATTGTAATTGGGAATTAAAAAATCTGTGTAGGTGTCACTAACAAGTCCACAGACATTAAAAAGATGACAAAGGGGATCTTAAGAAGAACTTGGTGCAAATTGGACAAAATTGATGACACGAAGCACTTCTTTGTTGACCATGACTCTCCCAATGTGAAACAAATGATTTCAGGAATCCTGAAACTATTAAGGAAATTGAATTCATAATTGTACCCCTCCAACAAATTAGTGAGGCCAGATGTTTTCGCTGGTGACTTTACCAAACATTTAGAAAATGAATTCTACATAATCTGCTACAGAAAACAGCAGAAGAGGAAACATGTCCCAGTTCATCTTATGAAGCTACAAAACTAGAGGCAATAAAGAAGAAAAGCCACACGACAATTTCCCTCATAAATATAGATGTGAAAATACCCAACAAAAGTGTTAGCAATTATAATACAGCAATGTATAAAAGACATTATATCTTACAACACCTTGGCTGTATTTTAGGAGCAAGGCTAGATTAGTATGTGAAATCAAAATCTGCAATGTCGCATTTTATCAGATTTTAAAAAAATCATAGGATTATACTAATGTAGAAAACATTTCATAAAGTAAAATTTTGATGATTAAAACTCAGAAAAATAGACATGAAACATCAAGCTCAACTTGATGAACATGTGCAGAAACAACTCTGTCATGGGCACTATACTTAACCCTGAAACAGTTTTTTTCTCTCAAAATCAGAAATAAGGAAAGGTGCCTGCTCTCAGGGTTATGCAAGAGTACTGAAGCTTCAGCCACCAAAGTGAAGCAACCCTAGGAGACCAAAGGCATGCAGATGGGGACAGAGGACACTGAAATGTTCTAGTTTCTGGGGACATAATTGTCTATGCAGAAACTCTCAATGAACTACAAAAACAAAATGAGCTAAAACAGAACACAAGCTTAGGACTCAACTGAGTTCAACAAGGTCATAGGATACAAGATAAATACACTCTCAAAAAGTAAATCAATTCTATTTTCGTAAATCATCAATGAACATATGGTTTGTAATTGCTTTAAAAGTGCAATTCTTCAGTGTAGATCTAATAAATATTCTACCAGGATAGTATGCTGATAGGTACACCATGGTGATTCTTCAAATGAAAGAGCTTCAAAAGTGGGGATGTGTGCACCTGAATTCTAAGTCGCCAAAGCATTATGAAGTTGTCAATTCTCTTCAGCATAATCAACAGGTTTAATGCAAGGGCTATAAAAATCCAGGAATGTATTTTTTTTCAGATCCAGACAAGATAATCCTAAAAATTTCTGTGGTAAAGAGAAGGATCTATGACTGCTATAACAATTTTGGAAAGACAATAACAAACTTGGAGTAATGTTACCAATTCAGGAATGATATCCTGCTACTACCTCACACTGTGTGGTATTTATTCACTGAGGAATAACCATGCAAACAAAGTTGAGATTTCAGAAATACACTGACATAAAAATCTGGACACAAAGTCTTGACACAAAGTCTGGAACAATTAACTAATGTAGAGTTTTCAACAAATGGTTCAAGACCAATTGCACATATATGGGTTGAAATAAAACCACAAAACTCCTCAGCCTAACACTCACACCTCATAAAAAAGTAAAATGAATCTCAGGGTTCAATGTAAAACATAAAACTTGTAAAGGAAAATGTGAGCAAATGTTTAGGATCTGGGACTAAGGAGACATTTTCAGACTTTCCACCAAAGCACACTGCATAAAAGGAGGAGTGGATGGATGGGGTTTATCACTATAAAGCACCTCTCTTTTGAGAGATACTTGGTGAAGAAGGCAGGCTACAGAGTGGGAAAAACCACACAGATCTGACATAGGATGGGCCATGGAGCAGGAAAAACATGCATATCTGACATAGGACAGGCCATGGAGCATGATAAACACATGTATCTGACATAGGACAAGCCACAGAACAGGAAAAACACATGTATGTGACACAGGACAGGCCATGGAGCAGGAAAAAACACACATATCTGACATGGGACTAGGAAACACATATAGACAAATCAGTAGTGTCTAGCATGTCTGAGGAATTCTCAAAGCTCACCAGTGAGAAATCACACAGTTCACTTCACACCATGGGGAAAACCATAAATAGATATTTTATGAAAGATAGATAGAAAATAAGCATATGAAAAATTAATGTCAGTGACCAACAGAAAAATTAAAACAAAAGCTGCAATGGTATCTCTGACTAGGGCATCAGAACGACTTAAATAAATATGACAGCTGGGAAAGGTAGAGAGCTGAGTCTCTCCCCACTGCTGATGACAATGCAGAATGTTAGACCCTTTCTGGAAAACACGTTGACAGTTTGTTTTAAAGGATTAAGTGTGAAGCAGCATAGCAATGGTGCCTTTGGAAATCTAAGCCAGAAAGATGAAAACCTAAGTTCATGGAAGAACTTGCTTCTTAGTATTTATATCGAAAGGTCATAAACTGGAAGCAAACCATGTGACAGATTTACAAACACAACACTTCAATACAGCCATGTCACAAAGTACCAAGGCTATAGAAGGATCTTTCTGTAATAACCCTGCTGTACCGCCAGAGAATGGGGCTGAGGGAGAAGCCAGTGTCAAGAGGTGGCAGACTGGATGGATCCATGTACATTACCTCACCAAAATGACAAATTACAGACATATGCCAAGGGTTGGTCACAGTGTGGACACAGTTGCTGTTGCAAAAGGCAACATGAGAGATACGTATGGTGTTGCAAATCATGACTGTATCTAAATCAATACTGTGATATTGCACTATGGTCTTATAAAATATTATAGTGGGCATTGAGGAGCTGAAAAAGAATGCATGGCCTTGCATTGAAGTCTTTGTTTTCAGTTGGGTTTTGTATATGGTGAAACAGAGGTTATCTTTAATTCTTCTTCATGTGAAACCTGTGTCCCAGGACTATTTGTTAAGGAGGCTGCTTGCTTATTCTGCGTGAGTGTTCGTAGCACCTTGGTGCGTGTTCCTAGGCTGTAGATGTGTGGGCTTTCTTTTAGACCCTCTATTCTACTTGGCTTGTGTGTGTGTGTGTGTGTGTGTGTGTGTGTGTGTGAGAGAGAGAGAAGAGAGAGAGAGAGAGAGAGAGAGAGAGAGAGAGAGAGAGAGAGAGAGAGAGAGAGCTGTTTTGGTTACTATGGCTTCCTAGTTTTCTATCTCGTTCTGGTCTGTTACATTAGTTTGCCTGTTTTTTTTTTTTCATCAGTGCCTCATTATTTTAATTAATTCTGCTTTATAACAATAGAGTGACTTTTTCAATGAGTCTTCCTTAAAGAGATTTTAGCTATTTGCTATCATGGATTCTTTTATTTTCATATATAATTTAAGTTAGTGGATTTCTAACTACATGTTTTCTGGGATTTGTGTGTGTGTGTGTGTGTGTGTGTGTGTGTGAGAGAGAGAGAGAGAGAGAGAGAGAGAGAGAGAGAGAGAGAGAGAGAGATGGAGGTATACATATTTATATGTGTGTGCTTGCCTGTGCGGTTGTGTGTGGAGGCCAAGGTTGACACTGGAATGCTCCTTACTATCGCTAGCCACCCTATTTATTTATTGTTAGGCACAGGTATCTTACTGAACCTGAGATCAGTTGACCAATGAGCCTCCCGAGACCCGCCTGTCTTTTCCTCCTCCCCAGCATTATAGATTATAGATTATAGATTATAGATTATAGATTATAGATTATAGATACACACTGTCATGACCAGCCTTTGTGTGAGTTCAGGGGATCCTAACTCAGGTCTTTATGCTTGCGTAGCAAGCACATTGGCAAGTGAGCTATGCCCAGCCCTGTTTGCTAGGACTTTGGACTATCACTGAATCTACAGATCTGCCATGGAAACGCACATCTTCAGAATAGTAATCTTCCTGCATATTTCTATACTCTTGAACTTTTTCTTTCAGTAACATTTGGTGGACATTTTTGTTTTCATTAGATTTTTTCACTCAAAACTTTTAGATTTAAAAAATAATGTTTTGTTTTGTTTTTGCAGAGGCTCAGGTATCCTAGGTTGGCCTTGAACTTCCATGTGGCCAAATATAACTTTGAGCTTCTGATTTTCTGTCTTTACTTCCCAAGTGTTGGGATTATGGGCATGCACCACCATGCCCCATCTGTGTGGTGTTGGGGCTTCACACGTGCTAGTCAAGTGCAACTGGGCTACATCCTCAGACCTGGGATTTTAAAATATTTCTTAAAGTTTGAAAATTTTAATTTTGTTTACCACGACCAGATAGACAGGTTTATGCTGGTTTTTTTCTTTCAATTTTTTTTTCTATTTTGTCCTTGCCAGGACTGTTGTGTTCAGAAGTGGTGACAATCCTCTGTCATGAGGACAAAACCTTTCAGTGTTTTGCCATTAGTCAAGATGTTTGCAGGACTCACAGACATCTTCTTAAAACATAATAAGCAGACCTATCTATTTCTAGTATTATAGTAATTTTTATCATGAGTCAATGCTTAATTTAATAAAATCATTTCTTGAGTCTACTAAAATGATCATATGGTTTTTCTAATTTAATCTTTTTGCATAGTCAATTACATTGATTTTCAAATGTTAAATCAGCCTTGCATTCTTTGAATAAGCCCAGTTTGATCTAGGCCAGGAAGAAAGGAGATGTCAGCCTGTTTTTCTTTCAGAGATTATTTATATCCTAAGAAATGAACATTCAGATCCCAAGCTCCATTGTCTCCTTTTGGTCAGAACTGGGTCACACACAGATTCCCAGAAGCAGCGCTGGTAAAAGAGGATGGAGTGCCTACTACAGGATTAGACTAATCCTTATTCGTCTCTCAAGGTGTGTGGGTTGGGAGCCACTTTTCTCAGGATCACCAAATCCGTGCTTGCTACACAGACAGTGTTCCATTGCCTGGTGAAATTAGGGAAGTGATCAAGACTATGAACAGTTTAACAAGACACTATAAGACTGTCACGAATGTACATACAAAAGCATTACTTGGAGCTGGAGAGATGGCTCAGAGGTTAAGCACACTGGCTGCTCTTCCAAAGGTCCTGAGTTCAATTCTTAGCAACCACATGGTGGCTCACAACCATCTGTAATGAGATCTGGTGCCCTCTTCTGGAATGCAGGCATTCATATAGCCAGAACACTGTATAATAAATAAATAAAAATCTTTTTTTAAAGAGCAGACTTTATTAACTGTCCCCAGCCCCCTCAAAAAACCCCAAAGCACTAAATGTTAGGAAATTAATCCAGCAACAACAAGAAAAATCATGTTGCAGTTTATCTGAGAAAAATGTCAGTCAAAGATTGGGATCACGCTTGAAAATACAAAGTCATAGAAATGGAGTAGAATGGAGTGCTCAAATCCAAGTCCACATGTACATGGGATCCTACACTTCACAGAAATTGGCTTAAACACAATCATCCTAAGAAAAGTATCATTTTTCGTGGAATGATATTGGGGAAACATGCCAGTATATAGAGAAGAGTAATAAATGTTAGCTCTTAAGCATGCAGCTTGAATCACAAAAACTAAAACCTTCAAAAGAATAAAAATATATCAGAAAAATATCTCTATGATTGAACTGTTGAAGAGTTACTGAGATGCTAAAGTATAAGAATGTAAAATGATAAATTTGATTATGGTAGATTTTAAATTCTATTCAGTGCAAAACAGTATCAATGAATAGCCTATCAGGAAGTAGATTGGGATAAATTGTTTGAAAAATAAAAATGTGACAAAGGATTAATGTCTAGACTATAGGGGACCCTTAGCAATGGTTCTCACCTGCGACCCTTTAATACAGTTCCTCATGTTGTGGTGACCCCCCAACCATAAAATAATTTCATTGCTACTTCATAACTGTAATTTTGCTACTGTTGTGACTCTTAATATAAATATCTGATATGCAGGGTATCTGATCTCTGTAGGGGTTGTGACCCACTTGTTGGAATCTCTGCCTTAGGGAAAAACAGGGAGGCAAGAGAGACATGGGGAAAGCAGGCCTATCAATAGACACACGAATTAAAACATTTAATGCAGTGAGCAATATAGTTTGGTTTAGTATGTGTAGGTCCTGCTAGTTACCCATCCCTGCCTTGTGGACTTGTGTTTAGGCTCCTAAAGGGGGGTACATATGAATATTTGGTTACGTGTTATTTCTGCAGCTGGGCATAGAGGTTCAGGAACACAGCCTTGTAACTTTGACTTCTTTCTGAGTCTTCTGTGCCCTTCTCCTTCCTTGAGGAAGGAGTGTATCAATTCAGAGGGAGATGGCTCCATAACAGACAAGTGGGACTTAGTTATGCACTCTGGAGTATGGCCAACTCAAGACTCTGCATACTAGGTTATAAATGTATTATCTAAGTCTAATAAAAATAATCAAAATTTACAATATTAAAAAACGATATTAGTAAAATAAAAAATATAAAAAACAATTATTAGCCAAGTTCTAGTGACTCTAACTTGTATGCTGGATTCCAGTTAAACATGATTAGCAGTTCAAAGAAATGAGAGACTTTTATATAATTATTTAATTAGTAGGAACCACTATATAATCAGTCTTAAAACTACTGGAAACAAATGAATATTTGCTTCTAAATTGTAGTTTGAAATTATTTGTGGTATTATTACTAGTGGTTGGGGTTGGGTGCTTGGATTTTCATGTTCTTGGCCTCTTAGGCACAGAACTGAAATACAGGCTCACACAGATAACAAAGTAGCAAAATACTTTATTCAAAGCAAAGAGAGAACACAGACCAGAGATTGACAGGGGGCCACATGAATGAGTGTACTCAAAAGCCCTGAAAATGGTTTGGGGTTTCCTTTCATGGGGTTCATGAGGAGTAGTCTGTTGCCAGGTAACACAGTTTTGGGTGGTTCTCTATTTGACTGAGAGATGGCATATAACTATTTCTCTATGTGCATATTCTTCCCATAATGCATCTGATTGTAGCCATATGCACATCCAGTTATACATAGAATTAAGATAACAAGTGAGAGTTTGCTTTACTGTGCATGAACCCCAAACCAGTCTAGACTGGACTGGCACATTGCCTGCCATTCCTGGATGTGCTCTGGGATGTTTTGACTAAAAAATGGGGGTTTTAATCAAGGGGTTGCTAAAGAAAGTAGGCTATTTCCATTCTTTAAAGCAGGTGTACATGTTGTTCCATGCCTGCGAGGGTCTTAGGTCACTAGCAGGCTGCTAGGAGCTGTGTGTGTGTGTGTGTGTGTGTGTGTGTGTGTGTGTGTGTGTGTGTGTGTGTGTGTGTGTGTGTTATGTACAAGTCAGGGTCTCAACTTTCAAGCCCACTATTAGAAGAGGGGTATGTGCACAGCCCAAACCAAGTGGGGTCTCGTTCTAAGCTATTCCGTATGCTACCTGCCTCAGCATTCCTTGTTTATTTGCCTGCACTGTGTTTCAAGGCTTTGATTTCTGGAAACTACAGCTGATGCAACTTGTGATTTTTCACTCTTTTTACTTAGATTTCATTCTATTCTTCATTGTTTTACTCCTTATTAACAAGAAATATTAACAACTGTACCAGGTCACTCTCCTCAGCTTTGTGGCCTGGGAGGGTGGGCAGAGACAGAATCTGGAGGTGGGGATAGGAAGGGCATGTCCAGGTCTTTTGGAGTCTGTCCTCTTGTGAGCCTGTGCCATCTGATAACAGTGCTATAGCAGAGATTTCAGGTCTGAGAGGGAAGAGGGATGGCTAGGCGGTTTGCCACTGTGCAAAGAAGAGATCTGTGTCAAAGCTTATTCTCAAGAGTGATGAAAAAGGAAGGGCCCCAGGCAAAACCTTTTCTTTTCTCTTATTAAAGTTTGTTTTCCTTTTTTAGTTTCATACCTGATTATTGTATTATCTCCTTTCCACTTCTCCGTCTTCCCATGTTGACATCTCCAATGTCACTCACACCCTCCTAAATTCATGACGACTTGTCTTTAAGTTATTATTCTTACAAATGTGTGTGTGCACATGCACACACACACACACACACACACACACACACACAGAGAGAGAGAGAGAGAGAGAGAGAGAGAGAGAGAGAGAGAGAGAGAGCATTCACTTATAGCTGCTCCTGTATGCATGTGTTTAGAGCTGACCACTTGGGATTGGGAAACAATAAGTGGGGCTATCTCTGGAGAAAACTGATTCTCTCCCTCAGCAGGCATTGGTTGGTGTAGCTCTTCCTCTCCTCAAAGAAGGGAATTGCGAATTTTCCCAATGTGAATTTTACACAACCATGTTGAGATTTCATGGATCTAGTATATCTAAATGATGCCTCTAAAAGGCACTTTCTAGTACATGGTGTTCTGGCCCTCTGACTGTTAGAATCAGTTTTCCCTGTCTTCTACCGCATTTCCTGAGCCTTAGGTATAGTGATTTCAGTATACATGTATCAATTGGCACTGGGTGCCCCATGATTGTTCAATTTTGCTATTCTGACCAGTTTGTAGATCTTGGTAATAACTTGAATCTGCTGCCAAAAGAAGCTTTTTTGTTGAGGGATGAGGGCTGCACTTACCTGTGGACCACAGTTAGAAAATACAATGAATTAGGAAAATGGCAGTAATAGACCCTCCTCGGGGGGCCTATGAGATCTCCAGTGGTAGGTAATAGACTGGGTTTGTAGCACAAGGTATGGATTCCTTCCTACTGAGTGGGTTTTAAGTCCAATTATACAGCTGTTGCTTACTCCTGAGATGTAAGTGCCACTATTGTTCCACTAAAGATGTCTTTCTGGGCTAGTCATCATCTTGGTTCACAAGTTTTGAAGTTGAATTTCAACTATTGGTTTCTTTCTTCTCTTGACAGCTTACATAGCACCTTCTGATGCTACAAGAGCTGGTCCTAGGTTAGTTCTGGCTTGGTTCTTCCAAGCCTTGGTCTGAAGTATATGGAGTTTTCAGCAATAAGTTCTTCAAGTTCTGAGATGCAAACAAAAGCAATGACAATAGTCTATATTGTTTTTGAAGTTTCTTGAACACCCCAGGCCATCAACTAAAAGGGAGGCTTCTTTGCTTGCCACTAGGGTTTTAGTTGGATAGTCTATGGCTCTTGGAGGAGCATTATCACCCTAGGTTGTATAACCCTATTTAAACCACATATGTGTACACACACATTATATATGTAAAGTCAACTTATAAAAGTATGTTTCCCTGTGGCTTCTCAAATGTCCTTAGTCTTATGCTTCTCTCTTCTTCCTTCTCCCCCTGTATCGCACCCCCACCTCCTGGGTTGTTTTCCCACCTCCGATTTTTCCAAATACTTGGATTTCCCCCTCACTTTGTACTCTTGAAGCTGGAAATACCCTAAGGAAGGAGGAAAGAAAACTCTAGTAACAGGGGAAAGTCTTGACTTTGTTCCCACAGTGCATACAGCAGTCATTTGTGTCTGGGGAATGTTGTCTGATATCCAAATGAATGAAGAAGGAAGAAAACATTGGGAGTGACCAATTCATTGAGGGCTATTTGAGAAATATTGTTAGCTTCAGGTAAGACTTCATCATATCGTTATTGTATATAAGGTGGTGCTCACCCTTGGGCAAATTCCTTAGTATTTGTGATCCACTTTCCTATGCATGAAGATGGTATGCTAGTACTAAGATTAACTGGACCTATGGCCTTAACTTTTAATTAGGGCAGTGCTAACAGGCACATGATAGGATTTGACACAGTCTAACTGTTACAGGATTGCCAACTTTATACATCATGATTGGCATATTTACTCTAAAAATGGAGTCATCTTTTTAATACTAAAACCAATGGTGCCCTTCAGTCTTCCCTGAGCAGGTGGCTATCATTCTGGCATTTTCCATCAACTCAGTGACCTTTCAACTAAAGTCAAATACTATTGCAATCCATGCTCAGTTTCTGTCTCAATTACTTTTATGTACACTGTCAATCTGTCTTAGATGTTTTATCTTTTAATTTCTCCTTCGTATTGCTCTTTCCCAAGGGAGTGTATATAATATTTTAGCAAATGGAATGTAACACATGGTTTTGTTGATTTCTACTTGGGACTTGTTAGCCTGCTTGAGCCTGAGGCACCAGTTGCTATCATTGTGGTACCTACAGTGATGCTCCTTGATGAGCCTGTTTCCTCAACATTACATTTTAAAATTACATTTTCATCTCACCCCGTGTGTGTGTGTGTGTGTGTGTGTGTGTGTGTGTGTGTGTGTGTGTGTGCACGCACATGCATTTTATGTGTAGGGGTTGGGGTGGGTGCATGCCATGGCACTCATATGGAGGTCAGAGGGCAACTTATAAAGTTGGTGTTCTTTTTACACATGAATTTTGGGTATTGAGTTCAGGTCATTAGAAAAGGTGAGCTTTGACAATGGCCCCATCCTCAGTGTCTCCATCTGTCAACTACTGAGGAGTGTGTACTCCAGCAGTCTTTGAATTCAGATGCTAAGACTCTGAAATGTGCAGCTCTTCAGTCCTGACATTCCTCCTCTTCCTGCCCACCCCTGACCTGTGGCAAATTTGCTCCCCTTGTTGATAACATGAGGGTGTTAAGAATTTGTTTTAAAAAGGAGCTTTTAGGTTCACACACAAAGTAAAGGGTGTCATCGTGGCATCTTCATACATATGTCATTTATATTTTGTTCCTGTTTCCCCATATTTCTTACACCCTTGTACCTCTCCAATTGATTCTCCCCCCCCCACTTAGTCCCTCTGCTTTCTATTTCCAATTACATGTGTTCCCTTGTCTTTTGTTTCTTTAAGATATTCACCTCCTCTTTCTCGATCTCTCTTCTAGATTCATGACCCCAAAACATCCCCCTCCTACACACACATACACACACACACACACACACACACACACACACACACACACTTTTAATTCGGGTTCACATATGACAGAAAACATGCTTTGCTTGGTTGTCTTTCTGAGTCTGGTGTGTTTCCATTTCATATAATGACTTCTAGTTCCATTTTTTCTGCAAATGTCTCAATTTCATATTTCTTTCCATTTGCTTAAAATCTGTTTTAGTCAGTATTCTATATTGGGAAGGGACACCATGACCACAACTGTCTTAGTAAGGATTTCTATTGTTGTGAAAAGACACTATGACCATGGCAACTTTTATAAAGGAAAACATTTAATTGGGGCTGGCTTACTTTAATAGTTTCAGAGGTTCAGTCCATTATCATCATGTTGGAACCTGGTGACAGTGTGCAGGCAGATATAGTGCTGGAGAAGTAGCTGAGAGTCCTACATCTTGTAGACAATAGGAAATGGGAAATGGTCTGTCTCACTGGGAGTAGCTTGAGTAAAGGAGACCTCAAAGCCCACTCCCACAGTGATACACTTCCTCCAACAAGGCCACACCTACTCCAACAAAAGCCACACTTCCTAAAAGTATCACTCTCTTTGGGGAGCATTTTCTTTCAAACCATCAGAACAGCACTGCTTATACATAAAAGAAAACATTTAATTGGGGGCTTGCTTACAATTTCAGAGGCTTAGTCCATTATCATCATGGTGGGGAGCATGACAGCGTGCAGACAGACATGGTGCTGGAGAAGTAGCTCAGAGATCTTCATCTTGACCCACTGGCAGCAGGAAGACAGAGTCACCATGGCTGGCTTAAGGCTTTTGAAACCTCAAAGCCCATCCCCAGTGACACACTTCCTCCAATAAGGCATATATCCATTGCAACCAGGCCATACCTGCTAACCCTTCTCAACTAATCATTCAAATATATGAGCCTATGGGGGCCATTCTTATTCAAACCACCACAAATCTCCCTGTGTACATGTACCATTTCTTTATCCATTCACTTGATGATTGAGACATATGCTGGTTCTATTTCCTGGTTATTGTGAATAGAGCAGCTATATGCATGGGTATGCAAATATCTCTGTAGTATATTAGCTTAGAGTCTGTCAGGTACCCAACAATGATATAGCTGTGTTTTATGGAAGTTCTGTTTTTAGTTTTCTGAGGAACCCTGACACTGATTTCCAACATGACTGCACTAATTTACATTCCCACCAGCAGTGAACAAGGGAATTCTTGATGATTCTTCCTATGTCTCTGTGGCTGTTCCCATAACCAACTGCAGGCAGCTGTCTGGACTCTATTTCCTGATACATGCTGAATGTGAGGTTTTTCTGGGAGGGTTCCTGTCTCTGTGTCAGTGGAGGAGAAAACTAAGCCTTCTATTTACCAGTGGAAGTCTGAGCTGTCTAGATTCTTCTCCTCCACCCCATGGGCTTTTGTTTTCCCTTGTGAACTGTGAGTTAGGAACCTTGCATCTGAACATTTTTCTTTTGCTTTCTGCTCAGTCCTCTTGTCCTGAACCAACCGAAGGCTTACCATGGCCTGTGCAGCATTTCTTCTTTATGTCACACAACAACTCTATTCTATGGATCACAATAAAAATTCTGTGACAGTTGGTCATGCTTAAATAGCAGACAGATATAAAGCTTTAAGTGTCCCCACTCCAAATGCCTCCCTCCTGCTTGTCTGTTGTAAATCAAAGAAAGAAGAAAACAATCTCTGAAGAGAAGTGTTTTAGAAATTCATTCATATGTATATGAGTAACTAGTGCTATAATCGAAAGGTCAGGTCCAAACTAATGGCTGTGCTTGGGAATAAGTCAGAACAATAAAGGGATTATGTGCCGGAGTAACTGGTGTCTCTACCAGGCACACCCCCATCTCCAGCATATATTTGCTGTGGGACATGATCATGATCCATGTTGGGAACTGTGTATATGCTGGGCCTTGATTCTTGGCATTCCCATGCTAAAGATCAGACATTGCATCCTTCATGTCTACAGCACAATGAAACCTTTCATAGTTGAGGGTGGGTTCATAAAGAAGCAACATAAGCCAAGACTTTATGTCTTATTATCTGGCAACAATGTCCTCTGAGGTGAAATTTTCCATCTGGGAGCAAAACACCAAGGACTCCTGATGGGGGAAGTCTTCTGTATGTTTCCCTTATTGGCTGATGAATAAAATACTGTTGGCCAATAGGAAGCAAGACAAGCGAGACTAGGAGACAAGGAAGATTCTGGGAAGTGTAGCAAGGAGTTGCCATGTGATCCCAGAAGAGGACACATGAGTCTGGTGTTCTTGGTAGGATAAGACCTTGTAGAAATACATATATTAGTAGTTATGGGTTAATACTTAAGACAGAGCTAGCCAATAAGAAATCCTAGTCACCAGCCAACAAATTTATAATTAATATAGTGTCTCATGTGTTATTTGGGGGCTCTGAGGCAGCGGAACTGGGTGGGAACACCAGGGAAGTTCGTTCACACTCAGGAAGTAAAAAACTCACACATCTCAGAAAGTCCCTTAGCCAATTTACAAGACCAGTCCCTTCCTAGGTCAAAGAAAAGAGACCCTCTGACCTGTCAGGTTACCTGCAAATCCTGCAGAGAGTTCAAGAGTTCCAGCTCTGTGTGTCATCACTCATTTTGGGGTGGGCTTTTAGTGACGAGGTTGGCTTTGCATCATCCATATTTCTGTAAGTAACCCCTCACCCACATTCCTGTAATCAACTCCAAGACACTCACTGATGCCCCACGTTGAGCTTTGGTGGTATTGTTTCTTTGGACTCTGATTGGTTCCCTATCTGAGGTGAGTAGACATTCACATCTCTCCAAGAATAGTGTCATATAACAACCACTTCCTTCCTAAATCACAAGCAAAAGGATCAGCAAAAGGAGACCAGGTGGTGAATGGAGCTCATGCTGTCCTGGAGGCTGGAGTCCTTAGCTTTCTGCCTCTGCTACTACTAGTCTCTGAAGTACATTTTTACAAGCGTAGGTTGGAGTTGGGAGCTGATAACTGGGATAACTGATAATGTTACCATGGGAGGAAAGTTCAGATGTCTCTGTATGCAGTAAGGGAGGCAGACAAATTCTTCTTTAAAGCTAATGATATTTTTGAAAGCAGTTTCCATTTAGGCTCATTTAGGATTTTATTTTCCTGAAAAGTGGCACTTGTACAAATATTCATGAATGTAACTTTTAAATAACAACAGGAATGAATTTCATCCAAAGTCAAACAGCTGTGGTGACCTGGACTCTGGTGAGTAACTTTTCCATTTATTTAAGCCTTCAACAAATTTCAACTAATTGTAATTTGATTCCAAGAATACTTAGGGTATATGTATCATAGTAAGCCATTTGGGTTAATAATGAGAAGATTTAGATGTGTTCCACTATTCTTACCAAATCATGAGATTCTATACTAGCTAGGACACTGAAGGGAAAGATATTATTTATTTATCAAAATGGTAGGAAGTAGGCTAAAAACAATACCCTCACTGAACCAGAATGCATGTAAGAATGACACAAAGGCCCCAGTGATTTGTGAGCAGGTAAGACTGGGATTTGGTTTTCCATCATCATGCTTGTTCTGCTATAAGCTCCATGCTGATAGCTCTTCAAGCCACCCATGCATGACCCACCACAGGGAGGAAACCTCTTCCCATTCCCTGGCATCTGACTTCATGAAGTTGGAAATTTCTTGACTATTTGTGACTCACCTCCTTCAGGACAGTCAGCTGTATCTGTTTGGCTCTTCCTATAAATTTGGATCACTTTGTTTCCTAGTCCTCAGAAGGCACATGTTTTCTTCTATCAGAAACCCTGGCCTTACCTATAGCATTTACTCTACCACACAGGATTTGAGGACTTGGAATGGATTCAGCACACAAAACAGGTTGCCTATGTGTGGCACTTGTCATGCTGCAAACCGAGGTGCATATTCTAATATGAAATAACACAGGCATCATATTTCCTGGACCTATCCTATCCCATTCAGGCTAGTCTATATGTCCTACTCTAGGTCATCATAGCTGTGTGGGCAAGACAGCAGTTCAGTAGGTGAAGAACCAAAGACTGTACAGGCTAGACTCACAGTCTATTAAAAACCATGGATGTTTACAGGCGCCATAAAATTTTCAATGAACAGTCCCTCTCCAGTTACTGAGGCCATGCTCTTTGCGAATGGATACCTTTTGAAGAGTCTGCCTTCCTGGGGGTTGGGGTTCATTGACACCAAAAGTCAGTGTTCTCAAAGTGAAGAGCACAAAAGGTTTTATTTGCAGTTTGTTAGGAACAGAGTATAGTGCTACACAGAGGAAAATACGTCTCAAGGTCCTGTGCATCTTAAAGGCACTGTGACACCTGATGCTCCCCAGCCTGTCATGTGTTGACAGTGTAAGCTGCTTCTATTGTCTTAACTCGTCACCTGGGTGATGGCAGTACATGGAAATTCCCCAGAGCACAAAGGTCTGCTGTACAGAGAGGATGGTTTGGTTTCATACCCTCTTAATTATATGCATCCTAGAAATCACGGGAGTGGTTGATGTAATTCTATCAATCATGAGAGTGGATGATAGAGTTAAAACAACAACAACAAAAACAAACAAAACAAAGAAACAAAAATGCAAAACTCCTGTGTGTTCATTGCTTCTGATACTGTTTTTCTGAAGCTGAGTTTCACTTTAGGTTTCTGTGTTGTATTTGACACCAGCACCATAAAGTTTTAGAATCAATCTGGCAAGGTAAAGACCAGTGATTAATTGGATTGTTATTGTGGTGATTTGGGCAGCCCTATCCCAAGTACTAGGGACTGAACCCAGGGACTTGCATATGCTAGGCAAGTATTCCGCCCACTAGTTACAGCTTCTTTGTTTTTGTTTTTGTGTTGAGACAAGGCTTTACTGAGTTGGTCCCAGTGGCTTTGAACTTGTATTGTTCAGGCCTGCTCATACCTGCAGTCCTCCTGCTTCGGCTTTCTGAATGGTTAGGATTACAAGCATATGCCCAGGTCAGGCTTGCTTTTACCTCCTAATGACTTGGTTTTGGAATGTATGATTACCATGGTGAGGTGTGTGTGTGTGTGTGTGTGTGTGTGTGTGTGTGTGTGTGTGTGTGTGTGTGTGTGCACTCTCTCTAACTTTCTAACATTGTATACATACCTAGAAACAAGTACTAAAATAAAATACCAAGACAGAATGAAATGAGGTGTTGGAGACTGTGGGCTAACACAGTAGACTGGGTCCTATGTAATTGGAATCTGGCGTAGCTATTAGTCTCCAAGTAGGTCCATTAGGCCTGTGTGAACCCAGATTTCTGCACCTTACTGCACTTAAAGGGATCCAGGTATATAGGAGGAACTGCTGGCCAGCCTACCCAAGCAGCAGGTGCCCAGACCAGCCTAGATGAGCATGTGCAGTAGGCACTCCCTCCCTGAGCCAAGCCTTCCTCTATGCCCAGAGATGCTAATGGAGAGACACCTTACTGGAGACACCAATGAGGAAAGCATAATGCCACAGAATCAGCCACCTGAGCCAATAGGACCTTTGGGGGGGTATAAAAGCGGGTCTAACTTCCTTAATGAACGAGTCTGCAGTAGGGTCTGCTACTCACTGACTCCCAGTGCCTGATCCTTGGTGCTGCATCTTCTCAACCCCTCCGGAAAGGGGTGTCTGAGCAGGGTAACCTGCAACACAGGTAAGATTTTAACACATTTATTTAATTTGATTAATTTATTTTTAGTTTTAAACATTTTATTATTTCATGATTTTATGAGTATGTGTGTTTTACCTACATGTATTGTATCACATGCTCGCCTGGTACCTGTAGAAGAGGATATTGGCTCCCTTAAAACTGAAGTTACAGATGGTTGTGAGCTGCTATGGGGGTTCTGGGGATTCAACCCCAGGACCCCTTGAAGAACAAAAAGTGCTCTTAACTATAGAGCCAACTCTTCAACTTGACCTTAACACTTGGAGGCTTGATTTCTCCATCCAGAATATCCATTTTTTTGTTTTTTTTTTCATGAATGCTCCAAAGATTTGTCCTTAAGTGATATTTTACAAACCTTAATTCATAATGTGTATTATAAACAAGAGTCAGATGTAGCCAAAATCTGATCAATAAATAATAATAACACTTTGTACTTGCCATAGGCATGTCTTTTAGATTATCCTGTAACCCCTGTGTGGTATTATTTACAATATGATGGTTTCAGTTTTGTAAGCTATCATCAATTAGAAAGCATAGATTTCCAGTCAGTAGGGCTCACACCAACTCACTGGTCATAAGCAGATCCACAAAGGGAGAAACTTACAGTATTAGAGATGGAGATAATAAATCAGCAAGAATGACCCCAAAAGTGCAATCTGGAGAAGCCTAGAGGTCTGGGTTGGGTTAGATTTCCCATATTAATTCTTTCTTTAATATATGGCGTCATGTTCCCAAGAGAGGGATAGGTACTTTCCAGGGGCCCTGTGACTTCTGACTCTTTACTCTGCTTCCCCTACTGATCTGTGTGTGGCTCTCTTAACAACTGTCCTTACACTCGCCACTTTCTGCAATAAAATGTCTTCTCAGGATAGGTACTGGAAGTTCTCCAAAATGCAAAATCCAAGCAAGGAACTAAAATTTAGCCACTAACTGGAGGTAGAGCTAGATATGTGACTTTATATTACATATACTCATATAGATAAGGTTTCAAAGTAGAGAGGATGAGATTGTGTACAAATAATCCATATTAGAATACACACATATATACATATGTGCATGCACACATAAAGTCTAAACTTAGAGTGACTCTCTAACTATGATCTTATAACTAAATTCAATTTTTAGCACTTTGGACGTGGGTATAAACATGTCCAATATATATCAGTAATTATTTCTGATTCCATACTGTCATTGTGGAATTAGTTATCTAGTCTACCTATGGAACTGCCTTTGTTTTCTAAATATTTGGTGTAGTACTCAATTAAACTGTTGTGCTTTGTAGTTTCTGCTCTGGGGATGCTGGTTCCAAACTCTTTCACAATCAAGTGTATTCTCTCTGATCCAGGATTAGTTTGTGAGCTTTTCTGAGCTGGAGTCTGAGGTTTTGACTTTTGTAGGCTTCTGTTGCATCTCACTCCTGGCCCTATGAAAGGTTTAGTTACATTCTGTCTAGCATGTCCAGGAAGCTAAAATATATCACATATATAATAATTCCAGAAAAGGGATAGTTTTATTTCAATTAGAATAAACTATTTCTCACTCTATTTCTTTTCTATTTCATTCTAATAGTCAATGAAAACATTCCCCTTACTTGTGTTTCTTTAATCCTTAACTTTTATTGTGTGTTCATTCTTCCAACAAAATTTAGTCTTCATTTTGTTGATCTCCAAAACAAATTACCCCTGAGACTTTCACTATTTGTAGATCAATACTATGACCACACACACTATTAGGAAATATTCTCTAGTAATTCCTTTCTGCTTCTCATCAGAGAACTAACTCCTTCTCACACATCCAAATTTCATAACCTACAGGTTTGACACCTCTTTATAAGATGCAGCTACAAAAGTCGAACATATTTGAGAGTAAACACACATACTCAACGTTTTATCACCTGTTTATTTAGTATCATTTATACTTTTATTCCTTGAATTAAAATAGATTTAGGCGCTTGGGAAATGGCTTGGTTGGTAGAGTGCCTTCTAAATAGCACGAGAACCTGAGTTTGAAGCATCTCCACAAAAAGCCAGTGGAGACAGGGGGATCCCTGGAACTTATTGGTTAGCCAGCTCTGCTGAATAAATATGCTGTACCTTGTACCAACAAATAAGGTGGCAAGCAATCAAGGAAGACATCCAACCCTCACCTCTGACCTCCATACATGCATGTGTAGCATACAGTACACACCCACACACGAAGATTTGCATACACAAAACAGCAGGGAGCTAATATGCTTCCCATCTTCCCAGGGTAGACTCACTGAGTTGTTGTAAGTGGGGTCACACAAGCCAAGGGGACTTTAACAGGTGAGATAATTTGAAATTATAGTGCATGCCTTTGCTCATCAAGGTGCAAAGGGAAGTCAAGCTGTCACTTCTAGAAAATAGGGCTTTTGCTTTTGAAGAGAGCACATTATAGGGTAAATGTGTTTTAAGGTTTTGGGGGGGTATATTTGTCTGAAGTTCTAAGCAAAGGGTGACTTAGACATACATGATATGATGATCAATTATGATTGTCAACTGAATTGAATTAAGACATGCTTGGATAGGTGCTGAAGAAATGGCTCAGTGGTTAAGGGTGTTTGCTGCTCTTGCAGAGGATCTTTGTTTGATCCCAAACATCCATATTGGGAGGCTCACAACTGCCTGTAGCTCCAGCTTCAGGGAATTTGGCCTCTTTGGGCACCTGCACATATCCTCATACAGATATACACATATACACATGACTTTTTTTAAAAAAGGGATTCTCAAATGCTTAACAAAACATACCACTGGATGTGTCTGTGAAAGTGTCTTCAGAGATGTTGTGAGTGTGAGTGAGCTGATGTAATGAATTCATTTTACCCTTTGGTGGACCTATAATATGATGGTATTAGTGGGAGGTGGCAAAATTCAGGACATGGGCCCTAGTTGAAAGTAGTAGGCCATTGGGGACTGGTGCCACTGGTCTCTTCTTGCATTCCCATTCTCTCTAATTCTTGGCCAGTACACAGTAAAGACTTTTGCTCCTGCTGTCATGAAGTCCCGAACCCAAGCACATGGATCCAAGTAACCCATGGATTGAAATCTATGGAACCATGAGCCAAATAAATCTTTTATTCCCTTAAGTTATATAAGCCAGATCTTTAGTCACAATGAGAAAACCCTATCATACAGGAAGATCCTGGAGAACTCATTTATTCTTTCTTGATATAGAACATGAGTCATAAAAAAGAGGCAAGAATGTGGATTCATGAATTACCTTGAAAATGTCTTCTGTCTTGGGTCATTTGTAGGAGCAACCCCAAAGAGTTTGTATCACTAACGAGACAGACACAGCCTGAGAACTGCAGCCTTTTTTTCCCCAACCTTTCAAGCTCATCCTGAATGCTAGTAGATACCTGATCTTTGCTTTGGGTATTTCCCCTCCTTTCTGCAATCTTAAGAAATAAATATTTCCTTACAAGCTTTCTTTTGGGCTGTTGAATATTTGCTTTGATAAGAATAATTGAAGATGTGGGAAACCCTTCATTACCTTGCAGAGTTCCATAAATAGAGTACACATTCCATAAATATTTGTTGAATTGAACTATGTTTAATCAACATCTGTTTAAAGCAAACACATGGAAAACATCATTCACTGGTGTCCAAGCCACTTCCTTTGTTTGACTTTGAATAAGAGTGACTCATCTCATGCTGTACTCTGAAGAAGAAACTATATTTAACAATGACAACATCTCCGAGATTCACCTTTTAAAAAATGAATCTCTGAAAAGAGGTTCCATTCAAATAGATCAATACTTATGAATATTAAAATGGGTGATAGACCATAGTCTGTAATTGGGATTTATAGAGTTAGTTTTTTAAAAAAATTAATTATTGAAATCATAGTCTATTTGTCTATTTGTGGGTTTACATAGTTTTTTAAAAAATTTGATTGATTGTGTGTGTGTGTGTGTGTGTGTGTGTGAGCAAGTGAGTGCAGGTGCTTGTGGATGGAGGTCATTAAGGGCATGTTGGATTCCTTAGAGTTACAGGTGGTTGTGAGCTGCCTGAAGTGGGTGCTAGGATTTGTACTTGAGTTATCGGCCAAAGCAGCACATGCTCTTAACTCTTCAGCCATCTCTCTCTTCCCCTGCTTATCTTTATTTTCATCTAAGTTTAAGGATGTGGAATACAGTGTTTATTCTGCCTGAGTCTAGTGGTTCTTTGGAACCAGCTTAAACCATCGATGGAAATCATATTACACATTGCTACCCAACTCTGCCAGTAATTTGAAGCTGGTCTCATGAGGGTATTCACATGATAGAGTAAGCAAATGCTGCCCACACACTAGGGTTTTTCCTTTTAGAGAACTGTTGTATAACACTTATCAGCCCATAACTGGAATAGTCCATATTGAAATAGACTGTATGATGGGTTAAAAGATGGACCAAAGGGGTTGCTATTCTTGGCAGGGAGGATAAAGACAACATAATATTTTGGCCTTGTAAGTTAGCCATTTGTTATGGCTCATATTTTTCTGTAGGTGTTGTAAGTGTGTGTGTGTGTGTGTGTCGGGGGCCAGAGGAAAACATGGGTGCCAGCTCCCCTTTTTTGAGATACAGTTGCTCCCTGCATCTGGAGCCTCCCAGGTAGGCAGTAGGCAAGGTTTCCTAGTTGTCAAGCCCCAGGACCTGAAATACAAGCACATGGCACTTTCTCTGTTTTCTTTTTCCCCCTTGGGTGCTGGAGATTGAATCCATATAACCCCTGCTTGTGTATAAAGTACTTCACTGGTTGAGCTGTCTCACCAGCCTTTAGGTCTCACATTTTTGGGGTGGGGTGGGGCCTGGGTCCTATGATACAGCCTTCACATCTCCAGCATTACTCTGAATATAAAGTGATTTCATCCCCTCTAACTTGACTGGGTTTTTGAACTTCACGTCATTAGTGCTCAGTTTTTTTCAGCTTCCCAGATGCTGTTTCCAGCTGCACTTTCTGTAGTGCAGTCCTGTGCATGGATAGCTGTCAGCTTACTTAGAAGAAAGATCTGTTTATAGATCTCAGGCTCTTCCTGATCTCAGGCTCTTCCTGTTATGGCCCTTGATCTTTGAGATTTGCCTTTACATTTCAACTTTTTGGCTGCCAAGACTTGCATCTCTGCCTTGTCAGAAATATATATATATATATATATATATAATATATATATATATATATATATATATCATTGGGAGGCTTCATTTATCCCTCATTTCTGCAGCATGGGAAATGTTCTTAGGTGGGAATGAAAAGCCATGATGTCTGTAGACTTCATTTGCTGTTACATAGTCCCGGGAATATTCTGTCATCAACTCTCTACAGTGCCTCTAAAACAGTTTTCAATGGTGTCCATCCTCAATAATTACTTTGAGTAGGAGAACAGGTCCAATACCATCTGCACTGTCATAGCCAGATTTAGAAATTCAAAAGAAGGTTTTTTTTTAGGTTAGAAACTATTGAATCTTTAATGAAACTAATTTCAAAAGTCATTCAGGGGCAGAGACATAATTCAGCTGATAGAGTAGTTGCCTGGAATGATGAAACCCTGAGTTCATTCTTAGCAGGGCATAAAACTCAACAAGGTGGCACATGCTTATAATTCCATCACTTGAGAGCTGGAAGGATGATTGGAAGTTCAAGGTCATCATCAGCTACATTGTGAGTTTGAGTCCAGCCTAGTATATGAGACCCTGTCTCAAAGGGGAAAAAAAGTCATTCAGTATTTGATAGTTAGAGTTGAATGTAGTTTTATGTAATATTTTCAGTCATAACCTAGAACCATATATATATATATATATATAATATATATATATATATTTGCTATGTGGTATGAGAATGAAGAAATTCCACTGTCTACTGATAAAATGCATAGAAACCACATGGACTTCATACAGTTTTTATGGATTATGAAATTTTTTATGAATTGTTTTAAGCTTTAAAAAATGTATGTTAGCTCATAGGCTATCCATAAAGTATATAGACAATGGAGCACAGATTTCTGCATCTTAGTATATCTTAGGAACTTATGCATTTTGGAACTTGGAGGGTGGCAAATAGCTAGTGGCTGAGAACACACACTGCTCTGGAAGGGACCAGATTTTGGTCCCAGCATCCACATTGGGTTGTTTGCAGCTGCCTGTAACTGCAGCACCAGGAGAATTGATGCCCTCTTCTGGTCTCCATTGACATCTGTACTCATGAGCACACATCTACACACAGACGTAGTCATAGACACAGACAAACAGACACAGATACACACACACACACACACACACACACACACACACACACACACACACACACACACACATTAAAATAAAATAAATTGGAAAGAAACTGAAACTCAAAAGCCAAGAGTAGTTTGACTCCTTTCTTTGAATTTATCCTGTCTCAGATGGCAAACGTCCTCTGTTATTCTGGACGTTTCCATGATACTCTTTCATCTAGAGTAAGTTATTTCTGTGTGCTTTAAGTTCCTTACTAGAAAATAGAGGGAACAGTAATCATGGTTCAAGGCTGTTCTGCTGATACAGTGACTGGAGAAACTTGAAGTAATGAATGTGGTTGCCTGGTTATTTTGAACTATGGGGGACAGTTGGACAACTCAAGGGGGGAACAGTAAAAGATCAGAACATGTCATGAATTAGATACCTCATAATTATTGTATTAGTATACCTCCTCCTTTTCAATATAGGCATTTTCAATTATCAACATATTTTAAAGCCAAATTTCAGTTGTGTCCCACCAGTTTCAGTATGCTGTGTTTTGTGTTTTCTTTTCTTTTACCTCAAAATATTTTCAGTCGCTTATGATTTTTTTCCGGGGACTCTTTAGCTAGTTAGAAGTATACTTTTTAATTTCCACATGTTGGTAAATTCACTAAATTTATGAGATTACTAATTTCTCCCATTTTGGCCAAAGAATATATTTTGTTAATTTCAACCATTTTAAATTTATTTAGGCTTTTTTTTTTTTTAATGTGCCCAAGAATATGGTGTATCCAGGACAAAGTCATCTGTGTGTTCTTGACATGGATCTGTGTTCTACTCTTGGGTGCTGTGTTCTGTAGATGTCTGTTAGTATTAGCTGCTCTACCATGCGATTGCTCTGTCTGGTTGTTCTATCCATTATTGAAAGTGTGTCTTGGAAGTCTCCAGATCTTACTCTTCAATGTTTTCCTTCAATTCTGTCAGTTTTCCTGCATATATTCTGGGTTTGTGTAGTAAGGTATAAATGCCTTTATAGATGTATCAATGATCTTATCATTATAAAATGTCTTTATATTGGCATTGGGGATCTGAATGCAGGTCCTCATGATAATACAGCAAACATTTTACCCACTGAGCCATCTCCTCAAGTCTCATGTTTTTAAAATTCCGTTCTACCAATACGTGCTTTTTTGACTGGAGTGTTAATAGTTTCCTAAAGCTTCTATAACAAATTATATGCATTAGTAGCTCAATATAAAAACAATTTGTTCTATTATACGAACCTGAGAAATCTGAAATCTAGCATGCCTTTACTCTCTCTGGCTGTAGGGAGAACCAATCCATTCTTTGTTTCTCTCAACTGAGGAGCATCCTTCCCTATTTTGTAACCACATGATTTCATTCTCCAGTTAGATCTCTAATGGACATCACATTATCGCCTCCTTTGCCTCCACGGGGACCTTAGCAACAGCCTTAGCAGGCTGACTTAGTTTCAAGATCTTTAATTTGCATTTTCAAAAATCATTTTTCCAAATGAGATAACATACAGTTTCTGAGAATTAAGACCCAGTCACAAACATTTTAGGGTTACCATTCTGCCCACTGTAACTTTCCTATGGATCTCCAAATTCGTGAAACATAGCAGATGTCAAAGCAACTTAACTTCATCCCTAGACTCTATGATTCCCAATGCACTATCATACCAACTCTATCCCAAATCTCATCTAAACACCATCATATCAAAAGTTCCAAAGTTTGTCTTCTAAATTATAGCAACCAGACCCAGCTGAGATTATTATGAGTATGATCCATCCAGAATTTGCTTTTAATTTCTCTCACTATAATTTTTGTAGTTATTTTCTTTGTGGTTAGATTAATAGCTTAACTAAAACTAATTTTGTTTGCATTGATGCCAAACTAGTTAGTCCATTCTTTACACACTTCTTTACATAATTATTTGTACAACAAAATATATCTTTACATAATATAATTCCATGAACATAGTTTTGCAATCATTGCTTGTATGGTCATCATATAAATCAGATAGGGCAAGAGAAACATTATAAAAATATACTTTTTACTGTCTAAGATTTGACTGTGTAATCACCTTTGCCAGGGCTTTATATTTTTCTTTGTATGCATTCAAATTTATCTCCTGTACTTTTTCATCTATTTAAAAAGAATCCTTCACTATTTCCTAATGGTTGCCCTGATGGGCTGTCCTAGACTCCTAGCACTTGGGAGGCTAAGGCAGAGTGATGAAGTGTTCAAGATTAGCCTCATTTATATAGCAAGTTAGATGACTTCTAGGGATACAGCATGAGAGTATCTAAAAAGTAGAATCACCGCCCCCATATCCCTGATTTCTTTCAGTATGTTAATTATGTCATCCCAGTATCTCCAGGTCTCTAGATTTTTGATGAAAAATGTGTTGTTAATCTCATTGAGAATCCCTTGTATATCACAAGCCATGTTTGTTTTGTTGTTTTCCAGATTTTTTCTTGGCTTTTGTCGTTAAGAGTTTAACTAGTATATATTGAGATGTCAACATCTTTGATTTCATTCTACTTGAAGTTTTTGAGTCCTTTGGGTTACATAATAATGTTTCTCATAAAAACTGAAGAGTTTTCAGCCATTATTTCCTCCTATATTCTTTCTGTCCCACTCTGTCTTTTGTCTTGGTGACTAATTAGGCACATGTTGGTTTGTTTGATGGCCCCCAAAGGTATGGAAGACCAATTAAGTATTCCTTATTTTTTTCTGTTCTCAGACTAGCTATTCTTTTTTTAATTTGTTTGTTTTTTGTTTTTTTGTTTTTGAGAGAGGGTTTCTCTGTGGCTTTGGAGGCTGCCCTGGAACTAGCTCTTGGAACTGGTCTCAGGCTGGTCTCGAATTCACAGAGATCCACCTGCCTCTGCCTCCCTAATACTGGGATTAAAGGTGTGTGCCACCAACGCCCGGCTCCAGACTAGCTATTCTAATAATCTAACTAACATACCCCTTTCATTTTTCCTTTGCTTAGCAATGAACCTAGCCTTGTGCACGCCAAACAAGTATTTTGTCATTGGTTCAAATCCACCCCTCACCTGACACAGTTTAAAGTTTACTGATTATGTCTTCTACCAGGCAAAATTAGCTGTGAGGCTGGCCTAGTGAAGTTTTTTATTCCTACTTAAGCCAATAATAGAATATGCATTTTATTACATCATCTTAGCTGCTAATCTTTGCTGATATTGGCTGACATTATTGTCATTCTGCTCTCAACCCTTTTGTTACTCCTCCTTCCTTTCTTTCTCCTCTTCCTCTTCATTTTTTTCCTTTTTTGGGGCTGAGAATCAAATCCAGGGCCTCATGCATGCTAGTCAAACACATGACCATTAAGCTACACTCTAAGACCAACGTGTGCTTTATCTATTTAATAATTAATTAAATTTTAATGAATTAAGTTTTTTAGGTCTGATCCAAGAGCCTTGAGGGTGCTAAGCCACTGCCTCTGATCTATATCCTTAGCTCCCTTTTTAAACTTTGTATTTTGTGACTATATCTTGCTAAATTGACCAGGCTGACCTTTAATATTCTCTCTAGGCCACACAGACCTTGATTGCAATTCTTGCTCAGCCTATTGAGTAGCCAGATTTGTGTGTGTGTGTGTGTGTGTGTGAGAGAGAGAGAGAGAGAGAGAGAGAGAGAGAGAGAGAGAGAGAGAGACAGAGAGACAGAGAGACAGAGAGACAGAGAGACAGAGACAGAGACAGAGAGACAGAGAGAGAGAGAGAGAAAGAGAGAGAGAGAGAGAGAGAGAGAGAGAGTATAGTAGTAGTAGTAGTAGATATAGACACTTTTATTTTCTTGGAGTGGTTTTAGGTTCATAGTAAAACAGGATAGAAACCACAGAGAATTCCCTTTCTGCCGATTGCTCTCTTTACACACATTTCTCCAATGTTGTCATTGTAATATGTATAATAATTGTTGTCATGTTGATTTTATGGTGTCTTTTTTACTTCTTTTGCTTGGCTGTC
Organism: Cricetulus griseus; assembly: GCF_003668045.3. Taxonomy (NCBI): domain Eukaryota; kingdom Metazoa; phylum Chordata; class Mammalia; order Rodentia; family Cricetidae; genus Cricetulus; species Cricetulus griseus. Next base: position 184,685,685 of record NC_048595.1, on the reverse strand, counting down.
CTATTGTTGTTTCTTTGTTCTCTGTGACATCGTGGCTGTTTTTTTTTTTTTTTTTTTCCAATAGCCTGCAGCATTCCTTTCAGTATTCCCTGTGAAGTTGGCTTAGTGGTCATAACTTCCTTTGCTCTGTTTTTATCATGGGAGTTTTTAATTTATACTTTAGTTTTAGTAGATAGTTTTTCTGGGTATAATAGTCTAGTCTGACACATATGATCTTTCAGATCTTGGAATACATCTTACCAGCCAGCCCATTTTGGATTGAAAATTTTCTGTCAAATAATCAGATATTATTATGATCTTGCCTTTGTGATTGACTTGACCTTTCTTTCTTGCAGCTTATGCTATCCTTTGTTTATTCTGAGCCCTTAATGTTTTTACTATAATGTGTCATTTCTATTGGGAGTTCTGTGTGTCTCTCATACCTGGATGAGCATCCATTTCCCTAGGTTCTGGACATTTTTTCTATGATTTTACCCAAAATATATCACATGCCTTTGGTATGGCATTTCTCCTTCTATGCCCATAATCTAAGGTTTTGGATTTACATGGTGTTTCAAAGCTTTAGTACTGTAATTTTTCTACCCTGTCTTTTAGCTCTGTTTTCCACATGATCCATTCTATTGATAAAGCTTTTTACTGAGGTTTTAGTTGGCTTATTGAGTTTTCAATTTTCAGCATCATTTCAGGCTTTTTCTTCAGTAATTCTCTTTATTAAATTCTATTTTCATACCTTGTATTGACTTCCTTAATTAATTCATCTTTTTGTCCTCTTTGAGTTGTTTGAACATAGTTTATAACATTTTTTAAAAAATTCTTTGTTGAAAAGTTTTTTGACAGAGTCTATTACTATGGGATTAGTCATTTGTAAGTGAGACATTTCTTGGATTATTAAAGTTAACTCTGATTTTGTGTCTAGATATTCACATTTTGGTTGAATGGGAGTGTGGGTCTGAGGCTGGGTGTCTAGGGACTACTTACCTGTCAGTGCTAGAAGTTAGGGGAACCTTGGAGGTACAGGCAGGGGGTTGTAGTTAGAGATTCCTTCCTGGTAGGCACTGGGAGCTAGACAGACCAGGAAATGTAGATCAAGTAGTCAAGACCTGGTGGACCCTTACCCATTGACAGTAGAAACTGGGCTGGCTGAGATCGCATGAGCCAAGTGTCATTTTATTTTTATGAAGTGAGTTGTTACTCAATTTTACAATTGCAAATGAAGGCCAATCAGATCTTTGAGAAGAATTTATTTTGTGTTTGATGGCTGCATTTCTTTCTTAATTCTATTCATTTGCCTCAAATACAAAAATAATCACAATTACAAATTAGCATCTTTCATTATAATGTTGAAAATATAATTTTAGTATAAATTTATCCTTGTATAAGTGTTTACTTTTTGTAGACTTTGAAACTGTATATTACTATACTGTGTATAACTTTTTGTTTCACTTGACTGTCAGGTTCTAAGGTGCTTCTGTATTAATATGGGTCCAATTTATTAATTCTCATTGTAGAATATGCCACACTCAGTCCTTGGCTAATGAGCATTTATTTCTTTCCAAGCCTTTGCTCCTGCAAGCAATACTGCTAAGAATTTTCTTATGTAGTTTTTCTGCGGCTTGTGAGCAGAAGCTTGTGAGCTCTAGACAGCATAAGTCTAACATTTTAAAGTTGAATGCATCACATATTACCCACTTTCTTTATCATATACTGTTACCAAGTCTCCCTTCTGGACAGTGTGTAAATCTAATTATTCCACATCATCATCAATCTCTGAGGTTGTCTGACTTCAAAATGCTTGCAGTCTAATAGATATAAAATTATACCTTGCTGCTATTTTAACTTGCATTTTACTAATGCAATCCCCTGGCTTTGGGAATGAGCCACTTCTTATGACTTTGTTAGTTATCCAGATTTTCTCTTCCTTTTTGTATTCTTTGCTCCCTCCTTTAAAATAATTCAGCTTTTATTTCTCATTCGTTTGTGGGAATGCTTTCTGTCTCCTGAATACAAATTCTTTACCAAGCATGTGCCTTCCCCCAATTTGCAACTTGATTATGGTTGTGTTTGCAGAAGCTTTTAATTATTCTGTAGCAAAAATAGCAATACAGATTTAGGGTTGTATCCTGCTTAAGAAATTCTTTCCCTCTTCAACCTCCTACAGACAACCTTCTCTGCTTCATTATTTGACCTGTTGCTGATTTTTATTTTTAGTTTGAGGTAAAGAGCTCATTTTGTCTTATCTCAAATTCATGAACAATGTCTGAATCCATTTATTGACTGGTGCATCATTTCCTCTCTTGTAATGTTTCTTGTCTTCAGCCTTGTGTGACTGTGCTAGACTGGGATCTATAATGACAAGAATCTTGCTCTGTTTTGGTCACCCACATATTCCATGCACCGGAGACGATGCCTAGACACAGAAGCTATTAACATTTACTAGCAAATGAATGAAACTGTAAATGGCATCTGTGGTATAAAACATAAGCAAGCATGGTTTCTAGGAAATGTAAAGGTGTTCAGTGTTCTTTCTTTATTCTCAGACACCGTCAGGTCTCTGAAGGGTCACAGATACCTTCAGCTTCTTCATCTGAGAGCCATAGCCACAGAAATGTCATCTGTTCTACTGAAAAGAAAATTTCTTCCATTTAATTAATAGCTATTGCAGAATTCATTACATATGCTTCTGCAGTAATATCCAGTTCTAGGAAAGTGAGGGTAAAGGATGAAATTCAGTTGGCCAAGCGTACCAAGTACATTTCCCCCTTTCCCTTCCCTTTTTCTTGTTTCCTTTTACTTTAAAACTATGTACATGTTCATGTGTGTCAAGACAGGCATGCATGTGCATGTTCATAGTACATGTGGAGATAATGAGGATGGGGTATCAGACACTTTCTGCCTTTTGTTTGATACAGGATCTCTAATTGGCCTGGAATTTTGCCCCATAGGCCAAGATAGCCGGTGCGCAAGGTTCTAGGGACCTGCCTTTCTTCACTTTCCTTCTAGTCATGTCTGACCTTATAGGTGGGCTCCACTACACCTGGGTTTTTAAATATATGTTTTTGAAATCGAAATATGATTAAATTTTTCCCTTTTCCTGTTCCTCTCTCCAAACTCTATCTCAAAATCATGACCTTTTTAAGTGTGTGTGTGTGTGTGTGTGTGTGTGTGCGTGTAATATCTCATTGTTGTGGAGTAGAATAATTGTTTAACTATGTAAAGATGTGTTGCTGTTTCACCTTGCCTGCCTAACTAGTCTAAAAAAATCTGAACAGGCAGAGGAGGGATAGGTGGCTGACAGGCGGAGAGAAAAGGGGAGCCAGCCCTCCAGGGGCCAGCCAGCTGGGGGCCAGCCAGTCAGACATGGACGAAGCAGGAAAGCAGGGTGGATGGTATTCAGATGAGGTAAATGAGCCTCAGGGCAGCAATAGACTAACAAGATTAATAGAAATGGGTTACTTTAAATTAAGGAAAAAATGAGTGGCCAGGCATTGGTGATGCCTCCAGAAGATCCTTTATTGTAAAGAGTTGTTTTGGCTATCCTGGGTTTTTTATTTTTCCATATAAAGTTGAGTATTGTTCTTTCAATGTGTGTGAAAAACTATGTTGGGATTTTGATGGGGATTGCGTTGAATCTGTAGATTGCTTTTGGCAGGATTGCCATTTTTACTATGTTGATTTTACCTATCCAAGAGCATGGGAGATCTTTCCATTTTCTGGTATCTTCTTTAATTTCTTTCTTTAAGGTTTCAAAGTTCTTATTGTACAGGTCTTTCACTTTTTGGTTAGTGTTATCCCAAGATATTTTATGTTGCTTGTGGATATTGTGAAAGGTGATGTTTCCCTGATTTCTTTCTCATTGCATTTATCATCTGTATATAGTAGGGCTACTGATTTTCTTGAGTTAATTTTATATCCTGCTACCTTGCTGAAGGTTTTTATCAGCTGTAGGAGTTCCCTGGTAGAGTTTTTGAGGTCACTAATGTAGACTATCATGTTGTCTGCAAATAGTGAAAGTTTGACTTCATCCTTTCCAATTTGTATCCCTTTGATCCCCTTTTCTTGTCTTATTGCTATAGCCAGAACTTCAAGTACAAAATTGAAGAGATATGGGGAGAGTGGACAGCCTTGTCTTGTTCCTGATGTTAGAGGAAACGCTTTGAGTGTCTCTCCATTTAGTTTGATGTTGGCTATTGGTTTGGTGTGTATTGTGTTTATCATGTTTAGATACGTTCCTGTTATTCCTGTTCTCTCCAAGAGCTTTATCATAAAGGGATGTTGGATTTTTGTCAAAGGCTTTTTCAGCGTCTAAGATGATCATGTGGTTTTCTTTTTCAGTTTGTTTATATGGTGGATTACATTGATGGGTTTTCATATGTTGAACCATCCTTGCATCCCTGGGATGAAGCCTACTTGATCATGGTGGATGATTTTTCTGATATGTTCTTGGATTCGATTCACCAATATTTTATTGAGTATTTTAGCATCGATGGTCATGAGGGATATTGGTCTGTAGTTCTCTTTCTTAGTCATATCTCTGTGTGGCTTGGGTATCAAAGTGATTGTAGCCTCTTAGAAAGAGTTTGGCAATATCCCATCTGCTTCTATTGTGCGGAACAGTTTGAGGAGTACTGGTATCAGCTCTTGTTTGAATTTCTGGTAGAATTCTGCAGTGAAGCCATCTGACCCTGGGCTTTTTTTGGTTGGGAGGCTTTTGATGAATGCTTCTATTTCATTAGGGGTTATAGGTCGATTTAAACTGCTTATCTGTTCTTGGTTTAATTTTGGTAACTGATATCTATCCAGAAAACTGTCCATTTCCTTTAAATTTTTGAATTTTGTGGAGTACAGGTTTTCAAAGTATGACCTGAAGATTGTCTGGATTTCCTCGGTGTCTGTTGTTATATTCCCCTTTTCATTTCTGATTTTGTTAATTAGCATGCTCTCTCTCTCTCTACCTTTTGGTTACTTTGGCTAGAGGTTTGTCTATCCTGTTGATCTTCTCAAAGAACCAACTCTTTGTTTCATTGATTCTTTGTACTGTTTTCTTAGTTTCTATTTTATTGATTTCAGCCCTCAGGTTGATTATTTCCTGGCGTCTACTCCTCCTTGGTGAGTTTGCTTCTTTTTGCTCTAATGCTTTCAGTTGTTTTGTCAATTCTCTAATGTGACTTTTCTCCAGTTTCTTCATGTGGGCACTTAGTGCTATGAACTTCCCTCTTAGCACTGCTTTCAGGGTGTCCCATAAGTTCGGGTATGTTGTGTCTACATTCTCATTAAATTCTAGGAAGTCTTTAGTTTCTTTTTTTATTTCTTCCTCAACCCAGGAATGGTGCAATTGGGTGTTATTCAATTTCTATGAATATGTAGGTTTTCTGCAGTTCGTATTGCTGTTGAATTCTAGCTTTAATGCATGGTGATCTGATCAGATACAGGGGAGTATTTCAATTCTTTTGTAACTGTGGAGGTTTGCTTTGCTGCCAACTATGTGGTCAATTTTAGAGAAGGTTCCATGTGGCGCTGAGAAGAAGGTATATTCTTTTGTGTTTGGATGGAATGTCCTATAAATATCTATTAAACCCAGTTGGGTCATAACTTCTGTCAGATCCTTTGTTTCTTTGTTAAGTTTCTGTCTGGCGGTCCTGTCTAGTGTTGTAAGGGGGGTGTTGAAGTCTCCTACTTTAAGTGTGTGTGGTTTTATGTGTGGTTTGAGCTAGTAATGTTTCTTTTACAAATGTGGGTGCCTTTGTATTTGGGGCATAGATGTTCAGGATTGAGACTTCATCTTGATGGACTTTTCCTGTGATGAGTATGAAATACCCTTCTTCATCTCTTTTGATTGATTTTAGTTTGAAGTCTAATTTGCTAGATATTAGGATTGCTACACCAGCTTGTTTCTTGAGCCCATTTGATTGAAAAATAATTTCCCATCCTTTTACTCTGAGGTAACACCTGTTTTTGAAGTTGCGGTGTGTTTCTCGTAAACAGCAGAAAAATGGATTCTGTCTTTGTATCCATTCTGTTAGCCTATATCTTTTTATGGGTAAGTTAAGACCATTGATATTTAGGGATATTAATGTCCATTGTTTGTTGGTTCTTGTTTGTTTTGAATTTATTGTTGGTGGTGTCATTGTGTGTGGATTTTGCCCTCCTGTTTCTTTTTGTGTTTGGTAAAATTAGATTATCTATTGCCTGTGTTTTTGTGAGTATAGTTATGTTCATTGGGTTGGAGTTTTCCTTCCAGAAACTTCTGTATTGCTGGATTTGTGGATATGTGTTGTTTAAATCTGTTTTTGTCATGGAATATCTTGTTTTCTCCATCTACAGTGGTTGAAAGTTTTGCTGGGTACAGTAGTCTGGGTTGACATCCATGCTCCATTAGTGCTTGTAGGGTATCTATCCAAGACCTCTGGCTTTCAGAATTTCCATTAAGAAGTCAGGTGTGATTCTGATTGGTTTGCCTTTATATGTTACTTGGCCTTTTTCCTTTGCTGCTCTTAATATTCTTTCTTTATTCTGTAGATTTGGTGATTTGATTATTATGTGTGTGTGGGGGACTTCTTTTTGTGGTCCAGTCTGTTTGGTGTTCTGTAAGCTTCTTGTACTTTCATAGGCATATCCTTCTGTAGGTTGGGGAAGTTTTCTTCTGTGATTTTGTTGAATATGGTTTCTGTACCTTTGAGCTGTGTTTCTTCACCTTCTTCTATACCTATTATTCTTAGGTTTGGTCTTTTCACAGTGTCCCATATTTCATGGATATTTTGTGTTAGGGATTTGTTGGACTTGAGGTTTTCTTTGGTTGATGAATGTATATCCTCTAGTGAGTCTTCAATAACTGAGATTCTCTCTTCCCTCTCTTGAATTCTATTAGTTATACTCACATCTTTAGTTCCTGATCATTTATCCAGCCTTTCCACTTCCAGCATCGCCTCATTCTGTGTTTTCTTTATTGTGTCTATTTCAGCTTTCATGCTTTGAACTGTTTCAAGAGCTTCCTTCACTTGTTTGGTTGTTTTTTCTTGGGTTTCTTTAGATTCTTTAAGAGATTTGTTTATTTCTTGAATTTTTTGGTTTGTCTTTTCCTTCATTTCGTGTAATTTTTTGCTTGCTTTTTCTTCTATTTCTTTAAGGGATTTTCTTGTTTCCTCTTTAAAGGGTCTCTATCATCTTGCTGAGATAATTTCTGAGATCCATCTCTTCTTCATGCTCTGTGTTGTGCTTTTCAGATCTTGCTGGTGCGGAGTCCCTAGATTCTGGTGGTGTCATATTGGTCTTTCTGTTGTTGAGTTGGTTCTTATTCTGTCTTCTTCCCATATCTTCTTCCTGTGGGTGCAGGAAGAAGATATGGTCTCCTCTTGTGACCCAGTGGTGTGTGGGGGCCAGGGATTCAATGTCCGCAGCTCTGGATGGTCTTGCCTCTCCTGGTAGTCTCCTCACTCTGAAGGAGTTAGGCCTCTGTAGGGGTCAGGTCAGAGGAACGGGAAGGAAGAGTGGGGTGTTTCCAGATTCAGGGAGTTCCTCCCTGCCTGGGCAGGTCTACTCCAAGCAGGTGCAGGCCCAGAGAGATTGGGATTTTTTCATTGCTCTGACCAAACACCTGAAAAGAAGCAACTTAAGGGAAGAAGGGTATTTTTTGACTCATGGTTGGAGTTCACAGTCCATCACAGCAGGGAAGGCATTGGAGTGCACAGTCCACTACTGCAGGGGAGGCATTGGAGTTCACAGTCCATCACAGCAGGGGAGGCATTGGAGTGCATAGTCCAGCACAGCGGGGAAGGCATTGGAGTGCACAGTTCATCACAGCAGGGAAGGCATTGGAGTTCACAGTCTATCACAGCAGGGAAGGCATTGCAGTGCACAGTCCATCACAGCAGGGAGGGCATAGCAGTGGGAGTACATTTGGCTGTGAGACAGGGACTGAGCCCGTTTTCTTGCATCTAGGTAGAACAGTAAGCAGGCAGAACAGAAAGCAGATAGAGTTGGGTCATGAATGTCAAGACTCCTATCCTGCTCCATCTTCTCCAAGTGACCCACTTTCTCCCAGCTGTGATCTATCTCCTAAACTTGTCACAGTCTTCCAGAATAGCACTGCTGGCTGAGGACCAAGGGTTCTGACACATGAGCCTGCTGAGGAGGAACATTTCCCATTGAAGCCATCATAGAAACAAACAGCAGTGTTAGTTTTAAAACACATGTTATTGAGGAGAACCTAGAATAAGCATTTTGGCACCTCAGTTAGAAAGACTTAGAGAAACTTTTCTATTCATTGAGATTACTGCCATAATGCCCCATGGAAATCAACATCTTGGCATAAGTCTTGTCCAAAGCAGTGTAATAGGGTAAATGGTACTTTAACCTGTCTAGTGAAGTCCCTCTGCTTCCCCTACGCGTGCGTGTGCACGCACGCACACACACACACACACACACACACACACACACACACACACACACACACATTCATTTATGCACAGTATGACATAAAATGAGGTACTTCCCAATACAGGTCAAACTGCTGCTGTAGTCACACCTGATATTGTACTTGTGAGATGGGCCACTAGTGGAAAGAGAGTACAGGGTGAAGGCATGGGAGTAATGATTTCACTATACCCAAGATAAATAATAAAGGGGTGTTTATTGGGGAACACTTACACAGAAAAAAAACAACAACAACAAAAAAACAAACATGAGAGTGCTTCTCTGTCCTTCCTATGGAATCAGCTGACTCAAGAGAAAGACCTGCACGAGTGAAACCATGCCTTATGCTTCCCTCTTTCCACTTTCCTCCCCCTGAAGCCATGCCCAAAGGAGTGGGGCCACCATTACAGGCAAGACCAATACAGCAGGGGGCTCCCCTTGTCTGTTCCAAGGCAAATGACTATGTTAGCAATCAACATCCACAGGTTTTAGGTCAATAGATAAGATGTATCCACCCATTGAAGGAAATGACATCATTTGATCCTTCTCCAATTGTCCCTGGCTAGAATCTTCACTTCCTTCTGACAGAAAAATGACTAGTTCCTCTGCTACGAGACCTTAATTCTTCACTCCTTTCCTATGGAGGATGAATCAGATTTCTCTCATCCCCACCCTCAATTCTTTCCCAACTCCTTGGCCCCTCCTATCTAAGCACACTTACAGTGAGTATCATAAAGCTTTATGTTTTTCTCATTTAATTAACAGAAAGGTCTTTGGGAGTCAGGATTTAGTTTCCTTTGGCCTGATGATGCGGGCCCAGGGCAGTGCCCAGAGCCAAAGGGAGCAGAATGTGTTAAGTGGAATGAGGCAGAAGCGTGGTGCAGTCTACTGGCTGCTCATGGCACAACATCAATTTCCTGTTGTCCAACTACCAGTCTGTGATCAATCAGTTTCCTTTCTTTTCAGTTTACCCGTGGATTCTTTCATTTTCGTTTGTTTTTATCTGTCTCCAGATTTCAAATGTTTATAGAAATGGGTAGACTAGGCATAAATGTCACTTTTAAAGAATGACAATTTATTTAAGTCTCCTTCTAAGCCCTAGCTTGGTCTGAGTCACTAGCTGTGAGTGTCAGAACAATTTGTAACATTAAGCAAGTGCTAGGTTCCAAGTGATGACTTGGAGGGCATGGTGAAGGCTGTAAACTTACCAATGCATCAGAACTGGTACATTGAGCTAGGTTCAATATCAAGAGTTAGGGGCTGATAGCCAGGTTATCAGACTGCAGTGGAGGAGGCGAGCCGTTTGCAAACCCAACTCAGCAACATCACACTGGGCCTTTTACTGCGAGGTATGACATTGTCTTCAAGTAATGATAGTTTTTGAAAAGATGGGCAGCTAATTATTAGACATACATCAATATATAGGATGCTGAAAAGGGAACTGTAAATAGGATGACTTCACTTTTCCTCTTTTTTTTTTCCTTTGCTGATGTGATATTTTCTTTGATGGATTATATTTCTGGGAAAAAGGAGGTTTTGAGATAAGTAGCACGTTCTTTCAATTTGAAAAATATGAAATGTGTTAAGAGCTCCTAGGGACTTAGCTGAGTGATCAGGTCTGGGAGCTTTGTCTGTCTATAAGACATACATTAGCTTCTCTGCAAGAGTGGATTGGTCCTTGGAGCCTACAGGAAGCAAATGTTGACAGCAGCACTTAAATCAGTGTGCTGTTCTTTACTGCAGGCCTTTTTGCCTTGTAGAGACATCATGGCCACGGCTATTATACACTCCCCACACCAACTGTAGATTACATTTTCCAGGCGAATAGAGCTGGAAGCCCTCAGAAAATACTACATCCCTGTGAGAAATTATGTAGCTAGTCTAGAGACCTAGTCCCAAACAATTACCAAATAGGACAGCCTTCAGAGGGAACACCACACTACTGCTCGCTCAGCCGACTCCTGCTGTTCCTGAACCATTTGCTAGGCAGGACACACATAGTTTTTAGTGGCATGATGTGCTCACCCTCCCCATCCACTGTGTCAGATGGACTTTAGGTGCTAGACATGACAAGGTCTTCTTGTCTTTTCTTTGTTATTCTGACAGTAGTTCATCTAACATAAGCTACCTTGCTTTGAAGGAAGGTTGTGAACACTTACAGCAGCTTGCACTCTCCTTCCCTCCTAATTTATAGAGTCAAGAGCCTTGGAAACATCAGGTTCCCTGTGTGTTTTGTGTTTAGTGCTGACTCTTCCTTTTCAAGAGCAAGCAGTATCTTGCTTTTTGCTTACCTCGATACACCACCAGTTTTAATGCTCTGGGCACTCTTTCAAATGCCTCTGGAAGTAAGCTGGCAGTGGGTATGGGGAGAGGAAGAAATTTATAGAAATGTTTGCTGGGTTGTATTATTTGTGAACATATTGGGGGTATTTATTATCCTCCTAGTAGAAGGACAGTTTCAACATCTTAAAACTGTCATTTTGATACTTTGTTTTAAGCAGCAAGCTTATATCAGAATTTTGTAAACAAACATTGTAAAAGCTCTAAAACGGCACATTAATAAGCATATACTATATACTCCTCATTGCAAAGTCATATGGTTTTAGCTCAATTGATAAAAATTGTATTTGTGGTCAGGCATTGGTGGCACATGCCTTTAATCCCAGCACTTGGGAGGCAGAGGCAGGAGGTATATCTCTGTGAGTTTGAGGCCAGCCTGATGGTCTACAGAGCAAGTGCCAGGATAGGCTCCAGAGCTACAAACAGAAATCCTGTTTTGAAAAACATATATATATATATATATATATATATATAATATATATATATATGCTCAATACTAATACCTTTAAAATATTTGCTTCATTCCCAATTATGCATATGGTTGTGGGTTTGTGCACTTTAGTGTGTGTGTGTCCTCAGAGGCCAGAGACATCAGATCCTTGGAGCTGGAGTTAAGTTTTGTGAGTTGTTGTGAGTCACCTAATGTGGGTTCATTGTAAGAGCAATATATGCCTTTAACTGCTAAGTCATCTCTCTAGTCCCCTAATACATTTTTTGGGGGAGGTTGTTTTCCAAGACAGGGTTTCACTATATAACAGTCTTGACTGTCCTGGAACTCACTCTGTAGACCAGGCTGACCTTAAACTCAGACAGATCCACCTGCGTTTGCCTCCTGAGTGCTGAGATTAAAGGCATGTACTACCACTACCCAGCCCCTAAAACATTTTAAAAAACACCTGTGACACTTTACTCAAATAGTTGCTTAGTTTGAGCCAATAAATGTTAATTATATTTCAAGGAGACATGGATTCTTACTCAAAGGTTCTGGGCACCATTTGGTACTTCAACCTAGTTTATGCATCTAGTAATTTGCATGTGCTTTAATACTGATCAAGCTACCAAAGCCAGGCAGACACCCTAGGTACCCTTGCTATAATAAGAATATCCCATGCCTTGGGAAGATACAACTATGCAAAAGGAAAATAATAGAAAAAAGAAGGTCCTCCAAGTGACTTTAGTACAGTGTCACTGGGTGTGCACCTTACTGTTGCAGACATCTTATTTGCTCTCAGATAACTGTGAGCAAGGTACTAATATTACCATTTTAGACACAAGAGAATAAAGCTTAAAAAAAGGTAAATACTTGGTTGAGGAATTGAAAGATGAAAAGCAAACAGCCCCGGATCATACTTTTCTCATGCCAGAGCCTCATTCTCTGTTAACTGGAGTTTTCTGTCTCAGTTCCTAAGGTAAGATAGCCCTATGTCCAGAATACTCACCCCTGAACCTTCAGAATTCATTTCTGGTGACAAGACAGATACTGTGCCACATTCATCAGGATTTCAGTTGAGAGTTCAGCAGGGACAAAAAACAAAAACAACAACAACAACAAAAAATAAGAATGAGACAGTTTTCAAAATGTCTCCAAGGCTATATTGCTTAAGAATTTATGCATTGAATTCATTATTTTTTCCAGCGAGTTGAATGCTTTGATGTCTCCACTATTACTTTGAATTTTCCAGGTTAAGAAAATACTTACAGCAACTCTCAGTGTGACCTCAGGTATTACAAATAATTTGAATGTCCCCCATGAGGTGGAATTCATCACAGGTATGATGATTTCAACCTTCTAATTTGGTAGTAAAAGCATGAGCCTGGACAGTCTGGGGACTAACCTGGTCTTTGTTTGAACTCTTCTGTCCCAGATGGTTCTCAGCAACTCCTATTAAAATGAATCAACTATCCCATGAGCTGACCAGGACAGTGTCCCAGGTAGACCTGGTCTGTGGCTATTAAATGGCATGTTGGATGCCATCTTTTCTCTTCCTGATGCCACAAGGGTGTTGCTTTAACCCCGGGGCTGCCAGTGCCCTTCAGAAAGGAGACAATGTACAAAGACATGCAGGTTGAGAAGCAGAGAGTGACTTCCAAAGGGCAGCAAGTAGATGCCCAGGGATATTTTATTCCTTCTTACAGGAAAGAACATGAAGCATGTTTGCTCCAATGTAGGGAGCTGTGACTATTTTTTCCTTGGAGCTATCTGTGTGGAGCGCACCATGCTGGCAGCTGTAACACATTCATTTTTAATGCAAGCCTTAAATAAGGCTGATTAGTTTTGGCTGGAAGTTATAACGAGCTTTTAAAATTTATAACTTTCAGATGTTAACTTTTGATTTATTGATTGTGTGGTACCCCGAACTGAGCTCAGGGTTTTGCACGTATCAGGCGAGTATTGTACTACAGAGCTACAACCCCAGCTCTCAATGTGAGCTTAAAAAAAATATCCTCCTTTGTTTTCCCAATATATTTTTCTTCCCTATTCTCTAGTCCAAACTCTAGAATCCAAAGAGTCTTGCAGGCTATAAATAAGAGCAACAGGTTCTAATCTAAACATAAGCATGGAGGCAATGAGAAGTAAATGGTTTGATTTCCATGTTCAGTGTGGTGTTAACAGATAACACTACCACCTTATATTGGATGTCTCCATGTTCATAGTTTTAAACTCCTATTTAGGCCTACTTTCTTTATTTTAGACTTTGAACAACTCTAAGTCAACTTCAAGAAATTTGTTCTGAGGTAATCTAATAATGTAATATAATGCAGCAGAAGATTCAGGGCACTTTAAAAAGAACCATGATGATGAAATTTCATGGATTTGTATTTTGGGAAGTCATTCGGTTACTTCCTCTTTTCCAAATCTTTATGGTTGCACTCAACCTCATGTTTGCAGCAAGTCTCCTGGGAATTCAGTATTCCAAAGAAATCTTTAGCCTATGTTCAGGGTCACAAGTTAGAAAAGGAAGATTAAACAGTTGTATACATACACCTAAAATTTCAGCACAGATTATTATTTTGTCTTTAACCAACATTTTCTAGAAATTTCTAGATATTAGAAACCAGTGCCATAGTTGGTTGGATATATCATCTTCACTTCTTTTACAGCCTGGTATCTAGTTGGTGTGCTGGGATACTGTCCCAAGAAATGTTGGAAGTTTGGTTTAGGCTTCTCTTTGTAAATTTCCTTTGTAAGTTTCTATTTATATTGGATTCAATGGAAAGTTGATTTAAATTTGTTAAAATGAGTTCCATTTTAGAGTAAGTGAAATTGGTGCATGAAAATTCAAAGTGAAGTTAGCCCACAGAATGGTCCATTAATGCTTTTATAACTTTGGCTCAGCTAAGTGCTGTGGCAATTTCTTTTATGGGTACAGAGATATGTAGATACGAGAAATTCTACAGTGACTGATCATATGCTATCTCCGAAACACTAAGAAAAGTCAGCATGGTTTTCCACTTATAAAACAGATACAAATTGGGGCAGAATAGTATTAAAATATATTATTGGCGAAACATAAGAAATAGAACTGTCAGCCGCAAATTTCAATATCCTCCCTGATAGATACTGTGTTTGCTTTGGTCCACTCTTCCATTGTTACCCTCCCATTTCTCCCCTTTGGGTGATTAATCTCAAGAGTCAAATCCATTGTAATGATAAGACTGGAATCTAAAGTGTAGTTACCAAATTGTTCCTTAGTTGTCTCTTTCTGTGCAGCCATACAATGTTTTAGTCTGGGTATTTTGTGATTTTACTCACACACTTCTAGCATATAGCATTATATTTTGGCACATTATCGTTCTCCCTAGTATTATTAGAGACACTTGGGTTCACAGTGTATTTGAATTGTTTAAGATTCAAAGTAAGGGGGCTAAAGAGGTTAAAAGCACGGGCTGCTTTTTCAAAGAACCTGGGTTCAATTCCATGAACCCACGTGGTATCTCACAACCATCCATGCCTCTTGTTCCAGGGGATCCAATGCCCTCTTCTGATCTCTGCAGGCACCGAGCACACACATAGTACATATACATCTATTCAGGCCAAACAGTCAGCCACATACAATGAATAAATCCAATAAAATGAATGTTTTTATTTTAAAAGAAGATTCAAAGTAGAATGTAAGGAAGATTGATTAGCTAACATTGAAGCAGGCTTCAATTTACAGGCATATGCTATTTTACACATCAACATAACCCTGGGGACTGGAGGGATAGCTCCTTGGGGGTTCTCTTGGAGAATCAAAAAAGAACACCCATGCTAGACAGTTCACATACACCTGCAACTCTAGCTTCAGGGAATCCAATATCCTCTTCTGGTCTCTCTGGACACTTAACTTATGAGAGTATGTGATACTCTCACCTGGACACATAATAATTAAAAATATCTGTATGTTTATGAAAAATAGTTGACAAAATACATTTCTATGTTTGTGCCACTCTGCAGTTGTCCTGTAATACGTTCTGGGTTTACTAATAGAACACTGCTGGATTAGGAGATGAGTTGGAATGTCTCTTCCTCTGCAAGTGTCTGCAAAAAACCAATTGGTGTTTCTTGTTGAAAAGTGAGGCTTGGTGTTTGCTTCCATTAAGTGAGCAGAATAAAGATAAGTAGAACAATTTTTTTTACAGGATATTTTTTATAGAATAGGAGACCTTGAAGCCTCCGTTAGGGCTAATGTGTGAATCAGAGTGATGCATGGGGCAAGTGAGGAGTTACAGAGGACAGGATCTGAAATTCCCTCTGCCTTCTGTGCTGATGGCCTGGCTTAATCTGCACTGGCATTTACCAGGAAGGCCAGAGGCTATGACCATAGCAGCTTTGCATAGAAACACCACGGGTCTAGACTGGGAATGTGTTATCAGGACACTTTGACAGCACAGTTCTAAGCCTGGTAATAGCTGTTGTATTGAAACCCAGCAGTTAACAGCAGTTGTTTGCCAAATAATGTAGCATGTTTCCCCCTCCTCTAATAGCATATTTAAAGAGTCTTTCTCCCATGTTCCCCATGGATGTTGGAAATAATGTCTGCGTTTCCCCTAGCTTGTATTCTAGTTGTCTGAAAGTCAAAACACAAACACTAGCTGAACAGACTCAGTTACATCTTAACATGGTAATTGTTAAAGCACTTAGTAGGCGAAAACCAAAAAAAAAAAAATCACACAAGAAGTTATTATTATGCATATGCATTTTTAATGTCTGATTCTCTGTATAACCTTAAATTACAATGCAGGTTAAATTTCCCTTGCTGATTTATACACATAATGTAAACTCTAGACACAGTTAATGATATTGCAACGTAAAACTGTTCCATGGTAGACTAAAGGCCTTGCTTAGCACTGCAAAGCTCCGGGTTCATTTCAATGTGATCATTGAGGCACTATGCAGAGATTATGCATTTATTGTATTTTTTTCATGAATACATGAATGAATAATAAGTTCAACAAACAAGAGTTTCCTACTGGGAATGTCAAACAAATCATTCTGCAAAGTGCTCTGAATTTCAATCAATCACTCTCCATAACACTTGCCCCACGGCTTCCTTCAGCTTCCGCAGAGTCAGCACTTGGAGTCAGTGCAGTCTTGGGTGGGAGGCACAGGTCAATGGGGCAGAGCGTCCTCAGTCTTCTCACCCAAGCAGGTTTCCTTGCAAGGCTCATCCTGGTGGTCTGTATCAGTAAAGGCCTTGGGAACTGGTGAGTCATGTTCCCACAGTGTTGCTTCAGTCACATTCTTGTTGATCTTCAGAATCTGGGATCCAGGAGCTCTAGCAGATGGTCCACCAGAGAAAAACAAATGTCCACTGGAGATTGAATGAATTGATCAGCACACACCAGGAAACAGGACTGCAGGGTTAACACTTGCAGCCCTGGATGAATGGTTTGAACCAGGCAGCATGAAGACTCCCAGACAGACTCAAGTGTGGACACTCAGTCTTGAGGGTCTTGAGTTGAATTTTAGCCTCTGCTGTAGAGCACCACTGATCTCATTTTGGGAGTTCACTATTAGTATTGTATGGAGTTTATCTACATGAAAGGAGGGGAAGATGAGCCTGGTGGGGATGGGTAGTTCTTTATTTAGAGTGGTTTGTGCAAATGTAGTTTTGGGACAAGCAACTTTTTGGGTGAAGCTATTTCTTCTTCCTGCTTCTACTTACTTTGTGACCTGAGGCAAATTCTAGTGCTGAAGCTCCCTGGTGAGAGATGCCCATTTGAGGCACATTGTCTATAGCTGGAGGCAGCTTGTTTGGTTTGAAATTGGCCCACCTACCAAGAGCACTTGCTATTCATCACCTACCAAATCAATGAATATGTAACAAATTTTGAGTGAATTCCAGAAGCTGTGATAATCAGATTTCTACTTCAGTATAAATGAATGTCCAAACTCCCCCGACCAATTAAATGTTACTGAACAATGCAGTTGCTTATGTTTTATTTACAGCTTCCAAAAGGAGAACATTATCCTTTATTAGCTCTAATTAGACTCTCCTGGGACAGGACCTATCTTATATCTGCTGTTACTTGTCAGTTTTTGTTGTATGTAGCAAGTGGTTATTTAATAAAACCTGGCTGTTTCTTCTTCCAATTCTTCAACATTTATTGTAAAAAAAATAGTGTAATTTGAAGATTTATCAAGGTTTGTTACAAAGATGTAGTTCCACTATGGATCTGATATGAATAGATAACATATTTCATTTTCTATAGCTAGAAATGACTTGATACAATGTGACAGTTGTTTTAAGCCTTGGGGGACAGACTCGGGCTTATCCATTTGTGTCTGGGGAGTGCTTCCAGGTGAAATGGGCTCTCAGATTCCTACAGTGGGAATGATTGACCTGGCCATCAGCAAATCAATGATGACACTATTGTGAGCTTCAGTTTTCTTATTTGTAAAATGTAAAGTTGTACAGATGGCTTCAAAAGACCCCTCTGACGATGTAGCATAGGTTTTAGTGTACAAAGTCTACAAGAGGTTGGAGTCCTTGGTAAATTACTTAAGCTGCCCATGCCTAGGGGACCTCTTCTGTGAAAAGACAATTATGAGGATTCAAGCAATTTAAAAACTCAAATATCTAAATGTACCAGTTGTGATGACTAATCTTTACTATTAACTTGACAGAATTTAGAACCAGCTTGGAAACACATCTCCAGGTCTCTTTGGAGGAGGGAACACCCACCTTGAATTGCTTGGAACCATCCCCTGGGCTAGAGTTCCAGACTGAATAAAAAGGAGAACATTAGTTGATAAGCAGCATTCATCTTTCTCTCCTTCCAGACTGTGGATGCCATGTGACCAGCTGCATAGTCCTTCTTTCGCCATGACTTCCTGCTGAGATGGGAGGCATCCTGCAAACTGTAAGCCCGAATAAGAATAAACCCTTCCTTAAGCCGCTTCCTATCAAAAATCTGCTCACAACAATTAGAAAAATAATATACCAGGTAATTTCTGCAAGCAAGTTGCTGATTCACACTCCCTTTGTCTCTTATTTATTGATGAGTTAATATGTTACTGGCAGGAATGTGGCTAAGTCTGATTCATATCTCATAAAAATATGACAACAAATATATGGCAAGTACACTGTAATTATCTCCATTATATAAATGTGGAAAATGAGGCTGAGTGTTGAGGTAATTGTGTCTGCTGGCCAGTTACTGAATGGGAATCTAAGTCCAGCATAGCATCAACATTAAATGTCATCCCATCCTCTCTCTGGAGGGCTCCTTTGGGAGCAGACCAGGCCTGCAGTGTTTCTGGATGACAAAGGGAGAGGGAAGAAGGGC
Source organism: Cricetulus griseus (assembly GCF_003668045.3). Classification (NCBI taxonomy): domain Eukaryota; kingdom Metazoa; phylum Chordata; class Mammalia; order Rodentia; family Cricetidae; genus Cricetulus; species Cricetulus griseus. The sequence goes on along the minus strand of NC_048595.1, from coordinate 184,667,163 downwards.
TCTTTTTTAATATGTACAAGCATGCACACACACATGTATATGTGCATACATGTGTGTGTGTATGTGTGTGCACTAGTGTGCAGGAGCACTCATACATGTATTGACGGCAGAGGGTGGGTGATGTCAGGTTAATTTGTTTATCATTCATCTTATTTTTTAAAGACATTAAAAATGTAAAGCAATTAGTTGGTGCATATATGTGTGGTATAGGTGCACAGGTGTGAGTGTGTGCATGTGTTTGCGCAGAGGCCACAGGAGGGTTTGGGATGCCTTATTCCTTTCAGGCAGGGTCTCTCTCTGACCTGGAGCTTGTGTTTTTGAGTTATAATGGTAGTCAGCAAGCCCAAATGATCATTCCCTCTTTGCTTCCTCAGTGCTGGGGTTACAGGTGTTTATAGGTCCACACCTGGCCTATCACATTGGCATGGATACCTGAATCACCACATTCATGTCTTCAGAGCAAGTGTTCTTGACCAGGAAGCCATCTCTCTGGCCCCCACCTTACTTTTTGAGCGGAGGTCTCTCACTAGACCTTGAGCTTATTGATTTGGCAAGACTAGCTGGCTAGCAAGCATCAGGGATCCCCACCCTACCAGCACTGATATTACAAGCGTGTGCCACTACATCCAACTGTTTATGTGGGTCCTTATGCTCGCATGGCAAGTACTTTATGCACCACAAAGCCATCTCCTCAGCCTGAGAAGGGATCTCTAGACATCTCTGATTATCTTCCTGTTGCTTGGTTTCGGTCACTTTTTGGCACTGACGTGACACTTGGCTTTACATTTATCCAGTTCTATCTGAATGAATTCCCTTTTCACGTGAATCCATAATGTGGCCTTGATTCTGAGTCCCTTACTAGTTCAGGTTGCTGGTATTGTGACATTCCTCTTGTTTTGCTCTACTTGTCCTTACTGTACTGTTACCTTTCACTGTGTTTGTCTTCTCTTCTTCTTTGTGGTCTCGGCTGCTTCCTGGGAACAAAGGGGAGAGCAGCTACCTCCCTCTGACTCACATAGAGTGCTCAGAATTTCCTGTGTTCCAAGTGCTTTTTATAGTTTGCGTGTGTGAGCTCACATGCTCATGTTGGAGAGAGCCAGAGGCTATCTAGTTCTCTCTTTAGACCACCCACCAGGACATCCTTAATGCCTCCAATAGGCTATTGTGACCAAAACATTCATTTCTGACCCAGAACTCCAGCAAGCCCTGAATTCTGGTAACAAGAGAAAACATTGGCAGATTGTCTTTCTTGTACATAATCCCTTTACACCCATATCTTTGAAGTCCATATTTGATGTCTCAGAGGGGTGCCTGACTCTCTGACAGGCAAGCAGTGCAGCTGTCCTTGCTAGGCAGTTGACTGACAAACTCAAACAATTCATTATAGAATTAATTTTAAATAAAATTCTGCATTCAATACTCATCAGCTCAAGTCTTGTGTGATTCTCTTAACTGTTATAGAGAGGTGATTAGCAGCTGAAAGACCATTAGATTATCTAAACTGGGTTGACATTTATATCTGTAAACCAAACAGACCTGATATTTCCCTCTCTGTCCCAGCTACATAGTGAAGGAGAAATTTATTTCTTTGTCAGAAGTTGCAACAGATGTTCCTCTAACTCTTCAGTGTTTCTCATTTCCCCTTTTCCATACTGTTATTTGGTAAGGTCCTTGTGTGTTTGATGTCCAGAAGGATGTATATGTATTATCCTAGTGTGAAACTAGTGGACAGGATACTATTTTAACTTTTTGCCACTGGGATCAATATCAGAGAGCATTCACTTGTTGGTCAGTTGACCCAGGTACAAGAGTAGAATACAATGATGTTGGAAGTTGGTGGCAGAGTACCTTCCTTACTTTATGGTTGATGGGAAGCAGAAACAGAATGTGGTGGTTTGAATGAAAATGGTCCCCATAGGATCATAGGGAGTGGCACTATTAGGAGATGTGGTCTTGCTGGAGTAGGTGTGGCCTTGTTAGAGGAAGTGTGTCATGAAGAACTCTTAGCTGCCTCTGTAGTACCATGTTTGCCTCTGCACTATCATGCTTCCTGTCATGGTGATGATGGGCTACACCTCCAAACTGTAAGCCAGATCCAAATAAATGTTTTCCTTTGTAAGAATTTCTGTGGTCATAGTGGCTCTTCACAGCAATAGAAACCCTAACTAAGACAGACAGGATTAATTCAAGATAGTCGCAAGGTTCTGCCTCAAGTGACAGTTTCTTATAATAGGTCCTACCTCTTTAAGTTTTCAGAATCTTTCAAAATAATGCTAACATATGGGACCAAGCCCCCAGCACATGAGCCTTTTAGGGTGAAACTTCATATCCAAAGCATAACAGGCCTTTATTAAGAACAGGGACACTGGAAATTGTAAACATATTTTGTTACTCTTAAAAGAGTAACCAGTTGTATCTCCATCACTTCTACAGCTAGGTTCTTTAAAAAACAAAGGTTTAGTTTTACATTTTAATCTATGTGTGGGTATGTGTACTTGAGTGTAGGTACCTACAGAGGTCAAAAGGGTGAGTTGAATTCCCTAGAGCTGGAGTTGCAGGTGGATGGATGCTGAGAACCAAACCTGATTCACTCCAAGAGCAGCAAATGCTCTCAATTGTTGAGCCATCTCTCCATCCCTACTCCAGGTTCTTATCATCTATTCATTGGAGAACTTCACTATCCCCCTGGCTGGACACTCCATGTTCAGCCTCTTCTCCTGTAGATCTATTATTCCTATCAGTGTCAGAGACATAGTTTTAAAATTCAGTTCTTATGTTCTCTTCCCCCCCCCCCCACACACATGAAAAGTCTTCCTTTGTTAGACAATTCTGCTGTCTTATCCTTGGGATGCTGTCCCTGTATATCCACCATATTCCTGAATTGAAGTGAATCCGATTTTCACCTGGATTTCCTTATACATCTGCCATTTTTTTGCATCAAATGTGCAGTTAGGAATCTGAACACAAGATATTATGTCCCTTTTGTTCAGTATTGAATCCCAGGGCACCAAAACGGTGTCAAATACAGAATAGACTTGAAGGGGTAGACTGCTGTATTAGATAATGGACAGAAAGAGCTAGTGTTTCAACCTCTTAGTTGTCAGACTTATATTTTCTTTCTTTTAAACTTGAAATTGGATCTTTTTTATTCAATATATTCTGATTACAGTTTCTCCTTTCCACCACTTCTCCGAGGTCCTCCCCAACCACCTAATACCATACTGTTTCTTTCTATTATTAGAAAACAAACAAGCATCTAAAAATAATAAAAGAAGATGAAACAGTATAAAATAAAGACAAACAAACCAGAATAGGACAAAACAAACAGAGAGAAAAAAGGAGCCAAAGAAAAAGCACAAGAAACATGTATAGACACAGAGACATACACAGAAATCCCATTAAAAACATGAAATTGGAAACTATAATATATAATAAGCAAAAGATCTGTAAGATTTAAAAAAGAAAAAAAAAACAAAAAAACTGCACAAATCATTGAGACAAAACCCTTCACAAATACCATTGAGTTTGTTCTGTATAGTCCATCCAATGCTTGGCATGGGGCCTGCCCTTAAGAGTGCTTTATATACCGAGTGAGCCACCATTGAAGAAAACTAATTTTTCCTTTGCAAGTGGTTGTTAATTAGAGATAAATAGATAGATCAAAGGTTTATAGCTTTGTTGGTGTTTAGTTTTCTTCTTTGGTAGTGTACAGAGTATACCTTCTAGTACCTAAACCTACTTAGTCAGTAGGAATGAAGGCTCTAAGTAGACACCAGCTTGACTTCTCCATGTTCAATGAGCTTTGTAGGTGTTATCTTCAACAATAGGGCCTTATCAATTTCTAGAGAGCAAACAATAGCCTTGGAAATAGTTTAGGTGGTTTAGAGACTTTCAAGGGGCCTCTTTGGCCAACAACACAATTAGATATAACCCATTCCCAGCACTGGAAGTCTCATTTGGTGTCAAGAGATGTCTAATTGGGGCTTTGTCTCCCCCATTATTTGGTGATTCTATTTAGATTTCTTTTATATGTGTGTATATTTTAAGACTCTTCTACTGTATTGTTTCCATACAATCTCTTAAATGTGTCTTGTTTTAACTGTCTTTCCTCATATTCCTTCCTGTATCCCTGCCTCATTTAATCCTCCTGTTACAGACCACCTCCCTATTTACCCATTACTATCTATTCTGTTCCCATTCCTAGGGAAATACTTCCTTCTCCCAGTCCCTTACTTGACACCTAACCTCTGTGGTTATACTTGTTCAAGCTGTTAAAAAAAAAAAAACTCAATAGCTGACATCTACATGTAAGCAAATACGTACCATTTTGGTCGTTTTCAGTCAGGATTACCCCACCCAGGATAATATCTTTCTATCTTCTTTCATTTGCCTGTGAATTTCATGATTTTTTAAAAACAGATGAGTAATATTCTATTGTGTAAATGTACCACATTCTCTTTATCCATTCCTCTATTGCGGGACATCTAGCTATATCCAATTTCTGGCTATTCTGAGTACAGCACTAATAAATATACTTGAGCAAGTGTCCTCTGTAGTAGGCTGTAAAGTCTTTTGGCTATATTCCCAAGAATAGTACATCTGTATCGTTAGATAGAATGATTCCCAGCTTCCTGAGGCAACACCATACTGATTTCTATAGTGGCTGTACAAGTTTTCACACCTACCAGCAATGGGTAAGTATTTCCCTTGCTCCATATCTTTTCACCAGCACGAGCTGTCATTTTTTATTGGCTTGGCCATTCTGACTGGTGTAAGATGAAATCTCAAAGTAATTTTAATTTGCATTTTCCTGAAAACCAAGGATGTTGAACATTTCTTCAAGTTTTACCAGTCAGTCATTTGTGTTTATCTTTTGAGAATTCTGTTCAGATCAGTAACCCAGTTTTTAATTGACTTGTTTTCTTGATGCACAGGCATTTTTAAAAAGTTATTTATGCATTTTAGACATTAGACATTTATTGGATGTGTAGTTTGTAAAAATCTGTTTGCATTCTGTAGGCTACCACTTTGTCCAAATGATGGTGTCCTTTGCCATATAAAAGCTTTTCGGTTTCATGAGGTCCCATTTATTAATTATTGATCTTAGTATCTGTGCTATCAGTGTTCTGTTCAGAAAGTCATTTCCTGTGCCAATGAGTTCAAGACTGTCCCCCATTTTCTCTTGTATCAAGTTCATTGTATATGGCATTAGGCTGAAGTCCTTGTTCCATTTCGACTTGAGTTCTGTGCAGGGTGTAAGAATGGGTCTGTGTGGATTCTTCTACATGAAGCAATCCTGTTCCCCCCTTTTAAAATTTGAATTAGAAACAATCTTGTTTTATATATCAATCCCAGTTCCCTCGCCCTCCCATTTTCCCATGCCTCTCCCAACCACCATTCCATCCCTCTTCTGCTCCATAGAAAGGGTGAGGCCTTCTATGGGAGATCATCAAAGTCTGTCACATCATTTGGGGCAGGGCCAAGGTCCTCCCCTGTGTATCTAGGCTGGGAGAGTATCCCTCTATGTGGAATGGGCTCCCAATGTCCATTCGTACACTAGGTATAAATGCTGTTCCATTACCAGGGGCCCCATAGACTGCCCAGGCCTCCTAATTGACACCCACGTGCAGTTGTCAGTCTGGGGTCATTCTTCCCCTTATTCAATCATCCTGTGCATCAAGAAAACAAGTCAATTAAAAACTGGGTTACTGGTCTGAACAGAATTCTCAAAAGATAAACACAAATGACTGACTCCCCCTTGTTCAGGTCAGCTGTTTCTGTGTGTTTCCCTAGCATGGTTTTGACCCCTTTGCTCATCACTCCTCCCTCTCTGCAACTGGATTCCAGGTATTTGGCTTAGTGCTTAGCTGTGAGTCTGTGCCTCTGTTTCCATTAGCTATTGGATGCAGACTCTATGATGGTATATAAGATAGCCATCAACCTCATTATAGGGGAAGGGCATTTAAGATACCCTCTCCTCTGTTGCTTAAATTCTTAGTCTGGGTCATCCTTGTATATTTCTGGACAGTTCCCTAGTGCCAGATTTCTCTTTAAATCTATAATGACTCCCTCTATTAAGGCATCTCTTTTCTTGCTCTCTTCTATTCTTCCCCTTATTCAATCATCCTCGTTCCTCATGTCTTCTTCTCTCCTCTTCTCTCCTTCTCTTTCTCCTAACTCCCTCTCCCTTCCCCACAAGCTCCCAATTTGCTTAGGAGATCTTGTTCCTTTCCCCTTTTCTGGGGGACCATGTATGTCTCTCTTAGGGTCCTCTTTGTTTCTGAGCTTCTCTGGAAGTGTGAATTGTAGTCTGGTAATCCTTTGCTCTATGTCTAATATCCATATATGAGTGAGTACATACCATGTTTGTTTGTTTGTGACTGGGTTACCTCACTCAGGATGGTTCCTTCTAGGTCCATCCGTTTGTCTGTGAATTTCAAGATTCCATTGTTATTTTTTCTACCAAGTAATACTCCATTGTGTAAATGTACCACATTTTCTCTATCAATTCTTCAGTTGAGGGGCATTTAGGTTGCTTCCAGGTTCTGGCTATTACAAATAATGCTGCTATGAACATAGTTGAACAGATGTCCTTGTTGTATGAATGTGTATCTTTTGGCTATATGCCTAAGAGTGGAATTGCTGAGTTTTGAGGTAGAATGATTCCCAATTTCCTGAGGAACTGCCATACTGATTTCCAAAGTGTCTGTACAAGTTTGCACTCCCACCAGCAGTAACTGTCATTCGTGTTTTTGATTTCAGCCATTCTGACAGTTACAAGATGGTATCTCAGAGTTGTTTTGATTTGCATTTCACTGATGGCTGAGGATGTTGAGCACTTTAAGTGTCTTTCAGCCATTTTGGATTCCTCTATTGAGAATTCTCTATTTAGTTCTGTACCCCACTTTTTAATTGGATCATTTGGTGTTTTGGTGACTACCTTCTTGAGTTCTTTGTATATTTTGGATATCAGTCCTCTGTCAGATGTGGGTTTGGTGAATATCTTTTTTCATTCTATGGGCTGCCATTTTGTCTTGTTGACTGTGTCCTTTGCCTTACAGAAGCTTTTCAGTTTCAAAAGGTCCCATTTATTAATTGTCTTTCTCAGTGTCTGTGCTACTGGTATTATGTTCAGGAAGTGGTCTCCTGTACCAATATATACACTGGAACAAAGAGAACATCTTCAACAAAAGGCTTGGGGCTATCTGTAGTCTTCTACATGTTTGCATCCAGTTATGCCAGCACCATTTGTTGAAGATGTTCTCTTTGTTCCAGTGTATATATTTGGATTGTTTGTCAAAAATCAGGTGTTCGTAGGTGTGTGGGTTAATGTCAGGGTTTTCAACTCTATTCCATTGGTCTACCTGTCTATTTTTGTGCCAATACCAAGCTGTTTTCAGGACTATAGCTCTGTAATAAAGCTTGAAGTCAGGGATGGTGATGCCTCCAGAAGTTCCTCTATTGTACAGGGTTGTTTTGGCTATCCTGGGTCTTTTTTTCTTCATATAAAGTTGAGAATTGTTCTTTCAAGGTCAGTGAAGAAATATGTTGGGATTTTGATGGGGATTGCGTTGAATCTGTAGATTGCTTTTGCCAAGATTGCCATTTTTACTATGTTGATCCTGCCTATCCAAGAGCATGGGAGATCTTTCCATTTTCAGGTATCTTCTTTAATTTCTTTCTTTAGAGACTCAAAATTCTTACAGTACAGGTCTGTGAAGAATTGTGTTGGGATTTTGATGGGGATTGCATTGAATCTGTAGATTGCTTTTGGCCAGATTGCCATTTTTACTATGATGATCTTACCTATCAAAGAGCATGGGGGATCTTTCCATTTTCTGGTATCTTCTTTAATTTCTTTCTTTAAAGACTCAAAGTTCTTGCTATACAGGTTTTTCACTTGTTTGGTTAGCATTACCCCAAGATATTTTATGCTGTTTGTGGCTATTATAAAGGGTGATGCTTCTCTGATTTCTTTTTCAGCCAATATATCATCTGTATATAGTGGGGCTACTGATTTTTTTTGAGTTAATCTTTTATCTTGACACTTTCCTGAAGGTGTTTATCAACTCTAGGAGTTCCCTGGCAGAGTTTTTTTTTTTTTTTTTTTTTGGATCACTTATGTAAACTATCATATCATCTGCAAATAGTAAAAGTTTGACTTCTTTGTTTCCATTTTTTTTGTTTTTGGTTTTTTTTGAGACAGAGTTTCTCTGTGTAGCCTTGGAGCCTATCCTGGTACTCACGGAGACCAGGCTGGCCTCCAATTCACAGAGATCTGCCTGCCTCTGTCTCCCGAGTGCTGGGATTAAAGGCATGGGCTCCTTTCTAATCCCCTCTATCTCCTTTTTTTGTCTTATTGCTCTAGCTAGAACTTCAAGTACAATATTGAAGAGACATGGAGAGAGTGGACAGCTTTGTTAATACAAGAAGATCCGTAGTCTGTAAGGTTAAGATATCTTTATTTAGATAAACATCAGACAAACGCCAGCCAGAGCGTGCCAGGGTCAGCAAGGCAGGGAGGCCAGAGAGAAGGGGCTCCCTTGTGCCATGGTGCCCCTTAAAACCCTATCACACATCATCCTGACCTCACGTGGTCAGGCACACCTATTGCCAGCTTCTAGCAGGTGTGGCTTACACTGTCCCCTACACCTTGTCTTGTTCCTGATTTTGGAGGAATCATGTTGAGTTTCTCTCCATTTAGTTTGATGTTGGCTGTTGGCTTGCTGTATATTGCTTTTATTATGTGTAGGTATGTTCCTGTTATCCCTGATCTCTCCAAGACCTTTATCAAGAAGGGGTGTTGGATTTTGTTAAAGGTTTTTCAGCATCTAGTGAGATGATTATGTGGTTTTTCTTTTTCAGTTTGTTTATATGGTTAATTACATTGATGGATTTTCATATGTTGAACCATCCCTGCATCCCTGGGATGAAGTCTACTTCATCATGGTAGGTGATTCTTCTGATGTGTTCTTCTATTTGATTTGCCAGTATTTTATTGAATATTTTTGCATCAATGTTCATGAGGGATATTGGTCTGTAGTTCTCTTTCTTAGTTGTGTATTTGTGTGGCTTGGGCATTCCTGTTTTACCAACATCATTTGTTGAAGATTCACTTATAGTTTTTCTTGTCAAATACCTGATGATGTAGGGATATAAGAAAACAGACTTCCCAAGTGATGTGAAGGAGGATGTGTTTTTTTTTTTTTTCTTTTTTAGCCCTGAGACTTAATTAAATGAATGTCAAGAGGAAGTTGATATTTTCTTTGGCCATAGGAAGTAATATAATTCTTATAGAGGGTTTGATTTTTCTGCTTGATTCTGTCAGCATAAAGAAAACTATCCCATGTAGCATCCATGAAAATCACCTGTGGATCTTGTTTAGGTATCCTTTCTGCTTTGGGGGTCCAATTGACTCCTGTGAGTCTGCATTTCCAACAGTTTACCAGGGAATAGCTGTAGTGCCAACTACTGAGCTTCACTTCACACAAGGAAGTGCCAGATGACTACTTAGAGTGAATGCAGGTTCTTTTCTTTTACCTGACCATTTGCTGTCTTTTTCAAACTAATGATTCTATTTCATTATAGCTCCAGAAATAGTCCATTATCATACCATTATTTAGAATCAGTGACCTTAATGTTCATACAAATCAAACTCTAGTACAGATAAAGGACAAACTTGACAGACAGCCAGAATTAATATTCAAGTATAGCACATATCTTCCTGGGCCTCATTTCAGAGATGTAAGTTTTCTAAACTGTCGATCAAGTAATGACTATTGGTCAATGCTTTGTAGCAGATGGATTCAGTATAATAAATCTGAAAGAATACCAAACGAAACCTGGGGAATGCACCCTGAGGACATGTAAGTGACTGTCAGTGAAAACACAGCAGATTCCCATTCCTTGGGTGTTTGAAGTCATGTCATAACCACAACAGTTGATGGCATCTGTGAGTGCCTGACTTACTGGGTCGGAAACAGCCAAATCTAGACTCAGAATCTCACTGTTATTTCGTGGACTTTGAGTTTAAAGAATACAAAGTGTGACTGAACATATACCATGTCCACAAGCAGTATGACAGATGTCATCCTGTGTAAGCACAGACCCAGGTGTTTCAGCATCTTTGCATTTCTGTGCTTATATCAGGTGGCCAGTGTTTCACTGCTGGTCAACACCATGAAATGTGGCTTGTGAAGCCATCACAATGAATCTGTAAAAAGATGGATGCATATTTTAGTTATATAAGTGTGACCCCTGTAGGTTATTGATTTTTGTGTTTTAGGAAGTTGATAAAATAAAAGAAATAACAACAATGGCTGGTAAATGGCTTGGCTCATAGATATTTCCATGTGCTGTATTTAATCTGTTTTAAAGTACCTTGTTGATAGCTCAAAGAACATAGGCCAATTTTCACTGTAATTGGATCAATGGGCACATGGGAGCTTACTGAGCTGGAAAGCAACTGGGATGGTCAATCTGGGACCAGAGTCCTTTTATGTCTCTGGTTAATGGCAGTGCATAGATCCTTATGAACAATGCTGAGTGTTGAATTATTAAATGAGACTGTTGAGTAGTAGTTTTAAATTTTAATTAACAGGTCCTTCTAAGTCTTTGAAAGGTCCCCAAATCTAGCACTCTGTAGAAGAGCAAGCATTCCATAAACATTGTATGTTTAGGACATATTTTAAAAATTAAGTTTTCCCATCTCCAAACTTAAGCTGGAGGCTTTTTGCATGACTGTTAATGTTGGAACATCATTGGACACATTGGATTGCTATAATACTGTTTTTGAGAGAATGTTCTGATCCCCAATTCACCCAAAATGAAAAAGAAGAAATTCAGGGGGAAACAGCCATTCCACTGTTTTTTATTTATTAAGAACCTGTCTAGATGTTTGACATTTCAATCCCAAAGGCTCCCAGGGTTCTTTTGGGGGAATGAAGTGAATGTTGAATGATTTGCCAGATTCCTTAGAGCTGATATTTTTTGGTATAGAGCTGGAACTACCCTTGAATGGTTTAATACTGTTAGAGTGATGGGGGTGAGAGAGGCACCTCTCTGTTCTAATGGGAGGTGGGTGAGGACATCTGCATAATGCTCTAGTGTGGGGACAAAAGCCATTTATTCTTTAACCATCAGGTTTCTGCCCTTTATTTTCAGCAATGGCTGATGGCAGGGGGAAGGCTGCTTTGGCACACATTCATATGTTTCTTAAAGCACTCTGGAGGCAAAACAAAACATCTTCTTCAAAGGTTTCCTCTGCAGAGTCTATTTCAGGATTAAACACTTTCAACTCTGTGATGACTTTAATGAAGCCAGGACTGTTTTTCTATCAAGGTCAACATCTCCTCCTGTCCCCCAGTGAATTCAAGGGAAGCGTGTGAGTCAGACTCCATGAAATCACACTGAGAATAGAATGGTGTTGTTAGGCTGTCAGACCCAGGCCTGGCTGTTTCTACAGATGACTGTTGCTCTGGGTGACAGAGGAGCCAGGGAGAATTAAAAATACATGCACGTGTGTTTTGAGAAGGAACTGATTAAGGTAGCCTTCACTGAGAGACTAGCCCTAGAATCAGGACATCTGAACTCTGATGTTAATGTCTTAATCTTGGGCAAGCAACTCATCAGTTTTGGACTTCTGTTCTTTCATTTCCGTTTAAAAAGCGGAACCACATGATCCTTAATGTCCTCTTTGGCAAGGTGGTTCTCTAATTTCCAGAAAATGAGCCAGAAAATTCTCTGAAAATTTGACTTAAACTTTACAACAATCTGATAAAAACCAATGATGTAAAAATGTAATCACTGATAGATGCATATGGGATTTGGGGTAGTATGTGTATCTTAAATGCTAATCCTCAGTAAATTGCTTGATCATTTGGTATGCAGCATGCTGCAGTGTATTACATATTGTATTTATATTTTATATTTGGAAGTGCCATTGAACATTGCATATGGCTGCTCTGGCTCTGTCAACGACATTCCCTGTGCAGCCCATATGTGAACAACATTACAACCCTTGTATGGCAGTATCCCTTTCACTCTCGGTAATGTCATTTTTGATTTGTGCAATTAATGCATATGTATTTCGTAGTCTTGTACTTTCCTGCATTATATGATAAAAAGAAAACAGTGTTTGGAGCAGTGCTATATGTCAAAAAGTTAGTTTTAAAATTATCCCCCACCTCTGTCTCTACCTCTGTCTCTGTTTCTCCCTGCCTCCTGTCTATCTATAAATAGTTAATAGAATCTAAATAAGATTGCTTTCCAGAGGAAAATCTGTAATATTGTTAACTTTCTGGACTGTTTTTACACACACACACACACACACACACACACACACACACACACACACGTGTGTATGTGTATATAATACTTTTATATTATTGAAACTCAATCAAGTATAATTTCAAATGTCTTAAATTTCAGATCTCTAATTTTGATATGGGCACATTTTAATTGCAAATACTTATTTTGCATATTGATACCACCGAATCATGGAGGTTTTAAAAAGAGATTAAAGTTTATGTCTGTTAATAATTCACATCCTTTTGGTTCCAATTTCTATGGTCTAATTGAAGCAGAATATATTAGTGAGTACTTTGCTTTGTGTGTAAGAAGGCATTGGCTTTTATTGTTATGAATCAGCTAGAAAGGATCTCATTTTCCTAGAGATACACGGGACATATGCTTGCTCATTCTGTTAACAGCCAGCAATCCAAATGGGGAAAGCATTTCTGTGAAGAGAGCAAGTTATATAAGGCAAAGGACTTTAATCCTACTGCCAGTATTATGCAGTTTTCGCCAGACCGACCTCTGGATGGCATGCATTCTACAAGGCTTTCAATCAGAGGTCAGCTCTTGGCAGAAGGTCATTTGTCTTTAGTCAATGACCTAACCGGTTCATCTAGGCTACCTTCTCCAGAAAAATCTTCCTGTGCTCAGAAAGGCATTCTTACTGGAGACAAAGAGGCCCTTCTCTCTCTGCATGGTTTGGAGCACTCAGTATGTGCTCAGCTGATATTCATGGTCCTTACTCTTTTGGGGGTTAAAAAAAAAGTGCTTCTTTGTTTGACTGTTTGAAAAAAAAAACCTCCAATATTTTTTCTCATGTCCGATGGTTCATATTAAAGTTTTCATAATACCCTTCAGTTTCTGTGTTAAACTGATGTTTAAATTGGAAAGAAAGTGGGAAGCTTGGCAGTTTAGATAATTCGCTTCATCTGGTGGCCAGCTATGTTAACAATCACATCATATGCCACTACTTAGAGGAGATGAAAGGAGCCCCCGGGGCACCGAGGCTACACTTCAGGAGTGGAAGGAAAATACAGTTAGAGTTCTTTGTCTCGTCGCTTTATTCTATAAAATGGTAAATTATTTTGACCGGAATCCTGAAGTGTTAAAGGAACAATTTAAAAGGCTGCACAGTAGCTGAGCTTGAGGCAGAATGCAGATCGGTGATCAGTATGCTGGACAGAGTGTTGAGCCCTATGTCAGCGAAGGATGTCTTGTATTCTCCTTGCACTGAGTGCTGCAAGGAAGTGGTGATGTTGTTAGCATATGAATAACAGCATCACAGTTCTCAGTTGGAAGATAAATGTCCTGATTCTGACATAGAGAGCTGCCTCCACTCATGAACTAATGTACCCACTTTCCTAGCTGTGGACTTTGTCCAACCCCAGAACAGTTTCAACCCACAACAGGCAGGTTGATATTCTGCACCCAGTGGCTGGTACAGGACCACACATACTATCGCTAAAGAGCAAATATTTTTACATCAAATTGCAGTCCTACACGAAGGGCAGGGAGATTCATTGTTTAAAAAGTTTATTGGAGGGTGGATTTGGGAGATGAAAGCAGCATTTTCTTTAGAGGTCCCATAAGATGTTCGGAACCTGATTACTATTGTCCTAAATGGGGGGAGCTGATCTAACTGGTTGACAAGAGAGTGGATAACTGCCTCTTCAGCCCTGAATTCAGGCATGATTCTTTGCTGCTGGCTTCTTCAATCAATACTGACATGCTGGCCAGACACAATTTAAAAATAATGCAGTTGTCCTATTCTCTGCTGTGTGTCTTATTTGAGCATGATAAGCTGCTCTCTTTAAGCCCCTTCTCTTCCCACCTGTCTGGGTGACCAAGAAATGCTACTGCTCACTCAAAATGGAATTTAGCTCAGCAACAGAATTACTGTGACTTTTCAGAGTACCAGCCACATCAGATAGGCTCAGTCTGGGATGATAAACTGTACGACAGTCCATAACCCATAAAATAATTCCAGATGCCTTGGATGTTTAGTCTATTAGTTCATGGGGACATGTTAGAAATAGTCAGTTTCCATTAATGTTCTAGTTAGTATTGGTCAAGATGCTTAGGGTATGATGATGCTAGTCACTTTGGGTAACAACTTTATTTAGAGGGGAAGTCTTTTCTGAAAGGTACATGACTGGAACTTCATTTCTGAGCTCATATGCCAAACTGACCAAAAACATCTGTCAAAACTTAGTTCAATGTCATGTGCTGTATTTTCATTTTCATGACTCTTGGACTCTTAAAACAAAACAAAACAACCCTCACCCCCCACCCCAGAAATTCATGTTGTCAGTTGTTATATTAACATTCAGCAAAGTTTAGGTTAGCGGAATTCCAGCCCATGGTTGAGCAACAAGCAGAGTATAGTGTTGACACAATTGACTTCCAGTTACATTGTGGGGTTCCTTTTGCATGTTTAGAGAAACGTCTGTTTACAAAAACAAAGAAACAACACATCGGTGTTTATAAAGATCTGACCATCCTATTGTCAGAAGGCTGCTTCATCATGATTATGGTGGGGTAGCTTTTCTTCCTTTTTGTCTCCCACCCTGTACATAGTTACTGTTCTCACACTCCCAGTGAGTGACAGACATTGGGCATTTGAGTCTTCTTCAGTCACACTTGTCTGACTGTTAGTCTCTGGGAAGCTTCCAAATAGGAGGTTGGAATAAACAGGAACGATGCAAAGACTTCCAGGATATGTTAGGGACAACAAGTCCAAGCTCCAGATTTTCTAATTAGCTTTCAGAAGAAATGAGCAAAAACTACAACAATGTCTCTGATTCAGGTCAAATTTCAAACAGAGTGAAGTTTTAATAAGAATTAGTGATCTTATTTCCAGGAATCTGCATGTTAGGATTTGGCTTATTCTATCTTATACTTAAGATACATACATACATACATACATACATACATACATACATACATACTCATTTTCACTCCCACTCCACTCGCATTTTCCTTTTTTTTTTTTTTTTTTTTCTTGGCTTGACCCACAAACTTAGTGGGAAATGTCTTTTCCTCTAGGTTCACATCTATGCAGTACAAAAGAGCCTGCTTCACACTCTACTAATAATTTTTTTCATAATATTCCTTGGTAATTTTTTACACATCTAAAATAAACCTTCATGGACAAGTTAGGAGCTTGGAAAAACCATATTGTTTTACAGATCAAAAGGATAGTCTCATTCGGCAGGAGGTTCACTGCAAGATTGAGATTAGCCTAAATTACACAGTGTTACTTAGTGATGTCATGCTTGAATGGACTGATGGTTTTAGATGTCAGAGATGTAAAGGATGGCCAGCTATCCCCATAGTTAGCCATTAGACATCACATAATCAGTAATCTGAATGCTAACAGCAACAAGATGACCAGTGTGATCTCTAAAAATAAGAAATATCATACTAGCAGATTAAAAAAAAATCACTTTGCCACACATTTTGAGACTACATAGAGTATAAAAATATTGTTTCTAATACAGTTACTCAATTTTAAGTCAGCTTGACACAGCTAGAATCTTTTGGGAAGGCAGACTCTTTTTTTTTAAGGCTCAATTTAGTTTATTGGGGTTCTCCGTAGAGCATAAATGAGGGGTCACTTCCAGGGGTGTGCATTATCCAGACATATAGCTAGAGCTCCCATCCCCATGTTGTGGTCCCTTACCTACCTATATATTGTAGCCCCACCCCAAGGCCGCATGCAGTGAAGACAGGATTGTATACAATAGGTGGTAGGAACAGATGGATACTCAGATGAGACCCTCCCCAAACCTCCATGAGGAAATACAAAGAATCAACAAGCCCAGATGAAACAATCCTTGCAAAAGGGGCTCATCTGAACTCCCCTTGAGGTTGCTTGTCTCAAGGGACAGTTGCTCCTAATAGCCTCCTAGGACAGGAAACAGCAAGCATAGTTCCTAAGGCAGTCAAGAGCACAGAAGAGGAAGGCAGACTCTTAATTGAGAAAATACCTCCATCAAATTGGCATATGTTGGATGTATACAACTTGTTTTTTATATTTAATATAATCTTTCATTTATGATATTTAAGATTTTGAAGTATTGGGATTTTTTTTAAGGATTTGCGGAACCTTTGTGTAAGCTTGTGTTTTTGCATAAGGTTATTTCTTTTTAAGTGTTGTATATATGTGTTAAGTTGCCAAGGGGTTAATTTATTATTAGTAGTAGTATTAGGCTTTTTTTTTTTTTTTTACAGGGTTTTGCTGTGCAGCCCTGGCTATCCTGAAACTCAGTTTGTAGACTAGGCTGGCCTAGAACTCACTGAGATCTGCCTGCCTCTGCCTCCCAAGTGCTGGGGCTAAAGTCATGTGCTCTACTGCCCAGCGTGTGCTTGGTTTTAATGTCAACTTGCAGTTATATTAAAATCCCCTGAGCCGGGACCTGCACCTGAGCAACTGTCCTGGTTGCCTTGATTGATGTGAGAAGCCCATCTCAGTCGTGGAAGGAAGCTTCTGGTACCAGCTCAGATTAAAAGTATTCAGGAGGGGTTTTATTTTTGCATCAGTCTCTTGGCTTTCCGTCTTGCTGCCAAGTTGATTTGCAATGTTGTAGCTGCTGCTGATTCCTTCATGGCCAGTAGAATCAGCTTTTCCAAGTTTTCATTGTGGAATAGAGACCAGTGGCTCTCCAGGAAATTTCTGGGCTTCTGATGCCAGATCAGGAGTAGTGAAGCCCCCTACCTGTGGACTGACTATCCACCATGTGGCTGTTGTTCTTGTGAGAGACAGCTGTTGTGGGACTGCTTGGACTATTGAGGTGTTTGGTTTCAATACCAAATGAACTACCAGGTTCTCAGCTCTTGGGTGTGAGATAGTGGCTGTTGCTATTTTAAAGGTAACATATATTACACACATACACACACACACACACACACACACACACACACACACACACACACAGAATTTTCAACCTGTGGGTCATGTCCCCTTTGGGAATGGAATGATTCTTTCACAGCTAAGACTACTGGAAAACACAGATTCCTTACAGTTGCAAAATCATAGTTATGAAGCAGCAACAGAAATAATTTTATGGTCAGGGGTCACCACAACATGAGGAGATGTAGTAAAGGGTTTCAGCATTAGGAAGGTTGAGAACCACTGATCTAGAGACTGCTAACAAGTTCAAACCAGCTTACCTCTTTTCTTTTCTTGAATGATAATTGAATAAAGTCATCTTTCTGTCCTAGAATCAAGATGTGTAGACTTGATAGTTTGCCAAAAGTCTAGTGAATAACGTAGGCTCTCTCATTTAGCTTTGACAACATTGGTTATGTACCATGAATTTTACTGATAATCACCTTCCTCAGATTTGTGCCACCACCTCACTGACTATGCAACCATTCTTTTTGAAGTCTGTAGGCAAATTTCAAGCTACAGACATAAAATGTGTGTGTGTGTGTGTGTGTGTGTGTGTGTTTGTGTGTGTGTGTGTGTGTGTGTGTGTGTTTGTGTTTTGTGTGTGTGTGTGTGTGCTTGTATGTGGTGTATGTGTTTGAGAGAGAGAGAGAGAGAGAGAGAGAGAGAGAGAGAGAGAGAGAGAGAGAGAGAGAGATTACATTTCTGTACCTATAGGGATTAGCAATTATAGTTGAACACCGATTTCTAAGGAATCTCCCGAGTGTATTTAAAATGTTGGCTGTGTTATTTCCAGTTGTCTTACAAAGTATTTCCTTTCTATTTCTACAACATGTTACTTCAGAGTAAGCACTTGAGAATGACTCCACCAAACTGCATCCTGACTCCACTGGGCCATACTATGGCGGCCTGGGATGTACAATTTTTGAAGAGCAGCTGTTTTTCTCATCTTCACGTTTTAAAAAGTATGTATGTTGAATGTCCTTCTTATTAAAATGGCGTGCTTTTTTGGCAAAGTGAATTAATTTAGGAAGTTAATAATCAAGAAAAGAGTACATAAATATCTATATACTTATGCAAATTTTAATGTTATGTGTATGACTAGAAAATGCCTCAAGACTCAAAGTGTATATTACATATGCATTTTCAGTATTGTACTATATATGTATAGTATAAGTTAAGTAAGTTTTGTTTATAACATGGAAACAAATGTTTCAAATACTAAAATACTTCATAATAAAATAGTGTTTCTTATTGGATATCTAGGAGAGTCACGAGTGCAGAGAATTATAGACAGGTCTTAGTGAATCAAAATCAGTAGTCATCTATTTATTTATTATTTTACTAAGCATTTATTGAAGGTACCATGCAAAAACATTAGGATAAGCCATAAAACATCAAACAGCCCACTGACTAAATAAGAAATGGCAAAGCCATAGATGAAGATAGGATATGGGGCATTAGGTGTGCAGGACTTTGTGAGGTATAAAGAGGAAGCAGTGAACTATAACCCTAACTTTAGGATCTCCAACCTACTCACCAAGGTGATGTGTCTGAGGTTTGTCCCTAGCTATTTCTGAAATCAGGTTCCTACTTAAAATGTGCCCCAATAGAGGCCAGCAAACACTCTCTCAGCCCTAACTCCAAGTTTAAAGAAATAAAAAAGCAATATGATCAAGTCCAGCTCGTTTCAATCCAGAGGAGGGAAAATAAAGCGTTACTACTTTAAGCTAGAAAATTCTATTGTTGATAAATATGAGCATAGTTCTTAACCTGTAGATTCATTTAGACAAGTTTTCTACAGAAATTGCCTAGAGAATATGGAGGTAGGGCTAGGATAGGGGAGGTTGCTAGAACTCAATGTGGGTCAGAATGAATGAATGAATATATATATATATTGCAGAGTACTCTAGTAACAGAAGATGATAAACCAATGGGAAAACAAGAGATATGTCCCTGACATTTTTCTTGGATTTTTTTTTTGAGACAGGGTTTCTCTGTGGCTTTGGAGGCTGTCCTAGAACTAGGTCTTGTAGACTAGGCTGGTCTCAAACTCACAGAGATCCGCCTGCCTCTGCCTCCCAAGTGCTGGGATTAAAGGCCTGTGCCACCACTGGGCTTTTCTTGGATTTTTAATAAAATTAATTGTTCTTCTGTGTAGCAGCTTAGAGCTATGTTGATTACATGGAGCTCTAAGGTTCCTTTCTGATTTTGTTGCTAAGTTCTTCTAGGTACGGGCCTAACGTGTGTTTGTTTTCCAGGTGTTGACTCATTTTGTTTCGCAGCCTGGATATGTGAGGAGGAAAACACTGTGAGCCTCCTGTCTGTACATAAACTGTACCATTCATAACTCACACTCTCCTTAGAAGAAGAGAAGCCATTGCTATTATGGTCAGAGGTCAACATAAGTAAAGATATCAAATTCTCTGTGTGGGTAAATATTAGTTGTTAAAGATGTTTAACATGTTTAAAGATATTAAACTGTGTTTCACATAGTACCCCATACATATGTGGATTTTATTACATCAAGTAAAATGCTTGCAAAGGAAAGCAATAGAATGGAGTCACCTATGTGGGCACAAGAGCCCATCTACCTTTTGGTTAATGTAGAAAGATAGTGACTCTTGATGCCATCTTTTAGACAGTTGTGCTGTGTTAACCTAAGATGGTGGTCACAGTTACAGAATGAAACAGACGTAGCCCTGTTAACTCATGCCTCCAAGGTAGGAAGCTACTCAAGAACATGTACTGGATTGCTCACTTGCTATAAAGTGGATCCAATCTTAGATGGACCAGCCCACTTCAACCCTCTTTAAAAATGCCTTGTATATGGGGCGGTGGTGGCACACGCCTTTAATCCCAGCACTTGGGAGGCAGAGGCAGGCAGATCTCTGTGAATTTGTGACCAGCCTGGTCTACAAGACCTAGTTCCAGGACAGCCTCCAAAGCCAAAGAAAAACCCTGTCTTGAAAAACTAAAAAAAAAAAAAAAAAAAAAAAAAAAAAAAAAAAAAGCTATGACTGCCTTAATTGCATCCGGTGGCTCTTGTAATTAAACTATTTCCTGAAGTTTAACAAAATCATAATTATTTTTCTTCTACTTTCCCCTGTCATATGGCTTGGAAAGACAATGATATTTCTATATCCTTTCACAGTAAGTATCGGTTCCACTGAATCACTAGAGTTGTGACCTTGAGCCGAAACAGTATGTTTTATGAAAGCAGTCAGGAAATGCTAACAGAGCACATAAAATATCCTATAGTTTATTGTTCTGTTTTCAGATGGCCACGTTACTCTCAGTCTGGCAGCCTAAGGAGTAGAGGTGCTGGGTTTGAATTGCATTGAAAGAATAACTAGAGTGGGACTGGGCTGTGATAAAGATGTTATATTCCTTCATACTAAAATGGGAAGTCATGCCATATTCATAACTCCAAAGAGTTATAGAAGTACAGCACAGCTGAAACGATTAGTAAGACACTGTGTCCTCAGATTATCTGACTTAGTAACAATGCATTGTATTTTATTACCCACAAAGCACTTCAAAAGTCAACCAATAAAAGGAAAACAGAGTAACTGATACCATTGGCTGTGGCTTCTGCTTCATTATGCTTAGAAGCCTTAAAAATACAGGAGTATAAATGTTAAAATGAAGGAATTAAGGTATGTGGGGAAACCAGAAATAGTCCTACTATTTTGGAAAATGAAGTTCAGAGTATCTACTGTGGGAATTTAATAAAACTTTTCATCTTCAATATAAGATAGGCCATAAATCAATGGAATTTAAATAGCTCTGCTCTCTTGAACACCTGCTTATCTGTCTTGAGAAAATTCTGCAGTGGTTTAGCCATCATTTTATGACATTAAAAAGTAATGCTTGCTAACGTACTTCTTGAAAAGGCTATTAAAGTTAAGGGTCTGTCAGCCATTCTATTAGAAACCTGATTTCCAGGAGTTTAATATAAACCAGACATCACATGTAATAAACCCTAATATAGGAATCTGGAGCTGGAATCATCATTTTCTCTATTTAAAGACCATTTTCTCCACCAAGACTGTCTTTAGTCTTGGGAAATATCTTTTGGATAAGTTGTAATTTTAAAAATTTACCAAATGCTCCTTTTCCCCTTTCCTGTGGTGTTTTACCTCTGATTTAAGAAAAAAAAAAAAAAAAAACTCCTAAAGAAGAAGAGCTTGCCTAAAATCACTTCTGAATGGAGCTAATCTAGGCATTAGGAAAAGAACTCTCAACAGAATTTCTTGCATTTTTCCTCCATAGAAGAACTTGTGGTCCCTGTATGGTATCTTGCTTTCACATTTTGGCTGTAACAATGACCGTGGATGTAGTGGTTTTGACTACATTAATTCTTGCCTTTCTGGTCTGTAGGTTAGACATTCAGCAAGTCTTCATTATTGAACTAAAGTCACAGAATCAAGCAAGGCTGGCTCTTCTGGGGGTTGTAAAGGGAGGGTATTTCCAGTCAGGTTTTGTTGTTGTTGTTGTTGTTTTTGACATAGCTTTATTCCTCTGGGTCATTGCTTTTATCTTCAGGTTCTTTACTACAATCTATGCTTTCACCAGAGTGCAGCTGAGGCTATGTGCTTGGTCCTCTGGTAGTCAGGGCTGCGGGAAGGGCCAGTCCAGCTGGTCACTTCCAAGGGCAGCGTGGGATGGTGAGTGTTGATAACCCAGACCCCCTCCTAGTCACCAGAGAGACCCACACTGAGTCGTGGAGACCTGTTGAAGCAGAGTCTCACTTTATTGTAACAGGCATGTGCTTATATTGGGTTGAAAAAGTGGGTGGGGACCTCAGGATAGGGTGAGGTGTAAGGGCCAATAATATTCCACTACGTTAGCAGTAGCTGGGTAGAGGCAGTTTTGCTGAGACAGGTTGCCAAACTCTAGCCTTGCTCAGGAAGTTCCACTAGGCCTTGTGTTGGGCCTTTTTAGGCCCAACAGCTATGAGCCCTATTTAAGCAGCTATGTGAAAGGCATTTTAATCACCCAGGATCTAAGTCTTAGGATACCCTAAGTATTGGTGTTTGTGGAGAATGAGAGAGAAGATTCACAAATGAGCATTTTTGGAACTCTATAGCACTTGAGTAACCCCAACCTTGGCAAGGGCTTCACTTTTCTACACAACTGAGTTAACAAGGAAAGATCCGAGGAGGAATCTACAGGTTGGACATGTTTTAAAATTAAGTTTAGCCTCAGAGACAAATCAATGGCCATCTGAGTTTCAAAACTTTGATTTGCATGGAAAACAACAAATTAAAAAACTGGGGGGTGGAGGACTGTGTTTTAGGGAGGTGAAAAGGAGAGATGTAACAGGTGAGTACCAACTCCTGCGTACCCATGTGCAATGATAGAGAATTGCTGAGATAGAATGTTCAGGAATATCCCTGGGGGGTATCATAGTCCTCCACACAATGCTCCACCACCACAGTGCTCTACCACCACAATAGGGCTCCTTCACCAAAGTCCTCCTCCACACAATGCTCCTTGACCACGCTCTTCCTCCTCCACCACCACAGTGCTCCTCATTCACAGTGCCCTTTTACCTCAATGCCCCTTCAACACAGTTCTCCATCCTAGTGCCCCTGCATCATAGTGCTCTTGCACCACAGTGCCTCTCCTTCAATATCCCCCTTCATCATAGAACCCTCCTCCATAATAGTGACCCTTTTGCACAGTGTTCAAAATACCAATAATGTTAGTGTCTGATGTCCGGGATTCACTCGTGATCTTCTAGGTTTGAAATGCTAGGGGGTCACTCATCTCTCTGGCTCTATCATCTTTAGTAGACACTCAGAGGCTCAGGCAGCTCTATTCCTCATCTGCTGCTGTCTATGGGAGTAGTTCTATGGTGCTGGGGTCTCCAATATGCTGGTTTTTCCACTCAGTTCAGGATGTACCTCCACCAATGGCCTCCTGGCCTCTCTTCTGGGACTCTGACTGCCACTTGGTGCCAAGTGTTACCTTCTCTCTAAAATCTTTTCATTCTTACAGCTACCATGCTGCCAAAACTAGTACCCAGTAGAGTATTTTTCCACATGACTAAGTTCTGCCTCTAACTTGGGATGCAGGCTTGGCCCACTTTTGACCACAGCTACTGTGTTCTGCCCTGCAGAAATACATCCCAGATGATGTTTCCTCAATTATGTTGGTCACTTATTGATCAATCACAGCTGATTTTTCAACTCTAGCTAATCAGTATTGATTACCACAGTAAATGTTTAACTTTAGTGGTTCTGGCTTCTTGTTAATCAGTTTTGACTCTTTAGCCCAAGTTGAACAGAAATCAGTTTTTAAATAAAAAAAAAAATCACATGAACAGCTCCAGATGTGGGGGCTGAGCGGGTGGGAGAGGGTGGGGGGGGCTGGTCTTTGCTCCTCTCTGAAACTTCACAAGCTAGGCTTCTATTGTTTACACCTCTCTCAACATTTTTATCTTCCAGCAGTTCACTAAGCTAAGAACACTTGACAGCTTTTCCAGCTCACTGTTTCAAACACTTTCACAATCCTCCAAAAACCAGTATGGTCAGGTCTGTCACAGTAATGTTCACTCTTGTGGACCAATTTCTGTCCTAGTTAGGTTTTTCTATTGGTGTGACAAAAAACACTGACTGAAACCAGCTTAGGGTAGGAAAGGGTTAATTTCATGGGTTGGGGGCATAGTCCATCACTGAAGGAAGTCAGGGCAGGAACTCAAGGTAGGAACCTGGGGACAAGAACTGAAGTAGAGGCTATAGAGGAGTACTGTTTACTGCCCTTGCTCCTCATGGCTTGCTCAGCCTGCTTTCTTATACAACCCAGAACCATCTGCCCAAGAATAGAATGACCCACAGTGGGCTGCCCCCACCCCAATCAATCATTAATCAAGAAAATGTCCCATAGACTTGCCTGTAACCCAGGCTGGTGGAGGTGTTTTCTCAGTTGGTATTCCTCTTCCAGATGACCTTAGCTTGGGTCCCAGTGATAAAAAACTAACCAGTAGTTCACAGTTGTCCTACAGATGTTAGATCACTGTTTTCTTGGTCATCTGATGTTCAGAAGTTGCTGGATGTGTTGCAGACGGACCCATGTGAAGCCATGAATGTTCTTTGCTCTATTATTTTACTTTGGCTGATTAGAAAATGCATATTCTCAATGAAACCACATTGTATGTTAGATTTTTAAAAAGCTTACAATTCCAGATTGCTATGCTTGCCAACATAGCAAGGGTTAATCCCTCTTGTGGCCAAAACATTTCAAGGAATGAAGTATAAGGAGTATAGGAACAGAAGGAGGGATAAGAAGTAATGATTGGCAGGCAGTGGTTTGATTCAAGAAAAAAAAAAAGCATAATTTAAAACTTTGTATTATAAAGTTCTATTTCATGATTTAAGCCAAACTTTTTATTTGTTTTCTTTTTCTGTTTTTTTTTGGGGGGAGGGCTTCTGAGAAATAGCAGTGCACATATCATTGTTACTTGTAGTAGTCTTTTCTAAAGCATGGATAATAATCAAATCCACGTTGGGAGTGCCACCAGTTTGGAATAGATATCATTTTGTGAGAATTCTCAGGCTCAGACTTCTATTCCAATATGGCTATAATATAGAAAGGCGACACACACGAATCAGCAAAGGGAATGCACTTGGGCAAAGTCTAGGGGACAGCAGGCAGAAGCCTCTTAGTGTCCCATCTCCCTTTCTACCCAGCAGAGTCTCACTTGGAGCAATGAGTTTGGCAACACAGGGGGAACCTGATCATCCACAGAAGCTCACCAAGGCCATTGTAATAATGTTGCATTGGCTCAGTCACATACTTAGATACAGGCATGTAATGCCTGTGGGATTGGCTCCAATTATCTGTCTTCTATCCACTTGTGGTCACTCTGATTCTCACAGCCTAGTCCTCAGGCACACAAAATTACAGTTACCAGAAGTCACATTTTTGCATTAACTATTTCCCCAATAAATGAACATGGTCTGAAGCCTCAGGCATATGAAAACAGTATGTTGGGCGAGCTGTTCCAAGGCTTCAGGGGCCCTGTTTCAGAAGCCAGTAGAAGGCCAGTTCTCCAGAACACAGGACTTTCCTTAGAGTGCAGGGTCTGAACAAATTGAGTCTGGCAAGATAATTGTTTATTTCACAGGCCTCTTTGATGCATACAATTTAACTGAGGTGACAACACAGTAATGTTTATACTTAGGAGCCTTCTCATTGAGTCAGTAAAAAGAGACAGTAAAGCAATAGTTGTTTTTTTTTTTTTTTTTTCAGATAGTGAAAATAGATCATGTTTGGTCTTAGGTTTTGCTTGGAGAAAGGATCTTGCTGTAAAGTGAGTGCTGGACTGTTGATTGGCATGGCTCTTGCTGCTGCAAACAGTGATGAAGTGTCTCCACATAGCCATTAAATGAATGATATCTTCATTAATGTCTGTTAGGCCAGTGAGTCTCAGTCCTACTTTCATGTTATAATTACTTAATGTGGGCTTCTCAAGGCCCACAGTGTTACTGGCTCCTCAGCCTAGGATATCACTTGAGAACTGATGTTTGAAAGAGTTCTGTGAGTGAATTTTCATGTACAAAAGCTAAAAAACCATGGGTTTGATGTAGAGGGGCCAGAATTAGGTAAATGCTGGCTAAATCTTCAACTTTCAAGC
This sequence comes from Cricetulus griseus, assembly GCF_003668045.3. Taxonomy (NCBI): domain Eukaryota; kingdom Metazoa; phylum Chordata; class Mammalia; order Rodentia; family Cricetidae; genus Cricetulus; species Cricetulus griseus. The sequence continues at coordinate 184,641,334 of NC_048595.1, read as the reverse complement.
TGCAACTACAATGTCTTCCCTTCTGTCCACCAAACACAGTGCATCCTCTCACCCCCGTTGCCACGGCATTCCTTGATTGGCTGTTAGACTTAACTGAGGCATGGAATTGGCATATATGGAGACTGACCTCCACATTCAGCTCATGGGTGGACATTTTTTTTCAACTGGGTTGTCGAACACCTAGGCATCATTCATTAATACCCATAGTCTAAATAATTGATATTCCTCTGGTTTCAGTACTAAGTTAAATTAAGAAATTATGTTACCATGGTTAGGAATCTCAGGGAATAAACACCACATTGGATGCCTGAAGTCTCTGTGCAGGTGACAGTTGATGTAAAATGTGTAGATAAGCAGAAACCAGAAAACCTTGGAGAAAGGCACACTCTGCAAAAGGAATGTCAGGGCAAAGAAGGTGAGAGAGATGAATGTGTTTGATGGACAGGAAGGGAAACATTGCTGCTACAGTACATAGGCTGTTGGAAGCTGTCTTCTACAGGGTATGCAGAATTAACAGTGGGAGAAAAGGGGAAACTGGAAGAAATTCCTTGTGGAGTTGACAAAGGAAGGTCTCAGAGCATAGGTGGTAGGAGTGGCTTTTGAGAGGCCAAGTTCCCCTTGTATCAAGAGGGACTATCGAAAGGTGTCCTGTATGTACCTCACTTAAGTCAGACAGCTAATTTTTTTTTTTTTGTCCCAGCCTTTTTTATACTTGTACAAAGATTTAATGCTTCCTCCCTAAGTTAGGCTCACACTTCTCTAAAACCAACTGCAACTGGGATAGGAATTGCTTTCCCAGCATTGCCTTTCCTTTTGTCCTTTAAAAATTAGGATTTACTTTTAAGCCTTCCTAGCTACCTTTGCCCCCACCCCCGTCCTCTGGCTGATTTCAGTTGCTTGATGACCTATATTCTTCAACTGGAACGTTCTCTAAGTTTCCTGGTTCCTTCTGCATGGTGCAGTCATTTGGGCTATCAGAACAGTTCCTTCTAGTTATCTGCAGATCACTAACACAGACTCTCACTCTGTTCCCCCCTATTTAACTTATGACTATGTTAATAATGCTCTCCAGACACCTTGATATCTGGAGCTCATACTAAGTTGGACACATTTATGATTATCAGGAGAGCAGAATTTCTCCATTGGCTTCCCTTAGCTCTTTGACTTAAATGAATCAGCTAACAATTAACTGTTGAATTTTTTCTATATGGAGACACTGTTGGTAATGGATCACATTTATGCTCTATCATAAGAAATCTTGATTTTTTTTAAATCACAGCTGTTTTCAGCTTTATTCTCTCTCTCCCTGCAGCTTTTAGATTTTATTATTTGAATTTTGGAGTGTGAGATTGTATAGGTTTAGTTTCAGATGGAAGGATATATCCATCCCGGCTGCATGCAGAAGCCTGAACTTTGTATTTTAAAACTTGTAATCTATTCTCTTAAACTTCTAATAATCCAGTCTGAATATCTACTATGTGCAGTTTTTCTTCTCAGGAAAAATTTTCCCAAGAGCTCAAGGGAGACAGAAAAGTAAACATTTCATAGAGAAAGCATTTGCTCATTTCTGTCCCTTACCCCTCATACCTCCTCTGTGCCCTCAACCTTCATAATGATTTATTGACTTCAAAAACAAAAGTGCAAAGAAACAATGGAGCTGTGTCTGTGTGGCCACAGCACTGTCCATAGTTTTACCATATAATCTGGAGAACACGTATGTGGAATAGTCTTCCACGTTTATCAGCCATGTGAATCGCAATGTCTCGGTTTGGTAAAGGACATAAGTAGATTAAACTCTACAGGCCTCTAAAAAGGGCCTTTGGATGGAAAGCCCCCTGCTCTTCACATGAAAGTGGCTTGTTTGGGTGGGTTATTCAATTCCTTTGGCTTATGTTATTACTACAGGATTGGGTTAGTGTGTAATGTAAGCCTCCAGCCTTATGGATGTGATCGTGCCATTATGTCATGACTTTCGAGTTGTTTGAAGTTAACTGCTTATTTTATTAGAAAAATGTCTGGACTCTTGGGAAAGAGCCAACATGTCTCAAATTTCATGTATTGTGAATAATGGATGCCTTTTCTCCCCTCTAAATACACCTAGCATAGATTTTATTGATAGTCACCAAATTTGCAATGTGAAGTGCCCTGGATTCAGCACAGATGTCTGGTTCTGGTCCTTTTTTGTTGTCATGGATGTCTACCTCATGATGCTACATCAGCCAGTAAGCCAGTAGCCCTGAGCTTTTAATACCCCAGCCCCTAAGGAAACTCGTACTGTAGTCTCACAGCTACTAAGTCTGGCACTCCTCAGCCCTGTGGGCTTTTCCTTCTCCTCTCCAGGGAGTTGGCACCAAAATAGTTTCCATGCCATGCAAGACAGGCAAACACAGTATTCTGGATAAAACAACCTGCTTTCTTTTATTCCAGGATCTTTCTGTAAATCACTAACATCTGCCAGCAACATGAAACCTGCAGGCTTTATGAAAAGTATTTCCGTAAGGACTCTTGTATACAGCCTCTACTTCTCACTGATCCGACATAACTTAACCTGGGCACTGCTCTGCATCTATTTACCTTGAAGTTTCGATACATTGTTTACAGGCTATTTTTGGAGCCTCTGTGGGGAACTTGACCATGTGCACTACATTTCTCAGGAAGACCATGTGTTTTTAGTGCAGCTTCAAACAAAGCCGTGCAATGGATACTAATGTGAGAAATCTCTCTCCCTTTCTCCTCATTCCTTGCATCCTGAGCCAGGCAGGCAGCCATTTTTTTTTTTTTTTTTCCTTGCCACACACTGGAGGGGAGAGGAGAGGCTGAATACCGACTTGCTCTTTGGCTGCCTGTCAGAACAATGGTAAACAGCACACCTGTTGGCTCTTGGCAATCAGAGATGGTTAAAATGACTAACACTGTTTTTCCTGCTTGCTTTTCTTGATGAGCATGTCACCTGCTACAATTTTTCTCCTTTGTTTCCACAAAGGCTTAAATTTCCCCCTAAAGGTACCAAGGGAATTAAACAGTTTTATTGCCGGGGCTAATAAAACCACTTCCTTTAGGGAAGGTAAGTTTTCTTGTAGGACATGATTCATGGCTGTCTCTCCGCCCCCTTTCCCTACACTGGTCCCCTTCACCATCACAGACAACTGACAGGAGTCGCTCTCTTTTCTAATCTCTGCCTAGCATCGGCAAGCAGTTTCCTCCTGCAACCACTCTGGCTTCCTAGAGGCAATCCAAAAGCCCCTTCAGCTAATGGCTCATTTAGCGATCAATTTGTCAAATAATGTTCACAGATGTTTTTCTGATGGAGCGGCATGCAGGGCAGGTAATGACTGAGTGAGTGATCACTTGTGATAGGTGACAGGATCAAGGCACTGCCTCACCACATGGCTCAGAGGTTGAGGTTGCTGGTCAACCCCCAGAGAGGACAAATTCAGTTTTATTTTTCAAACATTCAAAGAGTCCTGTGATTCCATTTCAATTGAGACCTGGGCTGGCAACTTAATCAGTTCCACACTGGAAGAGCCACACTGGTATGAGGTGTAGGTGCAATTTAAAGCAGTGTCTCTTTTGACTGAGCTCCCTAGTTTGGGAGCTTTGATCAGTGCTCTGGGGCCGGGTACATAAAAAGCACACAAACTATTATACACGCAATAACATCAGAGTTGCTTCAAACTGTCTTGATACCTGTTGACATTTTTCAGCTTCAAACACACTTCAGAATCAGTCCAAAGAGACATGGGTTTTTATAAGAAACAACATGGAAAGCTTTGTAGCCATGAATCTAGAATGATCTGTCAGAGGTCTCGAAGAATGGAATCCAGCTGAACTTTGCCTAAACCAGGCCGGGACTGTGAGCCAAGCAGCCTAAGAAGCCTGTAGCAGTACTAACTATCCTTTCTTTCAAGGCCTTGAATTGTTTCCATCAGCCTGAAAAGCGTAATAAAACCCACAATCAAGTTAGTTTCTGAGGCATTGTGTTTTGAATACCATTTAATAGGGTGTGACAAAACCACATACTTTTTCCACATGTTCTTACACTGCAGGCAGATCTTACGTGGTGCTGGGCAGAGTACCAAGTACCGGAAGCTTTGGAATTGGAAAGACAGGAACAGTCACAGACGGCTGAAATGCTCAGGGGACGGGGAGAATTTCAAATGCACTCCTTACCAAATTCTCTATCCTTTACTTTCAACCCAGTTTGGAATTGGCCAGAGATAAACAAATCTAATTATTTCACATGCAAAGAAGAAAATTTTGTCTCCGAATAGAAAAGATGAGCTTGAATACAGATGGACGGAAGACATTTAATGAGAACATTAATAAGCAGAGATGGGCTGGTGGCCTGCAGCTGCGGGTGTTGTAGAGTAAGGATTTCTGTTCCCTTTTGATGAGCAGAAATTGAACGGTTCTTCCAACTTGACGTCCCAAACCTTATTTTTTTTTTCTGCTCAAATGAGCAGTCTCATTTATTTTAATGAGAGTTTTTGACTAAGGAGAGAATGCAACTTAGCTGTGCAACTCCTCTTAATCCATTTAGCTGCTGTCTGAATGTTCTCTTTTGTGGGTGTGCTGTCTTCTAAGGCTGTAGTGGATGGCTAAGGAACAGGTTCCACCAGTGCTTGTTAAAATTGCTAAATTTGCATACTCTGGTCATCTCTTTGATTGGCATGCTTGTGATAGGGGTGCTTAAGGTGACTCGAAGGGAAAGGGACTGCTTGGCTCTAATAGGTCACGTGCTAGAACAGGTGAGCCATCGACCATCAAGATGGTTGTGAGTTGTGCCAGCTCTCTGTGCTCTGCTCAGAGCACGAGTAGTGAACTCTCCCCTCCCATGCTTTGTCAGAAAGCTAGGGCAGTGTCTCCTAAGCCTGATCATTGCGTGCAGGGTACCAGGAGATTGTAATTCTTCATTAGCTTAGATGTTGAAGTTTTCACTTGGAAATTTGACTAGGATGTGTGAATAACTTCTCATAAGCAAATTGATTTGCCATTCTTTGGGCTCATTTTTTGCATACTGCATTAGCACTTAAAGGGTATTTAATTCATTTCTCAAAACAGGTTTATGTGCTAGGTGAGGGTGTTCTTATTTTGTAAGTGAAGGTTGGAGAGATGAAAAAAAAATTACTTGCCAATACAAGCAGAGACTGGAGCTGAAATTCATGTTGCTATAATTTTTAATTAGAAGCATCTTGTTAGATGGAAGGGGTAGTCTCACCAGTCCCTACCCATAGACAAAGAACTACAGGCAACTAAACAATGCTGAGTAGGAGAAATATTCTTCTCAAGTGATGAGCCCACTAATTGGTTAACCAATACCAAGTGGTGAGCCCTGAAATCATATATATACAAATGAAGGGCCCAGACCCTCACCCAGCCCCCTGCTTTGACAGCCATGACAGGCTGCAGAAAATAACCAGCAAGACCTAGGCCCCTGACTCAGCCACATGTGCTGAGCCCCAGACCTTGCCCAACCTTGTCTTAATCACTAGGAAGCAACTGCCATATACCCTCTATATGGTAAGGAACCAACCAGAAGTTAGCTGGCGGGCTCTGGATGTGCTTTACTGGTAATAGTGGAATTAGGGTGTAGCAACTGTGCTGGGATGGCCTCTAGGTATCGCAAACTTTCTGCAGCTGACCAATCAACTCAGGACAGGTTGCCCAAGCCCAGAGATACACAAATCTTGAGACTGTTGCTATGCAAGTAGCAGACCCCCAGATACTCCCCCAGTTGCTTTACCCCAATATATTCTCTGCCCCACTGCTGCTCAGGATCCCTCCTACTCCACTTGCTATGTTGGACAGATGGAGGACCCAAGTTAAATCCAGTTAACTCGTAAATTAAAGACTCTTTGCTTTTGCATCACATCTGGTCTCTTGGTGGTTTGGGGGGTTCAGGGTCTGGGCACAACACAAGTAGCATTATATGGACAGAGCTGATTATAATTTACATATTTAAGTGTACATATGCACATACATACACATTGTAGAGGGCTTGAACTTGAATCCCTCTACATTGCATGCATTAAATTATTTCTGGGTTCTTTTCCTTTTTCTGTAAGACAGAGTCTCTCTATATAGCCTAGGCTAACCTTGAACTCTAATCCTACCATCTCAGAATCCAAGTGCTGGGATTATCCATAAACATGAATTTCTGAGCCTTTATCTCAGTTTTGTCTTTGTAACATAGTGGTTAGAAAACCAACATTGTGAGAGCTGGAGAGATGGTTCAGTGCTTAAAAGTGCTTCCTTCTTGCTCTTTCAGAGGACCTGGGTTCAGTTCCCAGCATCACACAAGACAGCTAACAACTGAAGTGTAACTCCAATTCCAGAATATCTGATAATGCTTAGCCTGCATGAATGTGTTGCACATAAACTCCTACAGCCGCAATACACATTAAAAAAAATGAATCTCTAATATAAAGAAGACGAATATCTTTAAACTTTGTCAGTCATTGAAATTGGTGTGTTCTTAATAATTCAGTAAGAATATTCTTGTTGTTTGGTTTATCTTCTTTTAGACTTTCAAGGGTTTCTTACTGGGGCACAAAATAAATCATTGCAAATGATTTTTTTTCTATTTTTCCACTTTATTTATTTAAACAGGCCATTCCTGGTGCTGACATTTCTGTGTAAATGAGCAGGCTGATTGTAGAGGTTTTGTTTTCCATTTAGTCTTTGAGTGGACTTTCCCATGTACTTATAATGTCTCCCATAGTTTATTTTAATATTTCATTGTTTTTGTTTTTATTTAAAATGATTTTCAACCTACAATTATTTTTTTTGTAATAAGAAATTCATAAAATTTAAAAAATGCTCAGGAAAATGTTTAGAATTTTCTTCACTGACACAGCATAGAAGAGGGCGTTGACTTTTCCCCACGAAAATGTGATATTAGTTGTAAGACACTGTAGATGACCACCAACTACACTGTGGCCTGTCTTTTAAATTTAGGGTTACTGATAACTTTATCATGACTGGTAGTTGAATCTTGTGATTTTTTAAAGCTTATTTTCAGAAAATAAAATATACTTTATGTTTTTATTCTTTTAATGTAATGCATTGTAGAGTTTTGATCTTTAAAAAGGTAAACCATCCTTGCATTCCTGGTACCCATTTTCATCCCACTATATCATGCCATATAAGTGTGTGTGTGTGTGTGTGTGTGTGTGTGTGTGTGTTCATGAACTCAGGTTACTAATATTAAAATTTTTATATTTTTGTTTATTAGATATTTTTTGTCTACAGTTCATTCCTTGAATTTTTTGTCTAATTTTTGGTTTAATTCACAATTGGTAACTATATTTTACCTCTATTTTCTGAAAGATTTTGTGTAAGATTGGCATTAATCTTTCCTTAAACACGTCATTGAAATTACTAGTAAAATTGTATTTGTGAATTTTTCTTCTGAGAATATTTCCAGTCACCTAACTTGAGTCTTTTTTGCTGAATTCAGTTTTAATCACAAGCAACCAAGGAGTAGCTGTTCTTGGCAAACCTGGGTCCTTGAGCAGCAGCAGCCTGTGGGCTATGCTAAAAGATGCAAAACCTTATAGCTCAAAGTCCTGAGTGTTGCAGAATATTTGTTATACTATGCAAGGATGTGTTGCATTTTGTCTAATTATGTAAAGATGTGTTGCTGTTTTACCTTGCCTGCCTAAGCCACCTGATTGGTCTAATAAAAAGCTAAACAGCCAAATAGTGAGGGAGGAGGTATAAGCAGAACTTCTGGGCAGGGAATGTAAGTAGGAGGATGAATTTAAGCTCAAAGAAGAAAGAAAATGAGATGACAGGGAGACACCAGGGGCCAGACAGACAGACATGGAGGAAGCAGAAAAGTAGGAAATACACAATGAAAGAAAGGTTAAATATTGTAGATGAATAGAAACAGGTTAAATTAAGTTAAAAGAGCTAGTGAGACAAGCCTAAGCTAAGGCTGAGCATTCATAATTAATAATAAGTCACCTTGTCTTTATTTGTGAGCTGGTTGGTGGCCCAAGGAAAATGCCAACTACACCTGAGTACTAGAGGCTTGACACTCCAGGCTTTAAAGGACAGTATCTCACACATCTAGGCTTGTTGCTTTGGGTAGCTGGCGCAATGCTCAGTGCTGCAGCCAGTGCCAGCCCGTGTTATAATAGCAAAGCCTTGGGTATTGGGGCCATGGTTCCCTCTTGGGCTGAGGGACTTGCTTCCTAATAGTGTTATAGAGACATGGGCCTGCAGTTTCTCATGTTTGATATCACGGTCTTCCACTTTCCAGATACCTCATTTTCCATCTCTTCTTGCCTTGCTTCCAGTGTCCTTTGTCCTTCAGCTGCCTTTGCTTCCTGCAGTTTCGGACCCTTATTGCTCTCGTGGACTCTTGAGCCGCTTTTTTGCTGTTGCTGCTGCTGTCACTGCTATTGCGACTGCTTGTGTGTGTGTGTGTGTGTGTGTGTGTGTGTGTGTGTGTGTGTGTGTCTGCTTTGGAGTTCAGCCCACTCTACCTATGAAAAATTGACAACAAAACTTTTGATTGCTGATTTCATTAGGAATATTGTCACAATGCTGGGAGGGGGGAGAACAGTAAGCTGTCTTCCAACTGGCCCAAAAGTAAGTTATATAGCCAGAAGGCAGGGTGTGACATGGCTGCATTGTATGCATTATGTAAATGAAGAGTTGTATGTTCACCAATGTCTACACAGGGTCTCAGTTTCTACCAATCACAGCCCTTACACAGCGTTATGCCTAGGCCTCAGCCTTGTATCAATCACAGACTTTCTGCTGAGTTATTAACTGAAGGTCTCCTCTCCTTGCCTGAGGAGAATAGCTGTGGGCTGAGCAGGGTCATCTACAGTTTGTCCAGGCATAGGGTGCCTGGAGTGAAAATGACTTATGACTTTAGTTGTAATGTTTCTTTTAGCTGGAGGATATATATATATATATATATATATATATATATATATATGTCTTAAAGGGCTAGTGGGAGAATTATAGCCAGGCTATGTTGGACAAGGTCAGATTGTTTGCCAAGAGACTTCTTGGCTGGTGGATCTCTGCTTGATGCATTGAGATGTGGGAAGGGATATGACATCTGCCATTTAAGAAGTTAAGTAGCTCCTTCAGTTCAAAATACTCAAAGGAAAAAATGAAGATGTATATGTTATAATAAAGAGACAGAATGGCAGGTTTGAGAAAGGCGCTCACACAAAATTATCCATTAGAATGGGCTTTATTGGGAGAGAACCTCATGTGCATGGGGTGCTGTGATCAGAGCATATTATCGGAGATAATATGATCAGAGAGAGAGAGAGAGAGAGAGAGAGAGAGAGAGAGAGAGAGAGAGAGAGAAGGAGAAATAGCTTAATGTAGAAGAGTTAAGATAGCTGCCAAACACAAACATGGGGTGTTGAGGTATGGGTGGAGGCTGAAGTACAGAGAAAGAGCCTTCAGAGAAGCTCCCCAAGCAAAGGGCAGTTTCTGATTTTATGGATTTCTAGAAGCTGGCAGGAAATTTTATGCCATTTGACACAGTTTATGTGACCAAGAGTCAGGTACTGGGTAAGTCCATCTTGCAACTGTGAGGTGGAAGGGCAGGGCTGCTTGCTTCTTCCCAGGGAGATCTGAGATCTGTGTGCTCTAACTTCACAGCAGTGACCTGTCAGCAGCAGGGCTTGTGGTTTGAAGGTCTGTGATCTAACAGCATATGCATCAAGGAATTACCATGATATTAACATTCCAGTACTGAACAGTTCCATTCTTACAGTGGCTCCAGGGAGGGTGAATCCTCCCAGCCTCTATTAGAGGGATTTTCCTTTTATAGAGCTACTCATATTTTCAACTTCTATGTCAGTCTGGAACTTACTTTTTTTAAACAAGGAATTAATACATTTGCATCATTTATGATATTTTTTAAATAAATGCTGGATTTTAAGTCATAGCTCTTTCAACAACAATAAGAACATTTCCTTCCTTCCTTCCTTCTTTCCTTCCTTCTTTCCTTCCTTCCTTTTCTCTCACCTTCATTGGTCAGGTTGAACTGACAGACACTTTTTATAAATAATTCAAAGAAAACAGGTTTTGGCTTTCCTCCTTATTATCTGTACTTGGTCTTCATAGAAAAGCTGAGAATTGGTCCTTTCTCCCCATACTATTTGTTTTAGAAAACAGACAGCAATTAACCAGACTCCATTGATTTCTGTTGTAGTTATTATTTTTGTTCTATTTATATTTAGTTTGCTCTTCCTTCTTTTCTGTCTTCTTAAGGTAGGTCACCATATTAGAGTTTTCTTCTTTTTAAAACTATGATTTCCTTCCGATAACTATTTCAGGTATATACTACAAATTGATATATTTTCATTTTTATTCAATTAAAATTTCATTCATTATTACTCAGTTTCTTTATTTGACTTCTTCCATGGTCCTTGGTTAGCAATGTGTAGTTTAGGGACTGAGGAAATGACTTGGTGGGAGGTGTTTATTATTATTATTATTATTATTATTATTATTATTATTATTATTGTATAAGTAATTTGAATTCAAAACTCCATTACCTATGTAAAATCAGACTTTACTAAGAGTGCCTACAACCCAGTGTTGCACAGGGAGGCAGGTAGCTCCTCAGAGCTTGTCAGCCAGCCTGACTGACATGGTGAGTCCCAGGTTGGTGAGAAACCTGATCTCAAAAAATAAAATGGTAAGCAATAGAGGAAGACAGCCTCCTTTGACCTCTACATGCATGTGTGTGTATATACCCAACTCACACATAGAGAAAAATAGATGAGAGAGAGAAATATGTAGCTTAATTTCTGAATGTTGTTTGAGAAATCATATTGTTGTTTAGTCTACTAATATTAGATGTCACATGCTGTAATATTTCAAATGGCTTTATTGTACTATTGATGCTCAGCCTGTGTTAACTTAATCTTTTATATGAACTCGGAAAGAATGTTGTTCAATATGGTTTTCTGTAAATCCCAAATTATCTTGATGATAGTATTAAGTGTTTTGTATCCTCATTACTGTTACCAATGTTTTTTCATATTAATTACCAAAAAACGCTTTTCAGTTTGCAGCTATAGTTGCAGGTCTTTCTCTGTACCTCACTTTAATTCTGTGATTATTTCAAGGAGTTTGAACCTCTGGTATTGGGAGCATATGGATTTATTTTGTTTACTTGCTACATTGGTATTGATATATATGAGATATTAATTATGACTATGAATTATTCTCCCTGCATCTCCTGTCTTGGCATTCACCTTGTTAATATTAATGCAGGCCCACTTTTTAAAATGATTTCTATTTATATGGGATAGCTTTTCATCATTTCATTTAAAATTGATCTTTGTTTAATAAATCATAGAATATAGAGTATCCAGACATGTAGGTATTAATTATTCATTCATGGTCCACAATTAAACTCATTACTATTTACTTTCCAACTTTTGTTTTTTAAAACCCATACCACTTCAGCCTTATTTTAGGTTGGTGCCAGGAAAGGGTGATGAATTGGTTGAAGAGAAATCATTGTACTTACTCTGTCTTGGTGTTCTGAGAAATGGAGAAAAATGTGCTGATCTCATGGTGTAGCCAGCAGAGGTAGGGGTAAAGGAAAAAGTTAAAGATGTGTGCTATATGAACTTTGGAGAAAGAAGTTTTATGTCAAATGCAGTGAGCTAGGAGACAAGATTCTGTTTGGGAGAAGGTTAAATTTATATAAAGTAAATGAATTCAAGAGACAGAAATGCTTTTTCTTTTTTCTCTTTTTAAAATAAGGGGCACATTTGAATGGTACTAAAATACTGCTAGAGACAGAGGTAAGCTGATGGGGGAAGTGCTTCTGTGTATGTGTTTGTCTTATTGATGATAAATAAAGCATTGTTTGGCCAATGAGGCAGCAAGTTAGGTGGGACTAGGAGTCAAGGAGGATTGTGGGAAATGTGGTAAAGAAGTCTTGCGATCTAGGCAGGAAGTGACATAGCAGGCAGACTCATATATAAGCAAGGACAAGAAGGAAGTCATCCCTTTTCTCTTCCTCCTGGTCTCTGCTCTGGCGTTGCCATGTGATCCGTCGGCAAGAGAGGGTGCCAGCGGGAGGCGTCCTCGATAAGTCATATAAAACATATAGATTTATGATATTTAAGATTGAGCTAGCAGATGAGAAATCCTAGTCATTGGCCAAGCAGCATTTGTACCTAATATAAGTCTCTGTGTCTTACTTGGGAACTTAACGTGGCAGCAGGTGCCACGTTAACTTAACTCGGGCGGCCTGGCAGAAAGCACCCACGTGGCAGCAGGGCTCAGGTGGCTTTGTGGAAAGACTTATTGTTACAGTAAGCACTCTGGTTGATAATGATGGGAAAGTTGGTTTCTTTGGCTGAGATGTGGTTTGTGGTTCTGTGCCTGAGCTCATTGCTGTCCCTACTAGTAACAGAAACTGCTTGGGAATGCACAATCAAGTGAGCTTTGACTTTAAGTCAGAGTTGGGACCTTGAGTCAACAGATTATGAAAAGTTTTTGTATGTCAGAAAAGAAGGCCAAAGTGCCTACATATGATGCCATTTTCTGGGTTCATGACTTCAGTTGTATTTGTATTGTCTGTGGTTATTTTTCTGGGTCCTTGAGAGACCACAATATGAAAAACCAAAGAGACACAAACAAATGGGTAAGTAAGAGAACTAGAATTGCCAGCAGCAGTCACAGTGAAAGAACACTTTCCCAGGGTAGGAGGAAAAGGTAGAAAAGGTAGAAAATACATTTGGAATAAAAAGTCTTTAAAAATAGACAATGAGCTGATAATTCTCCTCTGATATGAATTTTGATGGCATCTTTATAATGTCTTAATACCTCTGAGCTCTGATGATTCCTCTGTTATTGGGGATACTGTTACCCAGTCCTAGTTCATAGTTGCAACTTACATAAAGTATATGCAGGAAGTTTGGGGATATAGTTGCATTCGTCGGCTGTGCTTTGGCCACACCTGTGCTGTGGTTGATGCTTGAACAAGAATGAGGCAAAACTTGAACAACTGAAGGAGGCTCCTGATCCACTGGGGGAGGTAGTGTTTGATTCCAGAAACAACAGTTTTCTGCTTTTGAAAGGACGGCAGTAACATATGCCTTTATGAAGAAAGACAGCTAGTAAACAGTAGGAAGAGGAAAGGAGACAATATTAAAACACTTCTCACTCTGAAACAGCCATTTTTCTCAAGATGTTATCACATGATCCAGGCTGGCCTCAAACCTGTGGCTGATCTAATAAGCCACTTAGTGTGTGTGTGTGTGTGTGTGTGTGTGTGTGTGTGTGTGTGTTCATTCTAGTGCTCTGGATAATTCTGACTGGTACATAATTAATAACTTTCTACTTTCTCATAATTTCCTCCACCCAACTGTCAACTTTGTCTTGCTTTTGTTGTTATATTGTCAGGTCATTTGTATTCTATAATCAAAGTTTACAATTGCTTGGTCTTAGTTCTGTATAGTTTCAAATATATCTTGTTTTGAATACATCTCTAGGATGAAATACGAGTGCGTGCACGCGCACGCACACACACACACTTGTTTGGGGGAACCCAAACATGTTTACACATGAGAGAGAAACCCAGGCAAATGAGTCTTAAAGGACTATTATCTTGAAAACAATAAGCTGTGTAAGACCAGCACTCCAAAGCACTTTGCTAAACTAAGATGCTAAGAAAGATGAACTTTTTTTAAAATAAAAGAACAGAATTTTAGTTCATGATATGACAAGGAAGAGTGCTGCTAGCAAATACTCTAGTTCATCACTTATGAAATCCACAATTCACATCCTAGAAATGAAGGGAATCAAGACATCAAAACCTACTGAAGTAGTGCAATGGAGCTTAGTCAGCCCAGTTGTCAGACCAGATCAAAATAAAAGGCATGTCCTGTTCACCAGCGACCAGGAGAGTGACTGTAGGCAGGCATTGACAGAGCAGCTATGCTTTCCCATTGTTCTTCATGTATGTTTTATTAGTAATGCAACTGCCTAGTAAGACAGCCATATGTATCAAAAAGTACAGTCTGGAAAACAAGTGGTAAAAATAGATTTAGACATCCTGGATAGGGAGATGTTCAAACATATACAATAATGTAACTATGATTAATATATTCAGAAAACATATCAATTTAGAAATTTACCAGAAAACAAGACACTACTATATAAAAAAACAATCAAATAGAAATTATAACACACACACACACACACACACACACACACACACACACACACAAGACATTATAACACTAAAAACTTCTCACATAAAGGAATAATACATAATTTTCGAGTCTGAGCTCTTTATCAGTCTTCTCCCATCTTTAATGGGAAAACCATGTTTCTTTTTAACCAATTTTCCATTTAGTTTTTTTCACAGTGATCTTCCCTGCTAAAAGAATACATATTCTGATATATTTCAAGATAGTCACGGCTAAGCATAAAGTGTATCAGACTTACTTATGAAAGTTCATTATCTTATGGGAAGGAAATTAAATACTTCACATGGATTGGTTAAATATATGGTTGAAAATTATGTTCTTTAAAATTATCCTCAGCCTTTCTGAAGGGATGCTAGTACTTCTAAACCTTCTTTTAAAAGGGCCGTCTTTTGTTTGTGCCATTCTGTGTTTTATTATTTCTCAAATAAAGGAGAAATTTTAATCTACTCAGAGACTGGGATTTCCAATTTTTTTTAAATACAAACATTTCTAAGGTGACAGTACCATATTTAAGAAACATGCAAAAGAAGCTAAATTACACATTTTAAGTTTGTTGGAAATCCAACCTTATCTTCTGGTGTCTGTTTTCCATGTAAAACCTAAAGAAAAACATATTTCACTATGATATCACTGTATTGACATCTTTGGTAGGGAAGGCAGGTGGCAGGAGCATGAATCTAGCCTGACTGGAAACAGACTGCTAACATTTCACCCATATGCAGGAAGGAGGGTGAGGTGGGGAGGGGAGGGAGAGAGAATAAACAGGAAGGAGAGGCAAAGTATAAAACCTCAAAGTTCACTCTGAGTGACATACTTCTTCCAGCAAGCCTCCACTTCCTATAGGTTTCATAACGTCCCCAAACAGCACAGCCACCTGTGGACAAAGCATGCAAATACATGAGTGCCCACCCCCCAACTGGGAGCATTTCTTACTAAACAACTACTTATTTTTAATTCATTTCGTTCATTTAGACATCTGAGTAACTACTGTGATCATGTTCTCTCTCTGGAAGAATCAGAAATTTAGTGGTAGAGGTAGACATTTTTAATTTTAAAAAGACAGTAAAGCTTGTGAGTCTGAGCAGGAATTTCTTATCTCATAGAGGTTGAGTAAAGATTTGGGAAAGCAGTCTTTAGAAACAAAGGGAATGTTGAAGGAGTCTTGAAGGTTAATAGGGTGCAATGAAGTAGAAAAATTGAAAGGTGTGTGCAAATAGGAATGTAAGGATAGTTCTATGGGAGGTGGTTTTAGTCTTCACGCTAAAAGCTAGAAAACCGAAAGTTAAGGGTCTCACTCCATGACTGGCCCCTTACATTATGAAAGTGAGCTGACTGTGCTGTGTTCTACACTGTCTCCCTCCCTCACCCAAGAGCTTCCCCATCCCTTCTTCTTTCCTGAGGCTGCTTCCCTGTGATACTCCACTCAGGGATGACAAAGGCTGAGTGCACATATCTCTGCTAAAGCCCTCAGGACTGAGATGTGCGCTCCTAGGGTCGGAAGAGACAATGAGGAACTGTGGTAGGAAAACAAAACTGCAGATTGAGCATACATACCTGTGGGCATTCTCAGGCTTCAGTGTGCACCAAGAATAAAGGAAGGGCTTAATAATATGCAGATTGTTGGCCCTGGCTGATTGGTAGATGTAATTGCTATCTATCTGGGCCGAGGCTATTGTTTCCATCTGGGTGAGGGTGAAACTGCTTGTCTAGTGATTGTGAGAACCTCAGCCCAGGAGTTAAGATTTCCTCATCAGCTGGAAGAAGTCAGCTTTAGGGAACTCACCAAACAATGAATAAAACAAACCCAAATGCAGTAAAAGAATCAAGCTGTATGATAATACCCAAAGATTTGATAATTCCTAAAAACATTATGTCCTTATTTGGTAAAGTAGGGTGTGAAGGTAAGACCTCTGCAGTTTGGGTGGCAGTTAGTAATGTAGGTGGAAATGTTGACACTTTCAAAGGCACAGTTCTTCAAGTACAAAGGAAGGATAATGTACACTATGAAGAAAAGCATATGAATAAGCTTTAAAACTTGACATCCAACTTAATTTTCTTCCTTTGACTGGTGATGCTCTTTCATTGTTGCTTTAAAAATAGTTGGGCTTCAGAGATGGCTCAGCAGTTAAGAGTATTTGCAGCTCTTGTAGAAGAAGATCTGTGTTCAGTTCCTGGCACCTACATGGTGGCTCACAGCTATCTGTAACTCCAGTTTCATGTCATCTGGCATCCTCTTCTAGGCACAGAGTGTGGGTGTAGGTACATGTCCCTCCTTGCAGGCACTCACATAAAGCAAAGTGTAATAAATGTTAAAAGAATAATTGAATTTGAACTTTTATTTCTTTGGATAAAGTAAGAAAACTGCTTCATGAGTGAACACAGTGGTGATATGTATTTTTAAGTAAATATATGTTCAATCACATTTCGTATGAGGAAAAATGGTCAAAAAATTTTTGAGAGTTTTCAATATTAAAATATTACCATTTGTTAAATTCTTTTCCATGATAAACACTGCTGTGCCTCAATCAAAACATAGCAGGTGTAGCCAGGTACAGTTGCACACAGGTGTTTCCTCAAACTGGAGGTAGAGGCAGGAAGAGCTCCACAAGTTCCAGGTCAGCCTGGGCTACATAGCAACATTCTGAGAAAATGAAAACAAAGATTTGTCTTGGGAAGAAGCTTCTTGTAGCACAGGCTGGCCTCAAACTCCCTACAGAGCTGAAGGTGCCTATGATCTAATCCTCCTCCCGCTGAGTTCTGGGATTATAGGCATGTACCACCCCACACAGCTGTTTTTTGTTTGGTTGTTTTGTTTTTAAATCACATGTTATCTTATTATTGCTCACTCCCATTTTCTGCAACTTGTCATTCCATCACTTGGGAGATAAGAGACAAGAGCAAAAGAAGGGAGTTAAAGGCTACATAGAGAGTTCAAGGCCAGCCTGAACTATAGGTGACCCTATCTCAAAAAGCAAACAAATAGAAATCCGCCTTTCCACATACTGGAACTGAGCTTCCCAATCCACAGGTCAGGGTGACCATGCTAGTTCTTAGCTCTAGTTTCCATTTTTGATGCTCCCAAGGAAAGTTATCTAGATCTTGGGATTATGCAATCCATGGGGAAACTATGAGATCTGATTTTCTAGGGTTGCACCTGTCTGACCTCTTGTAGACTCCTGATTTGGATAGTCAAACAGATTTGGAAATACTTAAGTTTTATATACATCCCTTAACAAATTCGCATTTGCATATTTGTTTTTTGTTTTTTACTTTTTATGTTATTAATTGTATATAATTATGCATATGTATGATAATAGGTTTTGTTATGATCTATTAATGCATGTATACAGTGGATTTTGATCATATTCTCTAGTTTCTCTCTATTGATTCTTTCACCCTAGCTAGCCCCATTCTTTCTCTCCTTCCCTCCCTTCTCTCCCTTCTTCACCTTCCTTCCTTCCTTCCTTCCTTCCTTCCTTCCTCCCTCCCTCCCTCTGTCTATCCCTCCCTCCCTCTATTTCTCCCTCCCTCCCTTCTTTTCTTCATTCATTCCTATGAACCAACAAGTTTAATCAGAGTCATGGGTGAGGATTATTTACAAGAGAATGGACAATTTGCCAGGTGCTTAACCACTGAACTAAGACTCCATCCCTCCTCCAGCAACAATTAACCACCCATAAGTCCTCAGGGAGGGCCAGGCCTTCATGAGGTCTCTCTCCTTCATAACAGAAGGTCAACACATTCCTTCTAGTGCAAGTAATTACAGCTCCTGTGGGTTCAAGAATATGACAGCATCTTGTGTTCAGAAGTCCTTGTTGCAGGCTGCTCCCTCCTCCTCCTCCTCCTGCTCTTACATTCCTTCTGTTCTCTAAAACTGGTCCCTGAGCCTTAGAGAGGAAGGTAGAGATGTCCCATTTAGGGCTGAGAACTTCACAGTGCTTTGGCAAGCTATGAGTCTCTGTAATAACTGCTGCCATGGCAAGAAGTTTTGTCTTGTTTTATTTTTATTTCATTTTGTTTCACCAAAGCTAACAGTAGCACCATCCTATGGAGATAAACATACATACTTTCCCATGAAGACCTATTATCTTCCTAGCCACGGGTTTAACAGTACCAGATGAAATTGTTTGCCATGAAGCAGGCCTGAAATTCAATAAGAAGTGGTTGGTTACTGACATCACAGTCATGTCACTATTGTACCAGTGAACATACCTTGACTGGCTGATCCTAAGTACAGCATGTGAAGTTCATAGCTGAATAAGACTGGTGATGACAACTCTCCCCTAGAAGCTTGTTTTGACATTATGAAATTTAGGCAGCAGGTAAGATGCTTCTAGATCAAGACCAATTCAACTCAAGCTCCCAGTCTTTCAACCAAATTGCATGGTATCTCCAGCAATATTTTATTACTATATTTTTGAAGGATAGCATAGCCTTCCCTCACTTTGGATTCCCATATCCCAGACTGTCCTTGAACTCATGGAAAATCTCCTGGCTCAGCCTTTCAAGTGTTAGGATTATAGGCTTCAGATATCATAACTAGCTAATGGATATGCTCTAAATAAATGCTAATTGAGAAGCAGGAACCCTAACAATATGATTGGTAGCTAAATTCAGTGTTGGATGTCTCACATCACTCTAGTTTCTGTTAAACATATTTATTTTCTGGGCTTATCATCTCTGGCTGAACACTGGAAACTGTTGTAGAATCTGGATTCTGTATTAGTTACTTTTCTGTTTATGTGATAAAACACTGTGACCAAGGCAATTTATAGAATGAAAGGTTTTATTTGGCTTATAGTTCAGAAGAATATAAGTCCATCACAGCAGGGAGGCATGGCAGCAAGCCAGAGACATGGTTGCTATAATAGAAGTTAATGCTAATATTTTTTGTTTCTTTGTTTGTTTTTAGAGACAGGGCTTCTCTGTGTAGCTTTGAAGCCTGTCCTAGAACTAGCTCTTGTAGACCAGGCTTGTCTCAAACTCACACAGATCTGCCTGCCTCTGCCTCCCAAGTGCTGGGATTAAAGGCATGCACTACCACCATCACCTGTTCAGGCTAATATCTTAAATAACAAATAGGACACAGAGAGAGCAAACTGGAAATGGCATAGGGCTTTGAAACTTTAATCCCAGTGACATACTTCCTCCATCAAGGCCACACCCTCTAAGTCTCCCCAAACAGTACCCAACAGCACAACACACAGTCAAATGACAGAGCCAATGGTGATATTCTTATTAAAACCATCCCAGAGTCTGAGCATCATTGTTCATCTAATTTCCTCAGGAGATTCTAATGTGTATCATGAGTTGAGAATCAAGGCCCTATCTTTGGGCTAGAGGTAACCTTTACATCACAACTCAAGATTTGATTGACTTGCCTATCAAGTCCATAGGAATGAAAGTGTGTATGAAAGTGTTTTGTTTTACATATGCCTTGATGAACTGTAACTTCCACAACTTTGGTAAACAAAATCATGAAAACAATGCTGTGAGCCATTTATTGTCAGCTGATACAGGAATCATATTTCTCCTTCTAATGAGTTTCATTTTATACATGCTGATTAGGAACCAATTTTAAGAGTGACAAGTGGTGACTATAGGGAGAAGAGACAGATCATGTTTCAGCAACATGACAAAAATGATGGACGGTCTCAGAGTCTTGCTGGCAGCCAGTTCATTGACAGCGATTCACAGATCATGTTGATGCCCTGTTAGTTGTTGTCCTGTTATTTAAACTGAAGGGAGCTTCAGGTTGGGAGGGTGACCTAACCTACATCCAAGTAGAAATGAGTCTTCAGGGTTGCCTTTTCTTAAGAGAGAGGTTGATCTGTCACCACACAAACCTGGCTAATAATAAGAAGAATATAAATTACTTGGTGCCAAAGATTCCAGTTTAGAATTATAGGGGTCCCAGGAACCTTACCAAGTCATGGTTTGTATGAGTTGCTAAATTTTAGGTTTATCTATCTCAGGTTCTCAGGCTTAACAAATATATGTATAGGAGGCCTTATTAAACATGAATTTATTAAAAAATTTAATGATATAATTAGGTTTTAAACATTGAATGTTCCCAAATACTCATTTTTAAGCTGAAATTGACATTTAACTACATTTTATCTGGCAATATTACTTCTTACTCTATTCTCCCGGGGGATTTTGGCAGTACTGACTTATAGGAAATGATTCTGACACTAATCTCTAAGATCTGACCTTCAGTCAGATTGTCTGTGAGGTGAAATAGCACAATACATTGTGCTTCATGACCGCAGAGTTGAGAAAGCCATAGTATAGAAGTGAAAAGATACATCCAATGATTACCCACTTATTATATTCCTCATGACCCAGTAAGTTTGCTTTCCATGTTTTATCAAAGGCCCATAAACTTGACCTTGCCCTAGTCTCTAAATTCACAATCCCTTGCCATTTCATTTGCTCCCTTTTTCTTTTTCTCTTTTTTTTTTAATTTTAAAGGCACTCATATTTACATATCCATCTCTCCATCTCTCGCCCTCCCATTCTCCCATGCCCCCCACTAATCCCCCCAACCCATCCCTCACCTCTTCCCCAGGGATAGTGCGGCCCTCCACAGGGGACCATCAAAGTCCATCATATCATTTGGGGGAGGGCCTGGGCCCTCCTTGTCGTAACTGGGCTGCAATAGTATCCCTCCATAGGGAACGGGCTCCCAAAGTCCATTTGTGCTTTCTTTTTCTTTTCAGTCTGGATTCCATGATTCAGCTTTTACACTTTGTTGTCTATTATACTTTCATATTTTTGTTTTCACGATGTGTCTTGTCTTAGACTCTACACCGATGAAGGGAATACTAGGACCTGGGAATCTTTAACTGCCTAAGTGCAGTTTCTCTGCCTTCCAACTTCCCCAGTAGGATATCCCTAGTTGGTGAATGTGAGAGGAGCTATTTTCCTCAGGCAGCAGCCAGCCTTCTCTATTTGCTATGCCTTGCGTTGTGATTTGAACATGAAATGCCCACTGCAGGGTCTGGTGTTTGAACGGTTAGTCCCCAGCTGATGGCGCTGTTGGGGAAGGTTGTGGCTCCTTAAGGACACCTAACTTCACTGGAAGAAGTGGGTCACTGGAAGTGGCCTCGAGATTTCAAAGCCGCCACTTCCTGTTGACTCTACTTTCTGATTACAGATGCAGTGTGACCAGCTCCTCAAGCCGAACAATCCCCTCCATAATGGACTGTGTCCTTTGGAACTGTGAGCCAAAACAGACCTTTCCTTCCTTAAGTTGCTTTGGTCACAGCATTTGGTCACAGCCACAATAAAAATAATGACCATACCTTTCCCCCCCCCCTAGAGGAGAGTGTATAGAGTGCTGTTAGCAAATGTACAGTTCTGATGATCATGGGGTTAGTTTTAGCTGCTGCTTTGCCACCGTTCTACTTGCCTTCATGCATAGCTCCACAAATCTCACGCTTCTCACTATGTCCTTGAAGGTGGAGCGACTTCCTCAGTATAGGCTACTGGGTACCTGTGCTGTGATTGCCTGCCGCCACATGCTGATACAGCAGTTGTGTTAGTGCCAGTTGACCTTTCAAATTCATGACCACAGGGTGTGAGCTGCAAACTCAGATTATCAAGAGTATATCAGCGTTGGGTAGATACTTGAAATGAAAAAAAAAAAAAAAGTTACAGATTGCTGTTTTGAGTACCAGGGTTTCTTTTCTATCTCCTTAACAATGGGGATTAATTATAAATACGGAAAAGGTAAAAGCCTTTTAAACACAAGGTAACCTTTGAAATCATACAGTCGTGTATTTTATTGAATATAATGTTTTATTTACTCTTGATTATTGTGTGTAACTGTTCCTGTCTTCATCACATCACATAAGACTTCAGTCACTCTTAGCGGAACATAAAACAATTTAGAGTTCAGAAGAATGTTGTTTTACTGTGCCTGCTAGACAAGCAAGTTGGTCGTGTTAGATCAGTTTGAATGCAGGGTTTGTGACTGGGAAGAGCGAAATGGGTGATTGATATTTCTGCCACATTACAAATCCTGCAGTTAGTCATTTGGATGCAGACAAACTCAAGCAGAATTCTTGAGAAGCAGTTTTTTAATGTCCCTGTGGAACAGTGAAGCCACAAACCTGGATAAGCCAGTACTTCTGATTAACAATTTAACAGAACACATTACAGAGTACCCAGCATATTGTGCTGCTTATAAAGTGGTTCTCAACCTGTGGGTCCCTGCCCTTTGGGGGTTGGATGAACTTTTCACAAGGGTTGAATATCAGCCTGTGTATCAGATATTTACATTATGATTCATAACAGTAGCAAAATTAGAGTTATGAAATAGCAACAAAAATAATCTTATGGTTGAGGGTTACCACAACACGAGGAACGTATTAAAGAGTCACAGTATTAGGAAGGTTGAGAACCACTGCCATAGAGAGTAGAATGATGCCTTGCAGTGACAGTGATACTACATCTACAAATGTGGTATTATCCAGACAAAAAGTATAGGAGGGGTGATCAAACTGAGGATACAGGGAAGAAAAAGGGCAGAGTCAGAGGGGATGCTAGTCAGCCACAGAGGGAACAGGGCATGCTGGAGGACAGGTAAAGCCATGAGCCATGTGGCAGAATGTAGATGAATAGAAATGGGTTAATTTAAGTTGTAAGAGCTAGTTAGCAATAAGTCTGAGCTATTGGCTGAGCATGTATGAGCATGTATGTGTACTATAAGCCGCAGTATGGTAATTTGGAAGCAGCTGCTGGGACAGGAAAACTCCCCCTACAATGTGGCATTGCAATGGTATGACAGGCGTCATTTCCTGAGATATTGAATTCCAGTCCCCAATTTTCACTAGAGAGCAAAGCACCCAGGAATTCTGCTTTAGCTCTCTTCCAGGGCATGACACTTGAAATATGGTACCTTGGCATTTGAGAAAACTGCAGAAGCAGCAAGACTACTCTCATCTTCCCCTCTCCATTTCCTTCTGAAGCAGGGCATGAGATCTCCTGTGACAGTAAGGAGTATCTTTGAGACAAGAAGTCATGCAGCCTTGACTGGCCTCTGGTTG
Source organism: Cricetulus griseus (assembly GCF_003668045.3). NCBI lineage: Eukaryota > Metazoa > Chordata > Mammalia > Rodentia > Cricetidae > Cricetulus > Cricetulus griseus. The sequence goes on along the minus strand of NC_048595.1, from coordinate 184,618,062 downwards.
TCTAGCTATGCAGCTGAGCATGACCTTGAACCCCCGATCTTCCTGCTTCTACCTCCTGAGAGCTGGGATTTCAGGTGCATGCCTCAATACTCAGTTTGTGCAGTGCTGGATATGAATCTCAGGCTATGTACATGCTCTGCTAGCTCTCTGCCAGCTGGCATGCACACAGGCTAAACTAAGATCCTTCTCAGTTTATTGCCATTAGATGACCTACCCTCTCCACTTTGCCTAGCCATACTTCTCTGTGGCTGTCCTATTCTTCAATCAAGTGTAAAACTATGTGCCCACCTTCTCCTTTGGGGCTTCATTTCCTTATGAAAACTCTTGTGTTACAGAAAAACCTCTATCAAATAAATGTGCGTGCTTTGCTCTTGTTTATCTGTCTTTTGTTACTAGGTGTCTTAGCCAAGAAACTGACTCATGAAAAAGAAACTATGTAGGACACCACAGAGCCCACAATTAATTGTCCGTGTCTGCTGTCTGCTTGCAGCAGACCAGGTGGTGACCCCGCTGATGCCAGGAAGTCAAAACTTCTCCAAGTGTGTTACAGAATCCGTGGCAAGCAGCAGCAGCAGCAGTGTACAAGAGGGATGAGCCACCCGTGGGGCTGGCTGAGAGACCTGAGGGCACTTTTCATGGTGAGCAAGAGGTTGAACGAGGAGCTTGCTGAAGCGATGAAGGGAGTTTCATTTCCTAAAGTTGGTTCACCACGTTTTCCATGAAAATGGTTTTTATAGTTACTATGACAGTTTCTTCTTACGAGCCATTTTGTATCTATGAGTTATGTTTGGGAGTCAGAGAGAGAGAGAGAGAGAGAGAGAGAGAGAGAGAGAGAGAGAGAGAGAGAGAGAGAGAAAGAGAGAGAGAGAGAATGTATACATACAGGAGTGTCTGAGTGTGCAAAGACATCTGGTATAAGCTGTTGTTGATGTTTGAGGAAGAGTATGGCAGACTTGTTTGGAATTCCCTGTGTCCTGAAGTAGTGGGTCCTGCAGAAGCCATTGCACTGCAAGTCAGAGGAACCTCTTGTGAAAGGTCAACCTGATGGGGAAGAGGCCTGGTGTTGGGAACTCGATCAGGAATGACAACTCAGCTGTGGTGGTGGAGAGGACAAACCAAGGACAGTCTTGACCTTTGCACTCCAGCCCAGAGACTGCTGGCCTCTTTTCTGACACCTTTGGAGAACAGGGTTAGCTGTTCCAGAAACTCTGAAGACCATGTGACCCAAAGGACAGTCCTGTCTGGAGACCCCGGAAATGGGGAAGTCACCAAGCACAGAAATTTGAGCTGTTTCTAACAGGACCACATTGGTACCCACAGGATAGTGCGGACAAGAGGAAATTCTGTTTCCACCTCTACTATTACCCACAGGATTGTAATTATTTGTTAACACATCTGCTCCCCTGCTGTGCTGTTAGGCCCTGAAGCCAAGAGACCACATTTTATTCATCTTTGTTTTCCAGAGTCTAGCCTTTGCTTCTGGTGGATAGTAGATGTTCATTAAATATAGTTTTTAAAGGGCAGAAGAGAGATATATTGAGCATTACAGAAATAACCATGTGAAATGTAAAGTTGCTTGGTCAGGTTTGAGCTAGTTTTTGTTTTCTGTTTCTTCTTTTCTTTCTTCTTGTTTTTTTCTCGAGACAGGGTTTCTGTGTGTGTAGGACTGGCTATCCTGGAACTCACTCTGTAGACCAGGCTGACCTCAAACTCAGAGATCTGTCTGCCTCTGCCTCCCAAGTGCTGGAATTAAATGAGTGTACCATCACTACCAGGCCAGTTTTTTATTGTTGTTGTTGTCTGTTTTTTTTTTTTTTTTATAACCATTGTAGCATCTTCTCTCTCACAGGTTAGTGCTGTGGATGGCGATAAGACTGATCAATGAGCTCTTCCTGCTTCTTAGGAAACTTCCAGATTAGACTTTTAGAAGGCATCTCCAAATTTCCCATTAGATTAGAGCAGTCACTTATTTATTTATTTATTTATTTATTTATTCTTTTTGGAGAGAGGTTGTATAAAGGAGAAAGGCAAGCATTTCAACATCCAGCTTTGAAAAGCTCACAATGAGTGTAGCACAATATAAGCCTTGGTTTCTGAATGAACTAGACAGTATACCTACACATCTGCTTTTCTGAAGGAAAGGACCAATGAGGGACCCTGGAGAGGAGGTGGCTGGGTTGTGAAAATAGAGCCAGTGCAAGAGACTGAAGGGAGGTTAGCAATGGCTAGGCTCAGCCACTTACACAACTCTGCCACATTCCTCAGAACAAACAGCTATTAAAATCCAAGCACACAAAGCCTGTAGCCGGCTTAGTAATGACAAGCGCTGTCAGCACACTATAATTAACATGGGGTGGTATAATTTATAAGGAATGCACTATGCAGTTGAACGCCAACACGGGGGGGGGGGTAATCTGCTGCTAGCCTTCAGAATCAAAAGTAGCCTCCTCTTTAGATGTAAGCAGCTTTCCTTCCAAATGTTCTTTAATTAATTTTTTTTCACTCCCAGAAGCCTTTTTGCACACCGGATCCTGTGCAAGGCAAGAGTGAGCCTTGTAGGTGACCCTTCACCTCCCCTCCCCCTCCCATGTTAATCAAGAAGGGACGTCTCAGCAGATTGTCTTCACTGTACATAATTAAGCAATTCTGAATGCTCAGTGAAACTCAAATGGGATGGCACAGAGCCTGGTAATATGACAGTTAATGGGATGAGACTAGCACTTACTCTGCCTCTATAATAAGCAAAGGCTTTTCGCTTTCCAGGGGAGGGCATAAGAGAGGGAGGCAGTCACAAAGGACAACAATGACGACATGGGCTTGCTGGGCACCTCTCTCTGCCTTTGATGATTGACTCCCAAAAGGAACACACACCCTAACTGGAAGAGATGACCTCTTAATTGCTGTTACTCAGTGGCTACACTAAACAGAGGCTTTTTCTTCTATAGAGCCTTGAGTTGGTGTTGAGAACAGTTCCTGGAAATAGATGTAATGGAAGGCTTTCTTAAACCTTTCCCTCTCCTTCTGTCTCCTGCAGACCTTTAAGCTAGCTGAAAAAACTGCCTGGATCCCACTTCCCCGAGGAGGATGCTTAAAAACAGAGTGTGTTGCTCTGCTTTCAGAGGATGGCTAGCACGAATATTTGTCGTGAAGGACCGTTTGCTAGGTCTGTGGTTTTCCACCCACACAGACCCACATCTCTTTACTCTCCACAAAGAAGGAGGCGAACTGGGGAAGCTTGACTATGAAGCAAAGAAATACAGCCATACTCTTCAACAGTTATTTTTAGCCACATAACCTTGCATCGCAAATTAAACATGCTCGTTGGTTTTGTCCATGGAAGAACTTCATGAGATAAACCTCTGGGCTGCCTGAGCTGTGGGACTAGCAGGCTAATGTGGTCTTTAAATGATCCTGCAGAGGAGAAACATATCAGACATTCATCTGAGATGCAATCAAGCAGCGCCAAGCATTCAAACTCCGTGCTGTGAGACATCATGGGAACAGAGGCACAGGGAACAACCCCCCCTGGGACTCAGGCAGGAGTCAGGGCTAGCGATGACTCAGAGTCCTTTAGAACAGCAGTTCTCTGCCTTCCTAATGCTGTGATCCTTTAATACAGTTTCTCATGTTGTGGTGACCCCCAACCATAAAAGTATTTTCATTGCTAGTTCATGACTGTAATTTTGCTACTGTTATGAATTGTAATGTAACTACCTGTGTTTTCTGGTGGGCTTGGGTGATCCCTGTGAAAGGACCATTTGACTCCTAAAGGGTCATAACTGGCAGGTTGAGAACCAATGCTTTATACTGTAACAGTCTGCAGAGAGGTGAAGCAGATCAGGACCTCTTGGCTGTAGGCTTTTAGGGAGGATGGTGGCCCCAAAGATTTGGCTTTTCAAAAGGGTTGTGGTTTGCAGTTTGGGTTTATATGCTGGGCTCTGCTACCAGCTTCCTCGAGTTAGTCCCTTGATTACTTGAAGAAGAAGCCAGAAAAATCTTTCAGTGTCTTCAGGCTTTCAGATTCAAGGGCACCATGAGAAGCTTGGTAAGCATCCCAAATTCTATTTCTTGGGGGATTATGTTCTTAGATTAGAGATAGCATCTGGCTCCTGAGTGTGTTTGCTCTAGATTTCATTGGGAATGCAGGTGTTTTCCTTGGGAAATAGGCTGAAAACAGTGTGAAACCCTCTGTTTTTGAAAGGCACGGCTTGCTGCACTGGAAGCTGCCACTTCCTCCCCATAAGGATGAACAGAAGTCCTTTCATTTACATCCATCATATTTTATCTCATATCCAGAAGCCTTTTAATTTCAGCCGAAATCTCAGCATATGTTATCTTGCTCCAAAACAGCAAACGGTGGCTTAAAATATACTCATGCATTTCAAGTGCTCACTATCCAAACAACATATATGTGTGAGTGTGTGTGTGTGTGTGTGTGTGTGTGTGTGTGTGTGTGTGTGTGTGTGTATTTCCCCCCTACTCATATGACACATACTTCAGCAATTTCATAGAGGGTTTTCTTTCTTCTTTCTGTTTTTTCAAAGCACGAAAGCACAAAAGTAAATGTAAAGAGAATCGAAGAGCATTTTGTAATTCTTGAAAGGTTAATTGTACTGTTTATAGACTAAACTGTAAAGCAAAAAACCCTCGGCATGACCCTTCAGGGTCACCGTAGTAATAGCAACCTCAATGGAGCCCTGACCAGTCATGAATTACTGTCTGTGATACTGAGAATGCTGACAGTTCAATCACAGCACTGTTTCAATAGAGAAGTCCATATATTTAAAGCGCTGATACTGTTTTCCCTCTAAATGACAGCCTTGACAGATGGGCCGAAAGCACCGCAGACGTTTGAACAAGGAAATAGAGAGGGAGCCTGCTGGAAGCTGGGCTTCATGCAGCCAGCCGAGAATGATGAATAGAGTGTGATTGTGTCTGACAGGTAGTAATATAACTATTCATTCACCACAGAACACCTGGAGCACACTATATTAAATGGTACAAGATGGAGAGATTCTGTGACAAGAATAGGAAGTGTGAATCCCAGGCAGAGTTTAGGAACAGCAATATAAAGGGTCAGGGGTCAAGCAATATAAACTGCCTGGGAGAAGGCTATAATTAAATGATTTGCTTACTAAAGTGTTTCTAATGTTTTGCTAACATGTTGCCAGGATCATTACTTCAGCATGTCTGAACACTTCAAATAAAAATGCAGCCTCTCCCCACCTCTCTCTCTCTTTTTCCTTGGCAGCAGGGTTATTTCTTTCCCTATCTGGTTTCATTCTTTCTGCCTATTCTAGGACTCCGACTGATAGTCCTGGAGAAGACAAGAGAAAGTTTGAGTGATGAGAGGGCCATCTTGCTGATGGAAGGATGGCTCCCCAACCCAGTGGAGTTCTGTGTGGAGGACATACAACAGAGGCAGGTTATCCCTGGGTCACAGAACTGGTGGCTTTCTCCAGGAGTGGGGGAGGAGAAGGACAGCTGGAGGAACAGTGATCTTCAGAGAATGAGAAGGGCTGTGTCTTCAGTGTCAGCCAAGGCACTGAGATGCTACTGAGCAGCAAAAGAATTGTTTTGAAAGCCTTGTGCAGGCATGGGGAGGGACAGGGTACTAAGGAATATTGGGCAGTTTTCATAACACCCTCCTCTAAGCTTCCAATGCATCTATGACTAAATATTTCTACACCTGCTTCTGAATTAATTTTTAATTACTTCGTCTGACTTGTCACGCTCTGAAAGCTTCATTTCTAGAAAATGTCAGGTCATATGGCACAGCTGATCTGACACTTTCAGATTTGGCATTTTATGTTGTCTCTGTGGGAATGCATCATAGACCACACACGTCTATAGAAGTTAAGAGGGTACCACGTTCTGTGATCGAACACACATGTGTGCGAATGCGTGTGCATGCGTGTGTGTGTGTGTGTGTGTGTGTGTGTGTGTGTGTGTGTGTGTGTGTGAAAATATTCACATGCATATTCTCCAATCAGAATCCCCCTACCCAGGAGGCTGTTGTGGGGACCAGGATCCTTCTAAAATCCCTGGGAAGGAACACACTCAGCAGTGGCTTTTCCATGGGCACTTGTTCATCAACTGCCACTTTAAATTAGTTTTGCTTGTCACTTTCTTTATTCCCAGGATCCTGTGGCAGCTAAGAAAGGCTACAAGGCTTCTCTCACCACACTATTTTCTGGGTCCCTCTGGGACTGGGAGACTGGTCACTTTTGTCTTTTCAAATCCCATTTTCCCCTCTCTTGTCTTGGAGGCTGATTTACCTGCTACGAAGATGCTCTGACAGCAAGCTCACTGCTCTGGGAACCCGACTTCACAATTTCAAACTTGCCTGGCTCATGAAAAATGCATTGCAAATAGGTGCATTCTCTTTGCTCAGCCTGCTGCTGACTGAGAGCATTGAGTTAACACTTACAAAAGATTTTGCACATGGCCTCTCTGATGAGCTATGGAAAACAAAATCCAGGTAAAGTCCCTCCACCCTGACACACACCTCCCAAGTCTAAACCCTTACCTCCGGAACCTTGTGTACAGCCTCCTTCCTCAACTGGTATTACCCAGCTGTTTGAATTACTGTGGGTTACCAAGTTATGGATATACCTTTGTCTTCTAGAAACCTGCAGATATGTATATATTTGATCTTATAAAGGAATACTTATCAGCTGATAGCTCTAGTCTTCAAAAGAATGGGTTTTTGTGAATTGGGCAAACGTGCACAATCTTATTTGGCAATTGTTTTATTATACTCAAAATGAAAATTTATCAGAAAATCTCATATATTTTAGCCTCAGTTAAGATTTCCCTAAGACATTAGATTTCCTGTGGACATTTGGTGCATCAGATTTTTACAAGCACACAACCAAACATTTCTCATTCCTGTCTACCTTCTTTAAAAGTAAACTCTATCGACTGAATTGGGCACAGTCACTGTGTAGCCTTCTATCTAAGGCAGATCCCTTTTTGCTTGAGTTGAGAGCCTGCATGTTGCTTGTGTAACCAAGAAGGGGAAAGGGGCTGTTTTGCAAAATAAGCAAATTGGATTATTCAGTGTGTAAATAGGCACTTGCTCTCTCTTCCAATGTAAATCAGTAAAAGCAATTTGCTTATGTAGGGAAAAAAAAAAAAACCTGCACTGCTGTTCACAGCTCCCCCATCTTGGCTGGCATTGGGAGTTCATTATAGGCGAGAAAAAGGAATTCGCTAGCATCCATATGGCTGGAGACAGTAATTAACTAATTTGCTTCCATTTTCTACAGCTTAAACAAGGTACTATGAAAACTATTCTGTTGGGTAATTTGAAATCTTGTGTTGTATTCATATTAAGATAAGAATATGAACAACTAGGTTCTAGAGTATTCAGCGTCCATTAAAGAGGAAACTACACACAACTTGGACCAATAATTTATGATTTGTGTTTAGAGAATCAGGCAGGTGCATCCCAAGGACAAATTGAGCCTTGGTTTCTTTTAGGAAACAGTGGTCAAGGTTACCATGTTCAAATGGGGGCATCATTTGAAATAGGAAGCTGCTTTGCTTCATTTGTGTACTGAAGAAAATTGCTAATTTTTAAGAACTGGTTTTGTCTCCTGAGAGTAAAGCAGAAATGTGGTTAAAATTAATATAAGCAATTTAGCAGTCTTGGACTCATGCTGGTTAGAACTCCTTTAATCATCTCTAAGAGTGTGGAATTACAAAACAGTAGAGTTGAAAAGAATCTTAGCCGGAGGTTTTGTTCTCTTCCCTTACACTAAGAGCAAGCTCACAGTTATGCATTACAGTGCTGCACAGTGGCTACTTAGAGCAAGAACCCACGTTTGCTTCAGCTTAAATTAGGGCCTGTTTCACTCTCTGTGGTAGGAAAGCAGCCTTTGAGATGGTGCACAGGTCTGGGAGGGACCCCATGGCCTAAGGTTAAAATGACATCAAGTTTGTTTAAAATGTTTAATAAGAGTATGTAAGAATGATTCGTTCATATTCTTACCTATTATTGTCTTCTTTTAATGATGTCAAAAAGTGGGTGTTTTTTTTTTTTTCTAGTCTTCTATTAGTCAGGATATAAGCCCTGAATAGTTAAGCAAAGGAAAGTGCAAAAAGCATTCAAAGGCTCAGTGTGAGAGCAGTAGTCCCTGAATAGGGGGTCTTCCAAAAAGGAAATTAAAAGACAAGGCGGAGAAAAAGAAGAGAGAGGAGAAGAGGAAGAAGAAGGAAGAAAACAAGAAAAGGCCAAGAAGAACAAAGCAGTGGAATGGGACTGGGTAGAGCAGGAAGGAGGAGGTGACAGAGGCAACCTTGGGTCTCAGGGGCAGATTCTCATGTTTGATGTTCTCAGCAGTGTTTGACCAGGGATTATGACTTTGTCACACACTTCTGGACCAGTGATGCTTGCAGCACTCCTTGCACCAGCATGCTCTGAAGCAGACCACGGTGTCCCTAGGCAGAATGAAGTCAGGTCTATAAAAACAAACCAAGCAGACAGCCAATAAAATGGCAAAAAATCACATCTTCCAATAGTTTTAATTTATGGGGGTAAATTACAGGGAATCAACTGAAGGGAGAGCAGATTTAATGAGGCATTTTGCTTAACATTGTATTTGAAAGTGCAAATGGCACGCTGGTGATGGGGCAAAGGGGTGGAGACACAGTAAGAGAGCCCTGTGCTAGAGCCTGTGGGTAAGTATTAGGCTTGAAGATGAACAACTGCATTTCAGAAGTATTATTGATTGGAATTTTCTCTGCAAGCACCATTTTAGGACACATCTACAGGATTTATTCCATACAATAGAGGCTTGCAGTCACTGTGGCAGGATCTACCTTGCTTGGCCATCAGACTTCAATTAGATAATGACCATGGCAAGGAGTGAATAGTCAAAGGGCCATTCATCTTGCTCTATGCATGACACAGTGTGGTGAGTGTTTCTGATGCTCTGTGCACATTGAATTAGGTCATTGCTGAGTCTGTAGGCCTTTGAGAGGGTGTGTGTATTTTCCTGTGATGGTTACCCTCCCTCCCCCTCCCCTTCGTCTCAAACAGCAGCCATTGTTCCAGACCCCATATTGTACCAGGATCTGAATTTATGTCCACGGATTATAAGCAAGGGACACAGGCACAGACCATAATCAGCTCATTAGCATTCTGCTCATGTGAGCCAGTGTGAGTACAGTTTTCAATGGCCTAATGTGACAGGTAATCATAAATTAGTATTTGCCTTAGAACAACAGCGGCGTCCACAGCCTGCATGCTGAAGGAGAGTGGGTCTGTAAGTAGTGCAGTTGTGTAATGAAGTGGGGACTCATTAAGCAGATACTACCTCCTTCGCTGAGCTGCGGAAGCTGCAGCCAGCCCGCCAGCCCAAATGGAAACGTCTCCACAGAACACTGCAGTCAACCAGGACAAGTTCAGGTTCATTAGCCGTGGCACAATCTACAGGAATTAGTCAGAGTAATAATTAAATAGTTGCTTGCTAATTTATCATTTTACATTTGTTACTACATTTGCATAATGTGTGTCCCCACACCATCCCTGCTTACATTAAAATGTTATCATCTATGTGTGGGAAATGAAATGTCCCCCACCCCCAAAGACTTAACAGAAGTGGTCTGTCTTTGGCAGTTGGTTGGTGATAGCCTTGTTTGCCTCAAACATTTCAGCTGGAAGCTGGGTCCCTATATAATATTGGCATTGTGCCGTTTTAACACACAGTACTTAAGAGGCCATCCTGGGAGAAGCTAACAACCCAGCCTTGTCCTTAAACAACTAGGTGGTGCACTGTGTAAAACAGAAACCCAGCAGCCAATATTGCTAATTTAGCCTGCTGTTAGAATGAGCTTTGCACGCAGCTCTGCAATTTCAGTGTCCAAAAATAACAGAGCCATAGAGTGACAGGTAATGGCCCACAGAGGTCAGAAATGGCTTCTCTGTGGGTTTGCTGGGGTCCTGGTACAGATCTGTCTTTCTTGAGGGACAAAGCCATACCACCTCCTTTCTCCAGGGAAGTGGTTGTATGTAAGACTGTTAGAAAGCACTCAATTTTGCTGGACTTGGTAGATTTAGGCTTTTGAGAAGGAATTAGTAAAACAAAGAAGTCTGCACTAAAGTGTTCTTATAGCCAAATGGTTCAGAGGATGGGGGTGGGAATGGTTGAGGGGCAGGAGTGGGCTGGAAAGACCAAATGAAAACTGGAAGGAGACATCCTGCTGCTTACAGGTCCCTGCTCTGTTTGGCTTGGTTAATGATGTGGTGATAAATTATTCAGCAGAACAGCAGAGAACATGGACAATTTTCAGGGTTTTAATTAATTATCCCTTATTGTTATTGATATGAGGCCTCTTTATAATGCAAAACAAACCGAGTGGTGTTTTCTCTGTGTGCACAGTCTCTTCTCTCCCAGGGAACTTTGGTCTCAGTAGCAACCTAGACTCTGAGGACCTTGAGCGGTAGAAACCAAGTGTGGGGTTAATGCCACAGGAGCATTCTTCTTATCCACTAATGTTTGGCCAGAGTTAGATGACAGCTGGAGGTCACAGCATCCTTGTCAAGACCATTTGTGCCCCTAATGTTTTTTAGCAGCACAAACGAATGAAGTATTCGCAACTCTTAAGTCTTGGAGTACACAACACCTACCTTCCCACTATGTTCTGAGAGAAGGTGAAGACTGAGAAACATTAGTGGCCAATTGAAAATGAAGATATATAAACTGAGAAGGGACGCAAAGCACATTATGTTTATGACAGATTGAGCGGGCGATGCAAACTGCCATTCCGTGTGTTGGCAGGGGCCATTAAAACTTCCTCAGGAAGTCAAAACAGGTTTTGTGTAAAGAGTCACAGAACATACATACTGCCTCAGCTCTGTCAGAGGATTTAGGATAGTAGGATATTAATTTTTAAAAATGTAAAATAATTTATGGTAGAGCCTGTTCACAGATTTTTATCTATGCATTGGTGTCTTTTTCTTTCACTGACTATCTAGAGAAGTTATAAGCACATGGAGCCCTATTTTGCCTCGTAGGAGTTAGATGCTACCTGGGCTGCTTTGCAGAGTCTGTCATTCACCTGACCACAGGGATTAGGCCACATTTGGGCATAGGCCCCAACTAACAATTAGAACCTCCCCAAGACACTTGCTAGAGTGAATGGAAGACCACTCAGCTTCTAGGACTGTTCACTGGAAGGCTCTGAACCCTGGGCAGTCTTTGACCCCATGAGAAGAGCTTGTGTAAGATAGAATCAAACACAGAGAAAAACTGAAAAAGTGATAGCAGAGTATGCCACTATTTCTCTTTCTAGTGATTGTAACTAGGAGAATATTGTATAATCTTCATGAAACCTTCATTTCATGGGGGAAACAGGTACCATTTGCAGAAGGCATGGTCTATTAAATTATATGTAAGTCCAGTGCCTGTTTCTTTTGTACTAAAGCCAACATATCTCAGGTTTGTTCTGCAATCTGAATGAGTCCTTTTAAGTGGTGGTGATTTAAATATTAAATAATAACATTTTTACAGTAACACTAATCACTAAATGAATCAATAATACAATGTCTGAACAAGTAGATGGTTGAGTCCATTTTGAGAAAACCATTTTGTTGTTGTTGTTGTCTGCATCTTTAACCATTTTAAACATCTCAGATGGTTTCTGTCTGTCATGTAGCGCCATTCTAAGGACCTCCAAGGCTGATGAAATCAGCTCAAATTTGTCTCCAACTCTACAGACACGGGGAGACCAATCCATGTTTCCTTCAGAGTTCTTACCAAGCTTTCTGCCTTTACCTCCAGCCTCAGCTCATTTGACAAATGTTTTGTTCCTTTATTACTAAATGTAAGCTCTTGGAGAAGTAATAGTATTTATCACTTTCTATTACTGTAACCCCAGACCCAACATCGAACCTAGAACAGAACATATGTATGTGAGGTTATATGTGTATATGTGGTATGTGTGTATACTTATAAAGTTATTGAATGGATCATTTATTCATGTTCTACTTCAATTAAACTCATGAGGATGCAGCTGGTAGTTTTTCAATTTTACAGTTTTCAACATCACTTGGATATGGTTAATAATTATATCATGTGGCTGCCAAGGTAGATTAGTAGGTGAGGGCAGCTGCCACCAAGATTGATGACTGGAGTTCTATCCCCAGGACACACACAGAAGACGGAGAGAATTGACTTTTAAAATTATCTTCCGACCTCCACAAGTGTGTCTTGGCACTTATGCCCATATACAATAAAGAAGTATAATAAAAATAATTCTGTAATGTAGTACTGATCTTCTAATGGCACATTTAGTTAACACGCAACTGGAAGCTACTGACTGGGCAACGACAGGGACATGGGTTGAATGCCATCTCAGGAAAAACAAAACAAAACAAAAAAACAACAACTTAGAGTACTACTAACTAAGCATGAGCCAGGGGGAATATTCTAGAAAATGTAATTTCTATTGGTCTGAATGTTTTAACAATGAATACTTTAAAATGTGAATTTAAATATTTCACTTTTGTTGCCTAAGAAAAAACATAGGGTTTGGACTTGAGATAAGGAAAGTTTAGTTAACTGATTGGTTGAAAGAAAGGGTATATGTGTTTCTAATAGGCTTACCTAGGATAATTCAATCATTTTCAGTTTCCACTGAAACTGACTAGTACTGTTTTTCTGAGCTTGGGGATGTGGTTCAGTTTGTAGAGTGCTTGTCTAGCTGGTACGAGGGCCTGAGTTTCAACCCTAGCACTATTTAAGGAAGTTGTGGTGGCAGATGCTTATAATCTAGCATCTGGAGATGGAGACAGGTGGGTCAGGAGTTCAAGGCCATCCTCAGCCTTGCAAGTTCATGGGCAGCCAATGATACTTATGATGCTGTCTCAAAAACAAACAAACAAACAAACAAACAAACAAACAATGTCATTTTATAACCTCATGGAAGTTAGGAATGTAGAAGTTAGCCTATAGTAGTAATTTTAATTACAACTTGGAGAAAACCTATGACTACAGACCCTTGTATTTCCTCCTACCTGCCTGCCACTAAAGGAAAACTACGTAGCAAAACAGGCAGTCATTGTGTCTCTGTTATGAAAATGTAACTGGGAGCCCAAAGTCCTCAGTCTCCCTTGGAAACTGTTCTTGATCCCTTCTTGTGACAGTCTATATTGAGTTAACTTGTTGGTTAAGTCCCTTATCTTTTCACGTGCAGGATCTACCAATCCTTGGGTGGGAAATGACCATAGTTAGAGCAATCTCAGGGTAATATATACCATGATGGGGGATAGTGAATTGGCTAACAGAAATACATTCCTGTAAGCATGGGTAGATAAGAACATGAGAGCCTAAAATAAAGCAATATCAAATATTTTGGGGGGAACAATCACGAAAAACAATAAGGTAGAGAGCCACCAAGGTATTCTGTCCTGGGGCCCTGGAAGCGGCAATCAGATCTCCCAACCACCACACCAGAGAGGGCCAGAGAGACCCTTCCTCTTCCTTATAAGAGCTCACGTCTGCACATAGAAGCCAAGCCCCTATGTCCAGTACCACAAAACTATTGGCAGAATGAATTCCCACAATACATTTCACCATCACTGAGTGTGAAACACAGTACAATTCATACTGAATAGAATAAAAAATTATTTTTTCCTGAAGGTCAGGGTCTCCCAGTCATTGCCAAGTTTCTCTTTAGTGTTTAATTTAGGGCTTCTTTGAAAGCACGGGAGCAGTAGAGCAAAGGTCAAGATCATTATCTTTAGTAGTTATATGACTGTAAATTTAGACTTACCTTCAACTTTCTTGGTCAGGTTCTGTATTTTCATTTTTAATCATCCCCAAATGCTTTCTATAGAAATAGCATTTATTAGTCTCATAAATGGTATGTAATACAGTGATAATGGCCACCTTTTGACAGATGTAAACTTCTAAGTAGGTGCCACTGACTCTGTAAGCTGTGAATTTGGTCATTGTTGCCAAATATAAATTAGGAGAAAGGCAGACCATCTCTCACTACTCTGTTAACAGAACCAAACCATGGATACCACTTAAACTTTATTTGTTGGGGTTTTGACTTACTGAAGGATTTTCACGACTAATTTGTAATCTTTTCTAAAGAGAAATTTTAGAAGGAGGATTACTTGGTTAGATATATTTGGTAGCTGGCCAAAGGTTTCAGGGGTCTGAATCTACTTTTTACTTACAAATCCATTCCCTTTAGGGATGGGAGCCCAGGAGAATCTGAAACTGGTTTGTGTATCACAGCATATTTCAAAATTTGAAAATAGCCATGTATAAGATCAACCATTATGAAGACAGTGTCTCATGTGCAATCTAATATTTCCTTATGCTGCGCCATGGAGATCACAGAGTTGACATTTGTCTACAATTTGTCTAGAACCCGGTGCACTTTATAAGTAGAAAACTCACTTAGTAAACAGGTGACATATGTCTCTACCTTGAATTGAGCTCCTTCAGTACACAGTACACAGTATTCACAGTGATGGTTACTGGAAGATGATCAATTTCATATTAACCAGATATGGTGCCTATACAATTAGCTTGATTTCCTGATTCTCTAAATAGCAATCATTACAGTTTATAGATTTGCTTCATATGATAATATTACATTGAGACATTGAGACCAATTTGAAACTAACCAAGACAACAGTGCTGTTTCATTACTACTTTGTGGTAATTTTTAAGAAGAGAAGGATTATCAATACCAGCTCTGAAAAAAGTCCCAAATGATTTAGTTTATGGACACTGTGTCCTCACCTTTAAAAGCCCATCTGGTTGTTGAGGGTTGATATTTTGCTCTATTTGAATTACACATTCGCACTAAGAACACTGAAGCCTGTATTATTGAGTTAACCAGCAATACAGTCACCTTTGCTTTGATGTATAGTACCCCTCTTTCTGTTTGCTTTCGGGTGGTGTCTTAAATGTGAAGGCACTCCAGGGGAAAAATCAATGTCTCCATTTCTTTCCCTCTACACTTCAGGATTGGCCAAGTGTTGTAATGTCAATCCTTGTTCCTAAAATAAGCCACAAATTACCTGATGTCCTAGGAAAGAAGATGGGGCTTTTGGTCTTAAGATGTCATCTAAAGGACCCTAGCCAATCAATTCTGAGCTACTCAATTTATCTGCCTTCAAAGGGTGAAGGGCTGAGTCGAAGCTTTTCAGATTGGAATCTGTAGTTCCAGAGAAACGCCAGTATTTTGACCCTGAGGTCTCTGCTGCTAAGCCAGTCTTCTAACCATCTGACAGTTCATATTTGTTGAATTCCATAACCTTGATCCTGGCCCTGTTTCCCAATGAAATGTGTCATCATTTTTGTTTGCTCCTTAAATGCACAACATATGTGGCAAAATAGATTTGCTTCTCAATAGGAGGTAAACCACAGGAATTCGGAAATTCTCTCTCTCTCTCTCTCTCTCTCTCTCTCTCTCTCTCTCTCTGTGTGTGTGTGTGTGTGTGTGTGTGTGTGTATGCGTGCGCGCGCGCGCGCACATGCGCATGTACAGTGCCATCTGTAAGCAGCTGAATGTGCCTTTAATGTGGTCAAGCCTGTCTAAATAGGTCACCGGAGCAAGAGCAGTTCTTACACTTGTGCAAGTAGCTGAGGTCCATTTTAGAGATGTTGGTCTCTTAGTTCATTAGTTAACCTTTCTCTAATTATCTTGACCACTTGTAATTATTTGAATTTACACATGCCTTCCAAAGTCCCATGTTCAAACTCAAACCCCAATGCAATAGTGTAGTAGGTGGGCCCATTGGGAAAAGGTTAGGTCATGAGGGTTCTGCCCATGTAAACCTTATGGAGGTGGATGTCTGGGAATATATGTTTCTGGGAATATATGTTTATTGGTTGATGAATAAAGCTATTTCAGCCAATGGACAGTAAGGATGTGGCTAGGCAGGAAGTGTAGGTGGGACTACCAGACTAGGAGTATTCTGGGAAGAGAAACAGCCCGAGAGACACAATGTAGCTACTCGGAAGGTAGGATGCCTGTAGCTACTGGGAAGGTAGGATGCCTGGGCATTCTCCGGTAAGATAAGGCCATGTGGAAATACATAGATTAATAGTTATGGGTTAATAAGAGAAAGTGAGCCAGTAAGAAGCCTAAGCCACAGGCAAAATAGTTTATAATTAATATAAGCCACAGTGTGTTTATTTGGGACTCAATGGATGCTGGACAAGGCAGGACAGAAGCTTCCTTCTACGTGAGCTGGACTAGGGTACTATAAAAAGGGTTCACACAGAGTTTATCTTTCATTGCGCTTCTGTATTCTAATATGTTAGGACCAGGCATTTGCTCTTGCTGGAGTATGCAGCATCCCGATGCTGTCTTGGAAGTGAAGAGGCCAGGCACTCACTATACTTGCCAGTGCTTAGATCTTGGACTTCTACACTAACAAACTGTGAAAAATTAATTCCTACTCTTTATAAATTACCTGTTCATCTGGGACATCTGGGACCTTAGGCTAAGACATCACACTAATCCATCATGCCAGTGGTAGTTTAGTAGAGATCTTGTCAGTGCCAATATTTACAAATATTTTCTATCTTCAGCTTGAAGCATTTCCCTCCCCAGTTTTTACCTACAGTCTTTTGATCCATCCCCCTCTAACATCACAGCTCCAGAAATAATTTCCGACCTCCTCACGGTCACTTCTGCTATCCTTCCTCATTTCCCTCCCAATTTCCCTCCTCCCACCTCGTCACTAAGCTTTGGTTCTGTAATCTATCCATTCACACTATTCTAATTTCTTTCCTGTACTGAATTAAAACACCATGGCCAAAAGCAACCTAGAGGAGGAAAGTGTTAAGGTCCATTATTGAAGGAAGTCAGGACAAGGGCTCAAGTAAGAACTCAAAACAGATACTGTTTGGGAATGTTTATTGTTAGTTTGCTCAGGCTCATGCTCAGCTGGTTTTCATATACAGTTTAGGGTCAACTGCCCAGGGAATGGTGCTGCCCACAGTGGGTTGGCACCTCCCACCTCAATTATCAACCAAGATAATCCCCACAGACATGCCCACAGGCCAATCTGGTCTGAACAATCCTATTTTCTTTTTGATTGGCTCTAACTTGTTTCCAATTGACATTTAAGGCTAAAAATGACATATTCCCGACTCCTTTCATCTGCTTACTTTGCATGCATGGCTAGTTAAAGCCGTATACTAGGAAATCCAACTCTGACTAATTCATCTCATGACTATTCAGACAAATATGAAAAATCTCCAAAACAGCAAAACCAGAAAACAAACAAACAAAACTGCTCAATGCTCTGCCCCTATTCTCACTTTCCATGCATGCCACTGACCTCAGGTCGACTACATTACAGCTTTCCCCTCCATTGTTTAGATGGTTGTCTATGCCCGCTCCCTTTCCCCCAGAGTGCCAATGAATTCTCCTCCATTACCAGTCTCAGCTCTCAAGCATGTGGCCTGTTTATCTGAGAACACAGAATCATTGCTATGCCATCATATTCATGGCACCTGTGCTTGTGAATTCCTCTTTTCATACCACCATTATGGATTTTCTTTACCTACTTGGTCATTTATGGACAGCATTGGTCTTTCATCATGTCAGAGTTCTTCTACTCTTTCTTTATCATCAAATATTTCTTCCCTCTATGTTGTTATTTTCATCAGTGAGGGCCCTGATCACACATACACATTCTCTCTCTCTCTCCTCTCTCTCTCTCTCTCTCTCTCTCTCTCTCTCTCTCTCTCTCTCTCTCCTTATAGATTTTCCTGTCTTAAAAAAAAACCTCAATTCTCTATCATCTTGAGGTTTTGTCCTTTTCTGTGCCTCTTTGTGCACTAAAACTTCTAAAAAACCTCTGTCTCTATTCATTTCCAATCCTTTCATCCCATTTCTTTGGAACCCACAGGATTAAGGCATTGTCTCTTGGATTCCCTCAAAGTCTTTCATTCAAGACCACTGATGGCTGCCTTAACTTGGCTAAATGTACTAGAAAGTCTGGGACTTTACTGTATTTGGCCTCTCATCAATGGCTTCAAAGCTATATTCTATTTGGTTCTTCCTGATTTGTAGGAAAACCATACAAGAAGCTGAGACATCATTCTGATTCATGCCAATCATAGTGGAGATCTTGTCATTGTTTCTTTTTATTCCTACAAACTTTCAACTATCTTGTGTGCCCCTGGAAATTATGTAAAATCTCTCTTTTCTCCTTCAGTAGTTTTTGTCCTGCAGGGTTTCTTTTTCCTTAGTTTTAGACATCAATGGATTTCATTTTTTAAGTACAGTTTTAGCTTTTCAGAAAAATTGCATACTTAAGACATAGAGTTCTGCATGCCTATCACTGCCTCCTCACCCATACAATTTCCATGTTAATACCTTGCATTAGTAGAATACCTTCTATAATCAATGAGCTGACACATGATGGACCTTAGTTCTTAATTTTCAGTTATTTCCACTTGTGGTGCTCTACAAACTATTTTCAACTTATATAATTTCACTTAGAGTTTTTGGCTCTTTAAATAGAGTGAAAGTTTTATGAATGTCCTAAAATGCTCCTTCAAATTTCAGTCCTTTCAGGGGCATGGCATACTGTGATATGGCATGCTTTCTCTTTTTTAAACAGCCAAGGTGAGCTCAAGTTCACAACCATCCACTTGATCCCCTGGGTTAATAGTGTATGCTCTACAAGTATACTGTATGTAAGCTGTGATGCTCAGGAGGTTAGGCATATTGATGCAATTCCAAGTAGAAATACCATGATTTTTTTTGGTATTATATTCTATGAATGAGGCAGTACTTTATACTCTCAGGGGCTTTTTAATGTCTAATGACATTGAGACAGTCAGTTCTCTCATTTGGTTCTTGTCTCACTCTCCTTCCAAGAATGGAGGGAACATCCAGCAATTGATGAAAAAACCAGGATCACTAAGTGAATGAGAAGGACTAGTATCTGCATGTGGGAGTAAGAATTCCAACAGCAAAAGAGAAGGCCTAAACTCTTGGTGACAGTGGGAGTTATAAATGTCACAGCTCTGAATTATCAGTGAGCTTTGAGATGCCAGTTGAAAGGTTGCCAGCCAGTGTTAGAGCTCTTAGCTTTCAGCAGGATTAGGATTGCCAACCAAGAGAGAACAGGTCCTTGAGGATTTGCAGAACTGATGTGTCTGGAGGCCAGAAGGAGTAGGCCTGTCTTGAGGCAGAAACCAGATACTTGCCAGAGGCTGGAGTGGCCTCTGAAGTCCCAGCAGCAGGAGCAGTGGGTGTCAGAGGTGGGGACATGAACAAGTTCTCTTGCCTCAGAAGATCTCCAGTGGGCCAGGTTTTAACAGGTCTCAAAGCCGAAGAAGTCTTCCCTCTCTGGTGGTCCAATGAGGCTGACTCTGAACTCCTCAGTCTCTTGCCAGAAGACAGGAGCCAGCAACAGCCAGGATCCAAACTGGTGAATAGGCTATGTCCCCAAGGACTTAATGTACATCCAAGTAGACTGACTGGTTGAACATGCATGCAAATGAGGCATAGAATAGGTGCCAATCAAGACAGGACCTGTCAGCCTCAGGAAAGTAAAATCCCACTCAAACTGCCTCAGCACCTGCCCCACTCCATTGATGTTACAGCAGAACAGGGACAGTAGGAAGAAGATGGAAAATGTCCCTGGTTTTGCAAGTCTGTCCTTGCTCGATTTCCCACCCCCACTCCCAAAGGCAGCCTACTTACTGCACTTGGGAGTTACTGCCTTTGGCATACAGGAGGCTGCTGCTGGCTCCAATTTTTCCTGGGCTTTTACCATGGCTAGCCAGGGGGTGGGGCTTATACCTTCTTTTGGCTGCCATTCCAATGGGACCTTCACAGCTCTGTCATGCGGATTATCTCATTAGGTTTTCATAGAAAAGTTTCTCTGCTCAAACCCATTTGGCATTCTCACCCTTGGTGCTGCTCTTTCTATAGCTTCGGCAATAATGCCCTTTCTAGAATGTCATAGAATTGGATCATAGTCTCTCAGATTACCTTCCCTCACTTAATAATTTACTTTTAAATTTCTTTCATGTCACCAAGCTGTTGGCTCATGACACTAGTATCTAGGGGGCTGAGGCAGGAGGATTACCACTTATTGGAGGCTAAGCTGGGCTACACAGTGAGTTCTAGTACAGCCTTACTAGAGTGAGACCCTGTCTTATAAAATCCAAATAAAACAAAACAATATCCTCCAAACTAAAAATAATAGCAAAACAATTTCCTCTGTGTCTTTTCATGGTTTGATAGCTTATTCTTCTCCCTAACTCCTCCCTCAGTTTCTAACTCCAGATCCACCTCCATCTTCCAACTCCTCCAACTTTGTGTCCCCCCCCCTCAACCCACTAGGTCCAGTGTGGACTGTGAATGAGTGTGGGCCATCCATTGGAGTATAGCTGCCCTACTATGGGACAACACCCTTAAATGAAACTGACTCTGCTTCCCTTCCCCCAAAGCTGTCAGCTAACTGCCAATAGCTTCTCAGTGAGGGGTGGGTGTTGAGAGCTTCTCCTCTGTTCATGCTAGATATTTATGGGCTTTGAAAAGAAATGTATTTTTGAGTCAAGTTTAAGAAGTTTTTTATTCCTCATTTCATGACAGTTTTTATTGTGAGTGTTCAGTATTATCAAATATATTCCACATCTATTGATAAGATTGCATATTTTTTCCCTATTGATGTGATGTGTTAAGTTAATTGATATTGAGTATTGAACCAAACTTTCTTTTTTTAATTTTTATTTTTTATTTTATTCTTTTATTAGTTCAATTTAGGAACAAGCTTGCTTCACATGTCAATCCCTTCTCCCTCTCCCTCCCCTCCCTCCCAACATCCCACCTGCCCCTAGCCATTCCCCCTCCACTCCCCAGGCAGGGTAAGGCCCTCAAAAGGGGCTCCCCAAAGTCTACCACATCATCCTGGGCCAGGTCTAGGCCCTTTTCCATGTGTCCAGGCCAAGAGAGCATCCCTTCACATGGAATGGGCTCTCAAAATCCCTTCTTTTTCTTTTTTAAGACCTTACATATTTAATACAGTGTGTTACCCCTGTACAAATGGGAAAAAAATTAAGTTCAAGATTTCTAGACCAACATGGCTGTTAATTTTTGTACAATGCCAACTCAACACGGTAAACTGGGATACTTTTTTCCAAAGTTGACAGCACAGCTAAAGTTTCCAAAAATTCAAATTATATATGTATTTATATTTATCTTTATATTTATATTTATATAAAAAGACCAATAATGGCAGTATGTTATGCATCAATAGCAGCAACAGCTTTTCCAGGTTCTGCAGTCATTTGAACAAAATTGTACAGACATCCAGCACACTCCATTTAAAAAAAAAAAAAGTAAAAAACAAAATCCCAAAAACTTCACAGTTCTGTTACTCTTGTGGTACCTGGCACCATTTTTTTTTTTTAAATTAGTTTCTCAATCATCATCTGGAAGGAAACCATTCTGAGCAACATCATTAAAAACAGCTCTGATAAAGCACGGTCACTACTATGTATCATAAAGCAGGTCCACCTATGAGTGAGTACATATCATATTTGTCTTTTTGTGATTGGGTTACCTCGCTCAGAGTGGTTTCTTTGAGTTCCATCCATTTTCCTGCAAATTTCAAGATTCCATTGTTTTTTTTCTGCTGAGTAGTACTCCATTGTGTAAATGTACCACATTTTCTGTATCTATTCTTCAGTTGAGGGGCATCTGGGCTGCTTCTAGTTTCTGGCTATTACAAATAATGCTGCTATGAACATGGTTGAACAGATGTCCTTGTTATATGAATGTGCTTCTTTTGGGTATATGCCTAGGAGTGGAATTGCTGGATCTTGTGGTAGACTCATTCCCATTTTCTTGAGGAGTCACCATACTGATTTCCAAAGTGGCTGTACAAGTTGGCACTCCCACCAGCAGTGGAGGAGTGTTCCTCTTTCTCTGCATCCTCTCCAGCATAAACTGTCATTGGTATTTTTGATTTTAGCCATTCTGACAGGAGTAAGATGGTATCTCAGAGTTGTTTTGATTTGCATTTCCCTGATGGCTAAGGATGTTGAACACTTTCTTATGTGTCTTTCAGCCATTTTAGATTCCTCTATTGCTAATTATCTATTTAGTTCTGTACCCCATTTTTTAATTGGATTGTTTGGTGTTTTGGCAAATAGCTTCTTGAATTCTTTGTAAATTTTGGAGATCAGCCCTCTGTCAGATGTGGGGTTGGTGAATATCTTTTCCCAGTCTGTGGGCTGTTGTTTTGTCTTGCTGACTGTGTCCTTTGCCTTACAGAAGCTTCTCAGTTTCAGGAGGTCCCATTTATTAATTGTTGATCTCAGTGTCTGTGCTACTGGTGTTATGTTCAGGAAGAGGTCTCCTGTACCGATTAATTCAACGGTATTTCCTACTTTATCTTCTAGTAGGTTCAGTGTGGCTGGGTTTATGTTGAGGTCTTTGATCCATTTTGACTTAAGTTTTGTGCAGGGCGAAAGGCTTGGGTCTATCTGTAGTTTCTACATGTTTGCATCCAGTTACGCCAGCACCATTTGTTGAAGATGTTCTCTTTGTTCCAGCATATATATTTGGATTGTTCGTCAAAAATCAGGTGTTCGTAGGTTTGAACTGCTTCCTGAATATAACACCAGTAGCACAGACACTGAGATCAACAATTAATAAATGGGACCTCCTGAAACTGAGAAGCTTCTGTAAGGCAAAGGACATAGTCAGCAAGACAAAACGACAGCCCCCAGACTGGGAAAAGATATTCACCAACCCCACATCTGGCAGAGAGCTGATCTCCAAAAGTTACAATACCAGACTTAAGACGGGAAACTTTTAATGAGTTGCAAATTTCCAAAGTTTTGTCTCCTGCCTAGACCTCCCCTCTCATGTCTGTCATCATCTAAGAATTTCTAAACTCCAGATATCCTATGGTGGTTTGAATGAGAATGACTCCCATAGGTTTACTTATTTGAATGCCTGGGTCAAAGTTGGTAGAACTGTCTGGGAAGGATTAGGAGGTGTGGCCTTGTGTTGGAAGATGTCTGTCACTGGGGTGGGCTTTGAGGTTTTAAAATCCCACATCACTTCCAGTTAGCTCTCTTTTGCTCTGCCTTGTGCTTGTAGATCATATGTAAGCTCTTGCCTACTGCTCCAGTGCCCTGCCTTCCTGACTGCCTCCATACTTCCCTCCAGGGTAGTCATGGACTCACCTTCTGAAACTATAAGCCCCCATTAAATGCTTTATTTTTTAAGTTGCCTTAGTCACAGTGCTTTGTTATGACAATAAAATAGTAACTAAGACATTGCCATTAACAAAAATTTTCTCCTGGTAAATTTCTTACCTCAGTAAATATAAATTGTGATTATATGGCCTCTTCTAAAAACAATTCTTGACTCTTCAATAATAGAGCCCAGACTATACTCACTAGCATTTTTGTGCCTTTGAGAAATAATTTTAGGGCAGAATTGGCACTCTGGGGGAGGGCAGGGACATAGAAAAGCCAGAGGCAGATGGCATGCTTGGACTCCCAAACTATTGTACCATGGCACTAAGAGCTAACAAAAGAGGAACTGTGTAGAGACAGAAGGACCACAGTATTACAGTCCCCAAGGGAGCAGAAAGTTAAAAAATAGTAGTTTCAACCAGAGAGCCAAGAATCTGTTGTACTGTGTAGATTTGTTTGACTGCTTTCGTCAGGAATGTTCTGGGTGAGATAACCCGCAAAGGTAGCCTATGGTGAGACAATTATAATTAAGGAGACCATATGTCTCATAGGGTCATCCCAATTTATACCTACTGCAGATCAACTATGTATTTATTTGTTCATTTTCCGTGCCTTTCATTTTCAGTGCTGTCTCAATTTGAATCATATGCTGTTTTTTAATTTATTTATAACTCATGGGATATTGAAGAACACTGGATAGCAGCTGGAGGGTGGAATTTACATATGGGAGATTTGTGGGGAATATTTAGACTATCTTTTTGCTCACTCTAGGCTCTCAGGCTGGTAGCTTGGAAGAAACAAAGGATTAGGGTGTATTTGACTTTTCCAGGTACTAAAACCTTAAGGTTATTTCAGAGGGTATAGACTTGCTATTGGAAAGGAAAAATAATGACCTAGAAGATTAATTAGAGACAGGTACATAATTGGAATGTTACTGAATCTGAGAAATTCAACCATATTTTGGAGAACTGAGTAATGGGAGGTCATCCCACAGAAACCCCAGGCTCCAGACTAAGAATATATTTGATAAGAAATGGGAATGGAGGGACAGCTACAGGAATTTCTGATGTTGTTGGGCATTTTTATTTGCTTCTATGGCCTCTGGAAAGTCATTCAAGCTACACACATAAATATCAGCTGGGAGGGATGAGGAACCTAAGAATTTGAGAGAAAGAAATCTGGCCTTCATGTATTAAGTTTAATTCAGACAGTGGAACCATACACACCCTTCTTAATCAGAAGCTTTTAATTCTGGTGTATTTTTAGGTTTCTTTTTATTGCACAGCACAATATTCACATAGTGGTCATATAATACAATATATAAATATAAATTACATGGTATATTGCACATAAAATAAAAATGCCAATGCAATTTACAGAAATATAAAAGTATAAATGCATTTCAGGCATTGCTTGCCTATAATCCTATTCCTTGGAGGTAGAGGCAAGATGATCAAAAGTTCAATGAAAACCTTAGCCACACAGCAAGTTCAAGAGCTGCCTCGGCTATATGAGTTCTTGTCTGAAAACAAAACAAGAAGTACAAATGCGAACATACAAATACATGGAGCTGTGTATAAAACACAAATATCTGCATGTTATATGGACTTCAGTGGAGTTCACTATGTTTGATAAGCCTTCATTTAAAACACCACCTGTACCACTAGGCAGTGCATGCAACATGGCAGCATTGAGGGGCCACATTAATAGAGCAAATTATTTGAATTTATTTTTGGTTGAGGTCAAGAAACAACCATGAAGAGAGATGCAGGTGGAATTTTGAAAACCAGTGAGAGCTGAGGGATGAGAAGACCCTCCCTTCTCCCTGAGCTCTGAGCAATTAAAGAGGAGAGAGGGCTATAGTGTCGACAAAACCTGGGGAAATGGACTTCGTGGTTTCTCAGCTTTCCTGGTGTGATGCCAAACCTCCCCTCAGGGTGATCAGGGGCATCTTCTCCAAAAACCTGACTCCAGAGAGCTTGGAGTTAAAGCTGTGCATTTTGGACAGTTCTCTCAGATAAAGAGACTTATTATGCTGAAAGCAGGCAGAATTTTCCCCAATAGGGGATGAACTTGTAATTCAGTGTGGACCCACAAAAATACCCTTGTAGAGAGAATGGATTAGTTGATTTCTGAGGCAGGGCAATCTAGTGTTTGGACCTGCAGAAAGCTGAAGTTTGCGATCTACTAAGCAGGATTATGAGAAAAAGTCCCCATGTTCTCACATCTTTAAATGTGTCTGACTAGGTGGGTCTCAGGGGACATGTGCTAAAGCTGGATTGACTGCTGAAAGGCAAATGTATTTGTCTTCAAACTTCACATTCAATGATTCCATGTTAAAAGCTTGAAATCAGCCATGGTGGAAGTATTTATGTTATAGAAATAGGCAAATGATGTAAATCAGAGGGGTTTTGTTTTGTTTTGTTTTGTTTTTTTTTCAAAAATTCTTCCTTGGAACTGGTTGGTCTTTTTTGTTTTTTTGTTTTTTTCCATAACACTCTTAGGTGAGATAGATACCCAACATGAATGGCTTAAAGTAGGAAGAATTTACTTTGCTTATGGTTTCAGGGGTTTTAGTCCATTGTCCATCATGGTAGGGAAGGTGTGGTAAAGAAGCTTATATCGTGGCAGTCAGGAAGCTAAGCAGAGCAGCAACAGAAAGAGCAGGCTGATATATACATGCACCAGAGATATGCCCCTCTTTGGCCTCTTTTGGGTCACACCCTCTACAATTCTACTTGCTCCCAACAGTTTATTTAGATTTTGAATCCATCCACAGATTAAACTATTCATTAAGTCAGAGGCCTCAAGATCCTAATTGTCTCTGAGATAATCTTCAACAGACACACTCACAGGAGTGTTTTACTAGTGGCCATCTGTACATCTAGCTGCATGCATTCCCTATCAAAACCATCCATCACTGTTCAGTATTCCTTGGTGATAGAAATAATAAATTTCCATGTTGGGTTATGTTTTTCATTCCTTGTGAGCTGGTGAGCTTTGCTGTCAACTTGCTTTGCTGACAGAGATTGGGGTGGCTTTACACAGGGTAACAGTGGGGGGTCCATCCTATCAGACTCCAAGACTCCCCCATTTAATTCTGGGCCTGAGTCCATTGCTTCCCCTCTGGGGATATCTCAAGTTCCAGAATAACCCTGTTGTGAACTTAGTACCCTGGATACTCTGTTGCTTTTAAACTTCCAGACTCTCTGACTGGAGGTGAGAAGGTTAGAGAAAAACAATAGTGTTGTCCCTTCTGCGTTTCCTTGAATGACTTGGAGTCTGAGAGGGTAGACCGCCTTATGCCTTTCTCTCTGGGGATACATTCTGAAGTTGAAAACTGTTCAAAGAACCTCCAAGCCCCAAATAATCTTTATGAGTCAGATAAAATGAAATTTGAGGCTGATCAAATTTTTTCAGGACATTCATCACCAAGTATGTACTGATCTGTACATAGCTATGGACCAGGATTTTGATACTGTTGTCTAAATGCTGGAAAAACAAAAACGAAAAAACAACCCTCACTTGGGCAATACACTGTTTTACCTTCTTAGAGTAAGTTTACAGGACTGTGACGGTTAGTTTTTTGTCAACTTGACACATGCTGGAGTCATTTGGGAAGAAGAAATCTGAATTGAGGGATTGACTGACTTCATCAGATTGCCTGTGGGCAAGCCTGTGAGGCATTTTCTTGATTAGTGATTGATGTGAGAGGGCCCAGCCTACTGTGGGTGGTACCATCCTTGAGTAGGTAGCCCTGGGAGATAAACAAAGGGAGCTGGGAGAGAAAGTCAGTAAGCAGCTCTCCTCCATGGTCTCTGCTTCTGTACCTGCCTCCAGATTCCTTCTTCGAGTTCCTTCCCTGATTTCCTTTCATGATGAGCTGTGATCAGGATGTGTAAACAAGTAAGTCCTTTCCTTCCCACGGTGGGTTTGGTCAGTGTTTGATAACAGAAAGCAAAATAGGGCAAGGATCCAGACTAACCCCAGGATTTTTTTTTAATATAATAGGACACTATAGGTGGTTGATATAAAGAATAAAACTGTATCTGTTTATGAGAAATAAAAATCAGTGTTGAAAAATTTGTATGTCTGAATTGACACATGAAGTAACACTCCTTGTATATGGCTGCATCTGGGGGGAATGGAAGTAGCAGGGTGGCTACTTCACTTAAGACCCCAAATTACTTGATGAACCTGGGTTTCTATGGAACAATTTGATGTAATTTGCTTCTGAATTACAACATGCAAGTGCTACTGAAAGCCCCTGGAGCTGTGGAGATGGGACTAGTCACAATTGCTCTTGATTTCACCGACCTGTGTGTTCTTGACTGGGAAATGTCCAGGTTCTGTGACCTTCCTTACTCAGTGAGATCTCCAGTACAGGGGACAGGCAGATTCCAAAGCTGGCAATTAACTATTATTTTTGCCTTCCGTTAATCCATATGAAGTAATTCCTAATTTGGGAGGGATGAGGGAACTTGAGATAGGAATGGATGGAAACCTGGCCTGTCTCAAGTATCTGCATTTATGTATCCAGCCATTTGTCCTCCCTATCTGTTGTAAAATGTGTTTTAAGGGAGATCTAAAAATGTAAGCTACAATGTTCAAATTAAGAAGGGTGAAATGAAGCAAGCAGTAAAAAGCAACAGGATGAAGCATGTTAGTGAGCTATAGCTCTTGTACCCGTTCTGTGTGCCCATGGGAGGCAAAGCATGCAGCTATCTATTCCCCAGGAACCAGCACTACAGGCAAAACATGATTGGTTCCATGTCTTAGAATGCCCATAAAACTAACACAAAAACAATTGCTCAGAAAAAGCCTGCCATTAAGAAGGATTTCTCCTTTGGGTGTTTTTAAAGAGTGTGCTGTAATGCACAGAGCATCCTGTTCCACCGAAGGCTTGGTGCAGAAGAGTCCTGGTCTTTGGAAGGCTCCCATGGTTTCATTCTATGTTCCCTGATGCCTCACATCAAAATGTCATTTCTAGGGATTGGTACAACCACACAGAGTTTTCTTATGATCTGTCTTAACATGGGAACAGACTAGAGTTTTTAGCAAGATGAATAGATGATAGAATGGGTAGCATCAGTACCCTTTGGGAAATTATCCACAATAATCCAAGCGAGCTTCTTTCATATGTTTGGATTACAGAGACTCTGTGAGTATAGTATTGTATTTCATTTTATCTTAATACTAATACTTGGAGTCAGATAGTAAATACATAGATTTACAAATACATAGATTTACAGAATAGTAAATCAGGATTCAGTGAAATTTTGTAATTTGTTTAAGGTTATTTAGTTACAAATGCTGCAATAGTCATTTTTAAGTTTGGGGAATAAGAGCAGGACACAGAAGAACACACCATGCCATGCTAACAGAACACAAACTGTTTTTCAGATGCATTTCTGTATAGAATCTAACTAGAATCCAACATCAAAGAAAGACAGTAGCTGTGATGACCACTGTATATCTGCTCTTTATGTATCATGACACATGCTCTGAAATGTCAGACTTCCAGGCATTTGCTATAATAATGGTTTATTATGAAACAGAATTATAAAAATTGAAAGTCCATGTCAGCTGCATATAATACAGTAATGGCTTATGAAGATAGCATGTTAAAACAAAACAAAACACAAAAAACTGTACTCCAGTAGAGAACTTACTGCAAAAACAAAACAAAACAAAACAAAAAACCAAAACAAACCAACCAACCAACCAACAACAGAATCAAACCAAAAAATAAATAAATAAAAATGATTAACTTTTCAGCCAGAGGTCTTTGACTTTATTGACAATCTAAAATTTCAGGAGGATGAAAGTGGAGTCTGTCATAAGTATGAGGCTGAAGGAGGGAGGACAGAGAATCAAGGTACTTGTATATTTAGTTTGTTAAGAGGTCTTTGGAAGAAGCAATTGAGTTCTTGAGTTGAATAGTTATGTTAACCTGAGAAGTTGGAATGAATTGGGTTTGTAGGACTCTCAAAGAACCCTGGTGTCAGGACAATGGGGGAAGGGCCATAGGAAAGGAGAGAGAACCAAATAGCCAGGAGCAAAGGAAACATGTGCTGAGAATTGAAAATGACTATGAGGGGGCCAGGACCTGCAAATGTGAGTCATAATCAGTCTGTGGAGTCTCATGTCACCAGCAGCTTTCAGATGAATTTTGTCTATAAAGGCAGATTAAGAGTTGGACTTATCTAATAGTCACTTGAAAGCAAATTAAATTGAACTGAAATAAGCCCCATTTGTACAACATCGGTTTTTGAAAAGGATCAGTAAATAGGCAGAAATAGCTAAATGGACTGTAGAAAATGAAACATCAGGGCTAAGCGAAAGTGAGTGTGACCTTTCTCCTGACCACTGCCATAGCTCGGTGGATAGGGAAGCGAGCACAGAGAGTGACAAATGGGATAGGGCAAGGAACTGGATAGGAGTCATGGTGGGGGGGGCGGGGTTCTGAAATGCAATACATAGAAGTGGAGGGATTGGCTTTCCCATATCTTTGTCTATCTAGGTTGCTGTAACTGAATACCACAGGCCAGATGGTTTAAACAAAAGAAATTTATTGTTCACAGTTTTAGGAATTTGGAAATCCAAATCAGAGATCTGGTTGATTTTATGTCCTGGTTCATAAGTGGTAATCTCCTTAGACCTTAAAATAGCAAAAATAAAAAGAAAACTCTTTTATAAGGGCTGAGACCCCAAAACCCAACTTCATTTTTAAGTCTAACTCTAAATATTCTCACATTGTCTGCACATTTTAGGAGTGTGACCTGTGGAGGAACCAGCCTGTCACAACCATTTGTAAGAGCATGGTGAAGAAATGGCTTTGAGGGCTGTGTGTTTCAACAGTCTCCTTGTGAATTGTATTCCTCCCAGAACTGAATACAATTCAGTGATTTTGAAGTATTAACTTCCAGTACTGCAAAACAAAACCACATTTGCAAATAGTGAGGTTGCAGATATAAGCAATTGAGATGAAGTCCCATTGGGGTAGAACCTACTCCTATAAAATTGGTATCTTAATTATTTTCTGTTTAAAGAAAATCTGGATACACATGCACACACATAGAATGCCTTGTAAGGATCAAAGTTACATTGTCACAAGCCAAGACACCAGGAAAAGCAACTAGAGAGAACTAGAATAGACCCATCCCAATTTCTTCTAAGAGGCCATACTGTGCTAATAGCCCGTTCTTTGACTTCTGGATTCAATAGTGGGATAGACAAAATATGTGGTTAAACTACTTAGTTTATGGTATTTGTTACCGCAGCCCCAGGAAGCAAATGCAAGCTTGACAGAAACTCCTGCTGGAACCTCCAGTTTTTCCATCTTCCTAAAAGGGTCAGAAGGGAACCTATAGGCACATGGAGGGAAGGTGTAAGATAGGAGGGGTCTAATGTGTCACAAAATTGAAAAGACTGTGTATGACAGACAGTAGGCTCCTCATGTGCAAAACCTGTCCCTCAGGGATGGAGTGAGACACCCAGAGGAAGCTGTGATAACTGAGGGATGAGATTTTGGGAAAGCTGACCCACTAATATAGGATGCCTCAGAGGTGCTGAATGAGCAAGCCAGCATCTTTCAGGAAACATGGAGGCTGACATCCTTTCTATAGACCTTTTCAACTACCCAGGTACCTTGATTCCACTTTAATATTTGTTTAATTAATGAGTGTTTTAGCTAGGGTTTCTATTGCTGTAAAGAAACACCATGACCCCAGAAAAATCTTATAAAGTTTTAGAAAACATTTAATTGGGGCTGGTTTACAGTTTCAGAGGTTTAGTTCATTGTCTTCATGGCAGGATACGGTGTCGGGCAGGCAGACATGGTGCTGGAGAAGGAGCTGAGAGTTCTACATCTTCATCCACAGGCAGCAGAAGCAATTGTGTATTACACTGGGTATAGCTTGAGAATAGGAGACCCCTCCTGAACTTCCCACCCCAACAGTGACACACTTCTTCCAACAAGGCCACACCCGCTCCAACAAGGCCACACCTCCTACTAGTGCTACTCCCTATGAGGGCCATTTTCTTTTAGACCACCACAATAGTATAGAATATCATAAAGAAATTTTATGATTACAGAGCAGGTGCTGATGTGGTTTGGACATTGTGCCCTTTAATGGGTTTCCCCCTCATGTTTTCCAGTCCCACCTTTGATAAAGAAGAGACTTTGAATTTGTTTACTTTAGAGAAGCTGTGTTAACTCTTATTAGATAATCTATTTAATATTGGAAGTTCATGCCTATTGCTGTTATGAAGAGTATGTTTTGGGTTTCCATTGGCATCAAGTCTTTACATTGACAACATTCCTTTAAATTACAAATTTATGGATACCCTAGAAACATGTTTGTAAAGATATCAGAGAGGTTGGCATAAAGAAAATGTATTAAATTATCACAGGGGAAATTCAGAGTTCATTATTTCTTAAAGATTATGACACAGCACTCCAGTTCAGCATGGCTGTAAAATTTTACTGCAAAAGATAGGAAGGAAAGAAAGGGAGACTGGATGATTAACCCTTGTCTAAATATGCATATCTAGTTTAGGGCCCTGAAAGATTAGAATGTGACACTTACTGAAGATCAGAAACATCGAGAAACAAAGATTAAATGGAGCTTGTTCTCCAGAGATGGGGTGTGTGTGGATCAGCCAATAGGTGGAAGATTAGAGGACTGCAGACCATTGAAATTAAACAAGGACAAGACTAAATAGCACAAACCACAGTGAATATTGTGTTTTAACAACCATCAGTCATATTATTCTCTATTTGTTCTATAAATTTAAAAATACCATCTAGAAAACATCTTTGTGAATGGAGGTACCTTATCATTGTAAAATGTAGAGCATCGGTCTAGCTAATCTTTGTGAATGGAGGTACCCTAATCATTGTAAGATGCCCATTAACTCCCTGTCTCTGCCCACTCCATTACCAGTGGTGCATTCCCCACACCCAGCAGTGACAATCAAAATTATTTTCAGAAATCACTAGTTGTCCTCATCAGAGGACAGAAGCACCCCTGGTGGAGAAACTCTTACCCAAAGAGAAATTTTGGGGGGTGGTACAGACACCAGTATATTTAGCGATTTTCCAGGTGACTTCAGTTTAGAATCAAACTCAAACAGCTTGGAACAGTGTAACAGGGATGCTCAATACTAACTTAGATGTTGGCTATTTTGCAATTCTGGGCTACAATTCTTTAATAAATTAGTCCAAAAATTGTTGAGAGTAACACTGACCTAAGATTATTTTCATTATCATGGCCACTGGGGTGGAAATGCTAGAAAAAGTATATGAATTTATAATAACCAGAAAGTACATTAAGAAACAGACAATGATGAAGAGTTAACCAAGCTACTTAAGAAGTAGGAAAGTCTCTAACAGATGCATTTTTATTTAAAAATTCATTTGCTATAAATGGTTGCAGAGTCTGTCTCTCAGAACTGAAAATGTATTTTCTCCTAGCAATCTCTTCGTGCTTCTCTTGGCAATGGGTCATTCAGTTTCCAAGTGTAGACTAGTGGATACTTGACTGACATTTGAAAACAAATTAATTCTTTATCTAAAAAATAATCAAGACAGACAAGACTGAATATGAGACAGTCACTCACTGTTATTAAAGTTAGTTTAAATTACTAAATAGTTCTCACTTATTTCTAAGCATACAATGAGTTGAGGTAATGCCCCCCCCCATGTTTTCATGGCTTCCTCTTCACAAGTTATATCATGCTTCATGTAAAAGGGACTTTTTATATGTGACTGAGCTATGGATGTCAGTATGAGAGATTTTCTGGGTAGCCCCTGCATTAACTACAAGGCCTAATAAAGGAAGACAGAGGTGAAAGACTCAAAGATGGGGGCGTAGTGACAGAAGATGGAGAGTGGCAGCAAGAGGGGAGGCTTTTATTTGAGTTCATATCCAATCAAGCTAACAAACATTATACCAGATAATTATTGTGCTTTTGTTGCCTTCATTAATCTTTAGGTAATATCCAGAACCTTTTCCTGGTAAGGTGATACTGCAAAAGTGTTTTGAAGAAGAATGTTTGTCATTCTATTATTCATAAGACAAAGCAACTACAAGTAATACAAATATTCTATGATAGCAGCTAAATTACAGTTCATCTAGTCTTAGCAATCTCATATTTCCATTGAAAATCATATTTTTTAAGATTGATTTATTTTATGTATGTGAGTGCTCTATCTGCCAGAAGAGGGCATCATTTCCCACTATAGATGGCTGTGAGCCACCATGTGGTTTCTTAGAATTGAACTCAGGACCTTTGGAAGAACAGCCAGTGCTCTTATGCTCTTAACCACTGAGCCATCTCTCCAGCCCTCCAAATCATATTTTGAACAAAACAAGTGATGTGGGAAATTCATATGAATGATTTAACAAAAATTGTGATGTGGGGCTAGAGAGATGAATCAGTGGTAAAGGGATCTGGCAGTTCTTTCAGAGGCCTATAGTTCAATTCTCAGCACTCACTTTGGGGATCTGATGCCCTCTTCTGGCCTCTGTGGGGACTGCACACATGTGGTATACATGCGCGCGCGCGCACACACACACACACACACACACACACACACACACACACACACACACACACAAAGTGAAACTTCTGTAGCTATATTTATAGTAAGAAATCAATTAGAAATATGAAATTTTTTCAGAAAAATCATCTTTGTAAGCATTTTCAAAAAATAAATTTCAAAAACTTAAGTCATCAAACAACATTGCAGCCCAAGATAGAAATAATCTTGTTTAAAGGATGATCCAAGATGGGTGGTGATGGCACACACCTTTAATCCCAGTATTCTGGGGCAGAGGCAAGTGGATCTCTGTGAGTTCAAGGCCAGCCCGGTCTCAAAGTGAGTTACAGGTTAGAGCTACACAGAGAAATACTATCTCAAACAACAAACAACAAAAAAGGATGATCTAAATTATTCTTAAAAAAACAGATGTAGATATGTATGCCAATATATTTGTATATGATTATATTTAAAAATCATAGATGCTAAGTGGTGAATGCACTTTGCTGACCGTGATCTTGTTCATATTAATATCATCTATTACTAGATCAACTTGATCTATTTATTCTGATAAAAATGCCATTGCTTCACTGAATGAATAGTGTGCATGAATAGTAACAAACAGTGTTTGCAGTTATATATTAACTTCCTATATATCATGTTAAAGGCAGGGATGGAGAGTTTCCTTGTGTTTTCATCTATTATCAAATCATACCATCTTATCCATGAGTAGACTTTGCTATTATTTATTAAAAGCAACATGATTGCTCTTCTCATTGGTATTTAGATTTAGTGCTTGACTGTTCTCTTGGGCAGAATCACACCTGTTTTTCAACCTGCAGAGTGATTAGGCCAACTACAGAGTCAGAATCAAGCCACAAATCAGTGGCCAGTTTAAGTCAGTCCTTTACCACAATAGTGAAAACAAATCCTTTGGGGGCTAAGAGATAAAAACTGCTGGAGATTCTGCCTGATACCTTGTGACACTAACTTTTGGTGCCAACACACTGTGACATGAAGAATCCAAGCAGCCAAACAGGCAAGTCACAAGTTCTTGCCATAGTTCCAGCTAAGGTCCAGCCAATAGCTGGCATCAACAAGCAGATTAGAGTGAGTGAGGCTTCCAAATTGTCCTAGTCTCTAGGCTTTGATGTATCCCTGCTGATACCAACTGGAGACAAGCCAAGCTGTCTCTAGGAAGCTCAAACCAAGATGCAGATAGAGAATACAACAAATGTCAGTGCTTTCAGCAACTCTTCTCATCTAGGTGAGACTGAGCATATAACAGCAGAACATTTGGGTAGTGTCCACGTTTTCAGCCAAACATGAATTGCTTTATCCTTTGGTCCTTCCTGACTCCTGGATTTGGCCCACTTTCCTAGTCTGATCTCTGCTGCCCTGTGCCTCACACACAGCTGCATCCAAATTAAGCAGCTGTTAATCTCGCTCACCTCTCTCCCTGCAGAGCCTAGCAAGGTTCTGCTCACATCAATCCTTCAAAGACCGAGAAAGCCCATGTAACGTACATCTGCTGTCTTGCTTCTGTCATATTGGAGACCTCTGCTCAGCTCCAAAAGTCTGATTTTCTTTCTGGGAAACATGTTTTCATCCTCTATCCAGAAACTTCAGATACAGGAAACTTAAGCCTGCCTTTAGCCTAAATTAGATAAGTGCTTAGCCATTTGGCCTATTCCATCTTCCTAGCCACTGTGGTCTATTCAAGGGTGAGAGCCTGCCCTGAGTTGGTCCAGTGAGACTCAATCCTGGTCTTCTCTGAGGAAAATCTTCCAGTAACACCTGCTGAGCTGTGAAGCTATCTGAACTCCAGTCTGTGAGTTATCTAATCCTGAGAGAAAGCCTGCCTGCAAGTCTAACCCAGCGGAAGACAGAGCCAAGCATCAGTTTGCAGCATCATTACAGCACCTGAAGCCAGCCATGCCAATGACTGGGCTTCTCTCCAGCCACAACTTCATAATTTTGTCAACAAAATCATTCCCTTTCTGGATGAAAGTTGGGTTCTGTTAATGTTACTTTTGTAGCTAAAGACTCATGGGCAGTCTAGATGGCATCCTTTCTGGATATTATATGACAAAACATAGGCATCTCGTTTAAGTGACTGGGGGTGGGGGAAAGCTATGTAAAATAAGGTCCATGAAGTTCAGCCATACCTAAGGCTCCACCACCACTGCAGTGGCATTCCTCATAATGCCATTTGACTATGACAGTTCCTAGAGTCATTTTACAGTGTACTGGCCATGGCCACATCATTGTGAGCTTTCTACGGGCAGGAACTATTTGCTTTAACTGGCTATATAATGAAGGTACTAGGCTTATAATGTGTAGTCTACAGCAGTTACTTCCTTTCTTCCACATTGTATTTAACACGAGTCTCCTTCCAAGTTGCTGAATGAAATGTGTATTAATCAGTATCTCCAGTCAGACAATACTACGAGAGCAATTTATTAGGTGCCAGGCACAAATGCTGTCTCAATTAATTATGATAACAGAGGTGTGAATTTTTTCCTCTTCTTCTTGTACAGGTGTAAGGAATTCTGACAAAACAAAACTGGAGAGTTAAGCGAACTGAATCCACACTATCTCCTCTGCTATCTGGCTGCAGAACAATGTCTTCATCCAGCTCAGATCTCTTTGATCCTGACACTTAGAGCATGGGGCTTCCACTTTGAGACATGTTCTACACACCTGTTCTGAATCAAGGTAAATTGCCTAGGATAAAAGCTTTGAAAGCCTAGGAACTCAGCCCTTGAATTAGTGAAACTATGCTGCCCAGACTATGGAAGCCACTTAGCAGCGTTTGGGGATGGGGAGAAGGTGAAGGGAAACTTGGAAGGCATTGCTGCATGCCTCATAGCAGGAGCAAGTGTTCTGAGCTTTGTTCTTCCCACATCAACCACAGATGTGAAGAAATGACAAGAGTAGAAACTGCAAGAGCTTTGCTAGAAAGTGTTGCAAATTTGGTGGCTGTCAGCCAGGAAAACATACCCAGCTCTGGTTGTCACAAGTGCGGAGCAGAACAAAGAAGCCAGGCTGTGGGAAAGGAGAGGGCTGGAAAGAAAAGGCTTATGAGGAAGGAAATAAAAAATCTAGGCAAGGGTTCGTGAGGACAGAGTCTTGAAAGTGGCAGGAAGACACGTTTAGAGTTTGAATCCATAAATGTAGGGCAATGGGTATTTGTGGAATTGCAGGCCTGTCCCTGCCCCTGGAGGAATAGGACAAGCTCCCTATTAAAATTCTGACAGGTCTTTGGGAGAAAGAAATGCAGCCACAGACAAATTGAAAAGGATGACCATATAATCTAGTTTGCTCTTCTAATTCAATGAAAAATTAAATATTTATTATAGATTGAAAATACTTATGAAAAAGGCAGTTTTAAAAATTTTATCTTCATTTCCTGCTGGGTTTTATGCAAGCCCCTTGGGTGCACTGATTCCCAGCTTGAACTGGGATGGAGAATTGAGAATTTAAAAGGATGACTGGGCCTGTTGGAGCACCATGAGCTGGAGATATGGGGACCATCATTTGTGTTTTAGGATCTTAGTTTTGATCTAAACAATAAGCCATGAAAACACCTTGTCTATTGCTCTTTGGCTCAGTTGTGTGGATGAATGATCATGTAAAATCCCTACTGTCCTCTCCCATGGGGACCACATGGCACTTATTCATTCATTTCTAGGCCACTATTCCTGAGAAAGAGGAGGCAAACAAATCCAAATCCAATTGGATTGATGCCTGTTGGTGCGTTTAGGAAAAGGCAAAAGTTAAGTTTTTCTGTTATTTTCACTCAAAAGCAATTCATGCCAACTGAATACTTTCCCAAGATTGATGCATTTGCTCCCAAGCAGTCTAGAAGAGCTGAACAAAGGTTAAAATGCCTTTCATGACAGAAGCAGTGGACAGCAGTTCAACTTGCTCTCAACACTGATGGAGTCCTTTCTAATTAATATACTTGCTCTAAAGACCATACTCTTAATCAATAGGCATTTTACACAGGACTCTCTTAAGTGTGGAAGTTAGCAAGAAAAATGCCTTGCATATTGTGTGTATTTTAGATGTAATTTTATGTTTTCTTAGATTTATAATATATAATGATTAACCTTTATACTTTTAACAAAACATACACTGTTTAACTTACCATCAAAAAGATAAGAAAAAATTGTAATTTATTTTTAAGTAAATTGATAATGCTGTATCACATTTGATTTTTATTGAAATCATAACCATATATAGGTTTAAATATAGCTTAAATTAAATATGGGTTAAATTGCCTTCATATAATATTTGGAAAGTTTTGAATTTCTTACTTAAAACTCAGTTGGTTCATTTGATTAATTTTCCTGTTTTACTTCTAAATTACAGGCTAAGCTGGGAGGCTTTAGGTTTCTATTTGCAATCGTTTATCCACAAGCAAGACCCTGTTGCCGGTTAAAGGTAATGGTGCAGGCCACTTTTGTCCTCACTTGGTGGAGGGAGGGGGGAGACCTGCTTCTTAGAAGGTATTAACCTCATTGGTGGAGAGAGAAGAAGAGGGAAAGTAAGTTTCCTCCAATTGTAAGAGTATCCATCTGATTCTCAGAGCCCACCCTTCCGACTTCGTCTCAGCCTAAATACTCTCAGAAGGCTCCATTTCTAAATCATGGCCCCGCTAAGGGCAGGGCTTCAGCATCTGGGTGGAATGGATGAGTGGATGGGATGGGTGAGGTACAAACACTCCACTCCTGAGAATTTGTTCGAAGACAAAGAGCCCCGCCCCACTCGCAGAGACCTGCTCTACATTTATGGAAGATGTATATCCTCTGTGGCAGCACTTGCTCTCCTGGGTAACTCTGTCTTGGACCTCTGCCTTGGACCACAGCATTTTCTCCCAAACACTCACAGTCTGCTTCTGCACCTGCGCTCTCCCACCTGAATGTCAGCTCACCCTTGCTCGCAGAAGCTCGGCGGTTTACACTCAGAAGAAGAATGGCTATCCATTGTTGCAGTAGAGGCCACAGATGGAATGGCAGATGGGATGAAAGAGAGGAGAACCAAGAGGAGAGCTGGCGCTGTACACAGCACACTGCCTTGGTCTAGTAGCAAACTGGACAAAGAGTAGGGATATCATGTGCAAGCTTGGTTTTCCTGGCCGTGTGGAGACATGTGCTTGGGGGGTAGTAGGGGGCCACATGACTTATTTAGGTTGGCTAGGTAGGCTGTGACTTTTAAATGTCTAGATGATTGATGTGTGGGTCGCATTTGAACTTTTGTTCTATTCTTCACATTTATTAAGCCTAGGAATCCTCATCAATGTGAGTTTAAACATTCATCATATTTTCATATCCTTTGCTGAATATTGATACAAATTAAGCAATTATTGATGTCAAATGTAATCAACTATACACTGAGTACTGGTCAAACCTAGGTGGCTAGCAGGGCTCAGCCGAGCCAGCTCACAGTCTTCAGCTTGCTATTTGAGTCAGCTGGCCGGAAAGCCAGAAAAACAGCCTTCCCTTGATGGTCACTCAGTATTGCAGCTGTCCTCAGGAGGAAAGAGAACAAAATAGCCATTGAAATTCTCAGAGTTGTGCTAATAGCCAGGAGGATTCACTTAGTGTATGGTATGGGCCTCCCAAACCGCTCCATTCAAAAGGAAAATGTGTTATAGTAATTTGGTTCATCAATTATAAAAAGGTTTCTTTCTGATTCCCACTCCTATTATCTGTTTCCCATGCATCTCTTAGGCTGCCATTCTGAGGAACTTGTGTCAGATGTCATGAGAATTTTGTTCTTGTAATTTTTGTGGTGGTCTGTGTATGCTCAGCAAAACCAGACACTGTAGGTTTTGTGTATGTTTGCACATACATATACATAGGTATACATACATGATGACAATTAAAGAAAAAAAGGCTATCAGTTTGAAAGTAGATTGTGATGGGAGAATTTGGAGGGAGGAAAGGGAAGGAAGGGAAAGAAGGGTAGAAAAAGGAGAGAAAGGTGGTATACTTCTATTTTAATTAAAATTAATAGATGTGGTGATATTTTGCTTGTACAAATAAAACTTGTCTGAAGATCAAAGGATGGAGCTTGCCACTAGCTAACCATAGAGTTCAGGAGGTCTGTACAGACAGACAGGAAGTCAGATGACTGGGCAGAGAAAGGAAGGGAGATGGCTGGGCAGAGAAAGGATATATATATATATATATATATATATATATATATATATTATATATATATATGAAGAAACAGGAACTCACTTTCTTTTCTGCTGGGAAGCTAATGAGGTAAAGGTTGCTTTGGCTTGCTCCTTCTACTCTCTGACCTCACAGCATTTTCTCTACATCCGACTCTGGTTTTTTATTATTATTATTATTATTTAGACCAATTAAGAACTCCATTTACACATAGAATTGTAAAATTTACACAAGCAGCTTTGAATTCTACACCTCATTCTTTTCCTTGCTTTTTCCATCTAATACATTTTTAGTTTTTTGTTTTTGTAGACAGGATTTTATTATGAACCCAATTGGCTTCACCTCAAGATCCTTCTACCTCAACTTCCTGGGTATTGGGATGCACAACTTTCTGGTGACTTAGGGTATTTTAAGATATATTGAACTTGAAAAAATCTATACATAGCAAAACAGTGACCAACAGACAAGAATATTAATTACAGATCATATCTTCCTTGGTTTGGTATATTGTTTTAATGGTTTTAGAAAACAATTAGGTTAATTTTTAAAATTTATGACTTACTGAGGGACCTAGAAATGAAATGAAATATGTATGGCCTCCTAGTTTTCTATATTAATATCGACTTGCTCATCAGATAGTTATCAAGTTTCTATCTTGCCTATCATCAGCTGGAAACAAACAGGCTACTCTAGCACAGTTGTTTTTGAAGTGCTTTTCTCATTAATAAACTCTTCCAGAAAAAAATGACAATTAAATACCAGCCACAAGAAGCCAAAATGATGGTCAGTGTAGGCTTATCTCCAGTTCATCTCATCTAATGTGAGTTTATTTTTGTTATTATTGTAAAATGATATATTTATCTGTTATATTTTCCTGGGGGAGATGGAGACAAATGACTGCTCATGCAGATAGAGTACCAGTGATATTCCAAAGCAATGGTTCCATGACAGTCCAACTTGGTGAATCAATGAGTTCATTGGGGTCACTTTCAGAAGTGTGGGTGAGGAGTATTTTACAAGAGAACAGATGGCTGCATCACTGAAAAGCCCATCCCAGCATAGGTGCCAATCCAAGAAAGCTGCTCTTTGATTTGTAATCAGTTCTGCAGGTCAGACTGTCCTTCCCCCAGAAGCCCTTACTGCTTTAGTAACTCTGGATAGATTGGGAATCTTGTAAGTTTTAGGAACTTCTTGAGACTTGTGAGTTGTCTGTTTCCTGGGTGTTAAGGACCTTCTTTCCAGAAGGAATGTTTTAATTAGGAAGAAACTTCTATACAATGATTTGTATTGGTTGATCATAGTAGAATTTTAAATGTCTGAATGAATCAGCTAGGACTTGCCTCATACTGCTTAAGGGGGTCTGCTAGAAGATGAGGACTGGTCTTCCTCTGGTGACTTCTCTGTCCATTTCTGATCCTGCTAGCTGCTATATGAATCC
The DNA here is from genome assembly GCF_003668045.3 of Cricetulus griseus. Taxonomy (NCBI): domain Eukaryota; kingdom Metazoa; phylum Chordata; class Mammalia; order Rodentia; family Cricetidae; genus Cricetulus; species Cricetulus griseus. Next base: position 184,576,671 of record NC_048595.1, on the reverse strand, counting down.
ATCAGGGATATTTTGCTGAACTGAAGTAGTAGTCATTTCTAACTTAATTAATGAATGTGTTTATAAAATATTTCCTTAAGGGAAAGGCAGGCTACACAAAGGTGTTCATCGTAGATTGGGAGAAGAATGAATCCTAGACAAACTTCAGCCTAGAACAGGCTCTAGACCTGAACTAATGGGGCCATCATTGCTTACTCATTTTCTTTTCTGCTTGTAGAAGTTTACATGGTGGTGCTGGATATGGAATCACCTTCATACATTCAAACCTGGGATTGAAGTTTTGACTTTGAACTAATCTGTTGTTTCTTGTTCTACAAAGTTTAAATAATCATTGTTGTATATAAATAATCAGTCTGTTAAAATGTACTAAGTAGTATTACTAATGATAAATGTACAAAATATTTCTCTATTAGTAAAGTTTTGTCTGGAAATAGTATTTTACAGCACAGCATTATGGAGAATTCCTTGTCCCCAGGATTCATCTCAAGCTCCCTCTGTACCTTCTTATTAGTGTTTTGACATGGCTGGTTTTGTGTTTGACAGCACAGAGAACTCAGTTGTTATTGCTTTTCTTCAGTTGCTACTTGTCATGTTTTATGACATTGTTCTGGGACTACATTAACATGTATATTATTATGCAGAAATGGGTAAGAAGACAAGGCATGCTTTTCATCACACACACACACACACACACACACACACACACACACACACACACACACACACCACATTGCACTATAGAAGTATTTGTAGGAAATTCTAGGCACACAGGAGGGTGGTCTTTTCCTCTGTTTAGTTAAACAATCCATATCATGATACCAGATATCATATGATACCAGATTTCAGTGACTATTTTAGGTCAAGCTGACTTCCTATGAAGCTCTGAAGGCACAGTTGGGTGTTTAATACTTTGCTTTTAGGAAAGCATTGGTTTGAATAAGTGCCTTTTCAGATGATCTAACTTTAAAAGTTTGTCTGCTTTAGAAAGAATAGTTACTAATAGTGTAACTCATCTTGTGACATGGAAAAAACCATGGTCTTCTGACCACACAATATAAGCAGTGACTGTTAATGGTAATTATATTCCTAAACCACTGACTTGCCTTAGACTGATGAAATGCTAGCATGCTAAGGCCAGCATCAAACTACAGCCCAGAATACCTCAGCGCTCCCCCTCATTGCTCATGGTGTGGTCCAGCTATAGCATCACCTGGGAGCAAGTTGGAACTAGCTCATTGCAGGCCCTGTCTAGACCCACTGAGGAATCAACACTAAGACAGCAAGGTGTGTGCAGGTGATTTTATGCATATCAGAGCTCAAGAACTCTGTCTTAGTGGAACTGAATTTTAGGAAGGAAGAAGTCAAGAAGTATTGTACTTTTCATACAAGAATAACAAGACGCAGGAAAGTGACTTAACTAGCAACTTCTTCATTTGTGTGGTTCAGCAAGAACCAAAAGGTATATACTCTGAGCTGTGTGTTTAGTCATAAACTAGTTGCTACATGAACTGTTGGATATAATTATTTTTATAAGGTATTCTATCACAAATACAACTAAAATGTTCTTATTTAGGAGGCAATCACTATGAAAATCATTAAGATGGTTTTTCACAATCCATCTCATCCCAGTCCAACCATATTTTAAGACCTCAATGGCCACTTAGGACTGGAATGTTGACAGATGGTGTTGCTGCCAGAAGTTCACTCCAGGTGTTTGGGTTGCCTGTCTTTTCTACAGTAGTGAAACTGCAGACAATGCCTCCTTGATTTACTATTAAACACCTACCGTGTGTCAGATTCTGTGCTAGACTGGGAGGAAATGAAAGCAAGAACCATACAGTTTAGAAAACATTTATCATGTAACATGATAGGTTAACAGAAGAGGTCTGTATAGAGTTTCAGAGAAGTGTCTTAGGGTTTTTGTTGCTGTGATAAAACACCATGACTGCAAGCAACTTGTTGGGGGAAAGAGTTTATTTTGATTATACTTCCACATCACAGTCCATCATCAAAGGAAGTCAGGGCAAGAACTCAAGACAAAAACCTGGAAGCAGAAAGAAACTGGAGTTATGGAGGAATGCTGCTAGTGGCTTGCTCCTTATGACTTGTTCAGCTTGCATTCTTACAGGATACAAAACCAGCAGAACCGGTATGGTACCAATCAGAGTGAGCTGGACCCTCCCACACCAACAATAATAAAGAAAACACATGCATCATAGGCTCTGGTGAGGGCATTTTGTCAAGTAAGGGTCACCTTTCCCAGATGACTCTAATTTGTGTCAAATTTACATAAACCTAGACAGCACAAGAAACATAGAAGAGAACCTCAACACTGCCTATATCCTATAGATTGTGGTGATATATTATTTATGATTTTATAAAGCCCGAGGGTTCAGAGAGCAAAACTAGCCACAAACCATAGACATCAGGCAATGGTGACACATGCCTTTAATCCCAGCAGCCATACTGGCTAGCCATTGAGCAGATGGTGGTGGCACACACCCTTAATCCCAGGATTCAGAAGACAGGCAGACAGATCTATATTAGTTCAAGGCCACACTGAGTTACAAGAAATTGATCCAGTCTTAAAGGGAAACAGCTCACACAAAGGCGACCCCAGCACTTGGAATCACATGCCTTTAATCCCAGCACTAGAGAGCTATAAAAAAGCAAAGGGCCTGATGTGGAGATTTAGTCTTCAGCCATATTGAGGAGATGCAGCAGTCTCTAGGATTGCAGTCTTAGGATTTGTGGAACTAGCTGGATCACCCTTTCAGTATGAGGTAGAGATAAGAGCTAGTGGCTGGCTGCTTTGCTTATCCCACTCTCAGCTTGAACTCCAATATCTGTCTCTGGGACTTTTATTATTCATGCTACAATAGATTTTCCTTTATTCTTTATTGGTCCAGAATTCAGTCAAAGTTGCAAACCACTTTTAGTTGTCATGTCTCTTCAGTTTCTTAGAATCTTAGAAAATTCCTTAGACTATGGATTCATATCTGTTTGTGTTAGTGTTAGATGAGCAACTGGGGATTTGGAGAGAAAGACATTCAGATTTTTAGTGAGTCCAGGCTGCTATTTTATAGAGTCTCTCAGAAAACTGAGGTGTGTGTGTTTGATATGTTCTCATGATTTGACTGAAGTGACACATTTGACAGGTCAGCCACAGCTGATACATTTTAATGAAGGCATTAGGAAGAGCTTGAAAAGCAGAGATGGGGGAGCTGCCCTGGATTCCCCAGGGATGCTCAGGAAATCTGCCCCTCACTACCAGAGCTCTCCAAAAGTGGGAGGGAGGAGGAATGTGTTCTGATACCCTCTTGATGTCCCCATGTCTCCTGCTTGCTGCCCTATCCCCACAAAGAAGCAAAGGACAAAGCAACACAATCCAGGTGACTTAGACACTACTGTCAGCTGCCTAGGAGGATGAGAACGGTGCAACCATAGAGAGTGGGTTCTGAAGGGGTCCAGGGAGTGGAAGATAGCGGATACATCAAGGGAAGTGATTAGGAGGGGAGAGAGAACAGTTGGTAAAAGGGACTAAAAGGTCAAAAAGTGTTGAAGGATATTTTGCAATGTTGTCAACAAGATTGCACAGCTACGTGGATTCCATGTAAAAAAGGTGTTACTGATCAACATGACAGTCCCTAAATAGGGACACGGACTTTGGACCCATAGATTATTAAGCAGGGCAATTCCAGGATCAGATCTGTGCTTTAGAAAACAAAATAGCACCGGGCATTGGTGGCACATGCCTTTAATCCCAGCACTCGGGAGGCAGAGGCAGAGGCAGGCAGATCTCTGTGAGTTTGAGGTTAGCCTGGTCTCCAGAGCAAGAACCAGGATAGGCTCCAAAGCTACACAGAGAAATCCTGTCTCAAAAAACCAAAAAAAAAAAAAAGAACGAAAGAAAGAAAGAAAGAAAGAAAGAAAGAAAGAAAGAAAGAAAGAAGACAAAATAGCTACGGTGGCCATAGGGCAGTACTGTGTGGAAGAGAATGGAAGTCTGAAACTGACTGCTGCTCAGGGCAGAGATAAGGAAGGAGCCACTAAATCAGATGCAACAAGGGCAGAGAGCAGGAGACAAAAGAGACATTTGGGACCTTTAAAATTAGAAAGAGGAAGGGGTCAGACGAGTTTGAGGCTTAATTAATAATAATTAGTATTATTGATAATGGCAGCTAACAGATAGCAAATACATACTATTTAACACTAAATTAGAGAACTCATTAATCTTCAGGGCAACTCAGCAAGGCAGGTGTTATTATCACAGATTTAATTACAGGAAATAAAAATGATTGGGTGGATATAATACCAAGAACTGAGGCCCAACACTGGAAGTCACCAGTGACACACCCCATGAGCTATAGACTGTAAACTACTGGAAGCAAAAGCTGGAACTAAGGAGACAGATTTCCCCTGGGGCTGGGAATGTGGGAAAGGGTCACAGAGTTGAGGTGGAAACTATAGTTGGAAATAGAGACATTGGTCTACTCTGAAGCTACTGAAGAAGAAACATTACCTCGTTTTTTGGGAAGACCAGGACAATTTGAACATTTTCTATTGATATAATTGGTCTTGGCACAGATATCACTTGCGACCTTCCAGTTGGCTCAAATTGGAATAGGGACACACAACTGACTACTCAGCTGTTGTGATGTTCTATAGGACTGTGACAGTGATTCCAGCTCACTATGGATGAAGCTGTCAACTTCACCTGTGGTGTATCTGGTTTGTGCTAGGCTGGGTCAGTATTTGTCATGTGACCTTTTATCTACCACTTACCTTTTATTTGGGGATCAAGTACTTTTGGAGTTCCTAAAGAAAAAGGGATTTTCCCCCATGGAGAAATGATTCCAGGAAAATGTTTTAAAGCCCTCAAATTATGAGGGATAGATTTTGAAAGCATTAGCTTTATGCAAGATTACCACCAGATCTTTACCAAAATGTACAGGTCTCTTCTATTAAATAGTTCCTGAATTAGTGTTTCTTAATAGTCTGAAGTAGATGTATTGCGCATTTTTCATTTAGGGGAACAAAATTGAAAACATTTGCATGTGGAACAGGAATCATTTAAGAAACTATGGAAACCACTAATCTAGCTTAATGCCTTCTATTACGTTGGGAACATTTATTTTATCCCTTGGTTACTGGCAGTTCTATTATGGTTTACAGACAACAATAGAGGGTTTTATGTTTTATGCTTCATTGCAGCAAAATGGTTCTCAAATATCTGACCTCAGATAGCTGTGAGTCCCAGCGAAGATACGCATTTCCTGAGACTATGATTTTTTTTTTTTTAACCCACAAGAAAGCTCAAAACACAATTTATCCTGGGATCTTTTCTCCAGGATCTAAACTATTTCTCTCATAGGCTGTTAATATATACTCTATATGGTTGTATTGTATATTATATATCTTATTAACTCTACTGCCATCACTAATGTTTTAATATATAACTGTATGTGCCTCAAGGGAGCAGTTTATGTGTTTTACTGGCAAGGAGCACAAAAAATTCTCCCTGCTGTTTCCCTCTATTATGAATTAATATCCACTACCAGGGGACTACTTATGATATAAAATTGTCATCCTGTGAGTGGTGTAGATGAAATTACCATGGAGAAAAGCTGAGCAGTAACCAGAGAATGAATATGACAGCACCTTTTCCGCTCTAAGTGGGAACCCTGGTGTCTTATATTAATTTATGGCAAATAATTTACATTGCTAATTGCTAAGTTTAATAATCTCTAATATCTTTTCAGTCACTGGCTTTTCTTAACACACAACAATCTTCTGTGCTGAAATGGAATATTCTAATAACATGGGATCGTTTTTGTTAGCTCCAGAGAATATTGCAATCTCTGCAAGAGGTGTTGCTAGCCAGTAACAGCACTTGGGGGAGGGAGCCTTTTTAAATAATGTTGTTGTCTTCATTGCTTTTCATTTCAGCAATAAAGGAGTTAAAGGAGAGAGATTGAGTCTTAATGACAGTCCTGAGTGTTGTGTGGTAGTTGCCTGGCAACTGTACCTGTAGGCACTAAATATTGGGCATGTATCTGTATTAATCACCTTTTGTCAAGGTTTGTAGGTGTTTAGTATATTAAGCTTGGGAAATACTTAGAAGCAGAAAAGTTTGCTCATTTGATGATCCTTGGAAATTGTGTAAGATCACTGGATGTCAACAAATGAGGGTCAGAAGAGTAAGAGATGCACAACGATGTGGATAGGTCTTGAATTCAATTGAGCATCTCTTAAGTGAGGCCGAGCCCAGCCTTGCTGTCCTCACCTCCCTCTTTTATCTCATCCAAGGACATATCTCTTCACTTAGAGAACATTTATTGACTATCTTTAATGTGCTAGCATCTGTGGCAGATACAGTCTGGGGTATTTACATGAAATAAGTGGAGTCCCCCATCCTTTAGTCTGGAGAGGAGACCATCATGAGTGCAGGGTGCACCCAGAAGGAAATTCTCACTCAACAGCCCTCAGAGCACACACTCCTGAGTATTGGCCATTCTTTTGTTTCTCATGGAGAGATTAAAGTAAGCTGTGGCTTATGTTCTATGCTCAGCCTACTGCTTACATCTCTGTTCATTCCCAGAGTTCCATAGCAGTGGTGGTAACTGCTCCATGTTCCTTCACTCATCATCTCTATGCTCTCACTTTCAGAACCTTTGCCGATTTTGGCTTCATTATGAATTGCTTTCATTTTATCATTGATGTTCCCTCTAATTACACAGAAAAGCTGAGGATAAGCATCTAAAAATGACTTAGGTAATTGATGAGAAAACTCTCTGTAGAGAATGAGGAGCGCCTCCCATTTCTGGGACTGGACATAGCCTCAATATGAAATATATTCAGTTCTGTTATTAGGGCATATTATAAACACATAGTAATACAAAGGGTTACCTTTTAGTATTCCAGGTTGTTCCATATGGGGACATTTTGTTGCTGATGAATAACATCATCTTAGTAGAGTAAGGGAATAGAAAAGACCGCATTTTATCCTGTTACAGTAAGTTTCATGTAAGTTGTAAGATGTTTTAGTGACCACCAAAGTACCAGGGCCTTTATCAGATGTTTAGCAGGGTTTTTGTTTGTTTTGTTTTTGTTGTTGATTCCCTTCCCAAATCAATACATCAGAGCATAAGATTGTGGGAAAATAGAGATGAATCATAATGTCCCATCTGCCCTACTTTGGTCAATAGCGAAGATAGCCCAACATTCTCAGCTACACCTTGTCAATAAAGGGTACATTTATTAGTGTGTGGCATTCAGGAAACTGAAGCAATTTATTATGGAATGATGATTTGATGCAGGAGTGAGAGCTTGGGTACCTGAGAGGTTGGGGATGTAAGATACAGGAAGGAGAGGTGGAGGAACAGTGAAGTCTCTGCAAGCTCTTGGGTAGCATACCAGAGCTTTCAGGTCAAGGTAGGAGGGGTGGGTGTCAGGGCAAAGCTGCTCATGGGAGAAGGACTAGTGCCTATGGAAAACTGTCACTTGTGAGCTCCACTACTTCTGTGGGTGTTCAGCCATGTATATGGTAGGGAGCTTGGGGTGCTGCTGGTTAGCACTGCTGGCAGACACAGGAGTGGCCGAGTGCAAGCTGGAGCCAGTGAAGACAAGCTGACTTCTATTGGCACCTTCCAGGTAATCTCCACATTTCACTACTGACATTTGTGGAGAGAGTGGCTCCCAGTTCACCTTTTTTTTTTCTTTTCATTTTTTATTTGATTTAGAAACACGATTGTTTTACATGTCAATCCCAGTTCCTTCTCCCTCCCCTCCTCCCCTACCACCCCCCAAGTAAAACCCTACCTATCCCATACCCTTTCTGCTCCCCAGGGAGGGTGAGGCCTTCCATGGGGGATCTTCAGAGTCTGTCATATCCTTTGGGATAGGGCCATGTGTCTTGGCTCAGGGAATATCCCTCTATGTGAAATGGACTCCCAAAGTCCACACCTATGGTAGGGATAAGTACTGATCTACTACAGGAGGCCCCATGGATTTCGGAGGTCTCCTTCCTGACATTCATGCTCCTGAGGTCTGGATCAGTCCCTTGCTGGTTTCTCATCTATCAGTCTGGGGACCAAGAACTCCCTGATGTTCAGGTCAGCTGTTTCTGTGGGTTTCTCCAGCCTGATCTGGACCCCTTTGTTCATCACTCGTCCTTCTCTGCAACTGCATTCTAGTTCAGTTCAGTGTTTAGCTGTGGGTGTCTTCTTCTACTTCTACCAGCTGCTGGATGAAGGCTATAGGATGGCATATAAGTCAGTAGTCAATCTCATTATCAGGGGAGGGCATTTAAGGTAGCCTCTCTTCTGATGCTTAGATTGTTAGTTGGTGTCATCTTTGTAGATCTCCAGACATTTCCCTAGTGCCTGATTCTCTTTAAACCTAAAATGTCTCCCTCTATTATAGTATCTCTTGTCTTGTTTTCTTCTATTCTTCCCCCAACTCAACCTTTCCTCCCTCATGTCCTCCTCACCCCTCCTCTTCTCCCCTTCTCATTCTCCTAGCTCCCTCTCCGATCCCCCATGCTCCCAATTTGCTCAGGAGATACCTTCTTCTCAGTGCCACATGGAACCTTCTCTAAAATCGACCACATACTTGGCAACATAGCAAACATCCACAGGTACAAAAAAGTTAAAATAACCCCCTGTATTTATCAGACCACCATGCATTAAAGTTAGAATTCAACAACAACACAAATTGCAGAAAACCTACAAACTCATGGAAATTACATAACGCCCAATTGCACAATTCCTGGGTTGAGGAAGAAATAAAAAAAGAAATTAAAGATTTCCTAGAATTCAATTAGAATGTGGAAACAACATACTCAAACTTATGGGATACTTTGAAAGCAGTGCTAAGAGGAAAGTTCATAGCGCTAAGTGTCCACATGAAGAAACTGGAGAGTAGTCACACTAGAGAATTAACAGCACAACTGAAAGCTCTAGAATATGAAGAAGCCAATGCACCCCAGAGGAGTAGACACCAGAAAATAATCAAATTGAAGGCTGAAATCAATAAAGTGGAAATTAGGAGAACAATACAAAGAATCAATATAACAAAGAGTTGGTTCTTTGAGAAAATTAACAAGATAGACAAACCTTTATCCAAACTTACCAAATGCAGAGAGTGATCATGCAAATTAATAAAATCAGGAATGAAAAGGGGTACATAACAACAGACACAGAGGAAATCCAGAGAATCATCAGGTCATACTTTGAAAACCTGTATTCCTCAAAATTTGAAAATATAAAGGAAATGGACAATTTTCTGGATAAATTTCACTTACCAAAGTGAAATCAAGAATAGATAAGCAACTTAAATAGATCTATAAACCCTAATGAAACAGAAGCAGTCATCAGAAGTCTCCCAATCAAAAAAAGCCCAGGGCCAAATGGCGTCAGTGCAGAATTCTACCAGAAATTCAAGGAACAGCTAATACCAGTTCTCCTCACAGTATTCCACACAATAGAAGCAGAAGAGTCATTGCCAGTTTACTTCTTTCCACAGTTGCCCAGACTTCTTGGAAAAGGGGATTCTGGGAAATGGAGTTCCAAATCAACTAACTCCATGAAACCGAGCCCTCACAGAGTTTCCCTGTAGAACTTTATTTGAAGGGCACCTGGTAGGCTCACATAACCCCTTCCTTGGCCTGATCCCTAGCTTAGAAGACCCATAAAGTAGTTCCTTGAGGGCAGGCACTCTGTGGTCAATTCATTTCTTCTATATTGGGTGATAGAGGGCAGAGGAAAGAGAGGTCAGAATTGGACAGTTCGAACTTTTCAACTCTTGCTTCGATGCACATTACCAAATAACTTAAGAATCATGCTTGTTCTTGTTTGTAATGTCTCACCAATTTTACTTTCCTTCATCAGAAGACCTGGATCATTTCTACACAAGACTGGTTGTATTTTCTCTATGAGTTTTGTACTAGCTTTTTTGTATTACGGTTGACTTGTCTTTGTAGTTTAAATTCTCTTTGTAGTTTAAAATCCCAGTGCTCAGGAGGGGCAAGCAGGTGGATCTCTGAGTTTGAGACTAGCCTATGGAGCGAGTTCCAGAATGACCAGGGCTGCACAAAGGAACCTGTCTCAAGAAAAAAAAGGAGAAGGCAAAGCAAAGAACAGGCTAAAATATGTACAAAGATTGTCACTGCACACACAGATAGTCTCTGTCTTTTCTGGTGAGCCAAACAGACATGAAGCTGTATGTTCTATTACACTTGGTCTCAAAATAAGAAAGCCACAGGGAAGATTTAATGATAGCTAAGCCCTTATGTAATGACTGAGACTAGTATCAGAATTGGGGTGAATTAATAAAACCATTCAAGAAATCTAAAGTCCAAGCTTTAGGCCCAAGTTCCAGTTTAGATCAACATAAATATACACATCTTATTTTCCTTGTGATGAGGCCATCAGATTAAGCATCATTTTCTCAGTTGTGAACTTTGGTCTGTGTTGAGACTTATCTTCTAGAACAAAGTGGAATAATGCTGATGAACTCATTGTGCAAGTCATAAAACACCAGATATCAGCTAATAATATCAGTGACAACCAAATGTGCTGTATAATAAAAACCACACAGACAGGAACATATTGATAATTAGATCCAAGAAGCATCAATAAATTAGTCTTGAAACATTTTGCTTATTAATTAACTAATTCATTGTGTGTGTGTATGTACACATGTGCCAGTGTATGTGAGCATGCCTATGTGTTGGTGCTTGGTATGTTGAAATTTGAGAACAGTTTGCAAGAATTGGTTCTTGATTGGTTCCATCAAGTAGCTTCCTGGGAAGTGAACTTAGGCTTGGTAGCAAGCACCTTTATCTGCTGAGCCATCTTCCAGTCCCCTCAATAATACTTCTTGACCAGTAATAGTTAACTGGTCACGGTGGCCATCATAATACCTAAATTATGGCAGAATAGTAGAATCTTGCAGCTTCAAAAGGTGGAAAAATCTGTGCAAAAAATGTTGCCTGAATTTCTTGGAAGTATCAGAACTTCTTTGCTCTTTAGACAGTGAAGTGTGAGTTTCCTTTATTCCCCTCGATGGATCTGGGTACAACAGAGGTGCCTTCCCCTTATTGTATGGGGATCAAGATTCACTAGACTCAGTAAGGCTAAGTGAAGTTTATTCGGGGAGAATTCACTTATACAAGAAGTGGGTGACTGCTGCAAGTTCCAGCCCCAAAGATTCACCCAGGCTGCCCTCTGTCACCCGACCGGAAGCAAGAGAGCCACCTGTCCCGACCCCAGACCTAAAACTCACTCTCACTCACATTGTCTGCCCCTGTGACCATGCCCAAACAGGCGTGCGTGGTCAGCGCTACAGGTGCAGGTGGGGTGGATATCTCACTATACCCCCAGAGTTGCTTCTTTGGTTTTCTGAGTAGCTGCTTATGTTTTCCTAATGTCGATAAAGGGGTGGGGCAGGGTAAACACTGGTCACAGCAAGTGGATGGAACAGAGCTGTATATTGTTCAGCCTAAGGGTTGACAAGAAGGGAATGACAGCCTCCACTTGAGGTCACACCTCTGTGACAAATGGCTCCATTGCTAATAAAGATAAGCTGGATTGCAAGATGATCAGGCAGAAATACTCCAGCCTTTAAAAAATTGCCATGTGTGGTAGGGGGAGAGGGAGTGGAGACTCTAAAAATGTGCTCCTATTTGTCAGAAATCATCACCCGGGAGAATTTTATTATGAGGGAAGTCAGACCTGAGGCCTTGGCTTTAACCGCAGAGGCCAGAGGTGTTTATATTTCTTTCAAGATATTGAGTCCAGAGTTGAGGTCTGGTATTTGGCTGGTGACTGTTCAAGAGGAGGGATTTGGCTTCTGGCAGAACATAAAGCCAAACGACAACAAAGCTTTCCTTTCAAGCTATCCAAATGAACACATTTCTAATCTGAAATTCAAATACTTGACAACAGAGCGCCTGTGAGCTGGGCTTTGAACAGGAAATTGCTTCATGGTTTTAGCATAATGAATCAGGCAGTTAGACTAAATCCATTTAGTAGGAGAAGAATGCTTTCACATGCTTTGTGAAGGAACGGGGGAGGAGGTGGATCTTCTTAATTTCCCAAATTTCTTAGGACTTGCAGACACGAACGCTCCATGTAAATTTTATCTTCTGTGTTCTCCAATTGGTGTGTAGAAAACTGGTATTCAGAATCATCTTTATTAGAAGATGCAGTGTCTTGTAATGTTGGAGGAAATGAATGTGATGGATACAGGTCAGGGAGCTGCTGTCCTTGCTTCCCCTGCTGGTGGCGGCGAGTGCATTGCATTGTGAAACCCTGTTTTAGTCCCTGTCAGTGTTAAATAGGACAGCTGTGGTGTTGCCTTGTGCTCAAGAGAAGAGGAAGCTTGCAGCATTCCTGGATTAGACTCTCTGTCCTAAGAAAGAAGCAGGCTCCTCAGCCAGCAGGTTTTGAGGCAACAGAGGTGTCAAGCAGACTTTCAGTTTTGGGGGTAAGGCTGAGCAGAAGGAGAACTGGTACTATGAGGATGGTGAGCAAATTCACATGCTGTAGAAGGGTGGTAGGCTATGTCATCAGTCTGACCCTGAGAGAGCCTGCTGGCATCCTCAGGGAAGGATAGAAATAGAGAAGGTGGAAGAAAGAAGTTTCAGAAGAAACAGTCACAATGGTAGTGCAAACAAGAAGATAGATAGGGAGGTTGAATCTTGTCTGTAGGGGGTGCCCCACAGGTGCAATAGCAGTCACATACCCCTGAGCCCAAGGAACTAAGGCTCCAACACATCTGCCCTACAGCAGACAGATACATTATCAAGTGTGCCCTCCCACCAAATTGTTTCCCTACTCCTTACTTGTGTGGAAAAATAAATAAATGAGATTTCTTTTAAATCATTGTTCTTAACTTTCATATCTAGTAGGACAGTAAAGTTCTCCAAATTGGCTTGGAGATGAAGACCACTGAGACAGATTATATTACAGAGATGTTAAACAAAACAAAACAAAAGTCCCACCCCAAAGCATGAGCGTGTGCCAAGCCTCTAATGCATGCTCATAGTTAAAAATACAAGAAACCACAAAACAGGATGACAATACCGTTTCTCCAGGGCTGAGGAATGGCCTTTATGGCAAGGTGGAGGGCCATGGTACATGGACTGGCTAAAAAGGTTGTGCCTACGTGGATGGACCTGTAAATGCCTTTAATCCAGACCTTGAGGCTGGAGGACACACCTTTAATCTGGGCCATACCTTCTGTTGGAAGGTGTCACTGTGGGAGTGGCCTTTGAGCTCTTTTTCTCAAGCTTCACTTAGTGTGACAGTCAGTCAACTTCCTGTTGCCTCTGAGTCAAAATGTAGGACTCTCAGCTCTAGCACCACATCTGCCTGAAGGCTGCCATGCTCCCGCCATGATGGACTGAACCTCTGAACTGTAAGCCAGCCCCCTCAATGAAATGTTTTCTTTATAAAAGTTGATGTGGCCATGGTGTATTCTTACACCAGCAGTAAACCCGAACTAAGACATGAACTAAGCTGAGAAGAACTGATTTTTAACCACATTGTAATAATCCTCACCCCAGGAGCAAACCTTGATTGTTTAGGAGACCCTGTATCTTGTGAGTTGTGCTGAAGCCCCAAATAGATCTAGTCAAAATGTGCTGAGAATGTACTTCAAGCCAGGGAGTGTGAACTGGCCAGAGAGGACACCCTATCGTGCCAAGTAGCTCAAATTGTCCAGATAAAATGAGGCAGAATTCCAGATCTAAGCTTGTTGCCAGACAACAGACTTCCCTTCAGAAGACTGTCCCAGAGTCTAGGGACTAGAGATGGGACTACTCTATTGGAACCAACTACATGGAAGCATGTCCCTAGATGATCTCCCATGCACCGAAGACAGGAACCTCTTTCTCTGAGGTTTGGCCTTTCATGCCATGATAAGTATAAGTGAGTCTGAAAGGATCAAAGCCAAATTAAATTCATGCTGAAGTAGAGAAGACTCATGGGTGCTCTGTTATAGGATTCACAGGAAGCTCCCAGCAAGATTTTTTTTCAATATGGGTCCAGAAGCTGGGGGTATCTCTATAGGCCCCCAAGACTTTTTATAGACTCAAGGAGTCCAAATTCTTGAGAGATGACAGTGACATAGAGGAGGGACATCAGGAACACCAGAGACTACCCAAAAGGGAGGAAAGGGTGTGTGTCTAGTAAGGGGAATTAAGGCCATGTTTGGCTTAAGAGCTCTATTCATGGCTCAATAATTCTTTCAGATTTGCTGTTTTATCTTAAAAAATACTTGAATGGTTTATTTTAAATCTCACTATGTGTTGATGTTTGTCTTAATATAAAAGTGTTTTGAAGTGATCTATTATCAAACCCCAGTGAGCTTCAGCAAGAGATGCCCACTTGCTGCGAGGCTCCAAGGAGGGCTGGCTCCCTGCCAGTGACTTTTATCCAAGTTGACAAGCACAAACCCAGGTCCAGCTCTTGACAAAATCATTATGAAGCAAGTTGCTCAAGACTCAGTTCTGAGTCATTCTTTAGTATTCAGTTCTGATTCGAAAATAACTCAAAACAGGCAACGCTGGCTTTCCCATGCTGCCCTTAAAGCAATAAGTGAGGAGAAAGCACACCAAGATTGCATTCTTCTTTGTCCCTGTCCCAACTGTTAGGAATTGTAGGGAATGATTTTTTTTCCTTCTGGAATGTAAAACACAGACACAAATTTCTAACAATAAGTGCAATGTAGATTCTTTTTTGTTTCTTACTATGCCCCCTTATAGAAATCCACTCAGAATGGTCAGCCCCTTGATAAAGAATATATTCACTTTATTTTGAGCCTTGGGCTCAAGCTATCTTGAATTTTAGAAATAGTTGTCATAATTAGATCTTCAAGTTGAGATTCTGGGCAGATGTTTGAATAGTAAAATCATAAAAATGAACTGACCATTTTTTTAAAAAGTGACTTTAGGGTTCTATATCAAAGTGTATGCCATAGCATACTGACCAGTGGTTATACTACAGAGTTATGAGAATCAGACACCTGTAGGTTTAAATATATGTGCAGGCTTTATGATCTGAGGCAATTTACTCTTGAAGTTTCTGTCCCTTCATGTATAAAAAGGGGCCAACGTATCTTACTTCATGAGATGAGCCATGTAATGGATTTTTGTACAGTGCTGATATGCTCTAAGTACCCAATAAAGGTTGACAAATGAAGAAATAAACATACAGTGTACAATTTAAATTTATTATATTAAATGAAAATTTCATCCCATAAAAATATTTATTTTTGAGGAATTTTTATTCTAACTCTTCCTCAGACTGCAAACTCACCAGGTGTTAAATTTGTATTATAACGATCCAATTGATAGCTGCCTTCTGCATGCTTTATCTGACAAACTGTCTAAAACACACCTTTCTTCCATTCCAATGAATAAAAAGCAGGCATATAAGCTGAGTTTGTCCTCTCTACCATGAACACATGTGTGACTTGGATATTGCTGTTCAACGTTATTTTTTTTCTTAACATTTCCACTCCCACAGTCTCTAATAACTTCGAAGCAGATTAATCCATTAAAAGGTGTGCTCCTAGTGTTCAGTAATTGCCAGTGAAGTTTAATCAGATAGCAAGTGCTACAGAAGAGCCTTCAAGAAAGACTATAAGATAATTAAAACATAAAGGTTATGCAAAAGTAGCAAATCAATAGAGACAGTAAACACGGTTTATCAGCAGTCCTGAGAACATTTTTTCAATTCTAAAATGTAAATGGACTTGGGATAGGGCACATGCTAGGATGATAGATAGGGTTCTTGTAACTGTTTAATTAACTCCAGTTTCCTGCATGTTAAAGGTTGCCTCAGCCCACTGGCTCATGTAACAAACTCTCTTAGGATTTCGTTAGCCGCTGTCTGATACCAAGCCCAGGCAGCCTTTCTTTCTTCCAGGGTTAGGTTTTGCCCTGCTCCTCTGGAGACCTTATCAAAACATGGCCCCCTGTTTTCTCTATAAATACGCAGATATTTTCAATTTTAGCTAAAATGGTTTGACTTTGTAATCAAGGTTAAAGACACACACACACACACACACACACACACACACACACACACACACACAGCCTAACTACTAACTAATGAGAGGAGATTGCTGGGAAGAACTGCATAATTAAAATTATGTATTAAAATTCACAGGCCGTGTGCATAGAATTTCAGAAAAACCATGGAGGCTCTCTCGATGACTCACTGGCTGTTTTAATTCTCCTGTAATACAGGCTATTTATAATTAGCCACCAAATTGTGCTACTTGCTTAGTTCAAATTGATGAAAAGGATAATAAGGAATATTTACATTTGAAGCTACTACTGTGAGGAGCACCCAGAAAAGGACAGTGCATTCCTATTTGCTTGAAGTGGAATGTACCTGGCATCTTGCGTGCAATCGTGTATTAATTCAAACTGAATGAGGAGATGGGTGTGTGTGTGTGCCTCCTTCAAGGACTTGCAATGTTTATTTAAAAAAAAAAAACTCAATGAGAGCCAAGTGTTATTTAAAAGAAAAATTCTTTTTCCAACCCGGTAGTATTAGGTTTCACACAATTAACTTTATCATTAGTAAATAAAAGAGTTACTTAACCTCTGCCCCCATAGAAGTTCTTGATATTTTGCTTAGCAAAGGGCAAGAAACCCATTATGACTTATTTATTCCCTTTGTTAAAAAGGTTATTTCTGAAGATGGTGATATAGGAACACATCATCCAGTGTTTGTTAATAAAGATCTATTTACTCCAGCGTTTAAAGAGCTGGCTATTGTGCAATGCTCATTAGTGCCACAAACAGGGGACCTTTCCCTGATGTTCCCACGGGAAAGGCTATCAAGCTGTCAGCGAAGGACTCATTTTCTTTAAATTAAAAATCACCGAGGTGTCCTGGGTAGAGGATATTAAAGCCTGTGTAGTCAAGCCATTTTAGTCCATGATGAGTTGAAGGGGTGCATACAGCCTACACTTATGAAATCTAATGTTTAAAATGCCAGCTATCTATGATTTTGAAAATACCTCTTTTCCAGCAGTTAGAGTTTTCATCCTGAAGGAGGATTTGAGTTTGTCCTTTTAAAGAATGATTTAGAGAAGAAATTTCGCACCCCTGCTTGCAACATCCATTTTTCAATAAATCTATCCTTTCTCTGTCCTCTTCCATGTTATCAGTCATCCACATCCCAGAGGAAATGCTTCAGGCTTGGGGTTAAATTAAGGTCCTATCTCTAGTGATTGTCTGGAAAGCTGTCTACATCCTAAAAAAAACTTATCTGCATCCTCTACAGCCAAGGGGAAAGGTTGGTTTTGCTTCCCACTGATGTCAGCGATGGGATTATTGCTTGGCAGTTGGAAATGAAAAGAAAACCACAATTACACTTCATTATAAATTATAAATAGCTTGAACTTCAGTATATTGCTATGATGCTGAGATTGACAGGGGACATGGATGCCCTATATTCATCATGCTCTACCCCGAAAGTCTAAGGAAAGCATTGTCTGTCTTTCCTTGAGAGCCCAGAGATGTCCTTTGTGCTCATTTGAGAGGAGCATAATATCTGACAGAAGCACTATGTTATAGCATCTCTGTTAGTATCTATAAAACAGAAAAGAACACACCCAATATAAATCAGTTTTCTAAATTGATTTATCTTAGATGTTAAAATTAATCAAGGCCAAAAGAGCTAAATTTTGTGATAGAAGCAAAGCATTCAATGAACATATCAACGCATACTCGAATGCTTTCCTTCCTACATCTTCAAGCTAAATTAAGTTAAATATTACTTTATAGAGAAATACTATAAAAATTTGTCTTTATTAAATCTAGTGAGAGAGAAATAATCCCCAGAGGTTTAGGAGTTAAACAAAAACCAATTTACAAAATGAGAGGAGACTTAAATCGTTTACTGTAAAATCTCTGAGGGGAGGGGTTCAGGAAGGTGCCACAGAGAATGTCCCTGGAGGGAAGATGCTAGCTTGTTCTGAATCAGGGCACCATAGAAGAAGGGGAAGAACTTATATCCTTATTTAATAAGTATGCATTGGGCATATATTATATGACATGCATACATCTAGTCGCTGGGAATATATAACTATTGATGGGCCAAACCTATGTTTTCATGGAACTTATATTTTAAGGGAAGAAAACAGGTAAGTGTGTAGTGTAGTTTCATATGATAAGATGTATCATAGATACAAACAAAGTAGGTAGATGCAATATTAATTCATTTTGTAAATGCTCCTTGTGATAGAGTAGGAAGGGTTATTTTGTAGAACACTCAGATCTTTCTAAGAATGCAAACATTAAGCATAGAATACAACAAGCCGAGAGAGCAGCCACCACAAAGGCTGCTGGCTAAATGTTCCGCAGCTGCTGGCTAAATGTTCCGCAGCAGCAGCACAAGGAATCCCATGTGGCTGGGTGAGGAGAAGGGTGGTGGGAGATGAAGAAAGCCAGGTGGTGGGCTCTGAGGTGTGTTGGAGGTAGATCACATGGTACCTTGGAGGTCATTGTGAGTACTTTGAAGATTGTGATCAAAGGAATATTGTGATCTATCTGTCACCTGCTTTTGTGGAGGATAACTAGCTATGTGCAACTCTGCTATGTACAGCATAGATCAAGAAGCATGGTTAGAAAAGCAGGAAGAAAGACAGGACATCATTGCAATCACCTACTGTGGCTTGGACCAGGATGCTGAGAACACGGAAGGTGAGAAGGAAATTCAGATGTGTTTTGAAGAAGAAGACAAAGTCACACAGTAGTTGAGTGACTCTAGTCTTGAAGACAGAGGGTGCCAAGGATTTGGGCTGGTAAGTTTGGAAAAATACAATTGTGATTTATTTACTGATATTGGTGTGGTTTTTCAGAAAGAACAGAGCTGTGTAGGTGTAGCTGTTAGGCAACCTGCATTTGTGATGAGAAATGGCTGTTGGCTCAGCTCCTTGAGGTAGTCTTAACAAGAATGAAGTCAGTGAAATGACAAAGATGGTTAAGAGGATCTAGCAAATGCATTATAGAAGTTGGGTTTTCAATATGTGTGAGGAAATGGACAGTAGCTGGAGTGAGGTCTTGGTAGTGTCATTTTAAAGTTAGAATATTACAATGCATTTGTATTTTCATCTGTAATAGGAGTATTGAGCCACACATCTACCAGTTGATGACAAGAGCTTGTTAGTAAATCTTAGTGTCTAGGTTGTAAACACATGTAGCAATGATCTTAGGTAGGACCAGAAATCTTTAAATCTGTCACTCAGCTAGTTTGACACTGGGTCTACATTCATAAATCTAAATACTCATCCATACTTGTTGGAATCATTCACTCAGTAAAGGGAAAATGAATACAGGAAAGCCTCACAATTTTAACACTCTCACTTTCTGCTGATAAAAATGATTATAAAGCAAAGATTGCTAGGCATGCTTGTTCACTGAAGGTAGATACAGGTCTTTCAGGCCATCTGTCTTTGTGTAAAGATGGTTCACTGTGAATGGAAGTACATGAGGTCACTAGGAACTAGTTTTTCCACAGCTTCACTACAGCACTGTGATTTCATGACTTCTTGGTGAAATTTCTTAAACAGTCCAAAGTTGCCAACAAGTATCTTAATGAGCAGAGTTTAGGATATGGCACTGGCCAATCAGGACTATAGGTGAGACCCATTCTCTGTGCCCTTACCGACGTTATCCCGCTGACTGGAATACCCCCTTTCACCCCAGAGCACCCAACTCCCTCTAGAAATTATGACTTATTTGTGTGATCTGATGTGGAAATTATCTTGGTACTACTTTTAGGGTTTGGTCCATACTGAAATTATATCCATTCCTAAAAAGCTCGTTAAAGAAAATCAACTCTCATATTTTTCAGCTTTATGTGTCCTATTTCTTTACCTAACTAGATTTAAGAACTTAAATATATTCTAAAGAAGCATTTCACTCATCTTTTCACAGTATTTATAATTGTCCTGTTTTTAAAGCTCAATTAGACTTATGAACAAGTACAATTCCTGTTTTTGAACCATGATATAGCATGTGATTCTGCTGAGCCTGTTGTTTCTAGACATAGATCTAGAAAAAGACATGTTTGAGTAACCTCTGTTGAGAGGAACTCAGGGGAAGGATCTATGAGAGACAGAAGAAGAAAAGGTTAACTTCATCTATTATGTATCCAGGTGTTGGAAGATTACAGTGATGCTCCATAATGTGAACACTGCCTAATACAACCGTATCTTCAGCATGTGCATATTCACACTTTTTTTGAGCAGCACATATTTGTTACCCTGGTTTTAGGATATCTCTTTATGCCACATCCAGCAAAAGCTGCTTTGCCTGTCGCTCTGTGTCGCTTGTGCTAATTAATGCATGGATTTCTAAACTAGATTCCGTTTTTTTCTGTGTCCATGGACTTCACTTGCTCTCAAACTCTTTTAACATGTAGTCACTTATGAGCATGGCTATGACTTAGTTAATCACTTTAATTCACTGCTTCTTTATTTTCAGATAGAAAAATTTTCTTCCTGGCTATTATGTGTGTGACACTATGAGCATTGGTCTCAGTCTCTGTCGTTTTCTGCTCCACTTGCCCTCTGGTGTTTCAGCACTACTTTTTGCTTTGACTGATACCTGTAGTCATAATATTTCACCTACTTTAATGCTTCTCCACCTTAAGATATCAGCCCGAATATCACTCCAAAAAAGCAATATCTGACCAGGTCTCTCTTCCCACTTGTTTCCTCAAAGTCTCCTGTGATGGCTACACATTTTCAGAAGATATGAAAACTAGGTTGAGTGTCTATGTCTCCTGCTAAACTGTGAGAATCATGAAGGTAGAGCATTTGCTTGTTTGGGTTAAGGATGATGTCCCTAACTCCTTGTAGAGTGTTTGGCACTTTGTAGGAGCTCAAAAGTTAATCAACATTTGAGTCATCCAATGTTTTATTTATTTAGTTACCACTGAATAAAGTCCATATGTTAAGCAATCTCAGAGACAAGGCCCCAATCACTGTTTTATCTGTGAAGATTGGAGCAGTAGAGTCACATTGAGAAAAGAAATTGCAGTTTTCTTCATGTAGAGTTTGTGGAAGGGATTTGAAGAGTGGTAGGCTTGCAGGCAATTTCTAAAACATAATGTCAACTCTATTCTGAACTTAACAGTTCTATTTCTTTGCTTTATAGGATTGTGTCAGCAACCAAGATTCTGATGCATATTCTTCACTGTTACCCTCAGTAATGTAACCCCCAGAAGACTGGGTTAGTTCATGATTGACTTTACTGTAAGTGTGTTTACTGACCAAACAGAATATAGAGTGGATGACATGGAAAAAACATATAAGACAGTTGGGAGAGACTGTGGAGGGGGGGATACTTGAGTTGTTGAATTTGGGATTGCTTAGACATCTGTATTCTATTCAAATATGTGAGTCTCGTGCAGGAATGTCAATTGTCTGATATTCATTGACACTCTTACTGTGGGGAAAAATATCCCTTCCTAGATGACTGGTTTCTTGCATTTTTCTCAAATGGTTTGAGGATTTGACTGGTTTTGTTTCATGCCCTCACTGGTGTTTTTGAAATGATTAGAATAAAAAAAGTTTAATGCTAATCTAAGAAGTACAAATAACTCATAGTTGGTAATTGGAAATAGTGCCTTTTCTTACAACAGTAGTATGCTGTATTATTGATTCAACTTTATTTTTTAAGGTCATATCTTCCCCCATAAGCTCTCTAGAATGCCTCAGTAAAGTGTACTACATACATTTAATAAGACAAATAGCTAAAATCTACATGACTAATCAGTTTATGGAAGAATGTTACTTGAAGGCAAAGTTTGTCGACAAACCCAGTGCCATACTTGCAAAGACAGTTACTACAAAGCCAATTATTACTCCTATTTCTATACAGAAAGAATGACTTTATCTATGATGCTGTATAAATTATACAGAACGATTTTTTTAATTAACCAAATACAGCCACCTCAATCTTACTGGCGTGGTGATGTGATAAACATGGACACTAAAGGCTGTGTGGAGAAGGGTAAGCAGACCCTTATGAAAGCAGCAGGTGCCCTGACAGCTTAAAAGAACAAACCACGAGACGAGTTTCTTTAATGGAAAAGAAGAAGTGAATCACAACCACATGCTTTACTTGAGGAAGATTAATGAGATCAGAGTTCTTCTTAAAAGTCAAGTTCTCCCACTTTTGAAAATGTTTGCTCATGAGCTGCTCGGAAAGACCCCTGGACACATGAGCTCATTAAAATGTCCCCTATCAGTCTTTGAACCTTGGAGTTTGGAAGTAACATTTACAACCTATTGTATCATCATTACTTTTGAGCCTCCTGATCCTCCTGCCTCAGCATCTCCAATGCTGGCATGACAGGCATGTACATGGGATGACATGCTTGGATAACAGGTTTCTTGTTGTCACTTGTTTGTTTGTATTCTTCTGCTGCTAGGGGTCAAACCAGAGCCTTGTGCATGCTGGGTACCACTGAGCTGCATTTAGGCTCATTTATCTATTCTTAAGTTCATGCTGTGATTTACCTGTAGTTATAGACAAGCATGCGTTATTTAAAAGAATTTAGACATTTGCTGCCTGAGTTCCTACATTCACAAGATGTAGATGTTTCTACATTAACACCGTGCCTATTTCAAACATATATATTATCAGTTTTAATCTGTTAGAGAAACAGGAAATTAGTGCAGGCACTTCAAGAAAGGAAGAACTTGAGGAACACTTGAGTATTACCAAGCTGGTGAACTAGTTGAAGCAGTAAAAATCCAGAAAACTGACATACAGGAAATCAGAAGTACAACCATCACTATGAGCCCAATGGCCTCATGATGAGTTTATTAAGTTGTACTATGACCAATAAAGACTCAGGCATCAAATACTGGGGTGCAAACCTGATAGGTCAAAGAAGCTGCGGAGAGGAGACCAGCTGACCATCTCTTCTCAATTACAAGACATCTCTAAGTCCCTCCCTTCTCCTTCCTATGTGTCTTCTCTATTTGTATTCCTGGCTTCTTCATGGATAATTCAGCTACTCACTGGCTCCCTGCCCCCACATTCAAGGTTAACTATATTAACACAGTCTCAGGGTGTCACAGTGTGATCAAATATCCTGCCACTGCCTCAGATACCTTAAAGTACAAATTCGCCCACTTTCAAGAATGTTTGCCCATGACTGAAGCAGGTTTTGTTTGTCTGCTGCCAGCATCAAACAGCAGTAGCTTCTGCAGATCTCTGGTGTTCAAAGTTATGTGTAGGTTCCTCTAATTTACTGACCCAATCTGAGATTTTAAAAAAAGTGGCCTTCCTAATCTTAAAACACAGGGTGGAACATAAAAGGCATAAAGGCATCAGTTACCAACAGGCAATCTGGACACAACTTGACTGGCTATAAAAATCCTTGAGTCATGTCTTCTTTGCCATGGAAATCCTTCCCCTGACTTCAGGCAGTACATGCTGAAGTGTAGCCCTAATCAATTTTCTCCCAGTCCCCTGATTCATTAAAAACCCACTGTAGTCATCACTTTTGTTATTGCACTGAAGGAAAAAAAGCATTATTTGGGCTTGGAGTTAGGAGTATAGACCATCAAGGCAGACAGAGATGAGCACTCATACACAGTTTACTTTCTTGTTTGTTCTTTTTTTTTCAGTCTAGGACATCAACCATGAAATGGTGCCACCCATATTCTGGGTGGGGATTCCTTTTACACTAAACCTTTTAAAGACACACTGAGAGACAATGTCTCTTCTAGTAAATTTTAAATCCAATCAAATTGACAGGAAAGATTAATTATCACACCTGAGTCCTAAAGGCCATTTTGTTCTCCTTTATTTTCGGAATATGGCCACATCATTTAGAATATTAGTATTTGTAATGAATAGTGTTATACTTTCTTAGCCCTTTGTGTTTGGATGTGTGACCTGCATAGAGCAATGGAATGGGGGTGGGGGTAGCACAGTTGCAGCTCTAGCCAGAGGCATTTACAAACACTGCTCGCTCTGCTAACTGGCTTGTTCTTCCTCTTGACCAAAATAATTGCTTATTCTAGATTGGGGGATCAACCTGGATCTCAGAACAAAAAGACATCTTGAAAAGGGCCCAACCAAACCTGGAACAGTGTAGCATGGACAGGGAAATAAATCTCGTGTTATAAAACACAAGGGATCTGAGGCTAGTCATTACTGGACAGAATAGTAGCTGTTCCTACTGTATCTGGGTTCATGCTGAAATATCACAGCTTCTAATTCAATGCATTCCTTTCCCCCCAATCTGGCCTTTATTATTTTTCTTTGAGAATAAATAGCACACTGATGAAGGCTGGGGTGGCATAGAGGGTGGGCCTGTGCCCCAGCAGTCTTCCTGTGCTGGGACATTACTGATCTGAACACCCTCACTGGGCAACATGTGGCACACAGGCCACAGCCATACATGATGAGCTGTCCACATGGCCCACACAGCAGTGTATGACTCACACACAAAAGACTGACAAACTGTCTAGTCACTGGGAGCCAGGCGACATGGAGGTTTGTTGTGGCCACTCAATCCACCCTTTTGATATGTGATTTTCAATCTATCCTGATTTCAGGGAACTTTTCTGACTTTAAAATTCTTTTTCTAAGCCAGGTGTGGTGGTGCATGCCTTTAATCCCAACACTTGAGAGGCAGATGCAGGAGAATCTCTGAGTTCAAAGCCCGGTTGGTGTACAGAGTGAGTTCCAGGACAGCCAGGGCTGTGTTGTGTTTTTCTTTGGCTATGTCTTTTCTTCTAGTTTCTGCCATTCATTAGTCTTGTTTGGTTAGAAGATTTATTAGTAGATGAGAGCTGAAGGCCAGACCTCTGTGGGCTTTGGGGGCCTGCGGCTGGTGATTTATTGGGTCTGACAGTTATTAAACTATACAATATGTTTTCGTTGTTAACACAATAGCATCAATATCTAATTTATAGTGTTCCCTTCTCTCCAAGTTGGAAGATTTGAAGACATGAGGTCTCCATTTATCCTAGAATCGAGAGCAGCGATGAAACAGAATAACATCACCCTGCACTCCACAGAGAGGGTGTGTGGCTGACAGTTGACCACTGCTCCTACTTTTCTTTATTGCATCCTTGTGTTGAACATAAGGAGGTGACGTCATCCATGACCTGGCTAAGAGCATTATCAATGCAGGTAGAACCTGTGATTTTATTTCTAGGCAGCAGAACGTGATGGAGGTGCACCTACATGATTATTTAACAGGCTAGTCTTCTAGAGCAACTATGAAGAAAGATCTAGATAAGTTTAACAAAGCCATTTTAAAACACTAGGTATCTCTATATTACAATTGCTTTACAGACATTCCACATTAGCAGACTGGTGAGAGAAGCTCCTCAGAATAATTAAGAAGGAAGTTAGCATCTCATGAGAGGGATTATTTAAATGCTTTCCAGAGGGTCCCCTAACAGAGCTGTAAGTGTTAAGAGAAATTCTCAGCTGATTGCCAGTAACAAAGCTAATTTTTAATACCATGGCTATCAAAGACTGAATTTTACTAACCACAATGTGAACTTGGTAGAACTCTTAGTTGTATAAAAGAACATAACATGAAAAACACATTGATTGCAGCCTGCCAGCCCTGGAGCAGAGGACCCAGATAACATAGAAATGTCAGTCATCAATTGTCTTTGATCTTTGGTTGGGTTTTTATTCAAACTGGACCAGTGCACCTACATGATTATTTAACAGGATAGTCGTCTTCTAGAGCAACTATGAAGAAAGATCTAGATGAGTTTAACAAAGTCATTTTAAAATACTAGAAAACAGTAAAATCAAAGGAGAGTGGCTAATATAAAATTTCAGAGAGAGGAGATACCTTCTGAATTTATCTGACTGTTAATGTGTAATTGTCTAACTTGACCCACAAACTGAGGGTCAGCCTAACCTGAGAGTCCCTACTGGGAAAGACCTAACTTGGGAGACTCTTATTGACCACTCCTAAGTTAAAACTACAAGAGGAACTTAAGTGCCTTATTAGCTTCTTCAGGAGATAGTCCCTGGTTATTGTACTCTGATTTTGTGAAAGGAGTGTTGACACTTGAACACAATTGTGAAGCACTTCGTAATATATTTCTAATTTTCAGCAAGACTCTGAAATAATAACTACGAAGCAACCAACCTTGGGAATATAATGGGAAATTTTCTTTCTATTTTTTTTTTTGCAGGGGGCAGGGGTTCCTCATGCCAGAGGCAAAAAATATAGAAGTAGCTAAAGGGTAGAAAGGGCTACTATCTTCAAATGAGTAGTTTCAAAGCTTGCAGCTGGCTTCTCAACTGAACTGATGCAAGTTCAGTAACAGTGGCATACACTTCAAAGCATTGAATAAGAAAAATCAGTTATATGAAATTGTTCACCCAGAGGAAAAAAGCCTTCAAAAATATAGGTTAAAAAAATTGTTTTCCAGGAAAATAGAAACAAGAAAATTTAACACCATCATTCCTGAATTTAAAGAAGTATTAAAGATGGGTAATACAGAAATATGGCAGGGCAGAAAGGAATGAAGAACACTTGAGTGGATACATCCTGAAGGTGAGATGAAATGAGTATAGACTGTAAAAATAACCACTGTAATATCGGAGCTTAAAGGTGCATAAATTTAACATTAATGATAATAGAGTTCAATTATTTACATAATTGTTAAGCTCTTGAAAATAGAAAAATGAAATGAGGGTAAATGGAGGTAAAATGTTCTCAAACTCTAACATAATCACAGAAATGTTAAAAAATCATTTCCTCAGACCAAAATAAACCAAAAGTGTGTACTTTGATTTCTATGATACCACTAAGAGAATTGTGTGAGGAACAATGTGACTCTTTTTGTGGAACTCAACTTCCTCTGATGCTTCGCTGTGTGTGGAAGGTCCTCAAAATGTAGCTTCCATATTCTATGTGTCCCACCAATACCCCTAGCATGCTACCACTAGTTAGTGTCAATCATTCACCTGTTAGAACTGAGGTATTCTCAGATAAAGCCTCGTCTTCCCTGTCTTCTGATGTGGAGTTTTAGACCTTGGAAAAGCTTCCAAGTTTAGGAGTTGAATTGTAACCAGTTTCTATGTCACTGAATACAGAGTTTAATGGTAGTTTAACTTTTTAAATGGTGATCTAATATTTTCCACTGGGGTTGTACAATAAAATTCATCTGTTTCTTTAGCATTAACCAGGAGGCCTGAATTGACATTTATAACTAGAATTCGTAAGCAATTTGAGATATTACACTTTACTTTTTGCCAAGGACATAAAGGGATTTAAACAAGTGACACACATAGCTTTAGTCGTCAACACAAACTTGACACAAACCTAGAGTCATCTGGGAAGAGGGAACCTCCACTGACATTGTCTCTATTGGACTGGCCTGTGGGAATGTCTGTGGGGCATTTTCTTAATTGTTAATTGAGGTAGGTGGGACCAGCCTATTGTGGGGTGAACCACTCCAGGCAGGTGAATGTGGACCAGAAAGCTAGCTGAGAAAACCAGAGGAAGCAAGCCAGGAAGCATATTTCCTCATGGTCTTTAGTTTCTGCTCCAACCTCCTTAAATTTCAGCTTTAGTTCCTCTTGATGATGAACTGTAACCTGTATGCCAATTAATCCCTTTCCTCCCCAAATTTCTTTTAGTCATGTTTTTTAATCAAAGGAATAAAAAGACAACTAGGATCTTTGTAATTTTAAAAAGTGGTACTAGAGAGAAAGACACTGTGTGACAGAACTTGGGTGGAGTTTTTTTATTGGGAGAAAGTGAATGGGAAAAGGGGAAGGAAAGAGGGGAGACCTGCCTCTGGGTACAGGAGCAGCAGAAGAATAGAGAGAGGCAGAGTGGGAAGAAGGAAAGATAGAGACAAGCAGAGAAAGAGAGAGAAAGAGAGAAAAATGGGAGGTGGACAGGACCCTTTTAAAAGGGAAAGTAGTGTATGTGCCCAGGTGGTGCTTTTAGTGGCTGCAGCTGAGGGCATATCCTGTCAGAACCCTAAGGACAGGCTAGTACAGATGTCTGAATACTAACAATTACGAGGAAAACATTTTAAAAGATAAAATTTTAGTAGTACAGAAATATTTTAACTTTGCCTAAAGTGAAACCGGAACCAAAGAAGGGCAAGAGCAAATTGAAGAGAGACACCAACTAGCCATAAATATGTGATGCTCCTAGTCTTCGCTCCTTGCCATCTTGCTACTCTCTAAAGTCCTGATGCTTACTGTCATCACTCTGCTAGACATTATGACACTATGATGACTATGACAAACCTCCCTTACATAGAGAGTTAATATTCCAGTTTGTGGTTATATTTTTTTTGGAAAATTTTCTTGTCTTCAAAGAAAATGAACTTTTGCCTGATCATGCAGATAAATTTCACAATATGCTTTAGGATTGTCTAAAATTGTGTACTAACCCACTGTTGTAGTGTTTATCAGCCTGTTTAGATTTGATCTGTCTTTGACAGAGCAGTATAACCAACCTTACTGTGCTTTGGATTTTCCATGTAATCAGACTTTACAAACCTAAGCTAAATGTATAAACTTACTATTAAGTTAGGTACTCTTCTATCTCCCAGCCCAGAGTAATATATATGCATATGTGTGTGCTGTGGTCATCATTGGTTGAAACTAATCCAAGAGGAAGTCTGTATTTTCATTCCTTAATGTCTTATCCATATAATTTTGTGCCTTTCCTGTGGTTATCTTTGATGCATTAATGGATGGACTGTTTTAGATGATCTAATAGTTTCTATAGGATGTACTAATGTACCTTTCAAAAAAATCATAGGGCACTTCCATCTTAACACTGGTAATGGGGCTGTGTTGACTGAGAGAATAATCACAGGCGTGGAGCTCAATGATCAGATATAAATGATGGTAGCACTTTTTGTTTTTTAGTCCACAAAGGAAAAGTAGAGGGAATAAAAAGCTTTGTCCTGGCAACATAACTTTTCAATGCTGATTCATTTATTTCCCAGCTTCATTTCTCCTCAGGTTGTTGAAGAACTAGTATAGGCATGGGAGAGAGGACTCAAGTTGACTCAACAACTCATAACATTTTATAGTTGCAAAGACTGTTTAATAGTAAGCTGAAAATGTTCTTTGCTGACATTCCCAGTTTTCTTAAGATCACCAAGGGTCATTTGGAGGTCATTATATGGCTAACAATAATCTTATGGATCCTTCTTATCAGCAGTTTTGTCAATATTATGATATTCACCAAGACATATTTACTAAAATTTCAATTTTTTCATTGTTTTTGTTGCATGGTTATTTGTTTATCATTTTGAGATATTGGTATTTAAAAAGGGGTAGAAAAAGACTAAGAATCTTATGAACTGGATGTAGTGCTCCACATCTTTAAGTTCAGCCCTAGGGAGGCAGAAGCTAGTAGATCTCTGTGAGTTCAAGGCCATCCTGGTATTCATAGTGAGTTCTAGGACAACCAGAGCTACATAGTAAGATCCTGTCTCAAACAAACAAACAAACAACAAAAAGATTATTATGGGCTATAATTTGAAAGGGACCAAATACCATATATAACTTCTGATTCTACATGACCATTAGACTTGTGTTTAATGTTGCAAATAAGTGATGAATAAATATGATGCTGAGTTGATAGATATTTTATCAAAACTTGATTTTGAATCTACATTTGATAATCAAATTTAGGAACAATAATATTAGTGAATATATAAATTTCTGAACATCATTGTATCAAAAGGCAATAATTTAATGTAAGTCAGAGAGTTGATTGATATTTTATATAAAATATTTATCTAAGAGAATCAGTTCTATGTTTATCATACTACCAAATTATTTAAAATAATTAATACTTTTCATTCTAGTGAGTGGCACAATTAGACACAATGAAATACTTAATCCTTGCTATAATATCTACATTATGATTTTATTCTAGTTTTCATATATTTACCAGGAGGTGAATATGGTATTTATCTTTATCATCTAATTTTTATGTCTAAATTGCATTTTGTTTTCAGTCTCTATGCAAATGACACATCCATAATAACATACTTGATTAAAACTTTTTGAAGTTTTTCATAAAGCCAAGTTGTATTGACAGCAGTAATTCTATAAAACATTAGAAAAGACTTGGAAAAAAATTTGACAGAAGATGTACTTGACATAATGTTTGGCATGCATATGAGAAATGACTTACTTAGAAGAATTATCAAATCTTTACTTAATCTGTTAAAGAATTACCTGAGTAAATGCTAGCAATTTTGCATTGTTTAATTTTTGATGTATAGTTTTGATCACTTAGAAAGCTGAAGTAGCTATTTTCAGCTCTTTAATAATAGTAAAAAGTTTAAAGAATTATCTTTAAAAATCTGTTCTACTCATTACTGAACAAATTTAAAGACATATTAAAATAAGTTTCACTTAAAATCTCTAGTTTCAAAGGAGATGCTGATTGGAATAATTGACATTAAGTGCTGTTTTGAGTAGCAAACCAGTAACTTATTAATTGACATTAAACAGGAAGAGTTTGTGAAATGATATTAAATTAACATTTACATTTAATTAATAAAGAATAGTTTGGAAGATGAGAAAAGAACTCTTTCCCATTAGTGGAAATTTCCATTAATAGGATCGACAGTAGATGAATTCCATAATAGCAGACCAGAAGGAAAGAATGTCTGACTGCTTACAAATGAGAATGAGAGAGAGAGAGAGAGAGAGAGAGAGAGAGAGAGAGAGAGAGAGAGAGAGAGAGAGATTCAACTAGCATAGGACTACTATAGACAATGTAGACAATGACAGCCTCTGGGAGACTAGAATTTCTAGAGAGGTTTTTGCAGCCATTGCACAAACTATGAGCACAAAAATACAAACTGTATCTGTTCCCAAGACCACAGAAAAGTCTTGATAAACTTCTGCTTTCAAATGCTGGTTGTTATTGGGCTCTGAAAAGCATAGGGCTTGGAAATCCTTCAACTGGAATTAGACATGGGTCAATAGTTTTCAACAGGTGTGGTGTGATAAAACCATTTGCAAACACCTATTTGGTTTTAATATTAATTTCTCATATTTCCTTATAGCAATCTCTCATTACAATATAAGGTCTCAGAAATTTACCAGCCAATGTGCTTGATTATTAAGTCATCAGGTGGCTCTGAATGTATTTCTAGAGTCATTCCATAGGTTATGACCACCGGAAAAGGAGGAAAATAGAACTTTGTTAAACCATGACCATTTGAGTGCCTGCTGGTATTTGAAAAAGGTAAGTATGAATTTGTTTTGTAGATTTAGTGGGATTAGGTTCAAATGGCTGTTTTCCCATTAGTAGCATTAAGATGAGAGAAGTGATAGGTAGATTGATCATCCAATGATTTTTTTTTTGTCACACTGCCAATTTCAAATATAAGCTTCTACTTGCCAGACTGTGATTTTGCTAGCCCAATTAGATGAACTCACCCACAAGTTTCAAGCTAAATCTAGTATCAGAAATAATTACATATAGAAGAACATGTTTTTGACCATGGGGATAAAGACATCAGTGCCACTTATTTCAGATTACCATGTTGTGAGTTGATGGTGGTGGCCAGTATTCTGGCAGAGTGTGTGCCTGGTGATGGTTGCAATCTCTTCACTGCACAAAGGCCATCACAGGTACCAGTTGCATGGTTTCCTTTTCTTCTACCCAGTTTGTCCAGCATTCTCAATAAGTCCACAAATTTCATTTTTCTTTTTTCTTTTCTTTTTTTTTTTTTTTTGGCACTTGCTCTGGAGACCAGGCTGGCCTCAAGCACACAGAGATTCACCTGCCTCTGCCTCCTGAGTGCTGGGATTAAAGGCGTGCGCCACCAACGCCCAGCTTCATTTTTCTTTGACAAGTCTGAATCAGTGTCTGTTGGTCACAGATAAGAGCCTTGACTGATGTAAGTAAACGTATGTTAAATTATATGGATTATAACGCATAATGGGCATTCAATAAGTGCTTGTCAAATTAATCGAATGTGTGAATAAGCCTTTTGATTCTCAAATTCTGCATCTTGACATTAGTGCCACTGATAATAAATGAAAGGTTTCAAGGAAATCTATAAATCATTCTTGAACTACTTTGACCAAGGATGATCAGCATGCACAGAAAGCTACAGTGACACTTCCGTGGCAACAGTCACTTAAAAACTCTGATTATCAGTACTATACACTCTTCTGGTAAGGGAGGTGAGGGTAAAATCAAATTCAGGGACAGTAAAGTATGTTTCTTTTCTTTTTTTGTTTGAATTAGAAACAAGATTGTTTTACATGGCAATCCCAGTTCCCTTGTCCCTCCCGTCCTCCCCTACCACCCCCTCCCAACTAAAACCCCACCTATCACATATCCATTCTGTTTCCCCTGATGGTGAGGCCTTCCATAGGGTGTCATCAGAGTCTATCGTATCCTTTGGGATAGGGCCTAGGCCCACCCGGGTGTGTCTTGGCTCAGGGAGTATTCCTCTATGTGGAATGGGCTCCCAAAGTCCACACCTGTGCTAGGGATAAGTACTGAACAACTTCAGGAGGTCCTGTAGATTTCCAAGATTTCCTCACTGAAACCCATGTTCCTGGGGTCTAGATCAGCCCCAAGCTGGTATCCCAGCTATCAGTCTGGGGAGCAAGAGTTCCCCGATGTGAAATATGCCTCTTTTCATGGCACACCATCTCACCATCAAGAAGTATGTTTTAAAAGTAAATTCAGTAGTTTTGCTTTAGGAAAACGCCTTCTCCACAGCACTTAATTTTTCACCTTAATTTGTTCTCACTTTATTTATGTTGCTGTAATAAATTATTCTGACAAAAAGCAACTAAGGGGGGAAAGGGTCTCTTTCCGCTCACAGTTACAAGTTACAGACCATGATGGTGGGGACGGCAAGATGACAGGGAACAAAAACAGCTGTTCACATCACATCCACAGTCATGAAGAGAGCAGAGAATGCATGCTTACTACTGCTCTACTCATTTTCTCTACTCTTAAACAGTCCAGGGTTCTAGAACTGGGGTAGAGGTGGAACCCACTTTCAGGTTGGGTCTTACCATATCAATCAATGTAATCATGACAGTCTCCCCAGAGATGTATCTTCAGGCCAACCTGATTCAGACAGCCTTTCAGTGAGACTTCTGATTCCAGGGTGTGTCTAGTTGACATTCAAAACTAACCATCATATTTATCAAAGACATATGCATTGCAGATATGGTTGCCTTTCTAGTGGCGAAGAAATGATGTAACATTGTTTGTAATTCACTTGTCCCCATTCATTTAAGTTATATTGTCACTGAAAACCCATCATGAGATCACTACCTCATGGAGCATGTAGTAACTGGTAGAATTGCCTTAGCCTAGCAATTTTATCCACTTTACCCACTTTTTATTATTTAGAGAGCACTTATAATAGTCATCACAAACCATGTAGTTTTTATAACTGCTCCTTAAGTAGTTTGTGCTACTGATACTGATAGGAAAGAACTTTGTCTCCTGAGCTTCCTGCACCATCCTGTCTCCTCACAGGGGAGCAATAGTTCTATCAAAGATGCTAATAACCTCCCCAAGGTCATGTTTGCTCATTGATGATGAATCTTTTCCACTAAGAAAATAATGTTCATTAGGTCATCAGGTGATCAATCTGAAAACCGTGAAGTCAGACTGTCTTGAAAGAACTTAAATGTGGGAAGCTAGCAACCAATAACACAGCAGTTAGGATGTGTCACACTGCTGTTGTGCATTTTAACTATGTACTGGAGGAAGAAGAAATCAAGGAACATTAGTGCAACATTAGTCTCAACTGAGCCAGAGAGAACTAGACTACAGCATGAACTCCTTCAGGGGAGACTCCAAAATAGAGGAGTGCTGGTGTGTGGGCTTAAGAGACAAGGGTGCTTGGCTTCTCTGGATTTCAATACACTGATTCTCCTGTATTCCTCCCTGTATTGAGTCAAATAAAAGTCTTAAATAGCAAAATAAAATTAGGACAAACATATTAAAATATTCCTGGAGTTTTAGACTTCATTTGGCCTCAATTCATTTGCCATTAAGAAAGAAAGTTTAGAAAGTAGGCTTTTTAAAACATGTCACCCTGCGCTGGAGAGATGGCTTAACTGCTAAAGCTTAGGTTCACAACAACGAAAATTCATCCAATTCTACTAAGATTGCTTATCCATTTATTTATTTATTTATTTATTTATTTATTTATTTATTTATTTTTGAGGCAGGGTTTTTTGTGTAGCCCTGAGAGTCCTGGAATTGGCTCTGTGAACCAGGCTGGCCTTGAACTCAGAGACCTGACTGCTTCTGCCTCCTCAGTGCTGGGATTAAAAGCAAGATTGCTTATTTGTAATCTTAATTTTATAGAAGAGAAAAAATGGACATGGAAGAAAATTCCAGGAAGCAACATAGAGTTGCCAGGCGCAGGCGCCTGTGGGTAGAATTTTCTCAGGGAAATGTTGCCAACTATTAAATGTCTGCAAGCAGAGCTGCACCTGTGAGTCAGTCTGAGGTGGCTGGGAGTGTTGGTGAAGGGGGTTATCTAGGCACTTCTGATTGGAAAGGTTAACCAATCATGACTGCTACAGATTCTTCTTCTTTGTTCTGCAGGTGGAGACCCTTAAGTAGGAACAACTTCAAAGACACTATGTCTTAAAGCGGATCCTCTCAGGCAGGGATGTTAGGGACAGGGAAGAGCTTCAGACTTCTATCAGACATGCTTGTATTCACTTGCTTTCTAGAGACTGATTTTACCATGATGTTTTTTATATTCATCGTTAACAAAAGGAAAACCAAACAATCTACAATGGATTAATCACGCTAAATGGATGAACACTCAGAGAGCAGAACCCTCATGGAAACTTGAGCTTCTCAAATGCTGTTTTGGAAAATGTTCAGTGAATCTTACTTTCCAATCATCATCAGTCTAAATGATAGCAATTCTGTGCTAAAAGCAATTTTTGGCTGAGTTTATATGAGTATGTATGTCTGTTTAGCTAAAACATAAATTGCAAAGACTTGATTCTTTGCAGAAAAAAAGAGAAAGATTCAGAGAGAGAGAGAGAGAGAGAGAGAGAGAGAGAGAGAGAGAGAGAGAGAGAGAGAGAGAGTGCAGCTGGTGCGCAACTTGAGCAGTTACACAGAGAGGATAGAAACAGATTTTAGAAAATGATTCAAGAGGAAATGGAAGCTTGGAGAACGTCTGCCAGCAAATCAGGGACTTTGCCTTTGTTTCTCAGCTGCACTCCCAGTGGCATCTTCTGGTCCCTCTATCTGGCTTTTTCTGAGATGTTTGCCAGAGCTCCTTGTTTTGTATTCCTTGATTCCCAATGTCTCCTCTCTCCTGTCTCTTACACTATTTCTCCAGAGAACTTACCAGCTCCTGACACGCTGTTTTAATTAATGCCATTCCCAAATGAAGGCCAGAAGTACTTGTTGTTTAGCCCCATGCCTTGAAGAGACTAAGTACCCAGAAACAAAATGCTGGTTAAGTGAGGAGGGAGAATGAAGCAGTTTGAAGACTTCAGAGTCTATTACACTTAAGCTGAGTTGGAAGTAGAATGTGAACAGAGATGCAGGTAGAGTTGGGAGCCAGAGGGAAGTTGATGCTCCTGCAAAGAGAACAATTGAACTATATCCTGAGACAACAGTAAGTGGTAGAATGGCAAAGCAAAAGCGGTAATCACAGGCCACATCCTTTATCAGAGGGCAGAATTCCCATTCTTGAAGTTTCCTTTCTTTCCTCCTCCATCTTCTCCACACCTTCGCAAGCTTTAATCTGGACAAGACTTGAGATATTTGTCTTTCTCTGCAGGTCTGATTCTTCCGAATTCCCAATCTACGTGGAAAGTAACAGGATACTACTATCTTATGATCCCTCTATCTCAAAATG
Organism: Cricetulus griseus; assembly: GCF_003668045.3. Lineage (NCBI taxonomy): Eukaryota > Metazoa > Chordata > Mammalia > Rodentia > Cricetidae > Cricetulus > Cricetulus griseus. The sequence goes on along the minus strand of NC_048595.1, from coordinate 184,540,764 downwards.
TAATTTGCATTTAAAAATCCTAATTCCAGTATTCCAGAGAAGGAGCCTACTTGACTCAATTTGACTATCTGTGCAAGAACAGGCTCTACCCAAGAAACCTGAATTGGGAAGATGAGAAAAGCCAACATGACAACTGCATCCTAGCATAATTTCAATTATTGAGCTTTTGAAATACTGTTTATTGACCTATAAATTGGCTTCACTGTGAGAAAATCCATTTAAAAATAATTTTACCTGACACCATGCCAGAAAAAAGACCCAGTTTTTCTTTTAAAAGAAAATGAATTGTGCCTATATATGACACGCCCCCCCAAAAGGAGGAAAGAATGACTGTCAATTATTTACACACCAATATATATTTAGTAAACACAAATCTGAATTTCTTTTCCTCTTAATTGATGTGGGATGAATTCAGCAAAAGTTATCAGGTCTTTTATTTTAATCAAGCTTGTGTGTTGACCTCAAGAATTTGCTACCATTTCTCTTTTAAGAGCTGCCCATGACCAAGAGGGGAGGAAAGCCTTCCTGACATTATAGTTGAAAAATGTTTCTACTTCCTCCAGTGTTGGCTCTTAGGCTTCCCAGCTTGTATAACCCTGGAAAACTACAACTTCTTCCACTTAGGATTTATTTTTCTCTTTCTAAGTGCACCCTTATGAAAATTGGCTTCTCCTTTACCTATATCTCAATTTAAAAAATCTTAACTATGTCTCTTAGATGTTTGGGGGCTTTTGTGGATTTCTCTGCATTCAGTTGGTATTCAATAAATAGATTTTGTAAATAGATTTTGGATTCTCTTTCCTCAAATTGACCAGAATATTTACCCTTCATATATTGTTTATCTCTAATAGCAGGTAAAACCTCTTTTTTGAGAGAAAACAGGAATCTGCTACAATCAACATTTATAGGAATGTATGCATCTCTTTTATAGGATTGCATCTACAAGTTCACAGATTAGCAAAACAAATCTACTGGTGGACCAGATAGAGAGGGTGAATACCATTAAAATCTATGTAACCATATGGATAAAACCTGCATCATGAAAGTTCAGTTCTAAAATCTTTGGACTGAAGTGACTAGTGGCTTTTCTAAGGTTTTATTTGTTATTTGAAAATATCTGTGCAATGTGTTTTGAGAATATCTATCATTTATTCCCTTTGTGGTGGTTTAAATGAGAATAGGCCCCCATTGGCTCATATATGTGTATGCTTGGTCCCCACTTAGTAAAACTATTTGGGAAGGATTAGGAAGTGTGGCCTTGTTGGAGGAGGTGTGTCACTGGAGGGTGGGCTTTGAGTTTTTAAAAGCACACACGAGGTCTCTTTTCTTCTCTTCTCTTCTCTTCTCTTCTCCTTCTCTTCATCTCTTCCTCTGCCAGCTTCCCTATCTCCATCTTCTGTCTGTGCCTCCTAAGATATGAGCTCTCAGCTACTGCTCTGATTCCAGGCCTGCCTGCCTGCCTGCCCCATGAACCTCATCATGGTGGCCATGGACTCACCTTCTGAAACTGTAAACAAGTCCCTAATTAAATGTTTTATTTTATGAGATTCCTTTGTTGAAGGACAAAATGATTTTAGGGCTGGATAAATGGCTTAGCACTTAAGATTATGTAAGTTTGGTTCCCAGCACTCATGCCAGGTGGCTTACAACCATGTGTAATTCTGGCTCCAGGGGACTTGACACCCTCTTCTGGCTCCTAAGGTCACCTGCACTCACATTCACACATTGACATACCCTATTTCCACCACATACATACAGGTAATTAAAATGCAATATATATATATATGTATATATATACATATATATATTGTTCTTTATATATTGTTCAATATATATATTGAACAGGATATATATATTTTATATATATATATAATATATATTATATATATATTAAAAGAACAGGATTTGAGTATTTGAATTGAGGCTTTCTGTATCACATGGCCTTTCCTTTTGATTTTGTACATAATTGTTGCTGGTCATCTATCTGATTTTCTCATGTACTGAGAGAGTGATGAAATATAGGTTCCCTGATAGTCCATCCATAAAATGCTGCACCGGAAAATGGCAGAAAGTTAAAGCCTATGGAGTCTGCTAAGTTATCCTGGCTTATTTCAGCCTGGCTGTTGGTGAAGATTCCTTATGAACCAGAGGAAAATCCTGCATAAACACTTGACCTAAATTCTATAACAGGAGTAAACAAGTCTATGTGCAAACTAGATTAATAGATACAGCTATTAGCAATGAGGCTCCTGTGAAAACCATATGTATAGACAGGGCTTGAAGAATGGAGTCCTACAACAGAAATGATGCTCAAATAATCCCAAAGATTTCACTGGACACATTCCTACTGGACATGAAAGGGCAACACATCTATGTAAACCAGTCCTACTCAAGAAAATCATTTCAAAACAGTGCTGTGGTCTGCTGGCAGTTTAAGGTCAGTCACCATTCATATTTGAAATGTCTGCCAGGGTTCATGTGCATTCTTTTTAGAAGTGGTAAAAATATTATGTTGGCACTGTCAGAAATAGATGAAAGATGACAATTTATATGTTGTTGTTACCACTGCTGTAATTCTTTTGTATCCCTGTCTCAATGACATTTGTTCCTTTTTCTCTCGTGAAATCGTGGCAGGAAAATAAGCTGTCAGGTGTCAGATGTAGAAAAGTCTGAACTTCTTCCAGGGAGATGAAACATGTCTTAGGCTATGTCCTCATTTATACATTGTAAAATGGTATGGGTACAGCCTTATTCAGGAAACATCTAAAACAACACCCTATGCAAACTTCATTTCTAGGAAAGGAAATTTTAGGATCGCCATGTCATAGCTGGAATGGATAAGGTTGATTTCTCATCTGCCTCAGATGAGGTCAGTTGCCCAATTAAAATGCTAACTCAGAAACACATCAGAAAGGTTGTCTACTTCTATTTGCACCCCAAATGAATAATATAATGACCTCTGCTCCCTCTCACTCCTGTGTTAATTTCCATTATTTTTAGTGCTTTCCCTGTGCCACCAACTGTAGTAAATATTTTACATACATTTTCTCATTTGACCCCTTTTCCAACCCTGAGTAGTAGGTGTTATGTTGCTCCCTTTTGGAGGATGAGAAAATTGACTCTGAACATTTACTTATTTCAAAGTTAATGAGACCAAAGTGTTGGCAGAACGAAAAAAATTGATTTTAAGTCTATTTGACTCTAAATCTGAGACTAATACCCTGACAAAAATTCTCCTCCTTGATGGCCTATAACCTTTATATTCATTCTGAAAGATGCATTTAGTGGACCAAAACAATCCTTTGGCAATTATTAGTAATACAGTTTTAAGTGACTTTCAGATATCTGTAATTATATTAATTTCAATAATATAATTACAAACCCTGCTCTGGGGGTTTTAATTATAGTTCAGATGATTCTTCTCCACTTGAGGTACATTTGTTTCTAAACCCATCTACTCTTAAAGGACTTAGAATATGAAATAATGTTTTATTTTAATTATTTGTAAATCCCAAATTGTCTTTTTATAAGTAGTTTCTAACCACTTACCTATTCCATTTCTTTTGGAAAATAACAGAAAATGTCCAATTCTTCTTTCATTTGATAATTTTTCAAGAGTTTTTAAGGGAGTCATAATTTCTATTATTTTTTCTATAAAAAATGCTCTAGCCATATACTTTCTTTTCCTCTCTCGCTCCAATAAACAAACCTTATTTTTCACCCAGAGAGGAAGTTGTTAGGAAATCGGTTTTCTTTTTCTTTGTTTTTTTTTTTTTTTTTGGTTTTTCAACAGCTCTAGGACTCCCTGTCAGGGATTTCAAGTCATGCTGCTTCCAGTCTCCTGAATAGTTTCCTTGACTCTTGGCCTGCTTTCCATGAACTAGAAGGTTGATGATAGGTCAAGCTCATGCTTAGGTATCAGTTGGCTTCCTTGCATGCTGTCCACAGAAGGAATCTCTCCTCTTAGATGAGTGGATAAATCCTGGTTATTGAACTCTCAGCCCTTTTAACCCCAGTGATACCAAATTGCATGGTCCTTTCTCCACACATTTTCTCCTCTATTAAAATAATCCTCTGAAGTAAATATGACTTCTGCCTTTAAAGAAGAAAACATTTAAGGGGATAGCATAACACTTGGACTGAAGTAAGTCCTTAATGACTATACTTGCCCTTTCTATCTCCCAGTCTGCTCTGGAGTGCACAGCAATGAAATGATTTGCCAGCACCATATGATCCAAGACTAAACAACATCTCTGAATCATTTTCTGAAATTAAGTCATTTGGTACACTCAATGTTTAATAGATATGAAAGTCTCATTTAAAAGCAAATAATAGAGCTGGGTGTTGGTGGCACACGCCTTTAATCCCAGCACTGGGGAGGCAGAGGCAGGAGGATCTCTGTGAGTTCGAGGCCAGCCTGGTCTCCAGAGCGAGTGCCAGGATAGACTCCAAAGCTACACAGAGAAATCCTGTCTTGAAAAATAAAAAAAGCTAATAATAGTATATGAATTAAATTCATAACATCTAATGACTTCAAAGTCAGCTACAGATAGTAATAAAATGACTTTGAAGCTGAACACAAAAATGTTGTTTGTAGTTGACAGCATTATATATAAATATTTATAAGGAAACACACAACATTTATTTTCTTCTGAGTTACACAGGAACCTGTGAGTGAAATGTTCTAAAACAATGGTTCTCAACCTTTCTAATGCTGTAACCCTTTAATACAGTTCCTCGTGTTGTGGTGACCCCCAGCCATAATAATATTTTGTCATACTTCATAATGTTAATTTTGCCAGTTATGAGTCATAGTGTAAATATCTGATATGCATGATATCTGATATAAGATCTCTAAAGGGGTCACTTCCCATAGGTTGAGAACCATTGTCCTAATCGTTTACCTTGTGATCTGAGGACTGTCTTTACCACACTGATAAAGCAACATCACTAGGACTATCCTTTGTCAAAGCTGAGTCAGTAAGACTAACAAATACTATCCCTGATAGGTGTAAGATACCAGCTGTGCTCTGTAATCAATCAGTCAGCCTTCGAGCATTACCTCCAGTCTAAGAGAGTGTGACCTTGGACAAATTACTTAGCTATTTTTCTTTTCTTATCAATGAAATGACTACCTTGTTAAGAGTCTGTAGATATTATATATTATTTATAGATGTGGATACTGTACAGTACATAATACAAGCTCCAAAACTGTAAATGATACATAAAGTGCAATTATATCATGAGCATTGACAAACTCTTGTGGGTACTAGTAGGATGAATTTATTTCCCAAGCACATCTCCTTGAAAGCTACTCTCACAGAAGGAGGGCAATCAAGATCCACTATTATAAGTGCAGGCATTACTGTACTGAAATCTCAAAAGAGTCAATCCTGAGCTACAAACTTTCCAACACATTATTATAAGAGCAAGATAAACTGGAGAGAATGGTGTTAGCTCCATCCTCAGAAAAAGCCACCCTGAGAAATTCCCTGCATGGCACAAGGCAGATTCAGCTCCAGCCAAGAAACAATAAGCAGTTCCAAGGAGCACCCAAACTGTGCCCACCCCAGTCAGAGTGACCCCATCTGGGTGGTCAGGCAATGACTAATTTTGATAAATAACATCTTCTCATTACAACTGTCCTTGTGGGCAACTGTTAGTAATAATTTTGAAATTCCCCTAGACCCCAGTCAATGAATCCAAAGGTCACCTACTCTTACCTAATCCCGAACAGCCAGGGGATATACCACCCTGCTTGCAGTTTTTCCCTTTAAAAACCCCTCATAATTGAGGCCAGGCACCCTTTTCCTGCAGCTGCTGTGCCAGTTTGCTGTGTCAGTTTGCCAAGGCTTGTAACATTAAACCTGTGTGTTTGCATCAGTGACTTGGCTCCTTGGTGATCTCTTTTATGGGGTCCCACAAACTTGGCATAACAATTATATATATTTGGGAGTCTCAACATATTCCCTGTATGATCAGTAAAGATTTTATTAAAAATTGAGTTAAAAATCAAAGGGAAAATTAATGCATATATTACAGTTTAGATCTGAAAAATGCCCCCAAAGGCCTATGTGTTAAAGGCTTGGGAGGTGAGGACCACAGGAAGGAAGTTAGGCCATTCTAGGGAGTGCTTTTTGAAGAGGATAATAATACCCCTTCCTGGCTGGTATTACTTCCTGTCCACCACAAGTCCATTTTATCACTTGCTTCCTGTCATGGGCTTCTTCACCCCACACCCAAGGGGCCAATAGATAGTGGAGACCTCTTGAACCATGAGCTAAGACATATTTCTTCTTTGTAAGTTTAATATCTCAAGTATTTTGTCACAGTGACAGACATCTGAGAAATAAATTCATCCCTTATTATAAAATGAACAATCCACTTTTTAGCCTAGAGTATTGGTTGATGTGTTTCTTTATGTTCACATGGAAAGCTCTAAACCAGGCATTTGAGACAGTGGTAATACCTATAGAAGAACTCAGTCTGAAAATTTCTTTCTGTCTGTCTTTCTATTTATTTTGGTTTCTCTGTGTAGCTTTGGACTCTGTCCTGGAACTAGCTCTGTAGACCAGGCTGGCCTTGAACTCACAGAGATCTGCCTGCCTCTGCCTCTCCAGGGCTGGAATTAAACACATGGACCTCCACTGCCTGGTGGGACAATGTCTTATCATGCAACATTTTGAAGGTAAAGGTTTTTCATCTTTATCAAGAATTACCTTCAAAATAAACATACTTTTTTATTTTAACCTCTTTCCCAGTGACAAAAAAAGCTCATGTCTGCATAGTTTAGTGCATCACCAAATATCTAGAAGCCTTTTTCACCAGGGCAGATATGGATACTAGAGCTGTTTTGACAAGCTTACTGAAGAGTTTGTAAGAATATTATGATGATATACTGAGCGTCTGCCCACAACGCAGAGAGTATTCACTGAATAGTGCCTGTTTTTATTATTGGTTTGGTTTATTTACTTTCTTCTCATATTAGTTATGTTTATGTGTTTGAATTGTGCAAATCAGATCACGTTGGTTCTAAAAAGGAGATGAAAAAGGACTCTACTGCTTGGTTGCCTCTTCAGAAGCAAATATAATTAATTTTATTAGCTTACAACTGAACCTTCACAAATTAAGAGAGCCAAATATGGGAAGTTGGCTCCAATTATAAGCAGGCAGATGGTTTTATAATTCAGAATATCACCCATGTGGGAGAATTTGGTAGGTGAATAAAATCAGAATTTTAATGACACGATTGCTTTTTATGTGACCACAGATTTAAGTAATTTAAAATGTTTGGCTCTTGGTGACTTGAAGAGGGTAGAGCACTCATTCTGACTAGAAATCAATTTTGCTTCAGTGGAAAAGCATGGAGAAGTAAGCTCTGAATGTAAGTATAAAATCCTCCCAGAAATCTATTTTTACCTGTAATACAAGTAATCCTTGCTGGTCATGGGATCGCCTTTGTCTTTGAAGCTGTCTCATTTTAAATATCTCAAGCTCACTATTGGTATGCTAAAAACCAGAGCTCAGGGAAAAAAAAAATAACAAGCAATCCTAAATAATAGTGTAGAAAATAATTCAATTACAACATACTTTAATATAATCAGTTTGTACAAAAACATGTATTAAAATAGACAGTCTGTCTCATTAGCATTCAGCAGGCATCTCCTTCAGCTGGAACTGAACTTATTTCCGACTCATACATACAGAAATCTCAGATAGATTACAAATACATGGGCATACACAAAATTAAACAGAAAACAGTTCCTAAGTGTTCAAGGCATGGAGGTTATTTTAGTGGGTGCATCTGTATTTTTTTATGACATTTAGTGGCACTGCCTTTTCAAATGTGAATAAATTATAGTTTTGCAAACCATAATTACATTGGTTCATACTTAATGGTTATGCTTTATATTACTGAGCCAGTATTAATCAAGATTTTGTAAATTTATGCTTCATTCCCTGTGTGGCATGTTACTGCTCATATGCTTTGGGTAATTACACTCATCTATTGCTTTGTATTATGTGGTCAGGAAGCACCCCCTTCCTCCACAGTGTTCATCTATCTTATGGTATTCACACTGTGGTTTCAGCCCCCCGCTCCCCTGCCCTGCAACTCTCCACTTTTAGCCAATACTTGTTTTTTAACTGAGTGATTCTTTCACCTTTCTGTCCACCATCTTTCCCACTCATCAAAACCAGATTGAATTTTGCTGCAGAAGAAAGATGTGTTCAATAAAACTTGGCCAAGAAGATGGTTATTGATACGTCTTTGAAAGGCAGCTGGATTGCTTATGTACCACTGGGGACCTGAGTAGTGAGACTCAAATTGCTTATGGTGCCAAGCAAAAAGTAAATCAGATTCCTTGCAACTTAAAAATTAGAAATAAAGTAATCTCTCTGTCCTTTTCACATTTGAGAAAACAGTTGTAAATAAAGAAATGATTCTTGAAGGTAGCCAAAAATATTGTCCATCATTACAGAAAACTATATTCATGTGACATCATGAAACATTTTCTAGCCACACTCTTAAACATGTCATTTGGTTTAGGGTTAATACAATAAATCACCCATAGCTGAATTTAACTTTTAAGAAGGTATCCATAAAGAGGGGGCTGGAGGGATGGGGTCAAGAGTACTGACTGCTTTTTCCAGAGAGCAGGGTTCAATTCCCAGCATCCACATGGTGGCTCACAATCTTCTGTAACTCTAGCTTCCATTGAGCCATCTCATCGGCTCTGTGGACTGTTTCATTTTAGGAACATGTTATTTTAGATAGGCTTTGGCTAACCTATCTAAAAAATGGATTGTTTGAGACTCAAAGAAGACATGACTAAAAGCATTATAAAGAAAAGAAAAAGAGGCTCATAAATATAATAGGAGCCCAACAAAGTTCATCAAATATGTACAAGAGTACTGATTAATTATATACAATGTGGCTTGAGACAGAGAGAAAAGGAACACAAAGATATCTTCTTTAAACTGCCCAGTGGGAGATTGTGGTATGACAAGCACAGAGATTTGTTCCTACTGACCATTCTAACGTCTAAGAATGTTTTCCTCATGCAAGGTGGGAAGCTACAGAGAGAAGGACATGGTAATGGCCTGAAGGGCCTTCCCTCCAAATGTGGGAAGCTGCCTTGTAGGTAAATGTTGTTCTTGCCTCCTGATTTCTGCCCTCTCATACCCTTTATAATGACACTGGACACACAAATAAAAATTTCCAGGCAACTTGGCAGATGGCATCCATTTATTAGTCTCTCTCACCTCTCTTTCAGAGTAAATACATGTCCAGGGGGATTGCAAAGGGATCCAACAGCTAGTAGAACTGGAGCTGTCTGGTGAAAACCTTTAATCCTAGCACTTCAGAGGCACAGGCAGGTGGAACGTTGTGAGTTTGAGTCTAGTCTCCTCTACATAGTGATAACCTGTCTCAAAAGAAATAAACAAATAAATACATTAAAATATAAACAAACAAAAAATCAACCAAAGTAGAATGAAACTTGTGAGAATATCCGCTGTGCAATCATTAAGTAGCAGTTACACAATGCAAACAAGTTAAAAACCAAAAAAAAAAAAAAAAATTCAAAAGTTGGGGACTGGAGAGATGGCTCAGCAGTTAAGAACACTGACTGCTCTTCTAAAGGACCTGGGTTCAATTCCCAGTTCCCACATAGCAGCTCATAACTGACTATAACTCCAGTTTCAGGGGATCTGACACCTTCACACAGATGTACATGCAGGCATAATACGAATGTGTATGAAATAAAAATTAAAACATTATTTTAAAAAATAATAGTAATTTCAAAAGTTGGACAGTGATATCAGTGGTTCATATTGCACATGAAACAGATTTCACAGATTTGGACCCAGAAGTTATTTAAACAAAATGAAAATTTAAAAATACCTCCATCAACACCAATTACAACTTTGGAAGGGAAATCCAAATGCATTGGTGATCCAATGTATTATTAAATTATATAGTTGTCAACAAGAAAACTAAGACTTTTGAAGGATGAAACAATTTATTACAGGGGAGCAAAAAGCAGGAAGCACATTTTGCTTGTAAGGGTGGGGTGGCCATGGGAGGGGGAGCTGAGGTAAGCTTCTGCCCAGGGAGGTCGCAGATGTTCACAAGACTTCTGCTATTTTCTCTCTATCTCAATCTTCCTAACAGCTATTATGGTAATCTGCAGTAATAATAAAACTATTTGCTATTTTTACTGATAAATTCAAACTATATTCTTATGACAGTTTATATTTATGCTATAAAGGCGAAGAATAGAAGTGAAGGAACTCAGGGCTGGGAGGGAATCTGGAAGCCTAGGGCCAGATCTTGGAGAATGTCGAAACTGCTGCAGTAGAGCGCAACTACAGGCTGTTCTCTATAGACAAGAGAGGTGATCAGAAGCAGTCATTTCAGGGCTAGGCATCCAGCGTTGCAGGCTACAGATTTTGTGTCATGGTCTTTACCTCATGTCCTCTGCTCAGGAGCTGTAAGCATGGTCTTCAACTTACAATTTGGATATTTGACTCTTTTAGAGAAAAACTATGGAATTAATGTTTTTAATGTTTTCCCCCTCATGAAATTAAATAAATAACCTGGTTTCTTAGATCAGGTGAAATCTAGTATGCATATTTGAAAAGCAGATCACGGACACTAATATTTTTTATGGCTTTTCATAGTCACCAGAGCAGACTGGTGAGTTTTCTCTTCTTGTTTTTTTAAATGGCCACAAGGATATTCTTTATTTCTCTTTAAGTCATCAGGAAGCCATCCACTCAGGCCTGTCATATACTTTTCCTTCCCACAGAAGCCCAAGTGGATGCATCACATATGTCCTATAGCTAATTTCTGGTGCAGAAAGAAACCAAAGAACTAGTGCATTGTAGCTGCTGAGAGAGAGAGAGAGAGAGAGAGAGAGAGAGAGAGAGAGAGAGAGAGAGAGGGAGGGAGGGAGGGAAGAGGCTGGGGAAAAATCAATAATAAATTATCTTCCTCTACAGCAGTTTAGGACTTTGCACAGCCCTTCTGACATGTAGATGGAGTTATAAATTGATTTAGTTGAGGACGCTAAAGAATCTCACGTGTTCTGGACTGCCTGGTGAATGCAGGTTAGTGAAATAAAAATAACCCACCTTGTCACAGGGCTTTTGTAGGAGCTGCAGAACCCAGCAAGTTATTTTTACAGTTTAATGAGCTAGGCCCCAGCTTCCACAGGGAGACACAGCAAGTGGAGTATTTCATAATTTACTGCTGTAAAATGATCAGGATTCATGTTGTCTATAAAACATGAAAAACCTTCTTCATTCCTTACCAATTAGATCATAGTTACAACTCACAGTTCCTTTGAGCTTAAAAGAAAAAAAATTTAACTGCTAGACATAAATGAATGCTGTGGTTAAATTAAACCCTTCAACAGCCCAAACAGGCTTGAAAGAAATGCCTTCTGGATGTTATTAACACACATATTTAAGTGCTATTTTTAAATTTTAACTGCAAGCCATAGCAAGCACAAATGTTTAGAATAGCTATTTTGGCATCATAGCCTTGCATTCACAGTTTTTCATCTTTACTAATTCTTTCCAATAATTATTTCACCTTTCACTACTTAATTTTTTTTACAAATATAACATGTCATTTTATGGAAATAATTATATTTGCGGAACAATGATGTCAATGCAGCTTGGTCATCAAAAGTTCTCTTCAATTATCATGTTAGCAGGATCATGTTTTATTTTCCACGAATACATTAAAATGTGTAGGAATTGCAATTTGAACTTAATAACTTTTAATGTTTCTTATATTTATGCTTATCAAAGTAGGTTCACAATGGAACAATTTAAACACAACTATCAAGCCACCCATATCAACCAAAATAAAAATGGAGAATTTGTTAGGGGTGTGTTTAAAGCATGAGCAAGGCGGAGGCAGAGTCAGACATAGAGATGGAGACAAAGATTTAGTTTCCATATTACCTATTCCATTTGCTGTGTTGCTATAATTTGGATACATAGTGTATGAGTTTACTAAGACTACTGTAACAAAATACTTCACCATGGACAATGTGTACAACAGAGGCTAAAATCCAAGCTGAGCATACTTGCGGGTTTGGATTCTCCTGTGCCATACTCTTGAGAGAGTGAGAGGAAATGGAAGGTTTGGGGAAATGCATCACCCCTATTGTAGGGGTGATGATAGAATGTGTGGGTACAGATGGTAAGGGTTGGGGAGTCTTCCTTCATTTGCCTTTCATCGGTCAGTTGTTGCTTTTCCTGATGATAGCCATGCTGACTGGAGAAAGATGGAATGGCAATGTAGATTTGATTTACACTTCCCTGATGAGTAAGGAGGTTGACTATCTTTGTATGTATTGATTGACCATCTGTACCTCTTCCTTTGAGAGCTGTCTGTTTAATTCATTCACCATTTATTGCTTGGATGATTTCCTTTGTATAGCATCAATTTCCAATATGTGGGGATTACTTCTGGAGTCTTGGTTGTATTTTATTGTCTATGTATTTCTATACAGCAGAGTGTTGTCTTGATTACTGTAGCTTTATGTTAAGCCATGCCATAAATTCTCCAAACCAAACTTCTGTCTCAGATTTTTTTTTTAGTATTACCCTAAATCTTTTGGATTTGTATATAAACTTTACAGTGACTGGGATTTAATGTATTAAAAGCATAGATCAATTTCTTAGATTACATTAAAATTGTTTATCAAGTTAGGAAGTTATTTTTGAAAAGTTGTTTTTCTATTTACAATTATGCATCCTTTAATGAAGGGGACATGTTCCAGGAAATCTGTTGTTGATGACCATACAGTGTATTTATATAAAGACAGTTATGATTTACCGGACAATATAATTTTGTAGTACAACTGTGGCATATACGGTCAGTTGTTCACTAAAATATAATTTGGTTCATGACTGCATTTAGATGTTCCTTAGGAATATATGGTGATACTTTACATTTTTAACATGCAAATTTTACGCATACTTTGCTAAAATCGTATATTATAAAATTGTTTTTAGTTAGCATACAAAATGGTGGACTTCATGATGGCATTTTGGTGTCCATATGTGTCACTCTACATTGTTCATGTTCAAGCATCCATCCCTTGTTCCCTGTTCCCCTCATTCATCAAATAACATACTAGTCCTCTTCCTTTACCAAAATAGTTTTCTTTATGATGTCATGATATGATCTGAACACAGTTTCCCCTCCCTTCACTCCTCCAAATCTTCCCCCATCTCCCCTCCTTTACAGATCACCTCCCTTTCTGTCTCTCATTAGAAAAGAACAGGCTTCCAAGAGATGACGGCAAAACATGACAAAATAAAATATAAGATAAAATAAAACCATCCTATAGAAGTCAGAGAAGACAAGCCAACAGGAAAATAAAAAGACCTTGAGAGAAGGCACAAGGATCAGAGACCCACTCGTTCACACACTCAGGAGTCCCATAAAAGCACTAAACTCAAAGCTATAGTATATATACAGGGAGCTGGTGCAGACCCAGTTAGGCACTGTGATAGCTGCTTCAGTCTCTGTGAGCTCATATGAGCTTTGACTCCAGCTCCAGAGGGCCCCTGTGGGAACCCTTACACATGTGATAAACATATCCCACAGACATGTGCACATACACAGAGACTCTGTAGACAATTAAATCTTTTTGAAAAAGTGATTAGTGGAAAGATGGTAGGAACCAGAGGAAATGGAGGATACTAAGGAACCAAAACCTTCTAGGCACAACAGATGTGAGCCACACATGAACTCACAGAGATGGTGGCAACATGTACAAGACCTGCACAGGTATAATCCAGATGGGGTCCTGGTACTGAGAGAAGATATGGACACATGTCTCCATCCCTAACCCAACTGTTATTTCCAATTGATAACCCCTTGCAAAGGGAAAAATAATTTTCTTTGATGAAGTCTCACTGGGTATACAAAACATACTTAATAGATAGCCAATACAAAATGAACTCAATGGTATTTTTGGAGCTTTTATTCATTTATTTTGCTTCATAATGCTTTGTCTGTTTTTTTCTCTCTCTCTTAATCCTTGCAGGTCCTTTGCTTTTGCTTATATATTATGGTTTCCGGTTTTGTGTGTGTGTGTGTGTGTGTGTGTGTGTGTGTGTGTGTGTGTGTGTGTGTGTGTGTTTAAATTTCTATGTGTGTGTCACTGCATCTGTATGTGTTTCTTGTACTTTTTTCCCTGTTCATTTGTTTTGTAGAATTCAGGTTTGTTTGTTTTTATTTTATAGTGTTAGTATTAGTATTAGTATTAGTATTAGTGTTAGTATTAGAAGCCTGTTTGTTTTTTCCTAATGAAAATGAGTGAGAAAGGGTATGGATTTGGGGAGGTAGGGAGGTTCTGGGAAGAGTTTGGGGAAAGGAAAGCATAATCAGAATATCAGAATATATTGTGAGGGAAAAAATCTATTAAAAAAAGAAGTGGTTAGCACCTGAGGAATGGTAACTAAGAATCTCTGCTCAGTGGGCCCAACATGACTACATTTAGCCTCACCTAGTTTTATTTTATTTTCATTGCTGCTCATTCCACTGACCAGGAGTTTCAGTAGTTCCAATCTAGCATTTAAGACCTCAAGGATTTGTGAAGAACTTGTGGTCTTCAGTCCATCTTGGGAGGCCGAAGAAGCTGAGTCAGCAAAGGATGATGGCAGTGGCAACAACAGTAGCATCAATGTACTGTCTTGTAAGAGATGAAGACAAGCAGGCTAAATGGCTATAGATTTCCCATAGATCTGCCTTATGGCTGGGCCACTGCTCAAAGATACTGCTCAGTGTGGGGAAGGGCCTTCCCCTCAGTCAGTCCTTTCAGGAAATACACTCATCCACATGGCCAGAGATGTTTCTCTTAGGTGACTGCAGAGACAATAGCTACTTGATAATTTTGTCAAAAATTGATGTCTCAAAATATCTGAATTTAATATCTAAAACATATTCTAGCTCTCATGTAAATGTTTTTATAACTTAACTTGGTTCCTATTTTAGACCACTTATCCTAAACTTTTAAGACATGGCTAAAATATGTTTGCTTTCAATAGCATTTGCATATGGGAAAATCAAATAGTAATAGTGATTAAATACATCATAATTCTTTTCTGTGTTGAAATATTTAGCAATGAGGAAAATGAATCATACTTTTGAGGCTTACGCAGTACAGTTAAAAAGTGTTTAGATTTCTTTCTTTCTGGAAATATTTATTGAACATTCATTCAGTCCAAAACATTGTAGTGCCAGGGGCTTGCTGTGATAAATAAGATACTCGTGGTTCCTGCCTGGTTGGAACTTAAAATCTCAAGGAAGCAAATAAATCATTAAATATGACTGCAAACTTTGATGGGATATGAAGAATATGAGAAGCACGCAGATGACTAATACCCAGTAGTTCAGAAAGGGCAATAGAAGCTATAATAAAAAGTAAGTCCATAGGGAGATGTACTGTTATAATGAGTTGGGAGAAGGATGGTGCAGCCAAGGGTGACATCACTTGTGAAAGCCCAGAAAGAGCTAGACTAGAGCCTCACACTATTGTCAAATCCATGGAAGTTCACAGGACTGAAGCAACTTCATTGCATTGAGGCTGTGTGACATCAGAGGTCCAATGAGTAGCTGGGAACCCGTGGACTTACAGCATTAATGGTTTTGCAGACCTTTGGCTTGAAGGCATTGAGATTTCTTTTCTCTTGTCTATGCTTCTCATGTTTGTGCCTTAAAATAATGAGATGGCCAAAACTTATATCTCTTTAAAGGAGAAAATCCATGGAAACCAGGTATAAAAGTAAATAGAGCAGTTGAGGTGAAAAAGAAACGTGAGTTCGGGAGATTGTGTCTCTTTCTACATGCTGACCATGTCATAATTTAAATCCAGATCCCACAGTCTCATGGATTCAACACTTGCTCTCCAGTTGGTTGTGCGTTGGGGAGGCAATGTGATCTGAAGAGGTGGGCCTCACTGATAGAGGTGAGGTTGTGGGGGTGAGCCTTTGAAGGTGCTATCTAGACCTTGGTTCCATTACTGTGTGTGTAATCTGGTCCATCCTGATGTGCGAAGCCTCTACCCCATGTTCCCACCGACATACACTGAGCTGCTCGGCCACACCTTGCCCATGAACCATGAGCTCAAAACAGTCTTTGCTCTCCAATTGTTTCTGTTGAGTGTATTCATAGCCACATGAGCATAACTAGTACAGCCAACACCTGAGATGTATTGAAGACAAGCTGGAGATTCCTGATCATTTGGATAGGCACAGGAATCAGAGGAAACAGGAATAATGCTCAGATTGAGGCCTAACAAAACCATCAGTGTGTGTGTGTGTGTGTGTGTGTGTGTGTGTGTGTGTGTGTG
This sequence comes from Cricetulus griseus, assembly GCF_003668045.3. Classification (NCBI taxonomy): domain Eukaryota; kingdom Metazoa; phylum Chordata; class Mammalia; order Rodentia; family Cricetidae; genus Cricetulus; species Cricetulus griseus. Next base: position 184,524,382 of record NC_048595.1, on the reverse strand, counting down.
TGTGTGTGTGTGTGTGTTACTAATTTCAGAGAATAAGGATGGGAGGCAAAGGGTTATCTATGTAGATCAAGTCCTTCATTTAGACATTTCATCTCCATTCCCCTGTGGGGATGCCAGGCAGGAAGTTGGATTTGAAGCTGATGGGGAGGTCTAGGCTGAGGCTAATTTAGGAAGCTGTCAGAGAATTCTTATAAGTGGTAAAAGCAAAGCATAATGAACTATATGTTCTGGGATCTTAATTACAGGCAAGGCATATGGGACTACATGCAAAATACAATGCTACTGGCAGTTGTCTCTTGAGGAGGTATGCGATTATGACTGGGTTTATTTATTTGTGACCTTAAATATTTACTGAACATAAAAACAAATATCACATTTTAAAGGTAATGTCTTGGGACTGGGATGTAACTGAACAGTGGAGTACCTGCCTAGCATGCTTAAGGCCCTATATTCATTCTCCACTGTGCTCCCCACCCCCACCCACCCCCAACACACACGCACACGCACACGCACACGCACACGCACACGCACACGCACACGCACACGCACACGCACACACACACACACACAATCACTAATTTGAAACAAATATTTGCCGGGCATTGGTGGCGCACGCCTTTAATCCCAGCACTCAGGAGGCAGTGGTAGGCGGATCTCTGTGAGTTCGAGGCCAGCCTGGTCTCCAGAGTGAGTGCCAGGATAGGCACTTGCTTTAGCTAGGTATTTTTTTCTGCTGCTATGATAAAATCCCCTTGACAGATGAAGTACAGTTCTCCCACCTCAGCAAAGAGGCTTCTTTGTGCCACAGAAGGAGACAATTACAGAAAGCCACAGCTAGTGAAATGGAACAACTGACTGTGGGCTATCCAGCCCCAGTTGACAATCTCCCAAACAGCTCCTGCACCTAAGGCTCGGGCGCAGAAGTAGGTATTGAAAGAGTCCAAGAACCAGAGGATGAGGAAGTTGACTGTGACATGTCCCTTCTACTTGTGACAGGGAATCTACACTGACGAAATCTCAACAACATGACTGCCTAAACAAAACCAGAAAAATTTCAACTGTAGACACCCCAGCATAGATGGGGGAAAACTCATGGGGCCCCCACATCTAGATGAAGAGCTCCAAGCATTCAGCAGCTGCTAAGAGAGGGAAACGTCATCTTCCCCAGAGATTGTTGGTTATCCAATGCCAAGTGGTCATCCCCAGAAACATACATATAAAGGCAACACTGAACAGATCCAGCAAGTTATATTGACATGTTTATTCATTTCTCTACATATGTAACAAACATGGTTAAAGATGAGGAGGTCATGACTTTGGGAAGGGGGTGCTTGGGAGGAGTAAAGGGATGAGAAGGTGGAGGGAAATGGTATAAGTATATTTTAATTAAATAAAAAAGAATGGGGGCTGGAGATATGGCTCAGGGGTTAAGAGCACTGACTGTTCTTCAAGAGGTTCTGAGTTCAATTCCCAGCCACCACATGGTGGCTCACAACCATCTGTAATGTGATCTGGTGCCCTCTTCTAGCTCGCACTGTGTATATGATAAATAAATAAATAAATCTTAAAACAAAACAAAACAAAACAAAACAAAAACCTGCCTGCTTTGGAAACTCGGGGCCGTTCTCTTCCCAGGGAACGACCCCAATGCGTCGGAATAAATTCCTTAAAAAAAAAAAAAAAGAAAGAATGGCTGGGCGTTGGTGGCGCATGCCTTTAATCCCAGCACTCGAGAGGCAGAGGCAGGTGGATCTCTGAGTTCGAGACCAGTCTGGTCTACAAGAGCTAGTTCCAGGATAGCCTCCAAAGCCACAGAGAAACCCTGTCTCAAAAAACCAAAAAAAAAAAAAAAAGAATAATTCTATAGAAAATATTATGAATCTATTACCCACCTATGTCATATGTTAGTAAATTTGTTTCAATTTTAAACACAAACCCTATAAATCTCTTTCTCTAGATGTATGCATTTACAGGTGAAATGATGATTTTTGAAATTTGTTTCAGAATATTGTATCAAGAAAAGTATGGGCAGGACAAATCTAGGAAAGAGTGAAGAGCAGATGAAATATGAATGGAAGGATGCTGGGAACTATGGGAGACAGTGAGGACACAGAGGCTCATTCAGACAATGAGGACAGAGGGGCTCATTAGACCCTTTTTTTTTTTTTTACCTACTTTGGTGTATGTTTGACATTTTCTATGATAAAAAGCTTTTCGTTGTGCTCAAAGAAAAGAAGGTCCAAACAGAGCCAAACATGATTATTCTTCTGAAATCAACCATTGGATCGAACACCACTTTCCCTTAATGCACAGAGAAGGAAGGAGCAGTGTGGAATCCAGGTTATAGATCAAAGATCTCCCAGCATGCACAGGAAGATGAGAAGGGGGGTAAGGAACTTGCTGTGGTCTGAATGAGAAAAGTCTCCATAGTCTAGGGCATCTGAATACTTACTTGGTCACCAGTTAGGTTTAGGTGGTAGGGCTTCGCTGGAGGAAGTATGACCCGGGGGTGGGGGGACAGGCTTTAAGAGCATATACCCTATCAACCTCCCAGTGTGCACTCCTTTTTTCACGATTGGGTTTGAGATATGATCTCTTAGCTTCCTACTCCTGCTGCCATGCCACTGTGCCAGAACCATACGCCAAAACAAATTCCTTCTGTAAGTTGTCTTGGTCCTGGTGTTTTATCCTAGCAACAGAGAAGTAACACAGTGCCACAGAGCATCTTCCTTGCTCCCCTATGCTCAATTAAAAGCCAAGCGAAAGTTATGGTTATCATTTGAAATTATCTAAGACACAGATCTTTTTTTTTTTAACTGCACCCTCTTTTCTATACATCAAATGAGTTGAGGACTGTTTTCACATTTTAAAAGGGTGGGAATAAGGAGGATACTGAAGAAAAGAAGAAGGATAGAAACAAACACTCAAATACATAAACCTCCCTCAAGCAAGAGAGCTCACCTTGTGAGCCTAATTTTGCTTCATACTGCATATGAGAGACACCATTGGTGCAAACGGTGGTGGGCCTGAAGCAAACTCACACTCTGCTGTCTTCAGGAAGCAAGCATCGGAAGACTTTGAAATTCAGAGACATTCTGCTCTTATCCGTAGTCTCCATGGAGAAGCAGGGCCTCCTCTGCTGAGTGATGAGCAGCAGGCTTGAGTCTGTCCTTCATGTCTGCTTCCAGCTGGAGACATCAGTGCTCTCTGTACAGGTCCTTTGAAGAACAGGCTGACACTGCGGTGCATTTGGGAAATGGTGTTTGAGAGACAATAAAGGGGCCCTGGCTTAAACTACATTAAGGGATCACAGGAGTACATCTTGACTGTATTTTCAGATCTTTTGATTCAAAGACACACATTTTTCTTATCTCCCAAGGGGCGAGGCCAACCTGGTACAGAATATAGACAGAGCCTCGCAAATAAGGTTGCCAACCACACATCAGAGGTAATTAGTGAGAACACTGTGAGGGGCTCCTTTGCTGCCTCAGGGCAGGGCAGAAAAGGATCAGGGAGGGAACCTGGGGTGTGAGAGCGGAGATACCAGTCTAGATGGAAAAGCAGACACATGCCCAGCTTCGGACTACCTGGGGGAGAAGAGGGACATGTGTTCATACTGCCTGGTGGCTTTGCCTGCTCACTGCTTTCAGATGTTTCACTCAGCATTCTTTCCATAGAGTGAGAGGAGGTTGGAGCACATGGACACACATAGGCATGAGTAAAAGCAAGGCTCAGGGCAGTCCCTGAAACGGCACCAGCTTTGGCCTTTGTGTGTAGAAGACTCGAACCCACCCAATCCCAACATATGTGCATCTCATTCGTACGTGCCGCTTTCTAAGTCTAATTTGATGGACTTATACACAAAGGGCATATGTTGAACAAAATTAATGAAAACAAATACTCAAAATTATGAAAAGTAAAAGAGAGCAAGTGCAGGAAATTAGGGTCTTAGGAAGAACTGTTCAGAACAGTTTTCGAATTTCCTGCAGTCTACAGTCAGGCAGCCTCACTATTCCTGATGGTGCCATCCAAGTCCAGCTAGCATCTGGTCAGTTTCTGTAAGCCATTACGAGCCACCCAGAAGACACTCTCCTCATTCTTTTCTGTTGTCAATTGCCCGGGAAATGCCTGGAATGTTTTCCTTCAGAAAGGAAAGCTTCCTAGAGACCTATCTCCTAATTTAGTGATGTCTGTTGATTTCCCAGTGAAACTTGGATTAGGAAATGATGTGAATACAACCACATTCCATCATGCCACATGTGTGACTGACTGCTAAGTAACATACAGGAAAGTGGCCTGAAAGGAAACACAGTAGAGTTGGCACCTGCTTTTATTCTTCTTGTGTGTGTTTTTTAAACTCTTCTTCAGATTTACTTGCTTATCAAAGACGGTGTAGGTTTTCTTCCTTGCTCACTTCTACCATCACCCTGCAATTTAATTGGACCACTTTCTCACCTTGTGCACACTGTTGGCTTGCTCAGCATGTCCTGCCTTTTCTTCCTACAGAAATGAAGGGAGATGGGTAAGAATTTCTTTGAAGCCATTTCAACTGCCGTGAGAGCATACACACTGTCTCATTATCGAAAGAATTCGAGTTGTGCAGTACAGACATAGCCAAGCATGTTAACTACAACTCCACAGGCCTTGGGCTTTACCTTTGCTGTTTAAAATGGTGGTTAATTTAATTAACATATGACACCAGCAAGACAGACATCCATAGCCCTGATATTTGATAGTGAGTACCTCTCTAAAATTACTGTATGTACTCAGAAGGCTACCTAAGTATTGTTCTTATGGTCATTTTAACTTAATAAGGTGTTTGCAGTAGGATGGACTCCTTGAATCACTGGACTGCAATTAATGGCTTATCTAATAAATCCATCTCAATACCTCAAGACCAACTCAAACCTCAACTTTTTCACAAATGAACCAGTATGCCCTGCTGCAGTGGCCTTGTCCCAACGAATCATGCTGCCATTCCCTCAGTGGCATAGGCTGTAAACCCAAAAATTGTGTCTGAGAACATTTCCGGTAGAGTGAATCTCTAAGTCCTGTTTGTTGTAGCTCCTAAATGCCCATTAATCATTTTTTTTCTCCTTGGTTCCAAAGCATGCTCATTTCTGATGCTATCATAGTTAATGTTTTTTTTTTTTTTCTGCTCAACCAACAAACTATTTTCTATGAGGGTGATAGAGTTATCATTAAAAATCTAACTCTTAGGGCCACATTCCATTCAGATATACATAGCACTGGTTTCCCTTTTCTTTTATGCTCAATTCCAAAGCCCCCAATATGACTCTACACCAGTCAGCCTCTGCTACATCTCCATCTTCAACCATTCCTGCATCTCTGCCAAGGATCCCCTCACCCCAAACCTTTCTGATTAACTAGTGGATTTATTCTTCCAGTCATTCTTAGCTCTTCACTCTTCCAATCATTCTTAGCTAAGTACCCTTTATTCAAGGAGCTCCTAGGCTAAGTCACTTGCACCTCTGTTCTTTCTATATTCCTTCTTCAAATTGCTTGCCTGGTGAGATAGTTGTTACTTGATTCATTAATATGATTGGTTGATATTCATGTCTCCTATGAGATATAAACTCTGCAATGGCAAGACGTGGGCTGATATGGTTCTATTTTAGTATCTGACAGCATAGCTGGCACTAATGGCTTGCTGGCCGAAGGACTGGTTAGCAATTTTAAAATGTACACTTATAAACTGCGCTTCTGATTTACAGAAGTGGGAACTATGGATCAATTAGTGACTTTTGAGCTCCAATAAGTGTTTTTAGTGTCGATGTACATGAGGTAGGGACATAGGCATTGTAGTGTATATGTGATTGGGGTAGAAATGAGGATGGTGGGAAGAAGGGAGTTACCATTTTAGAAGTAATAAACAGTCTTACAATGCACATTGAAGTTTCAGTCAAGAACAGAACACATACAACAGTAGTCCTGTTAGCCTACACCACCTAGTGATGATGTCACCATATTAATCTGTGTAGGTACTCTGTGATTGTCATCCAATGATGAGGTCACCTAACAGTATATTTCTAAGAATATACTCTTGTCCTTGAGTGCCATGTGACTGTATTTCATTTAGGAAGAGTTGTCATTCCTTGAAATTTCATTAAATGGAGCTATCACTATAAGTCTCACTTTTCTGACTCCCAGTTTTCTCTGGAGTAGTGCAGCATGGTCTAAGCCAGTTTCTGGAGTTCTAACTTTTAATGTTGGAAGCATTTGTGCTATGTTTCATGTTTTCTAGTTATCGAGTGGATCCAGATGCTTCAATAGTCCCTAATTGGTGTGATTTGCAGATCCAGACGCAATCAAGCCCTAGACCTCTTCTCATTAGGTCAGTCTTCAGACTTAGAAACTACAAAGACAACGTGTTCTTTCACGTCAATACAGCCATTGAGGCATTACTTAGGGGCAGCTAATGCCAGAAACATGTTTTCATATATCCAAACACCCAAATTTCTCTGAATCAAAGTAAACATTTTATATATGTGCTTGTTCCTAATTTGCTCCTCCAAGTCATAGTAACTTCCATCAACTTTGAGTTACCTGTAACTTTGATATGTGCTCTCTATTTTTTAGTTTAACTCTTTATCAGTTATTACAAATATAAGTGTAAGAGTTAGAGACCTCCATGGAGTCATGGGTTGGGCCCTCTCAGAAAGCTGATAGGAGTTGAAGAGTTATTCTGTGGGTGTTTATTTAAATGTTGTGCATTTCTGTGAGCTTTAACCCACCTATGTATTACAGTTACAAAATATTAGGTTTCCCCAGGTCCAGGGAAATTGATATTTATTCCACTGAGTGGAATTATTCTCCAACCTGGTGTGCTATTTTTTTTTCTATTGATAGGTAAGGCATTCTGTCCAAAAGCAATTAGGAATGAAAGGGTGTATTTGGCTCATGTGTCCATGTCACAGTCCTTTATTGGGGGAAGTCAGGGGTTGGATTCAAGGCAAGAACTTGGAGGCAGGAACTGACACAGAAGTCATGCTGCTTACTGACTTGTTCCTCATGGTTTTCTCAGTCTGATTTCTGCTACAACCCAAGGCCACCAGCCCAGAGATGGCACAGTAACCTGGGTCCTCCCATGTTAATCATTAATCAAGAAAATTCCCCCACAGGCTTACATTAGACCAATGTGATGAAGGCATTTTCTCAGTTGAAGTTCTCTCTTTTCAGATCAAATTAATAAAAAACAAAAACAAAACGCAAGCAACAACAGTAAAAATCCCACTTTGCATCACACCTGGAATATAGGATTAACCCTTAATCTCATGATTTTATCTAGTTTTTAAATTTCTTCCTCATTTTCTAAATATTGAGACATTTAAGATCATTTCTATTTTGTCAATGACTTCTTGTATTAAGGAACTCATGAGTCAGAGTATCTTAAAACTTTCCTCACTCTGCTGTGGTGTATAACAGTTTCGCACGCTTGTGGCCAATGATTCTTAGTGGCATGCTGTGGTGTATATGATGTCTGCAGCATCCTGCTCACAAGTATAAGTGTGACGAGAAGTGATCATTGGTGAGAGATTGCTCTCACCCCCTTTTATCGCTGTTCATAGTTCATTGCACTGCTCCTAGGGAGCAGCTATAGTTCTTAAATGTAGTGAGAGGGAACCACATATATTCCAGCAAAAAGGTGGAAGGAGGAGTGGGAATGGTGATGAGGGGAGGGAGAGGAGAGAATGGGAGAAGGAGATAGAGTGAGAGGGAGCTAGCACTTGCTTTTCAACACCCTACCTGGGAGACACTACTTTTTTCAGGAGGATATTTTAGCATATTTGGGAGGATATTTTAGTATTTGGAAAACTTTGTTTTCAGAAGGCATCCCATCACTTATTATTCTATGAAAATGACAGAAGTGTGCTATGGAAAAAATGATAAACTTGATGTTAGGATCTGGATTTGAATTGTTAAGTTTTAGGAATGTGACATTGATGGATTAACTCAATCTTTCTGGGCCTCCGTTTGTGTGTTTGTTTTTTTTTTCCATTTGAAATTATGCTTATTTTTTAAAGACTCTTTGGGCAAATAAAGGACTGTCTGTAGCAGTGCTATGAGGAAAATAATAATGCAGTGTGAATGTAAGTCTTTAGCCTTATAGAGAACAGTGTTAGAATGACAACTTTGGAGAATTAAGAGTTGTCTAGGTTTGGAGAGATGGCTGAGTGGGTAAAGTGTGTGTCTTGTAGGTGCGAAGATCTGAGTCCAATCTTACACAGCCTACAAGAAAGGAAAAAGCTAGGTGTGATGTGGTGGTACACACTTATAACCCCAGTCTGGGAAGACAAAATGGCCAGATCCTTAGCGTTCACCAGACCAATAGCAAACTCTGTCTAAAAGCATGGAATAGGGGGTCTGAGGAACAGCAGTTCAAGAGGGCCTTTGTCTTCCACCTGCACATATGTGCACATGCACATTCACACAAGAACACACATGTGCACATATACACATGCACAAGAAAGTTCTGAGCCATTTTGACTTATTCTTTAAAGATTTCCCCAGCCACAAGGGCAGCAAACAAAGCTGTTCAGAACCCACGCTTAGAGCATTAGTGACAACCTGAGAAGACTGTACATGGTCATCTACGTCTACATAGAAAATCAGCACCAGAGAACAGCAGAGGAAGGTTCAGACAGCCCGAGAGAGGAAAGGTGTAGAAGTGTGTGGAAAACTGGAATAGACCAGAATCTAACATGACAAAGGACAGATAAAACACTTCTGTAGCGAGTCCTTCTCTATCCTGCCAGCCAGCTCCTAAGTCATGACACAGAGACTTATTAATTATGAAAGTTCGGCCGGTAGCTTAGGCTTGTTTTTAGCTAGCTCTTATAATGTGAATTAACCCATTTCTACTAATCTATGTGCTACCCAGAGGCTCATTTACCTCAACTACATTCTGTCCATCCTGCTTTCCTGCTTCTTCTGTGTCTCCTCACATCTCCACCCTTTTTCTTCCCAGAATCCTCTGTGCCTGGAAATACAGCCTAGCTATTGGCTGTTCAGCTTTTTATTAAGCCAATCAGAGTGACACTTCTTCACAGTGTAGAAAAAGATTATCCCACTACACACTTCTGGTTCCCAGGAAGAACGCTGTCCTCCCCACATCCCACGTTAGCACATTCCTGAGACCTGGGACTGGAGCTACTTAGACTCCAGTGGAATCTGGAGAATGTGGAGGACCTGAGAAGAGACCTGGGAAAGGCACCACTTCTGAGGAGATGACTTGCAGGGCTGTGTCAGTAAGATGGGTTACACATAGGAAGGAGAAAGGAAGTATTGAGACTTAGGGACCTACAGAAACTAAGTTCCCTAAGTCAGAGGATGCAAATTGCCTCCCTCCCTACAAAGATCAATTGCTATTCATTTCTAAACAGCACTGCTTAAAATATACAGAGATGGTAACATGAAAAGAAACTCAGTCATCTCAGCTTGGTGCTCACGTCAGCTCTCAAACACCACTATGACCAGTGAAACAAGACATTTCAAAGTTGTCACAAGTCTCCAGACAGCAGCCATACAAAGCCATTGTACCCAGGGAGGACAAGCAGAAAATAAGACTTGAATGCCAATGAGTAAGAATTCTCCAATAAAAATAGAGCAATTAGAAGCTATAATGTCACACCTACAACCTAAACTCAATATTTTCAAATAAACATTTGTAGATGGGATTAAAAGTTGTCAAATCAGGAGGTTGAGTGTTTAAGAGCACTGATTGCTTCTGGGTTCAATTCCCAGCACCCATATGGCGGCTCATAACTGCCTGTAACTCCAGTTTCAGGGGATCCAACATTTCCACACTTATATTCATGCAGGCAAAGCACATGGAGTAAAATAAATGAATTATTTTTAAAAGTTGTCAAATTACTGGTTAGCCTTTAATTGTATCACCCAAGAGGTAGAGATAGGTGGATCTCTGTGATTACTATTCCAGCCTGATTTACAGAGGTAGTTCCAGGATAGCCAGGGGTTTACACAGAGAAACCCTGTCTCACAAAACAGAAAAAAAATGTGAAATTGAATTCAGACAGACAGACAGAAAGAGAGAGAGAAATTGAATTAAAAAGGAATTAAAGAAAAATACACCATGAACTGAAAATGTATAAGTTAATTACACAATATCCAAGAGAGGTGCCTCAACTGGAGACATAACATGAGTAAATGAAGAAAAGAAGGAATAACCAAGATACAGAAAATGAAATAAAAATAAGTTAAAAAGAATAGATCATGGCTGATATGAAAGACCACTTCAACACAACTGTGGGAAGTTTGAAGAATAAAAGCAATATAATGGAATAGAAATAATATTTAAATCTAAAGTTATAATCTAATATTTCTGAGAGTTAAAAGAAGATCTTAGGCAAGGAAGTGACTGGCCACATGTGTCAGATGATTAGCCAGGGTAGTCAGTTCAAATCTGTGGGCTAGTAAAAAACTGGACATGAAGAGAAAGCAAATCTGTTTTGGATTTCTAGATAGAGTAAGTTCTTAAACACAATCAGGTTGGCATAAGACATTTTTAACAGTGACATAGAAAGTAAAATAAATGGAGAGTAACAGTTTAAAGATGCTTGGAAGAGAAAATGTTTGTGAGCTAATAATCTTACATTCAGTACAGCTGTTGTTCAGACCGCAAGAGCAGAGAAAAGCCAAGCATAGACACACACACAGACCCCATCCTGTTGACTCATTCCTACAAAATTTAAGGAATCAAACAATTCCTTAGACAGCTAAGAAATCAGGTAAGGAACATATACTTTAACTAACCCAGAGAAAGTAGGGCAAGCAGCATTGGACAAGTTACCTAGAGATCTAGGATGAAAGCAAATGCAGAGGGCAGCAGAAGAAGAGTCCCATGCAAACATTACATATTCTGGCACAGGAGAAATTTCATAATAGAGCTGTAAAAACTTGTAATGCACAAAGCATGGCAGAAAATAAGGACAAAGGATATAGAGAATAATGCCAAAATGAGAACACGAAATGAGACCAAACGTATCTGCCATGTAAGTAATGCAAGATTAACTTCTTTCCCCTATTTAAAAGCATCCAGACTGGTTCACAAAGATGTGTTCTAGTATGTGCTTATTTAAGAGGCATATCATAAAGTGAGTGAGTGGGAGAAGCTGAGATGAAGACTGGGCAGTGCATTACATGGAATTACAAACAATGAGAGAGATGGGAGGAATATCTGATAGCAAACATGGTAGGGTTCTGACCTAGCAGTGGTGAATGTGGCAGCAACATTTGCAAAACTAAGCCCCTGGGATTCGGAGCGAGAGAGTGTGTGTGTGTGTGTGTGGTGTGTGGTAATGACTGTACAGGAACTTGGAAACATTTCCCGCTTCCTTTTCCCCCTTCATATTAGCCTTTACCTTTCAAGTCAACCAGTGGTTCTCAGACATCTGTGTACACTGAGCTCCCTTTAAGGAGCTTAGTAATACTGCTGCCATACTTTGATCCAGGGGTTAGGATTTAATCAGTGTGTGTGTGTGTGTGTGTGTGTGTGTGTGTGTGTGTGTGTGTGTGTTGTGCATATTATCACGTGTATGTACATGTTTGCAGGAGGGAGCACGTGTGTGTGTGTGTGTGTGTGTGTGTGTGTGTGTGTGTGTGTGTGTGTATGGAGGCCATAGGTTGACATTAGATGTCCCCCTCAGTCACTCTCTACCTTATTTTATTTGAGACCGAGTTTTTCACCCAACTTGATGCTCAGTGATTTAGCCACACAGGGCAGTGAACTCCAGGGATGGGCCTGTCTCCTGTCTCTTGTCTCCCCAGTGCCAGGGTTACAGCCTGGGGTTATAATCACCCCAGCCTTTTTAAAGTGGGTGCTGCATTTCCAAACTGATGTTCTCATGCTTTCCGGGCAAGCTCTTACCAGCTGAGTCATTTCCCCATCCCCCAGGAGTCTCAGCAATTTTCTCAGATGATTCCAATGTACTAAGAAGGTTGAAACCCACTGAAGTGAAGCACAGAAGTAAAAAGGAAAAGAGTATAGAATTTCCTTTTCTTTTGAGACACAGTCTCATTCTGTAGCTCAGACTACCTTAGAATTCCTGTGTTGTCTAGCTGACATTGTACTCATGGTGATGCTCCTGCCTCTGCATCATCTAGAGTGCTGGGATCATAGGCAAAAATGATGACCATCCACAGCTCATATTCCTTTTCTTTTAGAAAGGGAAGATAATATTCACAATAGCAAGCCACTAGATTAAATAGAAATGCTCAAGCAACCTATACCCATGTGGAACAATCCCAGCGGTGACTCCTCGACGTGACTCAGGGGTATTCCAGTTCTTCTTAAGGCAACAGTAAGCTGAGTGCCATGCTGGAAACACACCAGCCACTTCCCCAGAGTGAGACCAAAAGCTCACTCTGACATTCACAAATTTAAGAAAATCATGAATAACTAGGAATTGTCTAAAAAGAAAGAGAGAGAGAGATAAGGGTTGGCTGGCCCTAATATGGTAAAACATACAATCAGAATTATGATTGGAAGAACGTGCTGATGTAGGTCAATGAATAGGCAGGAAGACGGAGCACAAGAATGGAAAGAGACCTAAAGATAAGAAGTGTAATGAGTACAAAGAATGAATCAGAGCATGGAACAGGGTCAAGAGTAACTTTGGATGCTTTGCTCATGCATTAGCGTCTTGTCTCATTATTGTGAAGAAACACCTGAGACAAATGGCATAAGAGAGGAAGGATTTATTCTGCCTACAGTGCAGGCATGGTGGGGGACGCCTGGCTGAGTTTCCTTGGGAGCATGCTCATAGGGCTCCACACATTTTGGGGAGAAACAGTATCGGATTACTGAGCTGGAGGTGGGCTGGATTACATCATTCAAAGGTGTGCCCCTACACCTGCTTCTGCCAGCCATGCTTCCTGCCCTAATGGTTCCAGTGTCTCCCCCAACATTTCCACACCGAGTGTGGGTCATACCCACTATCCAATACAGAACATTTCATATTCAAACCATAACATCTACACAAATTGAGATGCTATCAGTGTAAAGGGGAAAGGACAAACCTTAGGATAAAATGCAGAGGATTTGTTTACAACCTGGATGTAGAGAAAGTGTTGCTAACTCTTTAAAATCCAGTCATGAAAAAAAAATAGGAACAAATTCTGCTATGCTAGATAAGCCTTCTTGAATTACAATAACCTCAAAGTCAAAGAATAAAAAAATTGAGACATTGTGACATGTATAAGATAAAAAGCTTATTTTGTTATTAAACGATGAGGTGGAATGAGAAAAATTATCTATCTGATAAAAACAAGCAAAATACCTGAACTATTCACAGAAAAAGTTTAAAAACCTGTATGTCTAAAGCTATTTATGAAGCATAGTTTCTCACTGCCCATGAAGAGACATGACCACCCAGATGGGAGCTAAACTGGGAACTTAGTCCTTCCATGACCCAGGTTTCTCAATGCCATTTTCCATTAAAACAAACAGGAGTTTGATATTCAATGGTTAAGTCTAGGTTTGGGACTGACAAGGTGTTAACTCTGAGCATTGTGGTCCAGAAATGAAGAAAGAGCTCTAAGATTGACAGAACAATTTCGGATGGGCACAGGAATTGCTTGAAGTTCAACTAGTGATCAGATTTATAATAAAGAGCATTATGTAGGTAAGTACTGAAGTCAAAGAGAAAAAGGTCTATGAATCCATTATGGTATTCATGAGAGAAAGAAGCAGAAGGAAGGTTGATTTTCTTTCAGAAGAATGCCAGTGAATATGATGAAAACATTTATAGAATGAGTAAATATCAACTCAGTTTTCATTGTAAGAATCAGTGAGCCAGGGAACTCCTGTGTATGCTAAATCACGGTGCAATTTTAGAGCATGTATTCGTTTCCCATTTCTATTGTAACATTAACAAGAATGCAGTGCTTTGAAACATGAAAACATGTTATAGTTGTGTAGATTAAAGGTGTCACATGGCTCTCTGAGACTAAAGTGATGCATGAGAGCGACATTGCCTTCTACAGATACTGGGGATAACTGTTTGCTTGTGTTTTCACTTCAAAGATCCTCTACATTCCATGGCTTGTGGCCACGTTCCTTTATCTTCAAAGCAAGCAATGCTGAATCTCAGATATTCTTCCTTAGTCACATAGGGAATCTAAACTAAAGCATCCCATAACCTATTAATAGTTCTAGGTACTCGGACATTGATATGTTAGGAAGAGTTGACATTATTCTGTCTACATCAGGAAGGGAAGGAACCTTCATGCTCTCAACGTTTTACATTTCAGATTACTTATGACTACAAAGGGACCAAAGGCCCCTTTACAAGGGAAGCATCTCAGACACTAGCTTAACTAAGAGTACAGATGTAGCCTCAGTAAGGATAATGGCTTAAGTGGACATGATGGGCCAATGAATGTGAACAAGAACTTCTGGAAAGCAGCTGTGTTTGCAGGGACTGATTGATGGACTAGAATGGCAGTAATGTGGAAAGTTTGGAATGCTTCAGGTCAAAAGCCTGATTACCTTATCTTGGCTAGCTTTAGCCCCCAGAACAGCTATGCCTTGCCCACCTGTGTGCCAGAACTAACATCCTGTACCTCATAGATGAAGACCTTTTGTAATCTATTAACTTTGCAGAGCATTAGTTTCCACCAACCTAAACACTAAAGAATGTCATTAGATAACATCTGAGGCTTATGGAGAAATGTCCCTCATCTTGCTGTAACCACTTCTCTGATGTGCCCACCCATGTAACTTGCCTCAATTTATGAATTTCTTTGTCCTGAAAACTATAAAATGTCACGAAACTGTTCCATGTTGGAACATGGAATTTGGGGTTACTTAAATCTGTGTTCTGAGGCCATGATCACTCCAATGGCTCTTATTCCCTTTAATAGTATGAGAGCTGGAGCTGTGGTTCTTTCAATGGCAAGAAAATTAACTTACCAACATAAAGCCATTCTTGAGAAACATTAATTTCAGTGTATACCAAAGGAAATAATGACTCCAGATTGTAAGCCATTCTTCAAACAATTGTTACAGATTTTGTAAAAATTCTAATAGGAGCTGGAGAGGTGGCTCAGAAGTCAAGAGCACTTGGTACTTTTCCAGAGGACTCAAGTTTGATTCTCAGCACCCACATGGTAGTTCACTACCATCTGCAATTTATATTCTTGACCCAATGACCTTTTCTGGCCTCTTTGGAGGACACCAGGCATACAGATATACTTGCAAGAAAAACATCCATACTTATAAAATAAATAAGACCTTTAAAAAATAAAAAAAAATAAATGAGATGAGAGAAAAATAACATCAAGCGAGGGACTGCAAATTAAAGAGACCAAAGAGCAAGGCAGTTAAAAAAATGAGTAACTCTTCATCCAGATTTAAGGAGAAACTCAGCAAAGTGATGTTTTTTCAGAACTGTAGAATATTAAGTATCAATTGTGTAGTATACAGGTTAATCCATGCCTATCTGTGATTCTGAGATGGTGGCTTGGGAGACGAAACTCTTTTCTGAAGAGACAATTCGTAAGCTTGGATGTCACTGTGTTGTAAGCTTATTGTCAAACAGGACAGAAGGGGGGCAGGTAAGATGTGTGTGGGAAACCCTGTAGAGAGAGAGGGAGAAAAAAGGCATATGAAAAGGCATAGTAACTAACAAGTGGTGAAATGAAGTGACAGGTGACTTGTGCTTGAAGTTTCTGTCTGTGCTGTTTGGGCCATTGCTTTTGCTGCAGAAACCAGTGATCGGTCACTTGTTTGAATGTTTACATTTCAACCTCAGGTCAGCAGTATGTAGTGACACCTTTACTATTAATAAGCTATCTCCCCAAGTTTGAGCTAGCCTGGGCTACATAGTGAGTTCCAGGCCACCCAAGGCTACACAGTGAGACTCTGTCTCAAAAACAATCCAAGTAACAAACCAAATGAGCTTTAGGCCAAATAGTGAACCACTAATATGTACACCTACAACTTTCCTTGTGTATTTTACATGTTGATTTATTGGCAATATTTGAAAGTTGGCTTAAATGCTTCACAACTTAGATTTGATTGTTGGCTATGACGTATGTCTCCAGTGACATACCTTCTCTTCTTCTTTTAGGGTACTCTGAAGCTTTGCTCCCCTCTCTGTGTATTATCTTCTCCCTTCCAAACCTAATGAAACATTAGGAAAAGAAAACATCTGCCATTTCTCCCATAGCTCCCAAGTGGATGGATATGGTGACTGGCTGGGGAACTGTCTTCCCTAATAGGAGGGAGCCATTCTTGACCTAAGCAACTTCTTCCGCATGTGGCTGCTTCCCATATGGTATAAAAGAAGAATGGAAGCTTTTCCACACCACGCTATTGATGTGACCTTAAAAATGGAAAGCTTCCCTTTACCCTGCCCTGATGGTGTAACTCATGTCTAAATAGCAGCAGGAATGTAAGCAGAGTGACAAAGCTTAGAGGGATGGACCTTACAAAGCCAAGAGAAATGGTGAAAAAGCTACTCTCTACCTCTCCTGGTGGGCTCTTTTTCCCCTTGCAAAAGTTTCCTTGTGATTGTAGCATTGTGTGACCTGATGAGCCACATAGCTCCTTACTATTCCAGATGATAGGCAACTGGGTCTTGGAGAACTCTTTATTAAAATGCCCTTAAGTCAGAAAAGCCTACTTTGAAGTAGAACACTAGGCAGCTGCTTCAGTAAGTTGAAGATCAAAGATGTTGCCATCCCCACGGCCAACAAGAATGAAAACGTGATTTTAGTACCCTAGTGTTTGGAGAGCAGAAATGGTAGCTTGAGGATAAAAGCAAGCTGGAAAGGGAGCAAGGAGGCTGGGGTTCTTTCTCCTCTGCTACATGGATCATGTGTTTCTCCAGTTGCCTATCAGACCTTGTTTGAATCAGTCTTTCAAAATGTACAACCTTTAATTCTACTCAACACTCTCTCTGTGTCTGCTCAATAGCTCACCCCCCTTATCTTTACCCTTGAAAGAGAACATGCTGGCTGCCCCCTACAGACAAGTCATCTGAGACTACTGTTCTTCTGTCTCTTTTTCTTATTACCCTTGTTCTGATACAAACCATTCCACATTAGAATACATTTCTTCCTCATTATTCTCCCCATTCATGCCTGTGGAAACCTGCAATGGGACTCCAGAATATAAATGCTCACAGCAGCCACTTGGTAAGGCTGTGCATATCCACTTTGGGGAGAGACTATTGATCCATCATGGCTTTGTGTGATGCAAGAAAGTCACCTGTGAGTGAAAAGTTCAAAGACTCCTGGGGTTTTCCTAAATTCTGAACAGAGATGGTGAGTTGCTCTGGGCCCACAGCGAGAAAGAAGGATGGGGAGCCAGGCTGTCCCTAGCATGGTTCCACAGATTAGCATCTCTGCTAGGTGGGCCTTCTGGGCAGACCTGAGAGGTATCGACCTCCAGGAAGCAGAGAGCAAAGGCACAGGCTATGGAAACCCAGTTTGTGTTCAATAATGTAGCCATCACACTATTTGATATTTCATTCACATTCCACTATGGTTATCAAGCTATGTGAGATAGGAGTTTGGATGTGGTGATAACCTATTTTGTACTCTGTCAGAACCAATGAAGAGTGTAGCCCAGGGAGCCACTTCTTTTGGAATGTACAAGAATTTCCATATCTACCTAGGGAGCACACAAGGATGCCTTGATGACCACAGCAAAGTCCAGTGTTGACATCACACACCCTGTGCTAGACGAGGACATCCACGGATGAAAACAGAAAGTGGGTGAGCATGGGGCTAAAGATAGTTCTGTCTTGTCTGTTCCACAACATGTTTCTGTTTAAATGAGAGAGCACACTAAGAACTCATGATTATATCCTAGGAGGGGACAAAAATCCTGGGGGCAAGCACTCCGAGTAAGTGTATAGAATACAGAATTCATCACAAAAACACAAAACTCTGTAGTAACTAGTTCTTTCCCTTTTTTGTATAGTTTTCTCCAATACTTTAGAAGCAAAAATAAATGATAGTAAGACAGTGAAACCATAAAGAAATCACCTGGCCATAAAAGCATTTCCAATTGCATGCTAACCACACATACAGATTTGTTTTTATGTGCTTACCCATGTAATCTTTCATATTTAAAATCTCCTTTCTCTTGGCATTCTCTCTCACTCCCACCAGAAGAAAACATGTGTTTGGAGACAAGGGGCGCTAAGTGGCATCCTCTGTCATAAAGCAGGTTCAAATTCAGTACTGAGGTAAATGGTGCAACCATGATGGAAGGCCTTGTGGTGGTCAGCTGATTCTAAAGTGAGTGCCTTGGTTGATTGACAGTCTTCTAGTTCCCCCATGAAGTCATCTTTCGTCTTCTCCATTCCCTCACCACAGTCACCTCTGTCTCACATAACAACTACAACACAGGGCTCTGTACTTCCAAACCAAAGGACAGAATGTTGACCATGTCACTTATATAAATGGTTATGCTGACTTCCTGAAACAGCTGAGAACTTTTCAGCTTATAAAGCTCTTTTGGAGGAAAAGAAATGGCAAACACCAGGTCTCCATGAAAGGATGCTTTTCCTCTCTCGTTTTGGTGTAAGACTTCGCTTCGCTATCTGTCTTGCTTCCAAGAGACAAACCACTGCAGTGAAGGAAAGAGTGAGTGTCAAACTGGCTTTTCTTTTAATTTTTCCTTTTAAGATAAACTACTCTTAAAAGTTCTGCTGGAAACACTGCAACATTGAATGGAAATTTCAGGGAATTTCCATGTATTTTTTTCCTTTCTAAGAGGCATAGCCTCTCCAATATCAATGTCTCCCTCCAGAATATGATGTGTGTTGGAATCTAAGGACCAATGCTCACTCACACATTGGTATTGCTCAAAGCCTGCTGTATACATGAGGGTTCACTCTTGTTCTGTACATTCTATGGGTCTGCACCAGTATAAAGTGATACATCTCTACCACTATAGTATCACACAGAATAGTTTCACTGACCTAAAAATCCTGCATTGCATCTATTCATCTCCCTGCCTGTTTTCCCCAAAACTTTTTACACTGTTAATGTGGTTGTTTTTTTCTAGAATATTACATAGTTGGAACCATATGTTATACTCTTGTAACCAGATTGATTTCTTTCATAAAACAATATGAATGTAAGTTTTCTCCATGTATTTTCATGAAATGATAGCCTATTTCATTTTTGAAGACTAGGTAATATTTCATTGTATAGATGTACCACAGTTTATTCACCTATTGAATGACATCTTAGTTATTCTCATATTTCAGAAATTATGAAAAGGTCTTACAAATATTTTAGTACAGAACTTTGCATTGATGAGAACAGGTTTTCAACTGTTTAGTAAAATCTAGGAAGGGCTACTGTTGGGTCCAATGGGAAGAGAATGCTAAGTTTTAGAAGTTACTGTTTTCCCAAGGGACTGTTTCCTTTTGAATCCTTAATGTTGGGTGTTATCTTTCCATCTCAGCTGTTGGGCAGCAGATGAAGAAGGCAAGAAGCAGTAGTGGTGACAGAGTTTGTATGGGTCCCATGAGCAAGGATGGAGATAGTTTTCTGGGAGACAGACTTCAGTGAATCAGCTCAACTTTATTCCAGGGTGTAAGGAATATATAGGACTGGGGAGCCTGGAGACAAGCCCTAATTTGCATTAACTGGCATGCTCCTATCACAAGGCTTGTTATGTGGCAGCAGGATCCTATAAAAATGGCTAGAGCACTTGCCTGATTATCATATGGGTCATCAAGGGAAGAGTATTTGCATGGAACTGTGTCAAGGGTCACCCTTGAGATAAGTGGACCTAAAATCATCTACCAAATAAGGCTAGGTGGAGAGCAGGAAGTTTCTCTAGGGAGAGAGGGAGTTTCCATATTGCCAGGATTAGAGAAAGCAGCCGGGGCATGATAGACTGCAACGTCTGTAGCCAGTAATGTCTTCCAACACCTGTGAAAGTGTCTCAGTTGCTCCATCCTCTCCAGTGTTTGTGGTTGGAAGTTTGAAGTTTAGCACAGGTGCATTGAGGAATCTCAATATGCTTTTAATTTGTAATTCCCTAATAATCAGATGTTGATCATCTTTTCATGTGTGTATTTGCTTTTTCCTTCTCTTTTTTAAGACAGAGACACTTACAGCCAATGCTGGCTTGGGATTCACTATATAGCAGTGGATGACCTTGAACCTTAAATTATCAGGCTTCTACTTCTTGAGTTCTTCATTATGTGTTATGGGGATCCAACCCAGCCCTTCACACATAAGCTGGGGCTCACCTGAATGATTTCACCTGAACCCATATGAAGGACCGGATCCTCCATGTTTTGGTTGTTGAACAGTGATAGAATGTTTTACTCACTTCAACCATTGAGATGTTGTGTTTTGAAGTTGCTTTTCTGTCTGTTGACCTGTACTGGAGTAAGCAAACAGCCTGGGCACCAGCTACCTCCCTTCACTACATTATTCCAGCCTACAGTTTCCTGGTGTGTATAAATTACCAACATTTCAGTGCATAGCGTAGTTTTATACATCATTAGGTGGCCATGTGAGTCTCTGTTTAATGGCTCTCACATCAGGGAATCAAGGGAAAAATGAGAAGACAGAAATCATCCCAGTGGAGAGATGTACTCCGTACATGAAATGAGGAGACAATTTCTGAAGCACTGCCCGCTTTTAGTAACAGAGGACAGCAGTCAAAGGGAAAAATTAACCTGCTGCAGCATGAGAACTTTTACAGGTGTAGCTACAAGATTGTGCTGCTAAACTTGCCTGAGTCTGTTGTTGTCTCCTCCTAGACCTGAATAAAATATTCAGACACATTCTTCTTTAGTTATCAATCTGGCGAGATAGGACTATTATTTCTATGTTTGCCCAAAATAAATTTGAAGACAAAGACATTAAGTAGATTACTCAGTATATCAGTCAGGGTTCTCCAGAGTAACAGAACTAATGAATATTTATCTCTCTCACTCACTACATATATGTGTGTGTGTGTTGTATACACACACACACACACACACACACACATACACACACACACACACACTGAAATCCAGAAAAAGTAGGCTCTAATGCCAGTGAAAGAATGGTCTTGTTAGCAAAGAGAGAGCAAACAGGCAAACAACAAAAGGTTCCTTTCTCCATGTCCTTCCATAGGCTTCCAACAGAAGGTGTAGCTGGGATTTAAAGTGTATCTTCTCACGTTAAGACCAAGATTAAAATATGTATCTTCCCACAGCCATATTAGAAGTGTATCTTCCTACTTCAAATTAAGCAAAATTTAAAAAATCCTTCATTGGCGTATCCTCCATTTTTGGATTTTAGATAATTCCAGATGTAGCCAAGTTGAAACCAAGAATAGCCATCACACTCTGGTTAAACAAAGTTTTCAGTGGTAAATTTAAACTAATGTGTTATATGGACTGAGTGTTTACACCTTTCCCTAATTCATTTCCCCCTTCACATATTGATACTTTCTCGTTAGTATGGCTATATTTGAAGACAAGTCTTCTAAGGAAATGAAATTCATATGATCACATGAGTGATGTTCTTGTCTTATTATCAAATCATATGGTGTCCTCACTAGAGGTGACACATGTTTGTGTACATACACTGAGGAAGGACACATGTGAATGTAGAAGATGACCATCAGTGAACCAGGAAAAGAACTCTTATCAAGGACGACAAGACTACATTGTAACCTTGATTGTGGACTTCATGCTTCCTGAATTCAAAGGAAATGAATTTCTGTTGTTTTAGTCACCATTACTCTGTGATGCAGCCTGTGATGGCTATTCTTGGTTGTCAACTACATTTGGAATTAGCTAAAACCCAAGTGGCTGGGTACAGCTGTGAGGAATATTTTTCTTAACTAAATCATTTGAGATGGGAAGACCCACTTTTAATCCTTATCTTTTGAGGTGGGAAGATAAACCATTAATCTGGGAACACCTTCTGCTAGAGGCCTATAGAAAGGACATGGGAGAAGGACACTAGCTCTTTGTCTGCTTGCGCTCACTTTCCCTGACAAGTCTCTTCCTTCACTGACATTATCACCTACTTCAGGATTTCAGCATATTCTGAAGACCAGCTGAGACAACCAGACTCATGGACTGAGTCTTGGACCTTCCATTGATAGAGACAGCGGTTGTTGAACTAGCTGGACCACAGCCTGAAACTAATCCATTAAATCCCACATATACATAGATATGTATGTATATATTCATTCTCTAAGTTCTGTTCCTCTAGAAAACCCTGATGAATATACAGCCTGGGCAGAATAATCCAGTCATTGTTTAGTGAATGGTTAGTTAATTTAGATTGACAAAATGAGATGTTTACATTATTAGAAATGAGATGATTTACAAATAGCGAGTGTTTCTCATGCTTCTAAAGGCTGGTAAGTCTAGGATCAAGGGCCAATAGCTGACTACCTGGTGAGGGTTTACTTTTTAAATGTTGTTTTAAGAATCCTTATTTGGTGCAAGGAGCTAACAAGCTCTTTGATAATGGCACTAATCCCATTCATGAGGACTCTCCCTTTATGGCTCAGTAATCACCCAAGGGTCTCATCTATAAATCTGTAGTCAACATTAAATTTAGACTATGGTTACTTCTGTGTATGAAAACAATGCAATATTTTCTTCTTTAATATTTATTTCATATGAATGTGTGTTTTGACTACATATATGTCTGTGCACCATGTGCACGCCTGTAGAAGCCAGAAGATGGTATCTGATATCCTAGAATTGGAGTTACAGATTGTTGTGAGTCACGTGATGTGGATTCTGGGAATTGAACCACTGGAAGAATAACAAGTGTTCTTAGCTGCTGAGCCATCTCTCCAGCCTCTGTAGTATTTTTTAATCTATCTGTTTTGTTGATTAAGAACTCTGGAAAGGCTCAAGAGGCAGCCCTGATGTTTCTGTTCTTAGGGTTGCAGTCTAATTTGACTGGAAAT
The DNA here is from genome assembly GCF_003668045.3 of Cricetulus griseus. NCBI lineage: Eukaryota > Metazoa > Chordata > Mammalia > Rodentia > Cricetidae > Cricetulus > Cricetulus griseus. The sequence goes on along the minus strand of NC_048595.1, from coordinate 184,501,434 downwards.
GAGCAGCTGGAGCCCAGCTGGGCTTCCCACTTTCTTCACATAGCTCAATGCTGCATGAGATCTTTCTGTGCAAGCTTTTGGACTGTCTACCAGCATGACAGATTCGGGGTTATTCATCTGTTCTCATGGTGAATGAGGATGCCAAGCATGAGAACAGTGACAAAGAGACAGAAGCACCAGTACTTTTGTGATTCAATCTCCGAAAGCATTCAGTGTCTTTTGTATACTGGTAGTTATGAGCAAGTTGTAACTTGATGACCTTGAATGGAAAATCGCTAGATTCTGCATTTTAATGAGGAAGTGTTAAGATTTTAAAAGGTATATAGTATGGAAGCTCTTTCATCAGCATCTTTGAAAATACATCTGCCACAGATATATTTGATTCCAAAAATCATGATTTTCTCACAGTAATTTGGTGAAGCTGAAATAGAAACCCTTCTCACAGGAGGGGTTAGAATATGAATGTATATCAAAGAGATAAATCATAATGAGTCTTTTATGGTGAGATGAGCTACGTATTACTCCACTTCAGGGGATCTAGAATGGTAGGAGCTGTGTCCAAACTTATGACTTTAACTTTCTTACTTAAGTCCTTCTAAGAGAGCATGGGGCTAGATGCCCAGGTGATAGGATCATCCATCTCGTCATAATATTGGAGAAATGAAGAGCCCTAAACCTATCCTTTGGATGTAAGAGAGAATGATGGCAAAAAGAATGTGGTGAATGGCAGAAACTTCACAGATTGGCAGTGGTGCCTTATGTAGAGTATGTCTGGGTGAAAGCATCTTCAAAGATACTGAAGGGCCAAATTCTGCTGCAGTGACACAGAACAAAGGCAGTAAGGGCAGTATTTTCCTTGCTGAGAAAAGAACCTGAGGTGTCCACATTGGAGGAGAAATTCACAAACCACACATGATTATCCAAAGGCTGTATTTTATTTATTTCTACTTTTGGGTAGGGAAAGGTCTCCAAAGATGGACAGTTTTGACAAAGAATGTCTTCTTTTGCCCCCAGAAAGGGTGAAAATAAACCTGGTGTATTTTGTATTCATAATGCTCCATCGTTATCCTTGATAATATTAAAATGTGAAAAGAATGAGAAAAGATTAGTTTCAACAGATTGTTCTTAGTTTGTAAGTACTGAAGATGTTTCCAAGAAAGTGAATCAAGAATGAAAGAGTGCAGAGTGCTCATCCCTGAATGGGATATCCTTCACACCCATCTCGCCAGGTTCTGGGGATCGTTGCAGAAGATTGGGCAGAAAGATTGCAAGAGCCAGAGGTGGTGGGTAACATAAAAGAAACAGCGTTTTCTAGACATGGTAGGGCAGCCACAAATATGAACTCAGCAATTGTGAAATCACGCAAAAAACTTGTACAAACCAAGCAAAATCTAAGTGTGGAATGGGGAAGATGGGCATGAAAGAACTATTGGCTTTTCATAGCTGCTAGGACAGAGAGATAGGGGAGACAGAGAGAGGGGGAGAGGGGGAGAGAAAGAGGGAGGAAGAGAGAGAGAGAGAGAGAGAGAGAGAGAGAGAGAGAGAGAGAGAGAGGTTTGTTTAATGATGTTACTCTTGGTAGGTTTACCACACCCAAGGGTAGACCCCATACTCAAGAGTAGCTCAGAAACAAAAATTGGACTCTGGGTTGTTTTTAGGAAGGTGGAAGTAGATCTGAGAGGACCTGAAGGACAGGATGACTATGATGAAGATACATTGTCAAAGAAAAAAAAAAAGCACCCAAACTATTTACCATAGTTATTGGTGCCAATATGTTGGGGGTGCAGGTGTTCAGAGTGTGGTGAAATGGCTAGGTAAGAATTCAAGACAAATCATATATCCTTTTAAGAGAAAGGGATGCTTTAAGAAAGGAATATCATTAAATGCAAATCTAATAGAATTGTTGAACTAGCAGAGCAAAATAAGGTGAGTTAGGTGCTGTTTGTGTCCCTTAGTGCATTCATGCAGCCAGTGTTGCCTTGGTATACCTAAGCTGCTATTTGTCAACTGGGTTCTTATTAGCAAAAAGAGTTATTTTTGTTCTGGAACTCACAAGTACAAGAGTGGAATGACAGAAGATTGAGTTTTGGTGGGGACCCACCACTGGTTCACTCATGTCTCAGAGGTCTTACCTCCTAACACCCAAATCCCCCACATCCTGGACACGCCCAGGCACAAATTCCTTAAACAAAAATATTTTTAGGTTGTCTTTAAGAAAAGCCTTTCTGAATTCACTCCTGGTCGGGGTTTGCGGCAGTTTTTCAGGAATGGACAAGCACAGAAGGAAGTGGTAAGTCTAATCAATGAGCTTTTGACTTAAGAAGCACCAAACCCCATGAAAACAACATAACTGACTCCCTAGGGCTGTGAGTAAAGAGAATAATGGCCATCTACGCATGCGAAAAGAACCCTAAAACTTTCCCCCACTTTTGCTAGCCAATCAACAATCTCCTTTCCAGCATCCTACAGCTTTTCTGGCTACCAACTGACATGGGTGCCATCTTTGAGCTGAGTCTTTGCGACTGACTTTCCTTGCTGGTTGATCTCACAATAAAGCCATTGCTCCAGAAAACCCAGCACCTCAAGAGGAGACTCTGTGCTTAGGGACAGCACATTCTCACTCGATGTCAGTACTACATTTCTGGTAGTTTACACACACTGAGTTTTAGTTCATCACATGTGGTCATGATTTCCAGTAAGGAACCACCTGAAGCAGGAATATACCATAAAGAACTGACTTCCTAAAGAGGAAACTGGCCCAGGGAATGAGGGATCACATTTTAGACTGTTGTCATTTTCTGTCACTTTCCTTTCTGGTCCAGATTTCCTATTCTTGGTAGGAGAAGTGTGTGACATCCTTTTTTTTTAATGGTTTGTTAATTTTTATTTTATGTGCATTGATATTTTGCCTGCATGCATGTCTGTGTGAAGGTGTTGGATCCCCTGGAAGTAGAGTTACAGGCAGTCGTAATCTGCCATGTGGGTGCTGGGAACTGAATCCAGGTCCTCTGGAAGAACAGCCAATGCTCTTAACCACTGAGCCATCTCTCCAGCCCCAAGTGTGACATCTTTTGAACCTGAAATTTCCTTATACACACACTTGCAGTTGACACTGAGAGACACATTGATTCAGAAGGCTGTGTCCTGCAGACTTCAGCCTGGGGGGGCATTGATTTTTTACTAAATATTTGAAAAAGCAAAAGAAAAAAGTCAATCTATTGGAATATTTTTTTTCTGAGCCTACCACATGCATTCTTGATAATCTTTTAGCGTAGAAATTTTTATCAGACTCTTCGTTCTTGCCCCCAGCCACCCCCAGTAATTCTGGGTGATCTGAAGAGGCATTGCCAACTTAAGTACCCATGGTAAAAGGAAGATTTTATTCTCTATCCTACAAGATTGTCCTCCCTAGCTAGGGGGATGCTTTGGGAGAAAGAACACCATAAAATTAGTGGATTCAATCTCAGCACTCAATGGAGGGCCAGCTGACCCAGCCTAATTACTGTGCTTATCATAAAAGCCTCTGCCTCTCTAATGCCTTCCTGCTGGTTAACCTGAAGCACTTTTTAATAACCCGGCGGCAGGCATTTCCTAAGGAGTATTTCCTTTAGAATTGCTTTCCCAAGAAGAGTCACATTTACAGACATTTTTTTTTTCTCATGTATTTCAGTGACCTACAGATTTTGGAGTAGAATTCAGAGCCAAATTAATGAGAAGGCAAGCTGGGTATCCACGTAGGCTGCAGCTCCAAAAGGAGAAGTGAATCATCATTGGAATAAATTGGCAAGATGCAAATTGGTTTCACTCCTCGCAGTGTCAACCTGTCTATGTGGAGCACTTTGGTGAATCACACATCAGCTTGCCGCCAGCTCAGTCCCCAAATCAATAATGCATGTTGTTTTGCTTACCAAGAATGAGTGACTTCATTTAATCACCTAAATTTTAAAGCCCTAATTTGCTTTCCAAGATATTCTCTCATCTAGAAAATTGCAAAAGGAAATTGAGAGAGCAAACTGAAAAAAGAAAAGAAAAAGAAAAAATGGGAGCTACTTAGTTATTCGTTAGTCTACCCTTTTATAGATAATGAAGTTAATATGTGACCTCTTACATTCAATTACTTGCGAATGAAGCCATTGGAGCTGTCTTTTAGCTTTGATAAAAAGAACAGAAAATATGGTACAGGGGTGTCATATCATTAGGTGTTGTACAGCACCATGTTTTAAGTCAGCCCCGAATGACAAACAATCTGTTTGATCAGCTCTTTGCCATTTTTGTTGTGGGAGGCAACCTGTAATAGAAGATATTTAGACTCAGTGTTGACCTTCAAAGGTACATTTATTAGGTATGTCCTGATTAAATAATTGTCTCCCTTAACTTTAGAAATCCACCTTGTTTGTTTTGTTGAGACAGGGTCTTATTATACAGCCATGAACTTGTGACCTTCTGCCTCAGCCTCTTAAGTGCTGTGATTATAGTGTGCACCATCACACCTGACAGGAGCCAAACTTGTCACCATTTTTTCCCCAATGTTCATTACTAACTTCTTCAATTTTACTTCAGCAATAATTTTATTTCATGGCCAATTGTCACTTATAAATTGTCTCCCTGCCATTTATAACTCACCAAGGAAAATCCTGAGAATTCTGCATCTAATCAAGCTGGCTCCACTCCATCTTCAATGGAAGACTAAACAGTTTTTGATGATATCTATGTATCTGGCCCTGGCCCTAGTAGCTGTTTTCATTTATACATAGTGCTTATTTAATTCTCCCAGTAACCTAAGACATAAATGTGGCTAACTCAATTCAAGACACAAAAGTTGAAGCTAAAACACATTTCTTCTCTGCCTACAGGTTCACAGACAATAAGTAATAAAAGTAGAATTTTATTCCAGAGATACCAATTTGTCTGATGCTAGAATGCATGCTCTAAAGTCTTCATTATCATTCATGTCATTTACTGAGCAAGTACTCCACACCATGGTCTGCACTGGACACTTTGTCCCTTCCAGGTGGACTGGCTAAAATTCAGAGATGCTAAATACCCATCTGTACCTGGTCTCATAATCTGTGAGTGGCAAAGGTAGTGCAAAGTCACAGGAAACCTCTCCAAATTACCAATGACCAAAATATTTCCAGATTCCAACTGGCCAACATTTCTCACATATAAAAATTAGCTGTGTGCATTACTCTTTGGGATGTTTACTATAAGCTAGAATCACCTATGTACTAATAATTTATATTTCATTTTTCTGTATACTCTCTCCATAAACATAAACACCTGGAGACCTGAGTTCTAATCCCCAACACATAAAAAGCTGAGAACACCTTAATCCTAGAATTGGGGTGAGATGAAGGCAGGTGAATCCAAGAACTTGCTGGCTAACCTGATTGGTTGGATAGTTGGATAGTTGAGTGACAGATCATGTCTCAAGATAGTAAGTCAGATAGTGATAGAAAAAGACATTCAACATATTGCTCTGGCTTTTGCATGTGTGTACATGGATCAGGTCAACAGAATGAGGACATGTTCTTAGACCCTAGATGGAGGGAGAGCCTTGTTGTGGAATAAAGAGAAATTTGATGACATCACACACTGATGTGTAAAGGAGAATATTTACTTAATGAACTTGCAAAAGAACAAAAACAAAATACGGAGGTGCTATTGGTGCTGTTCAGTTTCTGTAACTAAATGGTTTTGAAAATCATTGAGTACCCCAGATAGCAGACTATTCTAGAGAAATGAGCATCATCAGTCAAACATGATTCAGAGATAAACCTTGGCTTAGAGAAAAAGCATTGAGGGCCTAATTACAATTTCTTAAGACTTGAGAAAGATCAGTCAGATTAATATTCAGCAACCTCACAAGATTAGGGTTGTATTTGATGGATCTGATTTTGCCTTCTCAAGCAAGTAACATAGGCTGTACCATGATAAGAGTCCTACTTCTTAGGTATCTCAGTAGGAACTCAAGAGTACTGAAGGCCTTTTGTCATAGGTGTTTATAGTTGTGGGTTTTAGTGGAGTATAGGGCCTGAAACAACCTACAGGAATCCCACCACATTTTTGATAGAACTGTATTAGGAGACACATTTCCAGTACATTAAATAGAGATCCCCCACATCCCACTGAGGGAGGAATGGATCTACCAATAAGGTGAAGCAGAATAGATACTTAAGGATGGATGAAGGGAGGGAGAACTAGAACGGGAGGGCCAAACTAGGAGTGGGGGTAGAAATGTGGGTGAAGAAAGGAATATGGGGAGGGACAGCTAAAACTGACAGCCACTTTAGGGGTTGTATGGATACCTAATATAGTAGAATTAGGTTTCTATAATATACACATATATAGTTATCAAAATGAAATCACCAAATGAAGCTTCCAGTATTGGGAATGAGTTACATGTAATGGAATTATTGCCCAGAGTCCATTGGGAACCCCTGAGGCTGTTGCCAAGGCTATTTTTGGTTCTCTACAAACTGACTGCAAGGCCCTATTGATTAAGACAACACTTACACAAGTCACTGAACAGGGAGAAGTAGAGTTGGTGCCTATATAGAGCCTTCACCTCTATGGAGTAGTATTCATGTTAATGGAAGGCATTCTGAACACTGCCAAAGGAGAAAGGTAAACACAAAGCTACAAACCCTTTGGCTTACCAGGTGACCTGCCTTCAAGAGATGCGTCTGCAATAGTGGCACAAAGCTGTGGGAGTAACCATCTAATATCTGATTTGAGTTAAGGTCCACTCTATGAGGTGGAACTCATACCAAATGTTGCTTGAGTGAATAAGAACCCAAGACTAGATAGTTCAAGAACCTAGAGGAAAATCAAATACCACTGTTCTGCTAAAGGAATGTAACAATAAAATAACTCCTAATGACATTCTGCTATATTCATAGATCTGTGCCTTGCTCAGCCATCATCAGAGTTACAGTATACTGTAGCCTCTTTCCTTCTAACATCCCTATTTTCCTGCTACATTTTCCTTCTTTCTAGTTCTTTTGGTTGGGTGAAATATGCTGCCATGCTCTGAGATTCCAAAGAAAGAACCAAAACAGATTTCTGACAATCAGCCTATGAAGACCAGGGGTTCAGTCTAGGAACCTAGAAGGAAGTCAGTCTTGCCAATAGCCCTGTCTGTGAGTGGGCTAGAATGATATATTTTTCTCAATTATGACTTGAGGTGACAAGCCATTTCAAGATACTGAGGTGGATAACTTACCTGTAGAATTACACTGAAGTGGATAACTCACCTGTAGAATTACTGAGAGAGAATGAAATGTGTATTCTGTGTAACCTGCTAAGTCCTGGGGCAACTTGCTACACAGCAATTAGTGATGAGCACATTTCCCAAAGAATTCTATTGGGGCATGCTCTGCTCACACTAGGTTATACGTCAACTCCTGCTGTTTGCATCCCCAGTGAACACAGACTTCTACATGTTTTGAAGTCCATATTTCTGGAATTGAAGGTTATTTTCTTTATTTTTTTCCTTTAGGAAGAAAAACTATGTTGTTTAGAAGCATACCCTTCTGCTCTTAGGCTGTCACTGTACAGCCATCCCCATAATTTACTTCAACCTTAATTTCAGTCCCAAATAAAACTTCACAAATAGACTGTCTCCTATGATCTTTATCCTCTAGATTTTTATTGCCAATTATATTTATTTTTCTAACTATTAAAAAGGAGTCTGTTAATTGATTGTAATAAATTGCCTAATTGAACATTTTCATAATGACTTCCATTTAACTAATGCTTAGTCTGTGTCAAAAACTTCTAAGAACTTAATGTGATTTACATCACTTAAAGTTAATACACTTACTAATTTTACCCCAAAGTTTTCCAGTTCACATATAAAGACATAGAATTTTATTGGCATATGTAACTTGCTCATAGATCTTGTGGACAATAGAAAATAGACTGGGAATTAAACAGGATTCTAGATAAGATAACCCATTCTCAAATGCCACCCCCACATACTAAAATGGATTGATAAAATTTTCTTGGGGAGTAGGATCTTGTAACACACAGTCACCCGACTTATTTCCTCGATTATTTTCTTACAAAAATGTGTATGCATATATTCTATAGACAAATAATTAACTGAATTTTCTACTCACAATTGTAGTATAGATTCTTTTTCGTGTAGGTTTATTTTGAAAAGGTAGGTTGGTCTGTTGTCTAAGTTTGTGGCTTAGAAGAAAAGCAAGACTTGGAGACAGAGGCTTAGAAAGTACCAGGCAGTCATAGAATTTGCTCCCTATCTCCCATGTTATTGTTTATGAAGTGTGGGTGGTCATGGAAAGAGCAAGTAAAATAGTGTTTGTGAGACTTTAGCACAATGCCTGGGGCTCAGTAAACACAAACCTTCAGAATTGCCTTGTTGTTATTAATAAGAAGGAGGGAATGCCAACCAATATATCATACTCTGCCATTATTGAGATAGATAAGCCCTAAGAATGCTTCAGGTCACTATGGCCATGATGAGCCTCTGGGTGACCCTTCAGAGAGCAGTTCCTATGGAGATGTAATAGCTGTTGGGAGAACTGAGGGCTATATCTACATGGGCCAAGAACATATCACAGTGAATGTAAGATTAAATAAGAAATACAATAAACCATCATGTTTCACATCTACAGCAGGCTGAATTATGACCTCACCCAACATATTTATATACCAGTCTTGGAAACCTGATACTTAGTTTATGTGGTGAAATAAATTTTGCAGATACTGTTAAATGGAGGATCTTAAAATGGAGGGATTATCTAAGATTTCTCTGATGGTTCAATATGATCACAATGGGGATAGAAGAGTCAGTTAAAGAATGGGATATGTTAACAGAAGCAGAGGTCAAATAATGTAGCCATGAGCCAAGAAATGTATGCAGCCTATAGATATTGGAAAAGGTAAAAAGGGACTCTAACTTAGACCTTGTATGAGGGAGGTGACTCTGTAAAGGCTTTCTTTAGTTTTGACCTCATAAGACCTATTTTTGGTTTCCGATCTCCAGGTCTGTAAGAAAAATTGGTTTGTCTTCAAGCATTATGTTCATGGTGATTCACACCAGCAGTACTGAGGGATAAACACAGTGTCTGCAGTGTGGTGGATGCTGCTTATCACTTGTATTGGTACTTTTCTCATTTCTAAAGCAAATACCTTACAAAAGCATCTGAGGAAGGCTTTAATTTGGTTGATAGTTTGAGAGGTCAGTCTGCTGTGTCGGGGAAATCATGGTGACTGGAGCTTGTGGCAGCTGCTCATATTGCATCTACAGTCAGGAAACAGAGACAGGTGAATTCTGGTGCTGAACTTCCTCTTTCAATTAATCCAAGGTAGAAACTCTCTCACAGATATGTTTTTGTTTTTTAACTCCTAGGTGATTCTAGATGCTGACAAGATGACAATATTAGCCACCACACATCCATTTCATGTCAAACTGATAACCAGTTTGGAATATCACTTTTGAGATGTAACATTACCTACCCACACTTTCCCCTATGGGCTTATAAACTTCTTAGAACATAAAATACATCCAGTCCAGCTTCAGAAGTCCCTGTAGTCTTTAACTGTTTCAATAGTCTTCAGAATTATAAGTGCAAGTTCAGGCTATTTTTGATAGTGAGCCTCTACAACATCAACAAACAACTTCTGTACTTCCATGATATGACAACATAGAATAAACCTTCTCACCCCAAAAGAGAAGAAAGAAAGCATAGCAAAGAAATATTGGACCAAGGCACCTTATTTTAATGCATTCCAGCATCCCAGTCCATGGAACAGTTTAGCCTACAATTCATGTTGAGTCTTCTCAACACAATCAACCCAAACTAGAAACTCTTTCACAAGCATGGCCAGAGGTTTTTCTCTGCCCCTCAGAGGTGAGGCCCAGTGGGAAGTCCTGAGGTCAATTAAGAGTATGTCCACAAAGGAGTTGTGGGACTTGAGTCTGTCTGTCTAACTGTCTGGATGGCTTCTTATTTGTTAATGTGAGTGATCTCTCTATGTTTTTCCTGCACTGCCACCACCATATTCCATGAGGACCTTGGAAAATTCTGTGTCATACTGTTTGGACTTTTAGTCCTCAAACATATAAGCTAAAACATGTTTTTTTTTCCATTATACAGTTTCCCACCTCAATTATTTTACTGTAGTCACACAAAAAGTTAAGAATTGAATTGAAAAGGGTAAGTGAGATCCAGAGCCCAGGTTAGTGACAACACTTGACTTATATGGGTGACTCAGGTATTCCTGGGGGCTAAACAGGCACACAGATAACATTCAAGTGCCCAGTCAACAGGGCTGTGATTAGAGCTTAAAGCTATACCCTGCATGTAAGGGACACTCATATAATATATGCTGACTGTCTTGGGCCACCTTTGCTGCACTAAATGCTACAGGCTTGGTAATTTATAACTTATACTAACATAGATTATTATACAGCATTTTCATAGTTTTGAAGGGTGAGAAATATGTCACTAGGTACATGCAAATATGGTATGTGGTGAGGGCATACAGCTTTTATCTTTTGGTGCTTCTTCCAAGGATAGAAGAGATGGAAAGACCTGATGCCATGTATGTGAAGTTTAATCCTGTTCTCTAGAGTTGATCACCTCTCTCCCCCAGGCTAAGTACTTCTCAGAAAGCCCCATGTTTTTTTATGATCCCACCTTGGGAGATGAATTCCATCATGTACTGGTAAGGAACACCTATTTTTAAACCATAGCCCTGGATGAATTATTAATTCAGAGATTTTAGGGTTTTAAAAACAAACTCTTATAATAAATTTATAAATTGATATTACTTCTTTCTTTCCAATCTTCCCAAATGCTCATGCAAAAGCCAAATTTCAATGTCTATTTTTTCTTCTCTGGATTTTTTTTTAAACCTCACACATTTTCTTGAGTGGGAAACAGGAAACTGAAGTTGAGGAATTCTAGTTCATTCCTGAAGAAAGGCCAGAGGAAACAACCCTTTCCTTATGTCTGTCTCCCTTGAATGAAAAGTTGGTCTGAACAATTCAATTTGCATTGAGATGAAGTAGGAATTCACAGCTTTCTATGCTAGTTTAAGGCACTTGGGGATGTTTCATTACATTAAAAAAAAAAAACGGATTTCTTTATCGAGAGCTAACAATAAAGATTAAAGGCAATAACTCAGCAAAGTGAATATTGGAGGTAGAATTGAAAGGAGAAGCTCCTGCTTAGGAAGAAGTGTCCCCGAGGCTGAGGGACTATATTCCCTCTTTGCTCCCCTTGACAGTCTTTGAAGACAGCAACCACCTCCTTTAATTCCGAATTCAAAGAATGCACTGTTAACCACGTGGGCCCGCTGTGATAAATTGAAAATGGATGTGAAATTCCTCCCAGGAATGGAAGAAGAGACTGGCATCGATGGTTTTCCTTTAGCTTCTGCATTTCTTTCCTTGAGATACTTAATTTGAACTCATGACATGATTCATGTCTTTTCCATATAAGTCCCAGGTCACTTGCTCACTAACCAAAGGAATCTGTTTGGAGCTGCTCCCATTGCTAGGGAAAAGTGTTTGGAGATCACCTTTTCCTTAAACATTTTACTTTATGTTTCAGAAGATCACAGGAAATGAAAAGCCAACATGCAAAAAAATTGAAATAGGGAAGCTAGGGAGATGGTTCAGTGGTTAATAGCATTTGTTGCTCTTCCACAGGACCTAGGTTCAGTTCCCAGCACCCACATGACTGCTTACAACCATCTGTCATGCCAGTCTGAAGGCATTTAAGGTCCAGTTCTGGCCTTTGTCAGTTTCAGGCACTCACATAGTACACACACACACACACACACACACACACACACACACACACACACACGGGCTGGGTCGGGAAGAAGGGGAAAAGGAGGGAAGAAGAGAGAGAGAGAGAGAGAGAGAGAGAGAGAGAGAGAGAGAGAGAGAGAGAGAGAGGGAGGGAGGAGGAAATACACACATAAAATAAAAATAAATGAATCTCCAGTACTTGGGAGGCAGAGGCAGGCAGATCTCTGTGGGTTCAAGACTAGCCTTGTCTATGGAGTGAGTTCCAGGAGAGCCAGGGCTACAGACAAAGAAACTCTGCCTGGAAAATAAAAGACAAAACAAACAAAAATAAAACAACAACAACAAAACACAGAACTTTAAAATAACTAAAAGATGGAACATTATTTTAAATGTTATAACCAGAGGATCACAAACTTTATCTTTTCATGGTTTCTCCCCTGATCCATGCTATCTACCAGTTAGGACTGCATTATTGAGCTTTAAAGCAACTTTCAAAAACTGCTATGACATCAATATAGTCTTTTTACCGAATCTGCCAAGAAAGATTGGTCATCTTCTCAGAAGAGAAAGAAAATAAGAGTAGTTGCCATATGCCAGGCTTAGTTGACTCCCCATGGGAGGCCCTACCCTCTCTGAAGAGTGGATTGGGGTGGAGGGGGTTGGGGGAGAGGAGGAGGAGGGAGGGTGGGGTTGGTATGTAAATTGAATAAAACATATAAAATAATAAAAGAAATTAAGAGTAACTGATGGACCATCCAAGGAAGATGAGTTTTATATGCCTTTCCCTCTAGCTTGAAGCATTTCCTGCCAGTTGTAGGAAAAGTTGCTTATTGTGATTATTGCTTTTTACAAACAGAGTAAACTCTTTCAGGGTACTAAAGTATGCTACGAAAAATACATTATCTCACATGAGCATAGGTAAGTATAGATCACAATGTTGGCTTTGCTTAGGGCTTTTGCAGTGGGCTGAGGAGATATGTATCATTTTGCTAGCTTTACCTTAGTAATTTTAGAAGGGCTTGAAGATGAGGTTGTGCCTGCATGCCCAGGAATACACATTGTCTGCTAGTTGAAAGAAACTCTTGTTATTGAGAGCCTTTGCTTTGCTTGATATGTGGTAGCTTTGGTTCTTCCTGGCCTGTAAAAAGGAATACTTCAAAATAAGCATCAGTTATTTACTACCTATATTCATGAATATGATGATAAGATATGAAGCATAGCAGGAAATATGTAAAATGGACCGCAATTTCTTTTTCTTTAAATAAATTCTTATTTAAATTAGAAACAATCTTATTTTAAGTATCAAACCCAGTTCCCTCTCCCTCCCATCCTCCCATTCTCCCCACCAACTCCCCATTCCAACCTCCATCCACTCCCCATAGAGGGTGAGTCCTTCCATGGGGGAATCATCACTTGGGACAGGGCCTAGGCCCTCCCCCATGTATCTAGGCTGATAGAGTGATAGAGTTTCCCTCTATGTGTAGTGGGATCCCAAAGTCCATTCTTGCACTTGGGATAAATACTGGTTCCACTGCCAGAGGTCCTATAGACTGACTAGGCTTCCTAACTGACACCCACATTCAGGGAGCCTGGTTCTGACAACAACTTCCTAATGGCACATTTCTCAAATGCTTTGGATAGTAAGTTTGAGCTATGGAGAAACAGGACTTTGTATTTAATATTTTTTTTTGTCTGTGGTCATCATGTGTAATAGAGACATACTTACTGTTATTGGGATTTGGAGCTCATATGCCTCAACAGGAACCCCACTCTATGCATGGGAGAGTCTCAACCACTCAAAAGATATTAATCTTTTTAAGAATCTACTATGAGCCAGGACAACTGCCCATATTCCTGCAATGTAATGTTATGATTTCTTAATTTAACTATTATTTTATTTATACAAGTATTTTGCCTGCTTGTATGTAAGTACAGCATGTGCATGCAGTATCCATGAAGGTCAGAAGACAGAGTCAGATCTACTGCAACTGGAGTAACAGACAGTTGATAGCCTTCGTGTGGGTGCTGGGAGCCAAACCCAAGTCCTCAAGAGAAGCTAGTGCTCTTAACGGTAGAGTGTCTTTCCCATCCCTGATATCATGACTTCTAATAAAAGCAAAACAACAATAACACTCATTCTGGCTATGGATAGAATGAATTGCTCTAGGGATCCACCAGATGTTGCCTTCAATGTGTAGGTGTGCTAACTAGCCTGAAATCTTACCATCTCTAGATGAGTGGTTCTTAACTTGTAGGTCTTGACCCCATTGAGGGTTGCATGCCAGATATTTACATTATGATTCATAGCAGCAGCAAAATTACAGTTATGAAATAGTAACAAAATAATTTTATACTTGAGTTCACCACAACATGAAGGACAGTTAAAGGGTCACTACGTAAGGAAGGTTGAGAACCACTGCTCTAAATGATCCCTTTGTGCCAGAAGGCACCATTTCTGAGCTTTAATCATCTCCGTGTCACAGCCCAGCAGCCAGGGCCCAATCCTTTTGTCCACAGCCATTCACAATGACTCCAGCTTCCTAAATTGTTCACTTGCCATGTTTTGCTTTTTCTGGTGGCTTAATGTGTTCCTCCCCCCCTGTCTTCTGCGCTATCACTGTATCTTTGTTATATGGTTCAATGCGGCGTTACCTCCTCACACACTCCTGCAGTAAATTCTACTTTTTCTTTTGTCTCTCCTGTGACTCATTTTGTTCTCTCCCATCTGAACATCTCTCAAAAGAATACGAAGGTCACCTGCTCTGAACCAGGTACTGTCCTTGTGCTCCCAGAGACAGCAGTGAGCAGACCACATTAACTGCTGAAACTCGCTTGTGGGAGGTGGAGGCTACTCCCAATTTATTCCAGGAATAAGTATGCCATGCAAGTGGATAGTAGACATACGGAAGAATAAATCAAGATAAAGGGAGTGGGCATTAACAGGAGAGGGGCTATGTCATATGGGGTGGCCAAAAGAAGGCCCAGATGGGGAGGAGGTGACATTTGAAATTTGAGCAGTCTTTAAAAGTTGGCTTTTCAGTCTTGCTGAACACTTTCAGAGCCTCACACCACTTTCAATAAATCTGTAGATGAAACAAACATCTGCCAGATGAAAGAAGAAAGGGGGTAAAGACAGGAAACGTGAGTGATAAATCCACACCAATCCAGTTCCAGGACTAATTTATGTTCCAAGAGCATGTGGAGAAAAAAAAAGTTAAAAGGAAAATCCCCACACGGAGACTCTTTGATGAATCACCAGTAGCTAATTGTCACAGCGCATCCCACAGGCGCGACATATCATTGGAAATCTGGGCGGGTTTCAGAAGAGAAATGTTATTGCATTTTAAACAATACCATTAGCCAATCTGATCCCACTCGCCGCCATGCACTTTGTTCCAGCCTTCCAGTCAAAAGATGAATTGCCGGATGGTTCTATTGTCAAAATGACAGCGTGAAAAGAGAAGCATGTGGGTTGTAATAATAATGCGGTACATGTGTAGAAGGTCAGAGAAGCAACAGATTAACATTCCAGGGAGAGATTTCCCCTGGGACACCTCTTGAAAGTATCAAAGGCCAAAGATCAGGACACTGATAATGCGCCTGGCATTGGTGGTGAAATCGTTGTGTGTCTTTAGCTCTTCTGTGCTCTGTCCAATTAGTTGATGAAAGCTCCTTCTAGAGGATGAAGAAACCAACCGCAGAAAACCCGCTTCAGTGTGGATGAGGGGATGGAAATGAGCTTGTGTGGAAAGATGAGTTGCTTACTTCAGATTAATGAAATAAAATGGGACATGTTCCCCGGAGAAGCAGACTAAATAATCTCCTACTCCAGAGATTGAACCCTAACATCTCTAGCATGACACTGCTTCATTGAATTGAGGTTTGCAACCGTTCTGAAAGGTGAGCTGAGCAGTGTGGATTGGGAGAGACAGGCATTTCTCTCTAACTTAAATTGATCTGAGACAATGGAGGTAGGAAGAACGCCTGCGCAGGCATAGGCATCCGATTTAAAGCGGATTTTGCAATTCACTGTTGTGGAATAATAAGCCCCATTTTCCTGTTTTTAGCATGGAAAAAATATTTGGGGCCCAGACACATATAGGTTTAGTTGAAAAAAGTTAGCTTTTATGAAGCATTTGCTGAGTTTGAAGCAAATGGGAGTTGACCATTCTATTTGTCGCTTTGCTGGAAACAACTACTTCCCTTTCTCTGACACGATGGTGAATGACTCTTTAGTGGTTTGGTAGGCAGCAAAGGAAACAGCGGACTTTGCTTCTACTTCAAAGTATAAAATCTCTTTAATTTCAAGAAGAAAGATTGGTGTGTGTGTGTGTGTGTGTGTGTGTGTGTGTGTGTGTGTGACTACTCAGCACTTTTCTTACAGAGGGCCTGGGTTTGGTTCTCAGCACCTACATCAGACATCTCACTATCACCTATGGTTCCAGTTTTGGAGGATCCAATGCCCTCCTCTGACCTCAGCTGGAACATGCCCCTCACACCCTCCCTCCACAAATATGCACATAAATAAAAGTAAAATAATTTTTTATTAATTTTTTATTTTGTATACAACCACAGTTTCCCCTCCTCTTCTCCTCCTGCTCCCTCCCACCACTCCCTTCCTACCCTGCTCCCTGTCCACGCCTCAAAATGGCTAAGTACTCCCATGGGTACAATAAATCTTAAAAAGGAAGGGTGCCTATGTTCTTTGTTTATTGTCAAAAATGAAGACTTCAACAAATTTATTAGGAAATTATGGGAAATAAGCAACATACAAGTGATTTATAAGATGCAAGAGAATATCACAAGTTATTTGGGAGGTAGTGGTTAAGCATGATCTATGAGGTTGGGATATAGTTCACTGGTGGAAACGTTGCCTGGCATGGTCAGGGCCCTGGGATCTATTACTTGGGTGGTAGTGGTGGTGGTGATGATGGTGGTGGTAAGAGTGTCACTGGACCCCGTGCAAGGACTTCAAGTCCTTTCCATTATTAGTACCTGGGTAACCTTCAGCAAGTTGTTTAGCCCCTCTGGACTGTGTGTTCTTTCCTATAAAATGGATGAACAGTAGTGTGTGTGTGTGTGTGTGTGTGTGTGTGTGTGTGTGTGTGTGTGTGTGTGTCCCACACAGAGTTAATGTGAGCATGGCTGAACTTCAAGTTACTTAGAATCAGGCTTCCTGCTCTTCATAATTCTTGATCACTCCAAGTACAGAAGTATTCTAAGGAAACAACACTTATTTTCAGATGAAAACTTTTTTTGTGATTTGTAGCATTTTATTGTTATCTCTTGTGCTGACTAGGATTTATGTCAACTTGGCATAGGCTGGAGTCATTGGGAAGAGGAGAACCCCAACTCAGAAAATGTCTCCACCATACTGGCAGGTATTGTGGGCAAGCTTGTGAGGTATTTTCTTGATTAATGATTGACAGTGTGGGCCACAGAAGGTGAGTGTTCCTGGGTGGTTTAAAAACTCAGGCTGAACAAGCCATGGACAGACAGCATGTCAGGGGTAGCATTTCTCAGTACTCCTCTATGGTCTCTTCTTCAGTTACTGCTTCCAGGTTCCCCTCCTGAGTTCCTCACCCCACTTCCCTTGTGATGGGCTGTGATTGGGATATGTGAGTTTAAACCCCTTTCTCCCCAGGTGTCTTTGTGATGCTCACCAAGTTGGATACACTGGCTGCCAGTATATACCAAGGTCCAGCTTTCTGTACCCATCAGATGCAGGGATGCCAGTCTATGCCATATGTCTGGCTTTTTTCAATGGCTCTAACTCAGGTCTTCACACTTATAAGACAAGCACAGACTGAGATATCACTCCATCCAAGCCATGAAGTTTTCAAGGCAGCTCCCTAGATAGCTATAAGGCAGCTTTAGACTGGACTGACTTGGATCTTGAACCATACTGAGAACGCAGTCTGTCTGTCTTCTGACTGAAACGCCATGCTGAGCCCCGCCCCCAAGCAGACTATCTGCCATGAAAGCCACAGTTCCCAGATCCACTTCCCACTCTCTCCTTCTATTCCAAACTGCAGCTCCAGCAAAATCAACCCTGTCAACCACGCAATGTCTTGAGACTCCAATGAAAAGTTCCATGAAGATATATCTCAGTGTAGGTGTACAAATCTAAAAAATAACATCTGACCTCTCTTAGGAGTTTGCTAGTTGATGGATGTTTGGGTGAACTGTTCAAAGCCACTGAAGCACAAAACCTCAGACAGAGCTCCTAATCTTTTTAAGGTTCCTGGACAATGGTGTCAGCTCTCCTCTGCTCTTGACAATTATGACCCGCTCACTTGCCTCTGAATCAACAATAAAGTGGAATGGCACAGAGTCTGGCGTGGGCCCTAAGAAGAGGCCGAGGGCATGCAATGACTATCAGAGGCAGATGCAGGCTGACGGGCACAGAGGAAGAGGATTAACAGAGTCAATAGTTGTTTGATGAATTTCTCTGCAAAGAGAGGCCTGAAGGACACTGGCAGAAAGGAACAGAGAACATACAAACGGCTGTGCGAATGAGCCAAACGGCCTATAGCTGTTTCCTAAGAGACCGAGTCTCCCCGGCTGCAGAATGTGCTGCTGCTTATAAAAGCTCCCGGAAATGTACTTTCTTACCAAAATTCAAAGCAGGGCCACAAATCATATATAGGAGACAAAAAACAATAAGTAGTGTCAGCACAAAGGGATATATTTTACTTTGCCCTGCCATGAGGAATTATGGCTGGTTGTGACGAGTGGAATATAAAGTAACATAAGTTGCCTGTTGACAACAGAGTTTGAAATTATAAAATGTAAAACCAATATATTTCCCGAACACTATGCAACAGCTGGGGTATTTTTATGGCTGCTAGCGAGATGCCATGCTGTCTCTCAAAACCCTGTAATTCTGTAAGCACGTTAAGTGCAGTCTGTTATTTATTTAGTTTGTTTATTTGGCTTCAAGTATTTCACAGGCAACACAGAACAGAAACAAATGTAAAGTGAACGTTGAACCCTGGACTGTGCCCATCTTCCCAAATGACCAGTCCTGGCTCCCTCGTAGGGTGGCACAAGCATTCACAGTGTGAGTAGTCTTGAGCAGGGCGCCATCTTTCTCTCTGTAGGAAGGAAGAAAAAATGACTCAACTCCAAAGTGCTGTGGGAGCATTTCCCACATGGTCTCTCCAGAATCCAAGTCAAAATTTAGTCTTTTATGGGCTTGACAGCAGTGGAGTTCAAACACAATCTCTTTAAATGACAGATGGCGACAAGCAAGTCAAACGCTTCTTCGACGATGGTTTATGTGCTAGATATTAGAGGTGTTGTAACCACTGACCCATATTAATGCAGCACACTGACGAAATGGAGGCAGCGGAACTCCATGCCCACTCTCCTACCCTAAGCAATAATTAATTTTATTGTCTTCATTTTGGATGCTTAATTTAAGCCCTGTGCGTGTCAATCAATCAGCACAAAATACTCTGATTGCTTTCAATGACTTGGCCATTGTGTTCGCTGGGTTCTTATGTTTTACTCACAGATCACATTTTCAATGATTATTTATGGGCTGAACTCCTGTGATAGAGAATTGCCTGGGAATTTAGTGGGGCTCTGGCAGAGGGAGCAGTGATGGATTCTGAGTGCCTGGAAGGCTGCTGAGGCTGCTGCTCAACAGAGGGCTTGAAGGCCTGGGCCAATATTAAGGTCTCTTTTGCCTGGGGCGGAGCAGAGCTGTGCTACCCTGAGATAGATTTCTGAGGGAAGACAGGAGAAGGAGCAGAGGCCTTTTACTTTCTTTCTTTGCTCTGATGGGCTCAGGAATTTTGCAAGGCCAAGAATCCCTCTCACACAGCAGTTTGTCAGCTGTCAGCAGTGCCCGATACAACAAAATCCCCAGGCTCTGTGTGGGGGCTGCCTGCTGCATCTAGCAGAAGTGCCCGGTTGTTTTCAGCTGAAAAGAGGAAACATCAGATGTTGCTTTTCAAACAAAGACTCAGTTTCATGCTCAACACCACAAAGATGACTTGCTTTTCTGTTCTTAGGGAATTAAAAAAAAAAAAAAAAGCCCAAAAGGGGGGAAAAAAAAAGAAAAAGAAATAAAACCTTTGTTCCTTTGAAGTAACAGCAAGCTATGTGAAATGAATTTTAACCAGGTTCTGCCAATATCTATCAGCACACAGCATTTCATATTGCAGATAATAAGAGCCTGGAGAAAATGACAGGTGAGAGAAAGGGAATTCTGGAGACAAGTGCCTGAGTTCTCAATGTCCAGGTCACACAAGGCCTGAGGAAGAGTGCTTTAGGGACAGAAGTTGTAAAATTAAAAAAAAATGCATTAGACCAAGAATTGGAAGTGGATATTAATTTTTCTTTTAAAAAGGCCCATACAACTATTGAAAAACAAAACCAAAAGCAAATACCTGCAGTTGGTACAGAGAAGGCAAAAGAAAAAAAGAAAAAAAAAAAGAGTGGAATATGCTAGTAGTTATGCACGGCCCTTGTGGCATATTATTTGGCCAGAGGGTTTATGAAGAGCTCCTGTGGCTGAGACAAGGGGGTCAGGGTTCCTTTTCGTGTGGATAAGGAAAGAAACTAAGTCTGTAACAAATGAAAAAAGACACGTCTTCCTCCACGGACAGGATGGTAGAAGGCTCAGTGTGACAGCTGTGGAGGGGGAGAGAGATAGTGTTTGAGAAATCGGCGGTAATATAATCACCAGGGCTCTGTGGAAGGTTTATGTGCACATACCCTTCTGAAAATAATGTTTTTTCGATTGCTTTATGACACAGGGGAGTTTTAAAAGACCAAGAAAAGCAAATGCCTCCTCTCTGGCCGCCGGTGATGGGTGATGAGAGAAGGAAAGCACGAGGGTCCGTGTGTAGAGCTGGCAGCTGTTTCTGGGGCACTGGAGATGGAAGCCAGAAAACCAGGAGCCAGTACAGTGAGCGGCTTCAGTATGAGGCCTTTTCTCCTGGTAAATTCTCCACCAACGGAAGTCCGGGTTAGAAACCATACGGCACTGCAATTTACTGTCCATACATTTACCGCTTCTGTCTTTTCCCCATGGTGTATCTTGTTCTATTCTGTACTCCCCTCCCCCACGCCCTTGCCAGCCCAGTTATCTGTGCTGTGACAAAAACCAAGCAAGTTTAGATAAAGAAGAGGAAGGTAATGCAGTAGGAAGGGCAGCAGGATGCATTCGAAGAGCAAGGTGCAAAGGAAATCATAATTCACCTGGCCCTGGGGTTGTTTCACTAAGAAACTCATTCCTCACCTAAGGCAGCAGGTATTTGCACCAGGCTAATCTAAGACCTTTTCTAGGCCCGACGTCCTACAAACAAAATGCTTCCCATATTTATCCCAAGGATGAAATCGCCTAACCTGGGGCAGATATAATCGCCATCAGTTCATGACTACCTAACCTGGGGCAGATCTTAACTAGCACACAGAGAGCATTGATGAGTTTAATTGCATTTTGTTGTATTTCCTATTAATCTTGGAATAGAACTGGTGAGGGTTCAGGTCAACATGGAGTATACAGCAGCTTGGAAAGCAATTATTGTGCAAGAAAGATCCCATTTTAAAACTTCACTTTAATCTCACACTGGGTATTAAAGTATTAAAGGGGCTAAACATTTCTGAGTTCTGTTCTTTTAGAACAGTGGTTCTCAACCTGTGTGTCTCGACACTGTGTGTTTTGTGTGTGTGTGTGTGTGTGTGTGTGTGTGTGTGTGTGTGTGTGTAAAGTAACTGTAGCAATGAAATTTTGTGGTTGAGGGGAGTCACCACAACACGAGGGACTTTATTAAAGAGTCGAAGTGTTCTGAAGGTTGAAAACCACTGTTTGAAACTACCAGTCAAGTTTGTGAATTCTGTCACTTCCAAGTGAAAGGGGTACTGAGTTACATAGTTTCTTAGGTGACCTTGACATTCTTGCTTTCTGATATAAGAGGATGTATAGTTGTAGGAATTGAGAATTTTTTTTCTTTTTAAATATATGGTTGTCTCCTTGGGGTTGGATCACCACTCCTTGACTGGATTATCACAAGAGGTTGGCATTCTAAATTATTCTTAGTTCAGGGTGACTTCAGGCAAGAGATCTGTGTAATTGAGACTTAGAAAATGCTAGCGGTCATTATGCAGCCTGCTCTGACTTTCATGTGACTGTAGACTTATGGCCTCGCAGCCATTTTCATGGTTATATATACAATAACCTTCCTGTAAAGTACCATCCTCACATTCATCACAGAACCAAAGCCCTCTGATTTGTGTGTTAACATCTGAGTTTAAGTTGAAACCCTTATCAAATCCATTCAGGACTCCGAAGTCCTTAGAGACGGTCCCGGCAACCCGGTTGGCAGCGAAGAGCAAAGCCAGAAATACAGTAACTTGTACAAACTAAACCCCCTGGGATATGGCTCCACCTTAGCAAGGAATCCATATAAGCTGAGACTGACTCCCGAATAAGCCAAGAAAATGAAACTTCTCCAGGAAAGAGATCCTCAGCGGCCTGCTGGAGGCAAGTCAACTGCGCATGTGCACACCATGTGGAAAAGACTGTGATGTCTTTTCTATCCAAACTATCAGCGTCGGAGCTTCTCCCATATTAATTCTCCAGCAATTATTAAAAGGAATGATTGAGAATTTAATGAAAAAAAGATAAACAATTACAGCTTTATTTGCTAGGCTTATTTGCATTTTGACACTGGATTTGCTGTACATTTCTGGGGCAGAAAATAGAAACAAACTACCAATTTCTGCTCTGCAGAAATACAGAATATAAAGTAATACTTGATCCTAATTGTATGTTTTCATCTACTAATATATACACTACCAATTTGGAAAAATTAAGCAAAGAAGACAATTTTGAGATAATTTATTTTTACATCATCCACTGTAGAGGAGAAAACTATTCTAAAAATAGTTAACTTCTCTTCAACTCTCTAAAAATTTGAGTCTCTCAGTAGATCTCAGACTTGTGTGTGTTTGTTTGTGTGAGAGAAAGTGCATCTGAAATTATCCTGTCTAGGGACCATTTGTGAATAAAAGGACTCCTAGATTGAATTCTTCTCACCCTCTCTTGTGTTCCTGGTAGAAGACACCTGGGTTGACACAATAAAATTTCTTGCATGTATCTGTTAATATACTAAATGTTGTATACTTATTACTAACATTCCCAGAGCTTAACTTTTTGTCAATGTCTTATTATCAGCTGTGGGTTTTCTTATCATTAGATATCAAATATAAGAAAAAGAAAATCTTGACTTGCTTGTAAGCACTGAAAACCATGTGGACAAACTTGAGGCTCCATATGATACATCACTTCCTATAAGGTCTTAATAATATCTGAAATCATATTTAATATTCAGGAATAGAAATAGTTTTCAAAATTAAATACCTAAATATATTAAGACATGAGAACTTTTATTTAATTAGAAAACTCCATTAGTTTCCCCCCGCCCCCCGTTGGAAATCTAACCATTCACCTGCCATCTGAGAGTAATTATTAATGCCATCCACTTTCACTTTCAGAAATGTCCTGCCCTAGGCAATAAATTAGAATCAGTTTACCAAAAAGATGAGATTCAACCCGGACATGTGGGAAAGTAAAAACTAAAACAAAGAAACAAAAACCAGACAACTATTTTTAGCACCCAATGGCCAGGCATGATAAAGCCCCTGGCTTTGACACTGCAACACAGTAGCAAATAGTCACCTTGCTACAGCCAGAAAGCAAATATTAGTAGACAGAACAATAAAGAGAGTGTTTGGACATAAAAAAATGAAAGAAAAAAACAGGCAAGAAACGTACCAACAAGGTCAAGAAAATGTTAAACAAAGAAGTATTAAGGATTGGAAAAACATTGATGTCCTTTTTTGTTGCAGTGAAGTAACAGGGAGAAGACTGCCTTGAGGTTTAAAGGAAAGAGTCACACTCAATAAACTGCTGTGCTTTGGTTAGACAATGTCCCAGAAGAGTGTTAAAATACAGTTGGTTTCTTTGTTGTCGGATTTTAATTGTATGTGTGTGTGTGTGTGTGTGTGTGTGCGCGCGCGCGCATGCATGCGCGCGCTCACACACATATACACAACAAGCATATGCCACGGCATTCAGGTCAGAGACCAACCTTAGGTCTTCCCCCACTTTGCCTGTGGCAGGGTCTTTTACTCACTGCTCCACATATCAGGGTGGCTGGGGAGTGAACTATTGGGGATTCTCTTGTTCCTGTCTTCCCCTCCCTCTGGGAATACTGGGGTCTCAGGCCTGTCCTACTGGGTCTGGCTTTATGTACATTGTGATGATTTGAACTCAGATCCTGGAGTTCACACAGTAAGCCCTTTACCCACAACAGCTGAAACACTGTTCTGGTTGACCTGTATCCCTCTGTCCAGTGTTACCTTTGTCTGGTGTCTGGAAGCCATTGTTCTGTACATCTGTTTTGTTTTTATTGTGTAAAGTGGTAGGGTAAATTTGGTCTTGTTGGTGTTGTTTCTCCTCATAAAAGCTGCAAGTAGTGCCTTACTTTCTTTTGACTTGTATAGTTTCAGAGAGGAGATCTGCCCTCATTCTTGCTTTGTTTCTTTTTAGCTCTTTTTTGTCTCTGGCTACCCAGAAGCTTCTTCAGGGCTGGGCTGATTTTAAGCAATTAGATGTTCATGTGTCTTGGCAGGGTTTTCTTTAGACTTCATTTTTTCTCAGTGCTAATTGATCTTTCAGATATGTAAGTCTGTAGTTTACAACAGATCCGGATAATTACACATTTAAATATTTTCATAGCACCCGTTTCCAAGGCTATATTTACATACGCATCCGCATATTACTATTGTGTGATGTTTTCCGAGGTGGTGTTCATTTCTCTTTACTCTTTTGCTGTCTTCACCTTGTTTCTGTAGAATAGTTCATATTTGATGTTAATTCCCCAGTCTTGTCTTCTGCAGTTCTAACTAGTTGTGAATCTCCTCCTGTACATTTCTCATTTTACTAAAAGTTTAAATCCCTATTTGAGTCTTTTATAAAACATGGGTTTCTATGGGATTGAGGACAATTGCAAATGTTTCTCAACTAATTTAACAATAGCACCCATTTATATGGCTTTCATTTTTAATCACCACACAAAGTGACATGGCAAAGTGTATGGCACTTTCATACTTAATTTTGTTCTTTCCCAGCCCCTGGCTCTTCTCCCCATCTCTCTGCACTCCCCAACGACTTGTACTGTTCTGTCTCGTTTCTATCTTTCAAATCACATGTATTCTCTAAAACCTTGTCAAACCTTTGTCTTCCCCCTTCCATGGGCCCCTTTTTAGTGTCCTGACCTTTGCCCACACTCATTCTCATGTGAATACACATATATAAAAATTAGAAAGTAGGATGTACGTATGAGATACAACTTGTAGTATTTGTTTGGCTAGCAATACAACATTTTCCCATTACATCCATTCTCTTATAGTTTCCATAATTTCATTTATCTTTATCAGAAAAAAAATTTACTATTTGTATGTAATGTGTATTAATTATCCATTCATCTATTGATGGACATTGAGGCTGATTCCATTTCCTTGCTGTCATGAATGGAGTAGAAATGAACTTGATTGTAGACGTACCTTGGTGGTAGAATATAAAGTCCTTTGTATATATACCCAAGAGTGGTATTGCTGCTAGATCATATGACATATGTGTGTATATGTATATATTTATAGATAGATAGAGATAGACAGAATTGTTAGGTTTTTAAAAATAAACCTCCACACCAATATCCATAGTGGCTATAGAAGTTTATAATCTCACTAGTAATGTTAAAGATTCCTGTTTCACCACATTCTTGCCAGCATCTGTTATCATTTGTGTTCCAGATGACAGTCATTCTGGTTGGACCAACCTAGAATCTTCAATCAGTTTGTTTCATTTCCCTAATGACTAAAGATGTTGAGCACTTTTCTAAATATCCACAAGCCATTTGCATGTCTTCCTTTGAAAGTTTTCTGTTTAACTCATTGGACTGGTGGTAGTGTGGGGTTTTTACTGTTTAGTCAATTGCTGCTGTTCTTTGTACATTCTAGATAGTATCTCTTTGTCTGAAGTACAGCTGCCAAATGATTTTTTTTCCATTCTGTACGTTGTCTTTTCACTCAGTTGTGAGGTTTTTATTCCTTTTGGAATTTTTAATTTCATGAAATCCCATTTTTTTTCTATTCTGGGGGCTGGCTTTTGCGCTAGTAGGTACTATTCTGAAAGTTCTTGCCTGGGTCTTAAAGTGTTTTCCCTCAACACTTTCAGCATCTAGGCTTTAAATTAAGGTCTCTGATTCACTTTTAACTATTAAGAACAGTAAAAACTATGGAGCAAATTTAATTATTCTGCATGTGAATTTCCAATTTTTCTGGCAGCATTAAATGAACAAGCTGTCCCTTTTCCCATGTATATTTTTCATATCCTTGTGAAAATTATGCATCCAAAAATGTGTGGGTTTATTTCTGCATTCTCTGTTGTGTTCCCCTGCCTTATATTTCTGTTTCTGTGCCAGTATCATGCTGTCTTTGTCACTGTGGCTCTGAAGTATAGTTTAAGGTCGGTTGAAAAAACAAAACAGCACTATTTTAAACATAAACCACCATATAACCTTGAAAACTGGGGTTTGAGGCAACATGGTTTGGAAAATGGTTCTCTACATAGAAAAGAACTCTAAACTTTTCCTCTTCTAGGGACAGTATTCACTGGGTGAATTAATGCAAAGAAGCATCCTTTTGATGACTGAAAGGACACACAGCACAGCATGTATTAGAAATACAAACATAAGATGCTTTCTACAGCTTAAGGCAAGAGAAATGATTGATCCAATTACTTTTCACAATGTTTTGGTTTTATAAGGATAGGTCCAGTTATTTTTCACAATGTTTTGGTATTATCTCTTTTTTTGTTATTGTTTGAAGAGATAGCTACTCAATTTCTCTGTCATAATAACTTATACATTTTTTGTTCAGATTCCTATATTAGGAATAACAGCCTATCTATGTTTCTTATAACTCATGTACTAGGTGAGGAGTATAATAGGTATTATTCATGCTGAACTAAAATTGTGATTTAAAAATTAAGATGGCTGACATACATAGCCATTTGTGCTTTATGATAAAAAAATCACGGACGGCATGCCTATATTCTTTCTTATATAACAACAGAAATAAGAAATGATCTATAGACACCTGATAGATGATTATTTTAACTTGTTCTTAAGTATTCCACCTCTTAATTATAATAAATAAACAATTAAGAATTATGCTATTGTTTTAGGGCCATTTTTTATATTTGCAACTGTATCCTTTGATTAAATAGGATAAAGCTAATTCATTTTTGAGACTATTAAAATTTACTATCAGTGAAATACTATCCTTAAATAGATGACCTGCCGTGTACATTGATAGCATTTTCTTTATTTTCTATCTTATTAGAAGACTAAGGACATAATAATGTCTAATAATATTATCAATTTAAATATGTGAACAACAGGAATGGAATTTTTCTTAGTTATTTAATATGCCAGCCAGATGCACTATACTGATGTGCTGTAGCCAATCCTTCATCTATAGATGAAGGAAAATCATGATATTCAAGACAGTTTGCCATAATTTAAATGACAAATAAAACATGATTTCTGATAAAACAAGCAAATAGTCAGGCTAGTTGATTGATTTTTAGACTGTTTTGGAACAAATGGTTAATTTTAATTTACCACAGTTGCTGTTGTACTTTCTCAACAAGATGTTTTAATTTTCACATTGACAGCCAATCAAGAAGTATCTATTACACATGATCAAAGCACATGCCTCATAGGACAATTTCCTAAAATGACAAGTAGGACAGCTTTGTGAGAGAGAAAGTTGACATGTGCTTTAATCTCCACAGCTCGATGCTCAGCACGCCATGTTACCTTAGTTGAAATGTATTTTGTTCTCCAAGTTTTCACTAAGTGTTTTCCCTTTAAACACTTTTTACCAGACAGTAATGGTGTAATGACTGCTTTATTATCTAACACACAACTGACTGGCTTTCTAATGCCTGATCCTAAACTCTAGTTCATAAATTGAAAGACAAATGAAAATGAGAAGAATGAAGAAAAAAATCAAGATTTTCCTATTGATAATTGTGGTATTCAAGGTTAGCCACTATTGGAAAGGTCACATAGCAGAAGGGAAATCCAGACATTAATGATATGTATTCAGAGTTGCCCAGGTGTAAGTGTTGCCTAGAAGACACCGGAGGACAAAACAGAAGATGGTTTTAGATGTTCAAACAAGGCATCTCCTGAAAAGGAAATTGTTTTTGACCATTTAAGGTGTATGACAGACAGATAAGATGTCTCCATATTTGTAATGTAAGTCATAGCAAGTGCCAAGCTATCCTTTCTAGGTTAAATAAAGGGTTGGTGTTTATGGTTCCTTTGGCCTAAGACTTCAGGACTTGTATAACTCAGAATGATGAAGAAATCCATGATGGAGGTTTATTGACAACTGTAAGTTGTTCATTTTTTCTAAACTGAAGTGATTTTCATAAAGACAATTAAGTGAGTTCACAGATGACATGGCCAGATAATTCACAGGGCCCAGCCCCAGCTCTTTGCAAAATTTGTGGGTCAGAGAGATTTCTGAATGTGGTGTGGGTGGATAGGGAGAGATTCCTGAACAGTGGATGCAACTCCTGGGTTCATTGCCATTTGTCCCTGACATTCAGCCATCAGGGCTGCAACTCCTTTTTCCTTTGTATCCAGAGGTTCCCCTCTTCTGATCACCCCCAAATCCAGCATATTTATCTTAAGAATAGTCAATGTTAGTTTTCTCAGTTTGCACAAGAACTTTGGAAACAAAGCCTCCCTGTAGTTATTCTGCAAGTATCTAACAATGTTACTTGTTGGGACTTAAAATACAAAGGCTGACATTCCTTCTGTGTATAGGGACCCAAGAGTGTATATGCCACAACTATGTGTTTATTTTTTTGGCTGGGGAAATAACCTTATAATTCTTTGAAAACAAAAATCTTATGCACATAGACATACACAGATGCATAGACTTGCTCAAAAGCACTGACTGATTTTTGACCACTTACTCACTAATTGGAATAATAAAACTTCCACTAGAGTAGGAATCATAGTATGAATCAAACAGATTAAAAGGGTTTCCAGTTAAATGGCTAGGAAGAGAAATGCTGAGACTAGAGCTGACTCAATCACCTCTCTTCTTAGGTCCCCTCTCCAAATGAAAATAGTATTGGCATTGTGTCAGATTCCTTCTTAAGAATTGCAACAATAGCAATGAGAGCTACATTTAATTTTGAGATAAGTCTAGGCAGCTTAAAGGATAAGGAAGTATTTACATGTTATTTCCTTTATTCACTACAAATAAAAGATGTGTCTATATTTGTTACTTTTCTATTGTTGCAGTAAAACACTATGATCAAGGCAACTTATCAAGAAAGAGT
The DNA here is from genome assembly GCF_003668045.3 of Cricetulus griseus. Taxonomy (NCBI): domain Eukaryota; kingdom Metazoa; phylum Chordata; class Mammalia; order Rodentia; family Cricetidae; genus Cricetulus; species Cricetulus griseus. The sequence goes on along the minus strand of NC_048595.1, from coordinate 184,472,194 downwards.
TTATTTGGTCTATGGTTTCAGAGTGTTAAAGTTCATGCTGTTAGAGAGAAAGACATGGTGCAGGAGCAGGAAAGTGAGGGCTAACATGGTGGACAGCAAGCATATAGACTGAAAGATCAAACTCAAAATGCCAAGAGTCATTTTACTCTTAAAACCTGCATCAAGTAATATATTTCCTCTAACCAGACCATACTTCCTAAACCACTCAAGTTGGGCCATCAACTAGAGTTCAAGTTCTCATATGCCAAAGATTATGGAGGACCTTCCATTCAAGATCTATGTATTTTTCCCTTCATTGTAGAGCTTATAAATGTTGTGCTGTTCAAACTGGCTACATAATAGTCAAAAGTGTTAAAGAAGAACAGCTTGAAGCTTATCAGTTCCCCTGCTGTATCAAGGACCCTTAAAGGCTCTTCATCCTCTTTCACTGCACTGGCTTCTTCCAAGACTAAATACACTCAATGGGTAAGTTCTATCTGTCACCAGCCATGGAACTTCATAATTCCTGGTCGATATTCTGACTGATGTATCCTTTCTTTTGTGTCTTGTGGATCTCAGGTAGTAGTTGCAGACTGTCCACCTCTCTTGGAGGAGATATATAATGAATATATAATGATGCTGGAGGATCCATGGCAATGGGCCCTATACTCTCCATTTTAGCAATGGAACTGAAATGCTCCAAAGTTATAATTTACCCAAGATCATATGATTACAAGGGACAGTAGAGATGCCAATCTGTGGACTACATACAATTAGCTTTTGTAATATAGCAATTAAACACATTCTAGAAATAAGAAATGGGTCTCAGATTCATTCTGCTAGCGCAGGTAGACAGGTTGCCTTTAAAAAAATTCACAACTGCCTTGGAAACATGCTAATTCTTAATTCTTGGTGAATAAAATGACTCAGTGAGATATAAAGATGACTGTCATAGAGTATTTCAGAGAATGTTGGTGGTGGTGGAGGGGTGGATTTTGAAGGAGAAAATTGAACACACAAACCGAAAAGGATTGACTGTTTTCATCACTTTAGAGGCTTCCATGTAATAAATAGTTTTCCAGACTCCTTAGGTGATGTTTTGTGAGTGTCAAGAATAAATCAGAGAAAATGTCTTAGTCACATATCCTTCACAGGTACCTAGGCTGTCTGTGATTCATGTACTAGTTTTTCATCTCCTGAAGAATGTGTTAGGGGCTCCTATAGGGATTACCAATTTTTTCAACTACATTTAGTAAAATAAAGAGGTATAGAAGCTTTCATCAGGTGAAGTTCCACACATGGCAACAAAAGGGAAAGTTTGGTCATGTGTGAAGCACAGAAACTTGTGGCAAGAAAGCTCTACTATAACAAGAATTACATCATGCCTTTAAAGACTTTGTTGATATTCTGTTTGATAGTCATTGGCTTGACAAAACCTTATAGCCTCAATGCACTTCATCAAAAGTAGACAATTAGTTCATTCAAGGAAAAAATGTGTGTATTTTTCAGGATTCTTCCTCCTTCTGAACAGTGGGATAGCTATGTAAGCAAGCTAATCAGAAGTGAAATTGTGAGGAGGGAGCCAAGATGGCTAAATGTAGGTTCAGTGAGTGAGCTGGCTGCAGAACTAGTCAAGAAAGCAAAGGAGAATATATGATTAGAAGATAAACCAAAGAGAGGAAGGAAGGAAGAAAAAGAAAGAAAGAAAGAAAGAAAGAAAGAAAGAGGAAGAGAAATGCTATAAATCATAGACTATATGAAAGATAAGGAAAACTTAATTGACATCTTCAACTCAGGCCTCTCAGTTGTGGGCAGTAATCAAGCTGACAAAAATTTCTGGCAATCCCCATTATAACAGCAGACCAGTAGTCTGAACTCTGTAGGAGACACCCATTGTATATTGGAATCTAAAATCCAGCCCAGGACCTTACTGATGTGAAAGTGACTCTTCCACTCCAAAGAAATAAGTGACTTTGGATGTTTTCCAGAACTCAGAAAACAACAATACACTGCTAGATGAAAAAAAGTTCATGAGAATTAAAGACAAAGTTTGCTTACAAATATTAAAACTACAGGAATTTTACCATGTAATAAAGGGGGAAAGTCATTGAAAAATAATTTCATAAAATAATAAATCTGCAAGAATGTATGGACATCCAGATTCAAGAAGTGTCAAGGACCTAACTGATGGGGGAGGATGTTAATGTGCTTCCAAGTAACCAATGGGTAACAGAAGAAATGAAAACAGGAATGAACACTTTTTATAGACACTAATGAAGTGGCAATACAGTATTCATAAAAAGTTCTTCCAAACAAAGCCATCAAATGAGGACCAAATGTTCAAATACATGCACCTGTAGTCAGAGCTCTCTCTTAATTATTAACCAATTTCTATTAATCTAAGTATTCCCACTTGCTCTTGGCTTACCCGGTGATGCCCTTGACGTCTTGCTTTCTTGGCCACTACATGGCATCTCTTGTCTTCCTCTCTCTCGTCTCCCCAGATTCTCCTTGTCTGGTAGCCCCTCCTATTTTCCTGCCTGGCTACTGACCAATCAGTGTTTTATTCATCAAGCAGTAAGAGAAACATACATACAGAAGAACATTCCCCATCATGCACCCATGGGGGTCATTTCTCAATCAAACCATCACACATCAAAAATAAATATAAGTAAATAAATGCACACAAAGTGGAGGGATTCTGGCTCTTTAGTGCAGTAAATGGTGTTTGAAACAGTCATAGGTAATCATATTACTTTATACTTACTTAAAATTGTATATAATTTATACTCAAGTGAAGTTGTGCCACTTAGGATAATAATGTGTTTCATAAGAATCTCAGATTTCATAAGAATCATAAGAATCTAACAAAAATCCCAGTATCCTGCATGAAATACCCTATTGCCTTGTTACAAGAGTACAAGAGATTCCCCCAGCAGTGTAGGCTATTTACTGTTGTCCTTTTTTGACTCTAGAAGTGGAAGGTAGGCCCCTATTGCTGAAAACAATATGCATTTTGGACATAGGACTTAAAGAATTTGAGCTGGATCTGACTCAAAACCCTCCTCCCTGAGAATACCTTTCATATTACCAGAAGGTGCTATATAAGAATCTGAGGGAGGAAAGCAATCAATAGTCCTTCCTGGTTGTGATAGCTCTAAATCACAACAATTGTCAGCAAGTCAATGTAGCCCAAAAGAAGCAATAGCAGTACCTATGTCTTGTGGTAATCAATAGCTGTCTAATTAGACTTCGGGCTCATTCAACAGGAGGAAGTTATGCCTGGTACTGAAAATCTAAGATAGATCTAGGTCTACATTATAAAGCTGATCACAGAAAGAGGTCACCTCCACAGAGTCCCACAGTGGCCCTTGGTGTATTAAAGAACATTGAGGAAGTGGGTAATCAACCAAACTCTCTGAGGATTTTTCACACAATATGAAGTATATTATTTTCTCCTAAAATATGATTTTTGTGGGAAAAGAATGTAGTATTATATCAAGCATTTGTCATTTTATCAACTTGACCACAAAATATCATATTATTTAGCATTTTGGCATTCAAATGTTATTGTAGCATTCTCTGATTAGTGTTGACATGAAATATTTACAGGATTGAAACACAGCAGAGGAAAACACACACACACACACACACACTCTACCAAAACCACTTACATTTTACTAAGAAGTATAAAGGTCAGAAATCACATTTATTTTGTGAACTCATTCCACAAAACACATACATTTCAATTATTTTAGATCTTCTGATATGACTAAGTTTTCATTTTCTCGAATACTTTGCTGCAAAAATTATAGCTATTGCATAATTGCTTGTTATGTATTATGATTTCTAAAAAATGGTGGTTATATTTTCCTAAATGATGTTTAGAAAAGTAGTGGTTAAGCTGTCACAATACAGCTTGACATTTTCAAACAAGTGGTAGACAGAAGAGCTCAGATGTTTAGAAATATTCTATAAAAAATTCTTAGGGAAAATTTTACTTCCCTTCCACATTCAATGATAAGAGCTAGTTCAGGTGAACTATTTATCAAGCATTTCTTGTTTCAAATGACCCATGTTTAAATTTAGATGCTCACAGATATGAAAATTGTAAGGGATTTATCTGAAACACTGTTTTTTCAAGTATGTGAGACATACTAGGTAAGATAACGTATAAGGGAACATTGTTACAACACACTTGAGGGACTGGAGACACCTTTGAGATTTTGTGTTGACTGACTGAGTGAAAGGAGCAAGCAAGCAAAGCACTATGGTTGTCTTTGGGATAGGAAGGAATTCCTGGTAAGTCCTTCTCTTTTCTTTTCTGTGACGAGGTTTTAATTTCTACTCACACATCCACACCAAGTCAATTGTTCCCCAGCGTATTTTTTTAAAATAATGTACAAAATATTTATTGTAGTAGAATGTTTCCCTTCACTGTTCCAAAAAGCTTAAAGTGACCAAATAAAACTCACCATTCAGATACAAGTCACTTTGAACAGGTCATAAAAATGACTGATTCTATTATCCATTGAATCAATAAAGTAGAGTCTCCTTTAGCTCCATGGGAATTACATAATAGAGTTTTCCTTTTCATCAATATCTCGGACTACATCTGTGTTAATAAATGTCTCATATTTCTCATCACTGCCTGTCAGAAGGGGAGGAGAATCCCAGCCCTCTGATTTTATTCACTAAGAGACTCAATGGACAAAGACTATGGAATCTTCCCCAGAGGCTAAGAAGGTAGTTTACTAAGGCAAATTAAATTATTTTGAATAAATAAAAATCAAATCATATATCTTCTTTATCTTCTATCATTTCTTGTTTACCTAATTTCATAGGGACCTTGTTCTTAATGATATTCTGTCTTTCTTCTAGCATGGTGAGTTGTCTATTCTTTCTCAGGTTTTTTCCTGCTCATTTTTATCTGTCATAGGAAGATCTTTCAGTTAAATGTCATAGACATTTTTCTGTAAACAAGTCATATAATCAAGATAAATCTAAACAAACCTTAGTTTCTTAGTTTGTGACTTTCAAAAGTCAAATCTATAGTTGAGGCACACACACACACACACACACACACACACACACACACACACACACACACACACTTTCAAGCAAAATAACAACTTTAATTGAAGATAATTTCATATCATGTGTGCAAGATTTGAACAATTTAAAACTCACAAACTCGTGATGAACTTAGTATTTCTAGCCACCGTAGTGTGGCATGTTGACTAGTGAACTAGTGATAAATAATTAAGGTTGATAGAAAGCAGTAAAGTCAAAATTCTACTTATGCACATATGTACAATTTCTTTCTTTCCTTCTTCCTTCCTTCCTTCCTTCCTTTCTTTCTTTCTTTCTTTCTTTCTTTCTTTCTTTCTTTCTTTCTTGGATTTTCAGGACAGGGTTTCTTGATTTCAAGCTCTTTTTCTTGATTTTTTATGGCCATTCTTGTATTCTTTTCTGTTGGACTTTATTATTGATTTAAATAAGCTTATTAGATATCATATACTTTTCATATGGGTATAACCGTACTATTTTTTTTTGCCTAGACTGTAGCTTTGGAGCCTGTGCTGGCACTCGCTTTGTAGACCAGGCTGGCCTGGAACTCTCAGAGATCCACCTGCCTCTGTCTCACAAGTGCTGGGATTAAAGGTGTGACCACCACTGCCCAGCTATTATTTGTTTTTTTTTTTTTTTAATGAAAGTTGTTCTAGTTTGCTTTCTATTTCTATGATAAGCAGCATGGCCAAAAAAACTTGGGTAGAAAAGGATTTATTTTAGATAGCAGGTTATAGTCTCTTATAGAAAGACACCAATGCAGGAGGTTATGGCAGGAGCCTGAAGGCAGGAACTTAAGCAGAGACCATAGAGGAATGCTGTCCACTAGCTTAACCTCCTCACCCCCTTGCTCCCTCAGCTACTTTTCTTCTACAATCCCGGCTCGCCTGCCCAGGTATGACACCACTTCCAGGGGCCTGGGCCCTCCTCAGTCAATTAACAATTAAGCACAGCCCACAGACATACTCACAGGCCAATCTGACAGAGGCAATTCTTGGGTTGCAGTTCTCTCTTCCCAAATGACTTGCGTCAAGTTGTCCAAAACTAACTACCACAAAACTCAGGACAAAAACTTAGATTCATTTATCTGCACTAACCAATGCTTAGAGAGATCAACCTCTGATTTTCATTTTGACTATTCTCATATCTATGAATGATCTTTCTGGGTATTAAACATATTTCCTCCATTACTAATGATGCTAAGCTCTTTTTCTTGATTTTTTATGGCCATTCTTGTATTCTTTTCTGTTGGACTTTATTATTGATTTAAATAAGCTTATTAGATACCATATACTTTTCATATGGGTATAACCGTACTATTTTTTTTTTGCCTAGACTGTGATTTGCTTATTCATTGTAAAGGATTTTTTATGAGCTGAAATTCTTAATTTGGGTGGGATGCAATTTATCAATTTATCACTATCATGAATAGTGAGGGTATCCTCAGAGAACTTTATCTATTCAAAGATGCCATGATTTTAGTGTGTCCCCTATCAATTTAGATGTTGAAATTTATGACAAATGAAGAGATAGGACCTTGAGGAGGTGAGTTAGTCATAAGGACTCTTACCTCTCAAATGGAAGAATGTTAAAAACAAAAAACAAGCTTCTGACAGCTGTTAACCAGTCTGCTGTTCCAGCCTCAGCTGTGCCTTAACACAGCCTCTCCTCTCTGTGGAATGCAGCAGCAAGGTGCCATCTTGGAAGTGAGGATCAGTTCTTCACCGGACACCTAGCAGATGGAGCTTGGACTTTCCAGTCTCTATACCTGTGACAAAAGATTTGTTTTTGTTTTGTTTTGTTTTTTTGTTTTTTTTTATCTTTGAGACAGGGTTTCTCTGTGGCATTGGAGGCTGTCCTGGAACTATCTCTTGTAGACCAGGCTGGTCTCAAACTCACAGAGATCCACCTGCCTCTGCTTCCCAAGAGCTGGGATTAAACGCATTCACCACCACTGCCCTGCCAAGATTCTGTTCTTTCTGGATGACTTACTTCATGATAGTTTGTTGTCACAGCTCGAATGGACAAGACCTCAGCTGGTGGAAGTAGTCTCCCAAAAGTTTCCTTCAAAGAGCTTCGTGTTTTTGAGTTTCAGATTTGCACCTCAAAATTAATATCCATGGATGGTCAGAGGAGATGGACATTCACCTCTCCCTCTGCCAGCAATTCCCACAAAAAGGTTATTATTGCCCATCGTATGTTTTCTTGTACCTTAATCAAAACTCAGTTTGATGTGTGTACATATGTATGGGGATGTATTTCCAGAATTCCATGTGCTTTCCCTTGATCTAATGTTGTGTGAAAGCACACTTTCTGCATTGGCATATCTTTGTCAAAGGTCTTGGTGTCAGATGAATATTGTAAATTGTGTTTTGTATATTATGCATCCTTTCCATTTCATTTTAAATTTTTTGTTTATGTCTCTCTCTCTCTCTCTCTCTCTCTCTCTCTCTCTCTCTCTCTGTGTGTGTGTGTGTGTGTGTGTGTGTGTGTGTTATGTGTGGTATAAGACACATGTGTATATGTGTGCATACACATGCACATGTATGTGGAGGCCAGAGGAGAACATTGGGTGTCCTGTTAAGTCAGTCCCTGGCTTATTCCCTTGATTCACCATCTTTTATTAAATTTGAAACTTGATCTTTTTCAATGAGACTGACAGCCAACCAACCCCTGTCATCATCCTGTCCCTACCACCCACTCATGTACGTTTATATACCCAGCTTTTACTGTGAGTGTCAGGGATCTTAGCTCAGATCCTCATCCTTGAGCAGCAAGTGGCCTTGTCCACTGAACCATCTCTCCAATGCCTCCACCATATGATTTGATGAGTCATCTTTCACTTAACCTGTCTGCTGTTTCACCTAGACTGGCCAGCCAGCAAGACTCTAGGACCCACCTGTCTCTGCCTTTCTAGGGCTAGTGGTACTAGGTTCTAATAATAAAACAAAAACAAAAACAAAACAAAACAAAAAACAGACTGAGAAAGCCCTTTGGAACAAGCCAGTAAGCAGTACCCCACCATGTCCTGTGCATCAGCTCCTATCTCAAGGCTTCTGCCTTGTTTGAGATCCTGCCTGGCTTCCCTCAGTGGACTATGACATGTAGGCCGAACAAGCTTTTTCACCCCAACTTGCTTTGGTTATGGTGTTTTTCATAGTAATAGTAACTTCAACTAGGACAAAAACCATCAGCCAAATAATTTCCTCTTCTGAAGTTAATTCATCTCAAATATCACTTACAGTGATTGGATGCTAACACTGTGTATTTTTGCACCTCTTTTTTTTTCCTTCAAGTTATCTGTGTCTCCTATAAATGATAGTTGGCATTGCTTTTAAATTCAATCTAGAAATCTCCCTGATAAATGGAGACTACTATTTTATAATTAATATAGCAATTATTCTTATTTTATTAAAATTGCCAATTAAGTGTTGGTTATTTGTTTTGTTTGTTTTTGTTTTCAAGACAGTGCTTCTCTGTGAACAGCCCTGGCTGCCCTGGAACTCACTCTGTAAACCAGGCTGGCCTCAAACTCACAAAGATCTTCCTGCCTCTGCCCACTGAGTGCTGGGATTAAGATGTGTGCCACCACTGCCTGGCTAGTATTTGTTTTGTTTTTTCAAATTCTTTGTACCTCCCACTTTTTCTAGGGATGGGATAAATATTTTGGGGAATTTTAATTTGTTTTATGTTCTGATTTTAACTTGCAATTTTACTTTTTAATAATGGAGCTGAGTTAATATACAATTTAAATTATTTTTTTAAAATAAATATATATTCACTAATGAACAGTATAAAATTTTTAAATGTAATTTGTGCACTTTGGGACTTGTAATTTTTGTTGTGTGGCATAAATTTCATAAAATATTATTACTTTTTTTGCTTTAAGAAATTGAAATTTTAAAACATGTAACCCCAACACAAAAGGAGCAAAAGAAAAGCTCTTGGATTTTAACTCAGCATCATTCTCTTCAGCGTGAATATTTCCTTCTTGAATTTCTCTTTGTGGAGGTCTTCTGGCAAGAACTTATTTTGGCATTTTGTTACCTGTAATGATTATTTTGCATTCCTTCTCACAGGATTCTTATAGTATACAAAACCCTAGTTTGACAAGAATATTTTGGTTTTCTTGGTGCTTTTAATACAACTTTCCTTTGTCTCCTGGCTTGCAATATTTGGCAAGAGCTTATTTTTATTGGACTCTTGGCTGCATGTGTCATGTTTCATTGGCTAGTATTACTTTTATCTTGGATTTTCAGCCACTGGAAATAACATGTTTTCCTTTGCATTTATCCTGATTAGACTTGCTAAGTGGTTTTATTTTTTCATCAGTTGTGGAAACTTTTTAGGCACTCTCCTGTTAAATGTGACTCCTCTTGCCCTCTTTATGTTCTTCTTCTGGGACTATTTGGAGCTATATCACAGTGCTTATATAATCTTGTTGCTTTCCAAAAATGATTAGTTTTTAATCTAGTATTTTCTATTGGATATTTCATGTTCTGAATAACTTCCTCTGCTATGGCCAATATGATTTAAATTTGATCAAGAAATTACTCAGATTTGATGCAATTATTTCAATTTTTGTATTTCTATTTTTTTTGAGTAGTCCCATTTTTTGAGGATGTTGTGCACTATTTCAACTATACTGTTAGTCTTCTTGTATGTTTAAGCAACCAACAACTCCAATGCTTGATCCATCTACGTATCTACTTCTAAGGATGGTTTCATCTCTTGGCCATGGATAGCACTTTCTTGCTTTGCTGTGTCTTTTATATTTTATACATGTATTCCAGATCTGAAAGAAAATACAGTCTAAAGTAATTATATTTTATCCCTATATAAGTGCCTCTTTCTGTCTGTGTACTAGAGGTGGGATGGTCAGTCTGCTCTATGAGTTAGCTGGGTCTGAAACTTACTGAAATTTTAAATTAATTAATTATTTTGCTGTTTATGTGTATGTATGCTGCTGAGGGTAAAATTTAGGACCTCATACATGCTAAACAGCGCTCTGCCATTGAGCTACACCCCCGCCCTTGGCTGTGGCTTTAATTTTATTGTGTTGACCACTGCTTCAGAACACTTGTAGAGTGAGTTCATTTTCCATCAGCCTGCACTGCAGTCTGAGCACTGACAGCTTTCAAATCTGTTGATGTTTCACAGCCAAACCACTAACTTCGGAATTTTTGGAGGAATCACCATAATTGATTGCCCAGTTAAAACATTTCTATTTCATCTTGATCTCTCTGTGCTCTCTTAGCCCAGTTGCCTTATGTACCTAGGGAGATCTCCTGCAACCTCCCACATCCCTTCTCCATTCCTTAGAAAGCTGACAGGCATATATTTATGAAAGAACTTAATGCTTGAAAATGGTTCTCTTTGTCTCCTGTCCATCTTCAGTCACTAACAGAAAAAAACCCTGAAGCTACAAGAGAGGGAGAGATTCCTGTGAGCTTTCTACCATCCCTAAACCTTCAGTAGTTAAAAATCCAGCTTGCCTGAAGGGCCTTATCTCAGCTGCTTAACTCACAATTATCTGAACAAGATTGTCTTAGAACCTCTTTGTAGAAATAATAGCACATAAGAACTTCAGAATAAACCTGTTTTTGAAAATTATGCAATAGGCACAGTTTGACCAAATATAGTTTGAATGACATAGTTTTTATTTAGTGGACCAGGATTAAAATGTCATTATTACTTAGATAGCCTCTTGGCTTAGTGGAACTATTCCATAAGGTGATTCTTGATCCTATTTTTGCTTCTCATTGCTTACTAGTGAAGCCTGGAACTACCATGTGACTCCATTACTTCATTTTTCTCAGTCGGTTCATTATCCACTCTAAGGAAAATGCTAGAATTAGTAAGTCTCTAAAGTACCTGAAAACTTTTAAACAGGTACTATGTAAATCTAAGCAGTCATTACATACACAGTTTCCATTTAAATATTATTTTTGTAATTCAAAATAAAATAATAAAGCTTTCAGTTTTGGAACATCTACCACCATGCAGTTAAGGACCAGCTAATGACTTTCAGAGCTAGCCTTTTGGATTCCAAAAAAAACACTAATAAAATGCAAACCAGGTTCACTTTCATATTACAGTGTAGTGATCTGAATCCATAGGAACTTGCACACAGTTGTTAACAGGGAAGAAGGAAAACAAAATTTGTACAATTCATGCTATATTCTCTTAAATCAACACTAGCCCATGGATTTGTGTTTGCAATTGTGTCCCCACACTAGAGATCACTAAAGAAGACATCTCCCATAGTATGACAAAATGTAAGATGACAGTTGGTCAAAATGTACAATGAGATACTTATTATTTTTAAGTGTAAATTAAGAGTGCCCCCCAGTACTACAGGGCCATTAAGAATACCTCTTTTCAATGAGTATGCCTCAGTGAGTGTTCTAAGTAGAAAAATCATGTTCTAAGTCAAAATCAAAATCAAAATCCAATATTTGAGGCACCATGGCAAGCTACTTTATAGGTGAGCCATTTAAAACTGTGTTAGAAGGGAGAAGGAATTTCCCAAAATGATTCTGGCTACTTGACCTCTCTGATATACAGATAATAAGTAGTTTGCCAGCATAATAATAAGTCCCAGGATAGTTGGTATTGCACAGTGTGGGGCATAAGCCTTATGAGAAATAAATATGTTTCAAAAGACACACCAACGTGTCCTTGTTCTAAAAGCTATGAGATATGGGAATCTTGATGTTTTATTATTTTATGAAAAAATATTCCTAAAAACTTACTAGGTCAAAAGTATCCAAGCTGTTATTCTAGACATTTAGCTAAAACTCACATGAGAATTTAATTATTGATTTATCTGCTTGTACTATAACCATTTATTAGCATCTAAGAGGCTGAGTCTCTATCTAGGATCATAGTTCCTCTAATGATAATATGTGTAAATCTGTATTTGAAACAGCAATTTTATAGGCTAATTGCCTGCCAGGTTTTAAATTGTGTGAATGTGGGCTGTGTGTGTGTGTGTGTGTGTGTGTGTGTGTGTGTGTGTGTGTTGGTTGATGTTGAAGTCACTCCAAAAGTGGCCTTGTTGATGAGTCTAACAACTTCTAGCACTTTGTGTTAGGACTAAGAACCTTTAATCTGTGGTTTTTCTGCCAGAATCTCTTAAAACCATTGAACTACTTAGTGGGGAACAGATCTTAGAGTGCAGACATAGTGGGCAAGTCTCCTTAAACAGGTGCTGCCATAGACCATAATAGGCAGAAGATTCCAACAGCACACAGGACAGTGTGACATACAAACTGGGTCAGCGAGCTTGCTTTCTGTTCACATGTCATATGGTAGAAAAGAATTCATTTCCCATTTTGTGTGAGGAGGGAGAAATTCTAATGCTTTAAATTTGTATTCTGTCTTGCTCACCCACCGAGCTGTGTCTGCTGTCCTCTGGAGCTCAGAGGCCTAAATGATTCATTTCTGAAAATGGAAAACCAGAACATGACTAAAGCCAAGGAAGGTGCTATCATTAATTCTCAGATACATCATGCACCAAGTAAAAATCAAATTGAAAATCAAGAAAAAATGACAACACAGGCGAGGATCAAATTACATTAATTTCTGGTGATCTTTATAGAAAGAGACCAAACAGTTTCTTTCCCAGAAGAAAAGAGGCAGAGTGACATGCTGAGATGTAGCTATCTGAGTGTATTAGCAGCGGGCTGTGGGATGATGAGCTGATGAGGGCATAGAAAGGAATGCAGGGAACACTCAGACTGAACACTTTCACTGAAGACACTTTGGTTAAGAAACATTGTTGGACACTCAGTGGAAATCAAACTGGAGGAGAGAGAATTCTAGTTATTGGTGAGCATGAGCGTGGTTACTTTTGTTGTCAGATAAAGTTGTGATAAAAGCCAAAGCAGTTATCCTCAGATATAGCCCTGGGCACTTCCATCACTAATAAGATCAATCCACTCTGTCTCAGCAAAGAAGTTTTCTCCTCTGCTACAGCTGAGAGCCCTTGCTGTATAACCTACTCCTCTGTCCCAGAACCGTCAAGCCCCAGCCTCCGCTTTTCTCCACTCTCTTAGGAATTGTCAATCCCCCATCACAGCTTTGCCACCCAGCCCAACATATTTCTGAGATCTTAGAAAACATTCTTCTGGGGTTGCAGAGATGGTTTGGCAGTTCAGAATGATTGCTGTTACTGCAGAGGACCTGAATATGTTTTCTAATACACATTTTGTGTCACTCACAACTTCCTCTGACTTCTAAGGGATTGGTGCCTCCTTTTGGACTCCATGGGTACCTGTAACTACCCCCTATGTCTCTTTATCTCTATCTCTATCTCTATCTCTATCTCTATCTCTATCTCTGTCTCTGTCTCTGTCTCTGTCTCTGTCTCTGTCTGTCTGTCTGTCTGTCTGTCTCTCTCTCTCTCTCCTCTCTCTCTCTCTCTCTCTCTCTCTCTCTCTCACACACACACACACACACACACACACACACACACACACACATACACACACACACGCCCAACAAACAAAAATATAAATCTTTTTTAAAAAGAAAGCAGATGACTCAACCTAGCTGCTCTCTCTCTAGAAACTTCTTTATTCCATCCCCCTTTCATTAAAAAAATCCTTCAAATAAGTGGTTTATATTTTCTCCTCTATATTGTTTGACCTTGTCTAGAATCAGGCTGCCCTGATCGTTCTCTTCAAAGAAGACTCGCTCACTCCTCTCATCCAGTTATTGTCACTGCATAGGTGACTGGTCTCTCTTGCCCCATCTCATTGGTCTCCTTACCCTTGGCTGTCATATCAGCCTGGCCACCAGTTCACACTCCCTCTCTCCTGACTAGAATCTTCATTTTTAGCCTTTCATGATAGCCTTCCTGCCGAATATATTGATGTCACTGACCTTAGTACAGAACAGTTTTGCATTTGTGAATGTGAAAGGACAGAGCAGATACCAAAACAGGCTGCACAGTCTCCTCTCAGATACCAGGCCTCAGTTTCAGTTGCCTGAGACTGAACAAGCAGTTTCTGAGGAAGAGCCACAGGTAAAGGACAATCAATCTCCAACATCCCCAACAGCAAGGAGGAGGCCTGGTACATGCAGTACGAAGCTCAGCCGGGCCTGAGCCATCCTCCACAGCAGCTCAAGCACAGGACCTGGGACTTGTCCAGGGCTACCCTAAATGGAAAACTGTAGCCCAAAGCAGCCCCTGACTAGCCCCAGCCAATTAGAATGTACTAATATGATTGCTACTTGCTTAAGGCAATCGTATCTAAAATGACCTAACTTCCTTAGACACTACCCTTCATAAGGCTTGAAAGAAGCTCTACCTCCTTCTCAGGGTTGTTATCCTCATGTCTGTGTGTAGGATGGTCAGCCCCATTGCGGCGGAATAATAATTAAAAAAAAAAAAGACTCTCTGCTTTTACATCAGATATGGTCCCTTGGTGGTCTTTGGCTATCTTGATTCTGGGCACAACAGATGCAGGAAATTGAACCCAGGATTTTGAGCTTGCTAGACAAATAACCCACCACTGAGCTGTATACATGCCTTGCATAGGACAAAACTTAAAATTATTCAAACTTGCTTTTGAACGTCTCTTGTCTCCTCATATTTGCTTATCACATCATCAGTTGTTGTAGTTCAAGGGACTGACTGAATGAATGAACAAATATTCTATGCCCTACTGTATCAAAACCATGGCTATAGTTACGCAGACAAACTATAGGCATTTGTGTTTGGTAGGTCACTGTGCCACTATACATAATTAAATATACGGAATTACTGGATTTCTAGTAAGAAACCTGGAAGTGTGAAGTATGTGGTTATTTGTAATGATAAATCTTTCAGCCAAGCCGCTCAAGCCCCGCCGCCACCTGGGTGTCCCAAATAACACACAGAAACTTATATTAGGTACAATGCTGCTGGCCAATGACTAGGATTTCTTATCTGTTAGCTCAGTCTTTATAAGAACTTATCTTATTGAGGATGCCAGCTGTAAGTGCCCTCTCTGCCAGCAGATCACATGTCAGCTCCATAGAAGAGAGCAGGAAGAAGAGGAAGAGAGTGACTTCCTGCTTGTCCTTGCTTGTATTCTGAGTCTGCTTGCTATGTTTCCTTATTATTAATGTGCCATAAAGATGAAAACCCTTAATAAACCTATACATTAAGCAAAAACCACAAGAAACAAAACGTGTACTTAAATAAAGCTGAAAGATTACAAAGCACCCTGTCAGGGCTGGATCTTCACCCCCTTCTAGTGCCACGTATGATAAAGTCAATGATGTTTGTTCCTGGGTTGTCTTGAAGCCATTCAATTATATAGCTAATAGATGTATGTTTCTAAGACTTGGATTCACTGTTTTCTCACTGCAACTGCTTGCCAACTGATTGCAGCTGAGATAAAATCTAAGTCATGATCACAAGTGATTGGGTGGCTTTTGTGCTTCCCAGCTCTGCTGCTGACCCGCTGGGAAAGCTTGAGATGCCCAAGGTTCCCACTCTCCTTGCTGTTCATGATCCTGAGGTTTGATTTGCTGATTTCCTACCAGGCAGAGGCAGATTTGCTTCCTGTTTCCTCCTGCTGCCTATTCTTGTGCTCTCCATGGATTTAATGTGTAAACCGGTAGCCAGCCTTCTCTTTAAGTTAAAGGCCCCAGTCAGAGAGTTTAGGCCCCTGTATCAATAATTTCACAATAGGAATTTGTCCATGTAACAACAAAGTAAATGAACACAGTACATGACACAGCATTACAGCATAATTACATTATATTTCATGTCACCCACATTGCTTTGAGGTTTTCAAACTCCCTTATGTTCAGAAAAGCCTTCCTTAGTTCTAATTTCCCAACTCTTTTGATTCACCTTGCCTCTAAACCCTTACATAAATTAACATTTTTCTTAATGAATCATGTATTACAAGTGCATATTGTCATCGATGCTAACAACTTTGCTTTCTTTGAGCTAGGGAACACATACCTAGGTTTAGCTCTCTACCATCTTGCACATAGTAAATACTATGTGTCTGTTCACCAATTTATGTCCAAGAAGTTGGAGGGAGCATGGTGTGTAACAGGAGGGACTAAAAGAGTAAGAGAATTTCCTGGAAATTTCCAAATTGCAAATGACACAGATCGAAGCCATGCTTTACTGAGCCCCCTTACCTCTTGAAGGTTAGGTAGTAACAGCACACAAAACAGCGAGAGATTCCAATAGCTCAGGAGCTTGCACTGAAGTGGGATGAAATGGATAATATAAGCATAATAAAAAATATTAATTATAACAAACAACAAAATGCTATGATGGGGAAAAAGAAAATAAACAGGGTAAGGTACTGGAAGGTCGCTGATGAGAGACATGAGCTCAGAGGACACCTAACTATGAAGGTGAGAGTTTTGTGAAGAAATGAAAGGGGAGAGAGGCAGTCATGCTGTTGAGGCAATGTTCTGCCACAGGAAGTTCAGTTCAAAGGCTCCACAGTATAAACACTCCTGACATGACAAACTCAAGTCCAGATGGAGTGAATGAGAGGGACAATAGTACTGGAAGAAGCAAGATGGGTAATAAGACGTGTACTGGGGGCAGAGGAATGATATGTTAATGGTCATTTACAAAGCTTTACTCTAGATTGGCATTACAACAATACTGAGGAAGGAAGACTAATTAAGAGATGATTGTAACAGCAATGATGAAAGACAGGAATAGCAAGTGCCAGTGTAACATGACTTAGTTATAATATGTAGTTTAAGCTCAAAATATATTTGCAAAGTATGGACAAGAGAATTTCCTGGTGAGATGTGGGAGCATTGTGGAGCAAATTGTGCCCTCTCTTCATATGTTGAAGCTCCAACCTCCAATACGATGATGATGTATGGACATGGGGACTTTAGGAGGGAGTGTAAATAAGAGAAACAAAGATAGTGATAGAATGTTTTTTGTCAGAAACTTCTTAATTGTGAATGACATTGATCCAACCCAAACTTAATTTGTTGCTTCTTTCAGTCAACAAATCCCTATTGAGCCTCTTTGGGAGACAAAATCAGATTGGATGAAGTCATGAGGGTGATGCCCTCATAACAGAATAAATACCCCAGAGAACAGATACCAGAGAGACTTTTGCCCAGTGATCATACAGGTCATGTGACCATGACTACCACATGCCAGCACAAGGGCCCTCACTAGAACCTAACTCTACTGACACCCTTATGTTACTCTTATAAGTCCCAGGACTGTAAGAAAATACATCTCTTTATTTAAGCCACCTAAATCTGACTATTTTCAATATCAGCTGAGCTGACTAACACAGGCTATGAAAAAAGAGAGGAGAGAAGAATGCCAAAGACTTAAGTTGACTCCAAGGTTGCCCTTGCATTCAGCTGAGATGGAGATGATAGGTAGAGAAAATGTCAGAGGGGAAACTCAGTCGCTCAGTTCTGAACACAGTAACTCTGTAATTGCACTCTGTCCAATATCCAAAATGTCAAATTTCAAGGTAGTCGCTGAGGTACAACTGTAGCCTTCAGAAGCACCATGATGGAACATTGGCTCCTACAAAGTAGTTATCTCTTTCTCACAGCTTACCATACAGACTGGGTTGAGTCAAAGTATCTTGGCTACTCCAGTGGGACCTTCTCCTCCAGCTTCTTCTTGTATTTCAAACATCTACTACCTAGCAAGATCTCTTTCATAACACTGACCTCCGATCCTCAATTTGGACTTTTTTCTTCCAGTCAGTGGCAATCAAACAATGACGCACAATAGAAAGTTCCCCAAGTGTGGTAACTTGGCTTCCTTTAATTTTAAGAGGTGGGATAACAGCTACCACCTCGTCTGTCAGTGTTTCTGAGTGACAGAAATTTGTATACATTTGTGTGCTAGTATCCTAAATCTACAGATATTTTATTTTTCTGTATGTGATAAATGCATTGGAGGCAAGGATTTAAGGACTAGTTTATGATAACCAAAACATCATTGTCACTCACAGTTTGGGGACTAATACTCTATGATTTGGCCAACAATGATTTCTCTAAAAAGTAGATGTTCCAGATACTAGCCCAAACAGGATGCTGACACTTAGTTTAGTATAGTTTTATTAATTTTGGGTACCAAGAGCTTAACAGCATAAAACAAACCAAAAGACACTGATTTAAAGTTCTCATCAATTTCTTACATTATCTTTCTGCAGAACAGGAAATTCAGAATTAAATAATCAGAAATAAAAAAATCCTTATAAACAATGTACAACAGAACCATAAACATTTTCTGGAAAAGAAATGTTGGAGAAGAAATAGCATGCTATGATGATCTAATGCCAGAGAAGACAAAATGCTGGATCTGGTGACATGCAATTTGATAACTTTGAAATAAACCCAGCCTCTTACGAGGGCACTTTGAAATTCTCCAGGGTGTGTTCAGCCTAAGAACCATGGTTTTTCCTCCACCTTTTGTTTCTTCTTCAGGAAAATAGAAATGCTAACAATACCCTGGAAGGTGGGAGAGTGAAGAAAAGAGATTATGTTAAGAAATGTGTTTTAAAAAATGCTTCCTTTATTTTAAAACTAATATCTATTTATGAATGAGTACACACCACATTTGTCTTTCTGTGTCTGGGCTACCTCAGAATGATTTTTTTCTAGTTCTGTCCATTTGCTTGCAAATTTCATGTCATTATTTTTTAAATGTACCATATTTTCTTTATCCATTCTTCAGTTGAGACATCTAGGTTGTTTCCAGGTTCTGAATATACAAATAATGCTGCTTTGAACACAGTTAAAGTAGTGTCCTTGTGGTATGATTGAGCATCCTTTGGGTATATTCCCAAGACTGACCTATCTGGATTTTGAGATAGATTGATTCACAATTTTCTGAGAAACTGTCATATCGATTTCCAAAGTGGCTGTACAAGTTTGCACTCCCATCAGCTGTGGAGGAGTGTTCCCCGTGTTACACTCCACAGCCCCAGAGAGGCTAGGTAACTAGTGGGCCCAAAGAGAGACACATGGATTTCCCTGGGAAGGGAAAATGGAAGAGATCTCCTGGGTAAACTGGGGGTGGGTTGATGGGAACATGAGGGATGGGGTTGGGTGGGTTGGGGTGGGATGGAGAAGAAGAGTAAGGAAAGAGATGCCTTGATGGGGTGATTTCAGGGTCAGGGTAAAACCTGGTGCCAGGCAAGTGTCCAGGAGTCTACAAGGATGACCCTAGCTAAGACTCCTAGCAATAGTGGAGAGGGTGCCTGAACTGGCCATCTCCTATAATCAGATAGGTGACTACCCTAATTGTCTTCAGAGAGCCTTTATCTAGCAACTGATGCAGAGATCCTTAGTCAAGCACTGGGCCATGCTCCAGGAATCCTGTTGAAGAGAGGGAGGAAGGATTGTACAAACCAGGGGAGTCAAGGCCATCACAAAAGAACCCACAGAAACAACTAACCTGAGCTCATAGGAGCTCACAGACTCTGGACCAACAGCTAGGGAGCTTGCATGGGACTGACCTAGGCCCTCTCCATATGTGTGACAGCTGTTTAGCTTGCTCTATTTGCAGGACTCCTAGAAGTGGGATCAGAGCCTGTCCATAATGCTTGAGCTGGCTTTTTGGGAACCTATTCCCCATACTGGGTTGCCTCACCCAGCCTTAATACAAAGGGAGGAGCCTAGTCCTACCTCAACGTGAAATGTCATGCTTTGTTGACAGCCTTGAGAGGCCTGCCCCTTTCTGACCAGGAACAGAAGAGTAGATGGGGGCAGGTAGAGAGGAGGCAACGGGAGGGGATGGGGCGAGAGGAGAGAGGGAGGGAAAACTGCAGTTGGGACGTAAAATAAATGAGAAAAATTTAATTAATGAAAATAAAGAAAAAGAATGCTTCCCAGGCTTGGAGGAATAGCTCATTGCATTAAGAGTGCCTGCTTTGTAAACACAAACATAAAAGCCAGAGTTAAGAGCCCTGACATCCACATTAAACGTCAGTACCTGCAAGAAACGTCTATGGAGGCAGAGATGGGAGCTTCCCTGGGGGTTGCAGGGCACCAGTCATCTACAAGGTTCACTGAGAGACCATGTCTCAAGACATGAGACAGAGTATGATAGAGCAGGACATCTGATGTCCTCTTCTGGCCCTTGTATGCCCCTGGCCGCATGCAACCATATACACATGCGCATATGCTCCACACATACATGCTGCACTCATAGACATACAAAATAAAATCTGATAAAATAAAAACTCGTTTGCTAAAATGCTATGCAACTGCACAGCAAGAGGTTTTTTATTCCTGATAATGAGTATTTTATTCACAAATCTTAATCCTGATATGCAATAGAAACTTCCAATTTCTCTATCAGGATACCTGACAAAGGCATTCTCAATAATTCTATAGATACAAACCTTTATACTTATACACTTGGTCACCAAAGCCATTCCTTTTGGTAATGTAAAAGCTGCTTTATGACCACTTCACTAACCTTCAGGCACATATGTTTGCAAAGCATATATTTGTTAGGGCACAGGGGTCAGAATTTCAAAATACACACTTTGCTGCACCTGTGGATAGTAACATGAAAACCTCTGACTACAGCCACCACAACGATGGAAAGATTTGGCCAACTCCCTTACCATAGGAGGTCAAAAGCTGCTTCTAGACAGGCAAGAATTTCTTACTGAACACTAGGCAACTCAGCTCATGAAAAATTCATTATATTGCCCTTCTTTTCTTGCAATAAGACAGATGTAAAACCAGGATCCCTCTCCCATGAGATCCTGCTCATGGCATTTAGGAAACCAACTTGGAAGTACACGGGCACACACTCACAGGCTGACAGTGTGTCAGGCTTGATGAGAGCGCTATAGGTGAAGCATGGCTCCCGCCTCGGATCAAAGGTGCCATGCATTTTAGTGACAGTATGTTTAAATGCAAAAGACCACCCCACAGCCTGTGCTAGGAGCTCACACTGCTGACAGGGTTCTGGGAGATGCTGGGGGAATGTCGACCGTGTAGAAAATAGGCTCGTAATTATTCATGAAACTTCGGGAAATAAACATTCACTTTCAAGAAATTGTTTTCAGCTGCTTTAAAGGCAAGTGGCAGCTAAATTACAGTTCGGGGAAGGAGAAGTTTCCATTTTCTAATTTGATGCGTTCTGTTACATTGTACGACATTATCCAGACTCTGGGTTGCCACATCCTGTCAGGCTTCAAATCCCCAGGCTGAGTACAGCTGAGAGGGCTGGCTGTCCAGTCACACTGTGGGCTGAGTGTGCTGCAGAACGTGGGGCAAGTCTTTGGGCTCTCATGCTTAGGATTCCCACAAGTGCTTTTGGCTGTACATGCTGTGGCTGTCTCCCCCCTCTCCCCGCCCCGCTGGCATCCTCTTCTAGCCAAGTAGCGATGTGTATGGAAAGTGTTGGCCCTGCTGAGGGACAACCTCAAACTCATTCTCCCGTGGCTTTGCAGGGAAGTCAAGACTGGAGGGTTGAAGGAAGAAATGATTCGAATCAAGAAAGCAAGTCTTAGGTGCCTGCACATTGGCTGGGGGGTATCAATACAATAAATAAGAGGCTGAAGGAAATTAAGTTTTATTAAAGGAGATAACAGACATGCTATCAGGCATGCAGTTTCCTATTGCCTGCTGAGTCTCATAATGAGGATTCCCAACTCTGCAAATGATAAAGTGTGGAAAGTGGCTATGGATGCTCAGGGAGTGTCACAGAAGTCTCATTTAACTTGTGTGTGTGTGTGTGTGTGTGTGTGTGTGTGTGTGTGTGCGTGTAGATGACATAGGTCAATATTGGGAGTCTTCCTCAATGGCTTCTGCTCTTTCTTTTTGAGACAAAGCCTGTCACTGAACTTGGAACTTAACCATTCAGCCAGTGGGCCCCAGATATTGTCATGTCTCTGATCTCTTACACTCCCAATGCTGGGGTCAGGTGTGTACCTCTGCTCCCAGCTGGAGATCTGAACTCAGGTCCTTATCCTTGAGGGACTAGCACATAACTGACTGAGCCATCTCCCCATTGTCAGATATTATGTACTTATGAAACATGTCTCTAAGATACTCCAACAAATGAATCAAATCTGACACAGAATTTAAAACTATACAGTTGGCCAGGGAGATGGCTCAATGAGTAAGTAAAGGCACTTGCTGCCAAGACTGAGCACCTGAATTCAATGCTTGGGAGAATGACTTCTGCAAATTGTTCTGTGATCTCCTCAAATTCCTGGTGGTGGTCTCTCTCTCTCTCTGTCTCTCTGTCTCTGTCTCTCTGTCTCTCTCTCTCTCTCTCTCTGGCTCTCTCTCTCTCTCTCTCTCTCTCTCTCTCTCTCTCTCTCTCTCTCTCACACACACACACACACACTTTGCTTTACTTTTTGCCCTCAACCCAGCCTATTTTGGCTTATCATGAATAAGATATATATGCATTTAAAAGGAAAAATGTTTAATACAGCAATTTTATAAATAATAAAGTCAACATTTTTAACTGAGGTTAGTGTTTATTATAAGAAATGTAAAATATTTTGTAATTCTCATTAGGAGCTTATATAGTAATACATAAGTAGTATATCTATTATGTTGCCCAGGAACTGAAACAAAGAAAAACAAGAAAAGAAATTAAAAGTTATCCTGAGGGTGAATATTAAAAGATTTATTTGTTTTTATTTTGTGTTGGGGTGTTTTGCCTGCATGTATGACTGTGTACCACATGTATTCCTGGGACCATGGAAGTCACAAGAGGGTGTTAGAGTTCCTAGAACTGGAGTTACAAACGTGAGCTGCCTTATGGGTGCTGGGAATCATACTTGGGTCTTCCAGCTGAGTAGCCTGTGCTCCTAACAACTGGGTCATTTCTGTAGCCTCACCCTTGAAAACTGGCAAGGTCTCCTTCAGAGAAATCTCCTTTTGCCTCCCAGAGTTAATAGCAAAATGAACTGATTGAATTGGACCATCTTAAAAACTCTAAATGATTCCTCTGGCTCGAAAAGATTTCACTTTTTTAAAAGCATGAATGAAGCCAGGCAGTGGTGGCGCACACCTTTAATCCCAGCACTTGGGAGGCAGAGGCAGGTGGATCTCTGCAAATTCCAGGCCAGCCTGGTCTACAGACCTAGTTCCAGGACAGGCTCCAAAGCTACACAGAGAAGCCTTGTCTGTAAAAACCAAAAAGGAAAAAAAAAGTGTAAATGGCCTAAATAATTAAGTATGGAGTAAAGTAGGAGATGGAAGGGAGGCTTGTTGAGAGTGGTTGGGCCGCCCCCTTCCTACACAGATGAAAGATGTAGTGTGCACATGCCTGCTCCAAGACTTTGACTTGGGAAAACCAGAGACTCTAGGAGAGCTTAGCATGAAATGTCCCTGGGTTGCGTTGAAAATTGATTTTTTTTTTCCTTAGCAGATTTTCAAATTCAGATATTTTGAACCATAGTTGGCTGTTTGCATGGTTCTCAGTAGTGAATCCCTGAATCCCCTTGAAGTGGGAGATTGGCAGGCATGGGAACAGTCAGGGTACATGCACAAACACTCCAATTTCCAGTGTAATAGGTTATCTGGTGTGGAAAGGGCTGCGGTGACGGGAGTGAGAAATTGGAGAACATTATTATTTGAGGTGTGAGAGCTGAGGACAGCTGCTTTAGATCTTGAAGTTATTTTTGTGGAACCAAAGACCACACTGCATATTCTGCCAAAACTTATGACTAATTCTGTATTTATTTTAAAAGTTCTCAGCAAGGAAGGCAACTTGTATTACATTTACACATTCTTTAAAATTGGTAGGGAAATAACGGGTGTAAATTGACAAATTTAGTTACTACATGTACTTTCTACTAATAAAATGCTATAAAAAATGAAGATTGTCCCAATGTATTGGCATAACATTTTATCTATGCAACAGGAAACCTTTGACCAGGAGTTATTAAAATCTCTGAGTTATAGAAATATAGGGCATTAAAAAAATCTCAAGTAGTATTCTGGCTAAGATCTTGCTCTAAATTTACACTTAGCCATGACAGACTTTTGGTGAGGGGACTATGGATGAGGGCTACCTGGCTCAAACACACAGCCAGGCTGATAGAGTGGTTTTGGACAGCCACTCAGCTGCTCCAGAGGATTATGTATGGGTTAGAATTCACTATGGATTTGTGATGTAGAGGACTGAGTGGGAACAGGGATGTAGCATTGGTTGGGCTCTTGCTCTAAACTTGAGAGTCTAAAGTAGTAGTTCTTGGCCTTTGGGTCATGATTCTGATGAGGGAGTTACTTCTGTGTATGTTTATCTTATTGGTTGTTGAATAAAGCACTGTAGGCCAGCAGTGGCCTAGATAGGTGGACTAGGAGTTGAGGAGGATTCCAGGAAATGTAGTAAAGAGAAGTCTTGTGGTCCAGGCAGGAAGTGACATAGCAGGCAGACTCAGAATATAAGCAGGGACAAGAAGAAAATCGCTGTCTTCCTCCTCCTCTCTTCTCTGTGGGGTCACCATGTGATTGCCCAGCAAGAGAGGATGCATGCCGCTGTCATCCTCTGTAAGATAAGACTTTATAAAATATATAGATTAATAGTTGTGGTTGATAATTAAGACTGAGCTAGCAGATAAGAAATCCTAGTCATTGACCAGCAGCATTGTAACTAATGTAAGTCTCTGTGTGTTACTTGGGGCCCTAACGTAGCAGCAGGTGGAACTCAAGTGGCTGGCAGAAAGATTTATTGTTACATGATCCCTTTGGGACTGAACAACCCTTTCATAGGGGTCACCTAAGACCATCAGAAAACACATTAGTATTCCTTACAGTAGCAAAATTACAGTTATGAAGTAGCAAAGAAAATAATTTTATGGTTGGGGGTCACCACCACATGAGGAACTGTATTAAAGGGTCACAGCATTAGGAAGGTTGAGAACCACTGGTCTAAGCTATGTAGTGTGTGTGGTGAGGTGAGGGTTTTTGGCTGCATCCAAATTTGTACTCAAGGTCTATAAGAATTCTCCAAGAACAAATACTTCAGATGACTGTGGCATTTGTGGGACTTTCTGAACTTTGCGTTTTCACTTGCTCCAGCCAGTGAAGAAGTCCTTAGCTCAGGGTAGACCTCACCTAGGGTGTTAAGATGATAGAACAATGTTCTTGATTCTCTTCTTTCCAAGGCCCTCATGTGTCTCTGTGTTCTTCTTGAATGCTTCTGCATAGCATTGTAACATCTTACTGCTCGGCTCCAAACCTCTCAGAGAACAGTCATTGCTTTCCTTTGCTTTAGTCCCCTTTCTTGTTCAAGAAAGCACACTTTGTAGCTCAGCTTATCTGCTTGCTGATGTCATTCTATTTCTTGATATTTCCTCTTTATAACATCCTCTCTTTGCTAAGAGTCTAACGCAAGACTTCATGAAAACTAGCCAAGAGTACTACCAGTGATCTATGACTCCAACACTACTCCTAACCTTTCAATGGGTAAGAAGACTAGGGAACAAAGCATTAGCTGGTCTAGGTTGCATTAAATGACCAGGGAATGAGCTTGTAAGCCCATGCCCAGTATGTCACTAAATAGGCAGAGTGGCTTGAGAAGGAAGAGGAAGGTGTCTGGGCACAGTAGAGCCAAGGTAATAACCTCTTGAAAATCCCAGAGGCAGGAATGCTGATGAATATATGTGCCATCCTCATACTCAGACATCATAGAATAATGAAATGACAGCAGTGGCTTGGCCTTCAGTGGTCCAGGTCAGCAGTCTAGAAAGTCCAATATTCATTGGGCAATTTTATGACCCATTATGCAAACTGAGATCAAAGATGAAGTATCATGTTAAATGTGGTAAGCTAGCTAAGGCATTGCCTTTCTTTTTCACAATTGCAGATGTCTCGATTTTTTTCCTACTCAACTGCCACAAACTTTCACTGGGTAGCTCATTCTTTTAGAAGTTTTTGTATTAACTGCTATGGTTAGAACCTAAGATATCTGAACATGGCTTCATGTTCAGAGTATTTGTTCCCCGGGTAGTAGAACTGCTTTGGGATGGTGTACAACCTTTAGAAAGTAGAGCTACTGGTAGAAGCAGGCTACTAGACGTGTATCTTATCATCTATCTATCTATCTATCTATCTATCTATCTACATATTTATTTATCATCTATATATACCTATCTATCATCTATCTCTATGTATCTATCTATGTGTCTATGTATCTATCTTTCTATCATCTATCTGTTACCTTCTTAGAGCCAAATTGTCACCTTCATGAAATAAGCTGTGTCTGTTTTTGAAAGTCCAGTTATCTGGCTTGTGGACTGTTGATGTCCCTTCCAAAAAGGGGACCTTAACTGAGTATCCAGCCACATTCCATCCATTTGTATGGGCTTCTACCCTAATTTGGCCTCTAGGGAAGCGGCTAGAATACGTAGACTGCCGAAGACTAGGAGAAGGAGGCTCGCCTTCGTGGCTGTGGGGAAACCATTATCCATTCTGGGTAAGGATGCTTTGGGATCACCCTTATTCCTGTCAGTAACCACCTACCCATGCTCTGTAGATAAGCCCAATAAACTCATTGGTGGTCCAGGGTGAATTTTGGTGGACTTGTTCTTTATATTGGGGCCATAGACTTGAATTGTAGATATTCACATCTCCTGTAGGGGAGGAATTTTAGCAACAACTCTCTAGGGGCAAGGTTTAATACTTCCTTTATGAAAACCTGAGAGTAGAACAAATTAGCATGACTTCTAACTAACACATTTATTTTATTTGCATTCTAAAGCAATTACATTTTAATTTAACTTTCTTATACTATGAAGTGTTAGTCTTTCAGAATGGCAGTAAGAGAACATAGCTGGTCAGAGGCACATAGTAAGTGCACACTCTAAACAGAAGGCAGAAGTTGCTGTGTATCATGCATTAGCACTTTCTTCTTTGTTTATTGAACTGTATATGGTTCATATTAAATCACTGATCTTACTTTTATTTCAGAAAGACAATGGATGCACTGTACAATATAGTGGTTAGAGAAGCCAACCTACAGATATTGTTCCTGTGGCATAAATGGTTGAGAATATAAAGATGGACCAACAGAAATAACAGATGTGGAATATAGCAACAGCGATCCAGGAGACCAGCAGGCTTTCACTACTTCTGGGGAATAAGATAATAATACAAGGAGGTCAATTCTGCATTTTCCCACCCAGGATTTATTTATGAGTTAATTTATACTCTTCATTTATTTTCTGAGAATATAGCCAGTAAGTAGTTCATTCAAAACTGTCTGTATCCTGGAAGTTTTATTTATATTTCCTTTGAGGGTAATAACTTCAGAGGAGTATAAGCTGGAGTTGGTCTGTTGTTCTCATTGAAAAAGAAGAATGTTAGGACACAGGATGTCAGAAGACCATGATCTCTCCCTGCTTGTCCAGGTGACCTTTGAGTTGTCTGTACTCTGCTCCAGTGATCAAATTGGCTGCATGACTGTCAAGAAGACTGAACACACCATCTCAGCTTTCTTCTCAGTCTGGTGTTCTTCATGTCTTTAGCACTTTATCATGTTATTTATTTACTTGATTTCCTTATCATGTATCAGTTTAATCATACATCTAGGCTTTGTAGCAGTCTGTCAATGCCTTTAGACACAACACTGAAACGAATCTCAAATTTTCATATCAGGGCATGTAGCTGGTCTCCAAAAAATTAGATTTAGGTCAATAGTATTGGAAATAGACTGTAGCAGAATCATTTTACTACTTACCAGTCAAATACCATGCCATCCCCCTATCATTATTTACTACCTACTTTGTGGAAATACTTAAGTAAATACTAAGATCAGTATAATATTCCTGGTTACATTTGATTTTTTTTCTTCAGAGATGAAATTAAAAAGAAAGCTGAGCAATTACAAATGGACTTCATCTACAAAGATGAGTACCCAGAAAAATTTGGCTCATGCCCAATCTTGTTCTTAGTTCAAAATACTTTGTTTAATGAATATTGCCCTTGCGGTTCAAAGGTATTAATTAACTAACTCAACAAATACCTAAGGAGTCCTAAATTTTATTACAAGCTTCTGGATATTCAAATGATAAGAACACCCTCAAGAAGTTCTATAAAATGTCCAATGGGTAAGAGCCCTTGCTGGGCACTCATAAAGACCTGAGTTGGGATCCTCACCAGCCATATGTAGGTTGTAATCCTTGTGGCCATGTGCCCTTGTAATCCTAGTGCTGGGGAGAGGGAGGTTGGTTTATCTGTGAATTTCAAAGGCAAGCCAGTCTAGCCCAAACAGTGAGTTCCAGGTTTAGTGACAGACCATATCTTAAGGGAACAATATAGAGAGTGACAGTTCAGGTCACCCAACAAGCCTGTCTGGCTTTCAAGTGCCTCTGCACATATTACATCTCTGCACACACATGTACACAGATACAGACAACACACCACAAATACACAAATAGATGTTTTAAATAAAGAATTATAATATAAATTTAGCACTGTCTTCAGCCATTACCCATTTGTCAGTTTGATTTCCTGGTGATCACACAAAAAACAAAACCAAATCACAACATCAAATTTGAGATAACCTCTGTGTGCAATATCTGAAACAAGCCAGGTCAGTTTGAAACAACCAAATAATGCCCTCAGCTAAGGGTAAAAATGAGTGCATTTCCCCAAGATAGACAAATGAATTCATAGTAAATGACTGTAACAGACAGATGAGTCACTATCTATCCATGTTATATGTTTGTACCCATCCATTCCATTTTCCCTATAGGTTCTAATAAAACAGAGAATCTAAACATCTATGATAGGGATAGTAACAGTTTATTGTAGTTTAGGCAATAGAGCAATTAGCTAGTAGCATGTCCATTCCCTTTGTTTTTTAGCAGGGATGTTCTCTATAATTACCTCTAGATTCCTCCTCCTCCCCTTCCCCTACTCTTCTTCCTAAAATAGAGACTAAGTCCCTAGAATGAGGCAGAATTAAGAGTTACAGGCACTCATTGGCTAAATGTGTTCTCATGACACACCCATATTAGACATACCATTGGTAACTGTTTCTGGAATTCCTATGATGTGCTGAACACACAGTGTTGGTGAAAAACCCCAAAGCATCAGGTTCTTCATCAATATCAATAATGTGGGTCACGTCCTAGAAACAAACTCAGATCTATAGACTTTCCCACCCGTAGAGCTACACAAAGTACTATGATTTTGGCTTAGGAAAAACTACAAATCCTGTTCAAAGAGTTTCCCAAATTTCCAAAGTGGGAAATACTTCCCATTAAGAAAATTAGTTTTCACAGAAATAAACTAGTTCCTTTTGCTTTAGAAGCTGCTGTTAATGAAATACAGGAAAACCTAGGCTTAAGGCCCACCCTAAAAGTAAAGGTATTTCTAACAGGGCACTTAGAAGACATCACACAGCAAATATTTCTTTGATCACCTTTCTTTACTTTTGGTGTTGAAAACATGTAAAAACTAAAGATCTATTTAGAGGAAAAAGCTGTAAATGGGTTATTTCACCTAAATGAAATGCAATTTTATCTGAAAAGACTTTTTTCTTTCTATGCGAGGCAACAGTAATTTAATTTAGGAGACTGTTAACCTCCAATGTAACAGATATATAAATCATATTAAAACCACCTTGAAGTTTGTAGTGAGCGGTGTAATAGACCCCAAGACCATTTTAAAAGCCCAGCTAAGTGACTTATGCAAAATGTACACCAGACAGCAAGGAAGAGAATCAAGGTTAATTAAAAGCAAACACTGCCCATGTTCCTCTTTCTTCCTTCCTATAGTTTTCTGCTCATACAGAGTGTTTTATAGCAATTTTCTTGACTGTTCTATCAAGTCTTAGTTTCTTCTTTATGTCTCTCTTTGTCAGATACACTCTTCTGGAGTTTGGAAGCCACCAAAGAGACCTTAAGTTTGTTTTAAAATTTCAGTCAAATCTGAAATATTTAATGAGAAATTTTGCCAATGTTAAGTTTACAAAATTCTAGTTTTGTATGATTATATCATACCAATGATATCACCCCATTAAAAAAATTTAATGGTTTGGAGCAACCAATATCACATTTCATACATAAAACAAGCAACAGGCTTAGTACTCAGAAAACTCCAGCAGTGTTTGAAATTATACATACATGGAATTGTGGAGTTTTTAAAAAATCAAAACAATTTAGTCATTTGGAAATAATGTAAAAAACACATTTCATCTCTATAGAGCAATGAGAGTATCGCATAACTCTTGTATTGTGTCTCCTTATTGATTTCCTTTCTATGTCTACAGTTATGATCTTTGCCAGTGATGACAAACTACTTTTATAAGTGGTATCTATAAGTCAAAAGAGTCACTGGATGTGTGCTTTCCATAAGTTTGGTGTCTTGCACCATTGAGTTACCACTGCCTGCCATACATGACAGCCAGAGCTCCTGTCTATGTGACTAAGAAGAATGTGATGGTAACAAATGGAGCACAAAACTCTTCCTGTCATTAGCATCCCAAGAGCCACGGGTGCTTTGGGAATCTGCTCCTTCCAGATATGTAGATACTTGGGTTTGGTATGCACTGACCCATAGGTCCCTTTCTCACCTTGGGTCTCTCTGATACCTGAAGACATTGAAAACTGTAGAAAAGTAACAGAGTCACTTTGATGAGCAGCCATTGCACCTACACATAAATCTTAGAGCTTATTATTATTATTATTATTATTATTATTATTATTATTATTATTATAGTTCTTTTAAGATAGTATTTCTGTGTGGTCCTGGCTGTCTTGGAAATCGCTTTGTAAACCAGGCTGGTGTGGAACTCACAGGTAACCTGGCTCTGCCTCCCAAGTGCTGGGATTAAAGGTGCCACCATCTCCTGATTTATAAATCTTTAAGAAATTTCTCTATGTTGTCTTGATGTCTCTAGGGAACAGAACAGAGCCCAACTTGGGGGCCGTAGCTAGTTCCTGACCCCATTGAAAGCAAAACAAATAACACAGGAAAAACAAACCAAAAAAAAAAATTATCCCTAACTTGTAAAGGGCAATTCAAGGGAAATAGGCATGGAGCGGCAGTTGAAGGTGAAACAAAATTAGTTTGCTTTGGAACAGAATATAGAAGATAGGATCTATGTAACTAGATATAATACTGTAGTAGATAAAATAGGCCTTTTATAATCCCAGAAAAGAAGGGCAGAAGGAGAAGAGAAATGAGTCAGTAAAAGGGGGGAAACAGCACGAAGACAGAGCTATCCCCTACTGGCATCCTGGACAAAAGCTTGTCATGTGAACAGGATTGAGCTGCTTGAGACCATAGCAACTATTATGTCTCAAGACTGTCTTTATAAGAAAGGAGAGCAAAAGACATATTTGCTGACTCCTTACTCAGTTATGCCATTGTTCCAAGTCCTACCCAGAGAGGGCTACTATCCATATGCTAAGCTGCGAGTTACCCCTGGAGCATCTGAGGCCCGATGGCTCTAGTTTGCACAGGTTGTGACTGTTCCTACTTGGTCTTTTTCTGAATCCATACATAGGAAGTCAACACAAGTCACTGCTTGAGCTGAGCCAGCAAGCCAAACATGTGCATCTGGGATTGCGCAACACTGGCCTTGTGTGAAGACTAAATCCAGATGGAAAGTTAGATTACACAGACACAATCAGTTGCTCCCCTCTTGGTGTTTCTATATGTTTTGTACGTGCCAGTTTTATTTCCTCACCCACTGTACCAAAATTATTTCTACGTGTATCTGACTCTCCCCAAAATTTTTAAATAGTTAGGTAATGTAGGCTTTCTTCTGTTTCTTTGGAATAATTGATCTTGTTTAGACCAGTGAACACTGGGTAAATATTTTAATTCTCTTTTTCTCTCAAAAAATCATGATTTAAATAAGGAATTATAGGTTCATGATCAATACAGAAAGTATGTTAGTGCCTTATTTAATATCTATGTCATGATATGTAATTAATAGGAGGTTTACTAGTTGTTATAAAATAAAATGGTAGAAGAAGAGTTGGGAAGTTAAAAAGGAAAGAGATATTGACAATATTTTATAAATTAGAAAATAAATTCTTTCATAGTTTCATAGGAAGAACATAACAGTTGTACAATTTAGATACATCTAATATGCAGATTTCAATTTTTGGTTATTGAGAGAATTACATGAAGGAAACAAGGTTAATTGATAAATAAACAATAACTACAACTTACTCAGTGGTCATTTTGTGCCAGATGCTGAGCCCTTTGCATAGGTAATCACATTTCTAACATGTAACACTGGTGCCTACCCACAACATAGCTTGTTCTTTTTTTTTTTTAACAATTTATGGATCTTGTTGAGGGTAGAAATGTGACCAATCTCAAATCCCCACAGTAGCCTACTCTTCCTTGCAGCAAGGGGTGGCCAGGGGAGGCAGGAATAGCCTCGGTGTCACCATGGAAGTTTATTAAAAGGATTTTTGAAAAAGAGGTACTTTCTAGATGCAAATGAATCCTGCTTATGTCTTAGTTGTTTTTCTTCAATAAAGATGTTGGTGCTATATTTGTAAGAGCAATACATTACAACCACAGCTATGAAAATCACACTTGTAGGCACTGTAAGCACTGGCTGCCAAATTCCAGACTGTGAGAGATAAATCCCTAACTCTCTAAGTCACCATTAATGGCATTGCTGTTGCTAGCCTGATTTTCTCCTTCACAACTTCTATGGAGTATTAGGTTCAGTCTTACAACTTTTTGCCTGTGTAAACAGCAGTTTTATTCATCAGCTCGTGCTGGAGAATTCATTTCAAGGATATTTATTGGTGGGCTATCTACTATGTGCCAAGAACTAGTCCTTGCCAATAAACTAGAAAAACAATACCTTTCATTTAATTTCTTTCTTTTTTAAAGCTAGGTTACTTTTTAATTTAAATTGGAATCAAGCTTGTTTTACATGTCAATCCCAGTTCCTTGTCCCTCCCCTTCTCCCCTCCCCCCTATGCCCCCCTATTCCATCTCCTTTCTGCTCCCCAGGGAGGGTGAGGCCTTCCATGGAGATCTTCAAAATCTGTCATATCATTTGGAGCAGGCCTAGACCCTCACCCATGTGCCTAGGCTAAGAGAGCATCCCTCTATGTGGATTGGGCACCCAAAATCCATCCATGTACTACGGACAAATACTGATCCACTACTAGAGGCCCCATAGATTGTCCAGACCTCCAAACTGACATCCACATCCTATGCTGATTTCCTAGTTTTAAGTCTGGGGTCCATGAGCTCCCCAGTGTTTAGGTCAGCTCTTTCTGTGGGTCTCTCCAGCCTGATCTTGACTCCTTTTGTTCATCACTCCTCTCTGTCTGCAACTGGATTACAGGTGTTCAGCTAAGTGTTTAGTTGTGGGTGTCTGTTTCTGCTTCCATCCACTACTGGATGAAGGTTATAGGATTACATATAAGGTAGTCATCAATCTCATTATCAGGGAAAGGCATTTAAGGTAGCCTCTCCGCTATTGCTTAGATTGTTAGTTGGGGGTCATCCATGTAGATCTCTGGACATTTCCCTAGTGCCAGATTTCTCTTTAACCTATAATGGCTCCTTCTATTATGGTATCTCTTTTCTTGCAAATGGTGCTGGCATAACTGGATGCTGGTATGCAGAAGACTGCACGTAGATCCATATCTCCATGTGCAAAACTTAAGTCCAAATGGATCAAAGACCTCAACATAAATCCAACCACACTGAACCTCTTAAAAGAGAAAGTGGGAGGTACCCTTGAACAAAAGAGGCCGTTTCCTGAACATAACACCAGAGGCACAGACACTGAGATCAACAATTAATAAATGGGACCTCCTGAAACTGAGAAGCTTCTGTAAGGTAAAGGACACAGTCAACAAGACAAAATGACAGCCCACAGAATGGGAAAAGATATTCACCAACCTCACACCTGGCAGAGGGCTGATTTCCAAAATACGCAAAGAACTTCAGAAGCTAGTCTCTAAAACACCAAACAATCCAATTAAAAAGTGAGGTACAGAACTAAATAGAAAATTCTCAATAGAGGAATCTAAAATGGCTGAAAGACACATAAGAAAGTGTTCAACATCCTTAGCCATCAGGGAAATGCAAATCAAAACAACTCTGAGATACCATCTTACTCCTCTCCAAGTGGCTAAAATCAAAAGTACTGATGACAGTTTATGAATAGAGGAGGTGGAGAAAGGGGCGCATTCCTCCACTGCTGGTGGGAGTGCCAAGTTGCACAGCCACTTTGGAAATCAATATGATGGTTCCTCAGGAAAATGGGAATCAGTCTACCACAAGATCCAGCAATTCCACTCTTAAGTATATACTCTAAAGATGCACATTCATACAACAAGGAAATCTGTTATTCATAGCAGCATTATTTGTAATAGCCAGAAACTGAAAGCAGCCTAGATGCCCCTCAATTGAAGAATGGATAAAGATAATGTGGTATATTTACACAATTTACACAATGAAAAAAAAAAACAAAAACAAAAACAATGGAATCTTAAAATTTGCCAGCAAATGGATGGAACTAGAAGAAACTATCTTGAGTGAGTTAACACAGTCACAAAAAGACAAACATATTATGTACTCACTCATATGTGGGTTTTAGGCAGAGCAAAGGAGTACCAGCCTGCAATCCACACCTTTAGAGAAGCTAGAAAACAAGGAGAACCCTAAGAGAGACATACATGTTCCCTAGGGGAAGAGGAAATGGACAAGATCTCTTGAGCTAATTGGGAGTATGGGAGGAGGGGGGAATTAGGAGAGAGGGAAGGGAAGAAGAGGAGGGGAGAGGAGGACATCAGGGAGCAGGAATACCTTTCATTTTCAAGTGCACTTCCAAAATCTTACTGCTTGCTCACAAATTCCTAGAACTATGCAGTTATAGTTAATCGAACTAAACTAAATGGATTATCATGTAAACATATGTAAGACACAACAGAATAAATATTCTCTAAATACGTTAGTTGAGACTAAGTGCATAATTTCCCTTTAATTCAATATAGGAAGATTTAAAATCAGTATCCTGTGCAAAGAATGTAACAAAATTGGGAAAATGAAACTATAAAAATGGGGAAAATACATAAGAACAACTCCTCTAACAGACTGTAGGTTTTATTTTAATTAAAAATCCAAAAAATATTAACATTTGCTGTGACCCGACAAATCTACCACTGGTCATATGTCCAAAGGAAATGAAGTCAATTTTTGGAGAGACATATGCAATCCCATATCCACGTAACACTGTCCATATTTATATGAAGTGAATATGGCCTAAGAATTTACTGAACAAGTGGTACATATGTACAGTGGGATGCTATTATGTGATTAAAAGAAAATAAAATCACCTCAGTTACAACAACAGCAAGCCCAGAGATGCCCATTAGAGCCTCTTTGGTTCCCATCCTTTCTGCTACAATTTCTCTTTAGCATGTAGACAGGGACTTTGGACAGTACCTTCAGTCTGAGTTCACATCCAAGTGACTTTTCTGTCTTGCCAAGAACAGCAAGACTTGGCAGGAAGTGAGGAGAAGGCAGCATGGCTTTTTTGGCAGTGGCAAGTGTGTCTTCTAAGAACTGTGGTCAGAGACTGTAATGAGGCCTTTAGAGTGAAAAGGAGTTCCACTGAAGTCTGAAAACAAAAGTTCTTTTTCATTAAAAGTATTTCTCCTTTTTTCTAAAACAATAACTCTTCCATGAGAAAATATAGTACACTTTCCAAACATCTAAATAGATGAACCTGGTGGTTTAAGTAGTCAAGTAATGATTTTGAGAGTTAAAGACCATAATATTTACCTTGAATATTGGATAAAAACACAAATTTTGCTTTGCAAGATTTTATGAGGATTTCCTAATAAAGCATGCTATTTTGTCTTCAGATCTTGAATGGCTGAAACACCATTGTGTCAATGAGAACATTGAAGATTTTTTGGCAATTCATATTGGAAGCCACTAAAACAATCAGTTCACACCATGACTTTACTTATGATTCGGACCCAACAGCTTATTCCTTACAGGATCTGGCACACTGTAAATGTCTGTGGATAGACAAGATGGGTGTTGAAATGCCTCCTGAACCCAGAAATACATGCCTATGTAGAAGTTGTATGATTTTGATGGGATCATTAACTCATCAAAAAAAAAAAAAAAAAAAACTAATGAGCTTTTCTGAAAGGAACTAAATGTGTTTTGGAGTTCTGGTCTACTTGACCCCTCAACCCCACCCCCAGAAGAACATGTGTTTCATAGGAAAGAATCTGAGGAGCTTTGGTAATTGATTTAGCCATTTTGCAACCTGTAGTTTTAGCACTTACTCTTTACATATGACAATGACTGTGTGCCTATTTAGTAACCCAAATGGGACATAGGGAGAATGGAATTATGAGTTAAGAAAAACAAACTTGCAGAAATAGCTTGTCAGTCATACATAAACCCAATAAGTACTGTTCTAGACAATTCTCCATAGAAATCATAACCTCGGAAATCATAACGAAGGAGCTTGCTCTAAAACTCATACTCACAAGAAACATTAGATAGTGCCTGTAAAGACTGTTATCGATACATTTGCCTATGAAATAAAATATAGGCAAATATGTAGAGAATTAAGTATTCAAAGAAAAGAAATGTAAGCAACAAATCTCAGAAAGTAAAGGTTATGGTGGTGCTATATCTGGCTGCTGTGGCTGTAGGCAAACAATTAGCAGACTTTCAGCTCTGCTTTCCAAACACACAGTGTTTGATCACTGGGAAAGACAGTGTTCTGTTTGGCAAAGCATGCTCTGCCTTTTGAATCTCAAAAGCACAGAGTAACCTTCTGATCCAGTTTTCTGGAACGAGCTCTCCCAGAGTGGACATGAAAACGGCACTGTCCTATGAAATCCGCCCTCAGAGAGGCATGATACAGCTGGCCAAATGAAAGCTTTTCCAAGGCAAGCAGGTCAGTGCCTAATGTTCACTCTTAATTTTAGCAGAGATCAGGCATTGCATAACTTGCTATGTCAACATCCTTACAATTTTACATATTAAGTCTGCATTGCCTGAGAAAGTACATCGACTGCTGGTGCAAATACAAGTATAAGCTACAACTTTCGTGGGGGAGTTTTTCTCCAAAGTTGTATTTCATACATCAAATACTCCATCTCACTGCAAAACAGGGTTTTTTTTTAAGGTCTTTATACGAGATAAGGGAAAGTGTGATACATTCAAGGTTGTGAATTGGGAGAACCTACTCCTTTTCACAGCGTGGGAGATAAGAGGGGAATCTGGAATAATGTATAAGTGGGCTTGGCATGTTATACAGAAACTGAATAAGTGGAAGGAGTGGAAATCAAGGCAGGAAGCAAAACTGGCTAAAAGAATCCTTATGGGGAGTCAGACCCAGTCCTGAACCAAAAAAAGCAATTGTGTAAGGGGCTGATACATGCAATCACCGGCTTCATAATTATTCTGCCCCTGCTCTTTTTGGTCCCTTATTCCTTAATAGTAAATCATTTCTTTCATTTTGACATATCTAGATAGGCATTGGGGAGATAGCTCAATAGAAAATGCTGTCCCGTGTGAAATGTGGCAGGCATAATGGCCACCTGTATTGCTAATACTCAGGAGACAGAGATGAATAGTGTCTGGGTTAACCAGCTATAGTTAGTGTGCTTAGAGTTCAACATGCAATCCTACCTCAGTAAATGAAGCATAGAACTTCAAGGAAGACACCCAGTGTCAGCTTCAGACCTCCACACACACACACACACACACACACACACACACACACACACACACACACACACACACACACACACGTATACCTGCACACACACATACTCCCACACATGTGAAAACAATACACACATACATACTGTATGTGTATACTCTCATACTGTATTAGTTATTTTTTGATTATGATAAAGTACCATGACCAAAGGCAACTCAGAGAAGAGTTTAAATTGGCATACAATTCCAGAGGGCTAGCATCTAGAATGGTGGGAAAGGAATGGCTGTGGGGGCAGTAAGTCTAGAGATCACATCTCAACTGCACACAGATAGCAAAGACAGTAAACTGGAAGTGAGGAGATGCTAAATACTTTCAAAGCCTCTCTCACCCCATCTGTGACATTCTTTCTACTGCAAAACTTCCATCCTAAAAGCTCCTTAATCTCCCCAGGCCAGCTCCCAACGAAGTGGGGACCAAGAATTTAATTATGTGAGCCTATGGGGGTCATTTCTTATCCCAATCACTACACTTGTCATGAATTCTAATTACATACACTTGCATCCATTATAGACCAACTATTCAAAAATGTCTTCTCATAGGGTGATAGAGTTTTAGTTTTGGTAGTTTTGAAGAGAGGGATGTGCATCCTTAGCCTATAGTGTCTGAGGTAAAATAGACAACATTATACATTGCTTATCCAAGAAAAGTCAACCCACCAGCCATTCCTACACAAGAATGAGTATGTGCTGGTGGATAAGGCTGTGGGAAGGGACTTAGGAAATCCACCAGTGTCACACTGAAGAGACACAGACACCTGGGAGAACAAAGGTGCTGAAGTCTCAATGACACAAGTAGTTCAGTTATTTAGATTTTCCAAATTGCTTTGCAAAATTTCAACACATGCCAAGCTTTTCTGAGGTAGTACTTTCTTTTGGGGACCACCAGCCTACAAACTACTACAAGGAGACTTATTTTTAATTATGAATGCTTAGCCTTAGCTTAGGCTTTTTTCTAACTAGCTCTTATTCCTTAATCTGTTTCCATTAGTCTATGTTATATCATGTGGCTCGATTACCTCTCTTCTGTTCTGTAGGTAGAACTTGTTTTGTGTCTCACCAGTGTCTCCCTGCCTCTCTTCTTCCCAGAGTTCTCTCTCCTGGCAGAAGTCTCACCTAACCTCTTCCTGCTTAGCTGTTGACCATTCAGCTCTTTTAATAACCAATCAGAAGGCTCCTTGGCAAAGACACATCTTCACAGTATAAAAAAGTATTCCACAACACCATTCTCCACCAGGCACCAGCTTAAGAGTGTTGCAAATATCTAAGAAAACTCAGAGAGAAACTTGGCATTTAAATGTTTGGAGCTTCTGGTTAATTTAACTTTTTAGAAAAAAAAAAAGCAGCACATAAATTCTGCTATTTGCCTGTTTGTTTTATAGAAGGTGAAAATTAATCCCCAAACAATAGGCAAGTAGATGGCTCAAATGAATTTTACTATTTAAGAATATGCAAATTATGGTATATTATTTGAAAAATGTGGTAGAAGCAAAAATTTAAAAATTTTTTTTACTGAAGGAAAACAAATATTTTTCTATATTTCTAGATTTTCTGCACTAGACATGAAAAATTAAGATTAAAACAAAAAGATGTTTAAAGAAAATGTTCCCTGGTCCTTAAGACAGTTCTGTGCTTTAAGTAGTTACTTGTCTTGTCATGTATCTTTGTGTAATGTATCATGCACTGTGCATATTTCTCCATGAATCTCTGGGTATTCTGGCTTATTGCTATCCATCACCTGGCAATAATCCGCTTATGTTCTTAGGATAAAGATTTATTTTCTTCAAAATATTACATTATATTTTGGAATTCAAATTAGACTCATTAGGTGAGAATATTCCTGAATTTCTTTAAATACAGGTCTTAGACTTTTGTAAATGCTGAGAGATATCTTTGAATTGCTGTCAAAATCTTCCCAGCAATTTGACTTGTTCTTTAGTTTTTAATACCAATTAAAAATAGTTTACTTTTTATTTATGTGTATGTGTGTATTTCCATGTATGTATGCCACTCATGAAGAGGTGCCCATGTGCCCCTGGAGGCTGGAAGAGGTCACTAGATTCCTTGCAACTGGCATTATAAGCAGTTGTGAGCCTCCAGAAATGGGTGCTGGGAACTGAACTTGCATCCTCTACAAGAGCAGTGAGCATTGTAAGTGCTGAGCCATCTGTCAGGCCCCCAATATCATTTTTGTTTGCTGTCTATATTTTCTATATCAGATGATCCACCTATGTATCTGGTTTTCAAGACTTAAAAATATTTTGCTTGGTAAAAGATGTATTAATTTATTATTTTACATTTACATAAGTGTATGCTTATAAAAACTTAAAATCCCAATGTTCAGCAATATTTCAATAATGTTTCATTAGTTCCATTTCTCTTTACCTATGTGATAGCACAAAACTGAAATCCCCATACTTTTGAGGCAGAAACAGGAGAATTGTGAGTCCTACCTAGGCCACCTTAGTCTATATAGCAAAGCTCTATTTTAAGACAAATCAAAACCAAGTACACAATTTTATTTCCCACATTTGTTTTCTACTAAAAATCAAGATTTCAGTTAATATTTTTCTTATCATTTTTTAGAGTCCCTGGGAAACTTTACTCTGACTTTGATAAAAATTAACAGTTCTTTTTATTTTACAAATTTTTTATTCCATTTGATGTTTCATGTTCTTTAAGAAAAATTTCATGTCTTTCAATCAGACTGCTATTTTTCTGGACTCTTTCCCATAATTTCTTACAGATATGTTGTAAGAAGTCAAAGAATAATTATATATTTATTTATTTATTTATTGGTGTTGTTTGCTTTTTTTTATTTGAATTACAAACAAGATTTAATTACATGACTATCCCAGTTCCCTTCCTCCCCTACCACTCCCAACAACTAAAACCCTACCAATCACATATCCTTTCTTCCAATCTACACCTGACTCAACCTTTCTGCTCCCTCATGACCTCTGCATTCTTCTTTTTCTTCCCTTCTCATTTTCGTAGCTCCCTTCCCCCTCTTACCATGTTTTCAGCTCACTCAGGGGATGATGACCCTTTCCCCTTCTCCAGGGGACAAAGTTTGTCTCTTTTAGGGTCCTCTTGTTTACTAGTTTTTCTGGCCGTGTGGATTGTAATACCTTACTCTATGTCTAAAATCCACATATGAGTGAGTACATATCATGTTTGTCATTTTGTGATTGGGTTACCTCGCTCAGAATAGTTTCTTAGGTTTCCATCCATTTTCCTGCAAATTTCAGGATTCCATTGTTTTTTTCTGCTGAGTAGTACTCCATTGTGTAAATGTACCACAATTTCTCTATCCATTCTCCAGTTGAGGGGCATCTAGGCTGCTTCCAGTTTCTGGCTATTACAGATAGTGCTGCTATGAACATCCTTGAACAGATGTCTTTGTTGTATGAATGTGCTTCTTTTGGGTATATGCCTAGGAGTGGAATTGCTGGATCTTGTGATCGACTGATTCCCATTTTCTTGAGGAGTCGTTATACTGATTTCCAAAGTGGCTGTACAAGTTGGCACTCCCACCAGAAGTGGAGAAGTGTTCTCTTTTCTACACATCCTCTCCAGCATAAACTGTTATTAGTGTTTTTGATTTTAGCCATTCTGACAGGATTAAGATGGTATCTCAGAGTTGTTTTGATTTGCATTTCCCTGATGGCTGAGGATGTTGAACACTTTCTTATGTGTCTTTCAGCCATTTTAGATTCCTCTATTGAGAATTGTCTATTTAGCTCTATACCCCACTTTTTAATTGGATTGTTTGGTGTTTTAGAGACTAGCTTCTGAGTTCGTTGTATATTTTGGATATCATTCCTCTGTCAGATGTGGGGTTGGTGAATATCTTTTCCCAGTCTGTGGGCTGCATTTTGTTTTGCTGACTGTGTCCTTTGTCTTACAGAAGCTTCTCAGTTTCAAGAGGTCCCATTTATTAATTGTTGATCTCAGTGTCTATGCTACTGGTGTTATGTTCAGGAAGCCTACTGTACCAATTAATTCAAGGGTATTTCGCACTTTGTCTTCTAATAGGTTCAGTGTGGCTGGGTTTATGTTGAGGTCTTTTATCCATTTTGACTTAAGTTTTGTGCAGGGTGAAAGACTTGGGTCTATCTGTAGTCTTTTATATGTTCGCATCCAGTTATGCCAGCACCATTTGTTGAAGATTTTCTCTTTGTTCCAGCGTATATATTTGGATTGTTTGTCAAAAATCAGGTGTTCTTAGGTGTGTGGGTTAATATCAGGGTTTTCAACTCTATTCCATTGGTCTACCTGTCTATTTTTGTGCCAATACCAAGCAGTTTTCAGGACTGTAGCTCTGTAATAGAGCTTGAAGTCAGGGATGGTGATGCCTCCAGAAGTTCCTCTATTGTACAGGGTTGTTTTGGCTATCCTGGATCTTTTGTTTCTCTCTATAACGTTGAGAATTGTTCTTTCAAGGTCAGTGAAGAAATGTGTTGGGATTTTGATGGGGATTGCATTGAATCTGTAGATTACTTTTGGCATGATTTCAGTTTTTACAGTGTTGATCCTGTCTATCCAAGAGCATGGGAGATCTTTCCATTTTCTGGTATCTTCTTTGATTTCTTTCTTTAGAGACTCAAAATACAGGTCTTTCACTTTTTTGGTTAGTGTTAGCTCAAGGTATTTTATGTTGTTTGTGGCCATTGTAAAGGGTGATGCTTCTCTGATTTCTTTCTCCACTAATGAGTCATCAGTATATAGTAGGGCTACAGATGTTTTTTGTTGAGTTAATCTTGTATCTTGCCACTTTGATGAAGGTGTTTATCAGCTGTAGGAGTTCCTGGTTGAGTTTTTCTGGTCACTTATGTAGACTATCATATCATCTGCAAATAGTGAGAGTTTGACTTTTTCCTTTCTGATTTGTATTCCCTTGATCTCACTTTGTTGTCTTATTGCTCTAGCTAGAACTTCAAGGACAATAGTGAAGAGGTATGGAGAGAATGCATAGCCTTGTCTTGTCCCCGGTTTTAGAAAAATTGCATTGAGTTTCTCTCCATTTAATTTGATATTGGCTGTTGGCTTGCTGTATATTGCTTTTATCATGTTGAGTTATGTGCCTGTCATCTATGATTTCTCTAAGACCTTTATCATGAAGAGGTGTTGGTTTTTGTCAAAGGCTTTTTCGACATCTAGTGAGATGATCATGTGGTTTTTTTTCCTCAGTCTGTTTATATGGTGGATTACATTGATGGATTTTCATATGTTGAACCATCCTTGCATCCCTGAGATGAAGCCAACTTGATTGTGATGGATGATTTTCTCTGATGTGTTCTTGGATTAGATTTGCCAGTCTTTTATTGAGAATTTTTGCATCAGTGTTCATGAGGGATATTGGTCTGTAGTTCTCTTTCTTAGTTGTGTCTTTGTGTGGCTTGGGTATCAAGGTTATTGAAGCCACATAAAAAGAGTTTGGTAATGACCTTTCTCCTTCTGTGGTGTGGAATACTTTGAGGAGAATTGGTATTAGTTGTACTTTGAATTTCTAGTAGAATTCTGCACTGAAGCCATCTGACCCTGGGGTTTTTTGGTTGGGAGACTTCTGATGAATGCTTCAATTTCATAGGGGTTATAGTTCTATTTAAGTTGCTTATCTGTTCTTGATTTAATTTTGGTAAGTGAAATCTGTCCAGAAAATTGTCCATTTCCTTTAGATTTTCAAATTTTGAGGAATACAGGTTTTCAAAGTATGACCTGATGATTCTCTGGATTTCCTCTGTGTCTGTTGTTATGTTCCCCTTTTCATTCCTGATTTTATTAATCTGCATGTTCACTCTTTGTTGTTTGGTAAGTTTGGATAATGGTTTGTCTATCTTGTTGATTTTCTCGAAGAACCAACTCTTTGTTATATTGATTCTTTGTATTGTTTTCCTGGTTTCCATTTTATTGATTTCAGCCCTCAATTTGATTATTTTCTGGCGTCTACTCCTCTGGGGTGTATTGGCTTCTTTGTTTTCTAAAGCTTCAGTTGTGCTGTTAATTCTCTAGTGTGATTATTAACTTGTTTCTTCATGTGGGCATTTAACTCTATGAACTTTCCTCTTAGCACTGCTTTCAGAGTATCCCATAGGTTTGGACATGTTGTGTCCGAATTCTCATTGAATTCTAGGAAATCTTTAATTTCTTCCTGGACCCATGAATTGTGCAATTGGGTGTTACTTAATTTCCATGAGTTTGTAGGTTTTCTGTAGTTTGTGTTGTTGTTGAATTCTAATTTTAAAGCATGGTGGTCTAATAAGACGCAGGGGGTTATTTCAATTTTTGTGTACCTGTTGAGATTTGCTATGTTGCCAAGTATGTGGTCAATTTTTATAGAAGGTTCCATGTGGCTCTGAGAAGAAGGTAAATTGTTTTGTATGTGGGTGGAATGTTCTATAGATATCTGTTAAGTCCAATTGCGCCATAACTTCTATTAGTTCTTTTGTTTCTTTGTTAAGTTTCTGTCTGGTGTTCCTGTCCAGTGATGAGAGTGTGGTGTTGAAGTCTCCCACTATAAGTATGTGCGGTTTTATGTGTATTTTGAGTTTTAGTAATGTTTCTTTTACAAACATGGATGCCTTTCTTTTACAAACATGGCATAAATGTTCAGAATTGAGACTTCATCCTGATGTATTTCTCCTGTGATGAGTAGGAAGTGACCTTCTCCATCTCTTTTGATTGATTTTAGTTTAAAGTCCAATTTGTTGGATATTAGGATTGCTGTCCCCACTTGTTTTTTGGGCCCATTTGATTGGAAAATCTTTCCCCAACCTTTAATTCTTAGGTGCCATCTGTCTTTGATGTTGAGGTGTGTTTCTTGTATGCAGAAGAAGGAAGGATTCTGTCTT
Source organism: Cricetulus griseus (assembly GCF_003668045.3). Taxonomy (NCBI): domain Eukaryota; kingdom Metazoa; phylum Chordata; class Mammalia; order Rodentia; family Cricetidae; genus Cricetulus; species Cricetulus griseus. The sequence continues at coordinate 184,427,594 of NC_048595.1, read as the reverse complement.
CTTATCCATTCTGCTAATCTGTGTATTTTTATAGGGGAGTTAAGACCATTAATGTTGATGGATATTAATGACCATTGATTATTGTTCATTCTTGTTTGTTTTTGCTTTGGTGATAGTGGCGAGATTATTCGTGTGATTCTATCCCTTTTTCCTTTTGGCTGTTGGTAAAGTGGGGTTATCTATTGCCTATATTTTACTGCTTGTAGTTAACTTCCTTGAGATGCAGTTTTCCTTCCAGAACTTTCTGTGGGGCTGGATTGGTGGATATGTATTGTTTGTCATGGAATATCTTGTTTTCTCCATCTATAATGATTGAAAGCTTTGCTGGGTATAGTAGTCTGGGCTGGCATTCATGGTCTCTTAGTGTAGGTAGAATATATATCCAGAACCTTGTGGCTTTCAGAGTTTTCATGGAAAAATCAGATGTGATTCTGATAGGTTTGCCTTTATAGCTTACTTGATGTTTTTCCTTTGCTGCTCTTAATATTTTCTCTTTGTTCTGTATGTTTGGTGTTTTGATTATTATGTGGCGAGGAGACCCGTTTTTTGGGTTCAGTCTATTTGGTGTTCTGTAGGCTTCTTGTATTTTCGTTGGCATGTCTTTCTTTAGGGTGGGAAAGTTTTCCTCTATGATTTTGTTGAATATGTTTTCTGTGCCTTTGAGTTGGATTTCTTCACCTTCTTCTATACCTATTATTCTTAGGTTTGGTATTTTCATGGTGTCCCATATTTCCTGGATATTTTGTGTTAGGGATTTGTTGGACTTAAGATTTTCTTTGGTTGATGAAACTATTCTTGCTAGTGTGTCTTCAACTCCTGAGATTCTCTCTTCCATCTCTTGTATTTTGTTTGTTATGCTTACATCTGTAGCTCCTGATCATTTACCCAGCTTTTCTATTTCCAGCATTCCCTCAGATTGTGCTTTCTTTATTGTCTCTATTTCAGTTTTTAGGTCTTGAACTGTTTCCTTGAGAGATTTGTTGATAAATTGTATTTTTGGCTTGTTTTTTCTTCCATTTCTTTAAGGGATTTTCTCATGTCCTCTTTGAGGTCTTCTATCATTTTTTTCTGAAGATGTTTTTAAGGTCATTTTCTTCTGGTTCATCTGTGTTGTGATGTTCAGGTCTTGTTGGTGTATGGATCCTAGTCTCTGGAGGTGTCATATTGAGTTTTCTGTTGTTGAGTGTGCTTTTACCTTGTCCTCTTCTCATCCTTTCTTCTGATGGAAGTAGCAGGTGTTTCTTGCTCTCCTGGTGGGTATGGGACCAAGGTTCTCTTCTGGTAGATGCAAACAAATCCAATACTCTGATATCTGTGCTCTTCTCATGGATGGAGGTATCACTGTTACCCAGGCGTTGGCAGTGTTCGGGTGTGTTGGGTCCCTCTGGGCCGGTAGATGGAGATAGAACTGCCACCGGGTGCTCAGTGTGTAGGATCCTGTGGCTGAATTTGGTCTGGTGCACAGCAGATCGATCGTGTCAGATGACTCTGAGCAGTGAAAATGAACGGGGACTGGAAACCGGAAATAGCCCCTGGCCTACTTGGGCCAGCGGATGGAGGCAGAGCTTCCACCGGGCCTCGGTGTGTCGGATCCCCCTTTGGGATTCGGTTTGGCAGATGACTCGGGTCAGATGATTCCAATTATATATTTTTTTAAAAAACAAAAATGCCATGTGGGCTTGTGCACACTCCTCTTTCTCTGTAAACAATGGGGAAGCTCCCAAATCCTTACAGATTCTGCATTTACTGCCATTTCACTTCTATAACCTTGGGAGAGAGATGAGTCCTATTTCCCATTTAGTGATGGTGGTGACATTTAACCTATATCTTAATAGTGTAAGAGAAACACATTCATCACCAAAGGCAGGGGGGGGGGGCAAACAGTATAAAGCTGTAGTTTGGTTAACAGACAACTTTGTCTGAAATATTTGATAGATGTGGTGAAGACTGTTACACTTTACAGGCTCACAGAGTTCAAGGCAAACCCTTTCAACATTTATTTGTATCTGATAAATGAAAGGATGGAGAGCATGCATATTATTGGAGTGCCACAAAAGGTTTCAACACATTCCTGGATAGAAGGCAGACAGTTTTAGTGAAGAAGCCTCTGAGAAAAGCAAGTCCTATATTCAGAGTGTTTTCCTGGGTAATGGTGACCTAAGATGGGGGTTTAGCTTAATTTAATCATGAACAAAAGTTCATTTTCAGTGCACATTTAATTGTACCTAAAGATTGTATTTGTGGACCTTGTGAATAAAAATAGCACTTGTAAACAGGCCTGAAATCTGCTTGAGACAGGTATGGTTTAGGTCTTAAAGTATCAAGAAGAGATGTCTCTCTGGGCCCTTCTATTTAGTGTTGCTTCTTCTGTTGACAATCACAAAATTAAGTAAAACACCGTCAAACTTAGCCCCGTGACTCATATTCCTTCCTAAAGTATTTTCCTCTCACTCAAGGAGTGTGCGGCCTCTAAAATATGTGTCTCAAGGGGCACATGCCTAGCAGGTATTTCTTGACTGACATGAAAGGTTTTAAGAGAAACTCACTGGGAAATACTCTAAACTCTCAGGAGAAACATAGAAGTAAGGTGGGAATTCTTAGAGGCCTAGATCATGATGGCTGCCACCATCTCTATCCAATCTGCATTAGAAGGAAAGAGCCTAACTGGGTTTTTAGTTCAATGATTGTGGGGTGGGGACAATGCACACACACACACACACACACACACACACACACACACACACACACACACACACACGTGTGTGTGTGTGAAGGGGTGTGTAACAATCTGAGATTCATTTATGGAGACAAGAAGACCTGATATCTCATGAGGGGGCAAGTGGTTATTAAGCTGCGGGGTCCTCAAACATACTATAATACTTTGGCTACCATAGATGGCAAAAAACAAATTCTTAAGAAAATGTTTAGAAACCTTCATTTCTGGAACATTGTTATTGTAAACCCGACCATGCCCCATGTAGAAGGAGAAAATGAGCTTGAAGAATCTGTGATAACAGTTTGGAAAACTGAATTCGAGTCCTTTCTCTGTGTTTCTAAGTATGGAGTCTGACAGAGTATTGCATTGTGTCAGAGTTGGAGAGAAAATGCCAGAAGCCTAGAAAGAGGCCTCTTTCCAGCTTTCATTGGCCCTGAAATAATATAAACACAGATCCTGGGGCTTCAATGATGCAGAATTTAGAGTGCCAGTAACTGTGAGACTATTGAGCCCATCGGCAGGATCCTATGCCCAGAGAATGGACTGTAGCAAATTTTGATTGACTTCTGTAAAGACAGTGGAGGCATTTCATGGCCTCCTGGAGGGAGAGATGGTTCCTTAGCCACAAAGGAGACTCTGAAGGGAATTATTACCTAACACTGGAGGGTTAGCATCCCAGGTGGTTTCCTATGGCAAACAGAGTGAAGTCAAGTCTACAGCAAGTCAGAGACACCATGAGTGACATGTACAACCTCCTAAACAGAGTCTCTTGCTCTGATTGTGGGCAGGAAACTGCCTAGGATAAGTCCACACTGCATCAGACACCTCCCACACCCACCAGATCCAGCCACTAAATCCACAGTCAAGGTTGGGCCCTTTACAGTGGACATGAGCCTGGTGAGATGGGGAGGGAAGGTAAGGAGAAAGATCAGTGTGTAATTGAGTTGGGAATTCATTTTATTTTATAGGATGGAAATGATCAAGTTTTCAAAAGCAACTGAGAATATATAAAGCCAAAAATGACTGGGAAGTTAAAACCAAGATTTCATTTTGCAAAAGAATTGTCAATACAGTATAAATGGAATGAGCTGTAATGAAAACACTCCATAAGCAGGCTGGCAGGGTATCAGGGCAAATTGGAAAAGGAGGTTCAGTTGCTTATGCCATAGCTTAGAAAGGGCATGAAGTGGGTACTTGTTTCATTTCCACAACAGGACACAGCTATGTCAATTTGCTTAAAAAATAAAACATTAGTCAAAATATACACTTAAGTACTGCATAAGTGGTTCAAAACAATGTTGAAATGAATTCTTGGATGACTTTCCATTGACAGACAGATCACTTTTGTCTACTGAAGCCTCAGTGTCTTCTTCCAATAATGTGGTTATAGTTACACTTAGTTCAGGCATAAATATGGGTTTAGAATAGTTTGTTTTAGAGAACTATGTAATTTTTAGCAAGTACTCCACAAATATTATCAATGTTGATATAGATGGAACATTCTTTGCCTTTCTATGGCTTTTAGATGATAGTTTTGGTCATGGGTAAAATTGGTTCACACTCACTTCTCTGTTTTGATCCAGTGAGAGGTGCCCAGGCCAAGATGGCTTATATTTAGGATAACACCATGGAACTGTACTGATGATCAAAATTGTTGCTGTGATACTTAGAAAAATATACAATATTAGAAGTTTTTGCTAGTAGACTGACATTTTTAAGGGGAGATAGCAGTTTAAACTCAGCTTTGTTTGTTTACAATTCAAGATGAAGATGAGAAAGCACATACCCACTCTCAGAGTGTCAAAATAGTTCTTTGTTTGAGTAGCTTTTCTTACTTTCTCTTGTTTGATGTGTATTCCACTGTGTGTTAGTTTGCTTTTACTTTGAATACAATTTTGTGTGTGGTGGGGGAGGAGCATGTGGCAGACGAGAAGGACTTTGTCTCTATCACATTCCACTTTATTTTTTGAAATAGGGTCTATGGTGGTTTGAATGAAAAAGACCCCAATAGACACATATATTTGAATACTTGGTCTCTAGTTGATGGTACATCTTGGAAGGAATTAGGAGGTGTGGCCTTGTTGGAGGAAATATGCCAAGGGATGGGGGAACGCTTTGAGATTCCAAGAGCTGCATGCCATGCCCATTGTACTGTCTGTTTCCTGCTTGCTGTTTGAGATATGATTGCTCAATTGCTATTCCAGCTGCCTGCCATCTACTACCTCTACTCTTCCATCATGAACTCTAAACCTCTGGAGCCATAAGGTCCAAATAAATTATCCTTCAATTAGTTACCTTGGTCATGATGTTTTAGTCACAGCAATAGAAAAGTAACTAATACAAGATATCTCACTGAAACTGGAGTTTTGTCAAGGGTGAATGGCCAACAAGTTTCTATGTTCCTTCCTAACTGCCCAGTGCTGGGTTTATAGGCACACATGAGAATGCCCATCTTTTTATGTGGTGTTGGGGATTTAAACTAAGACCCTCTTGCTTGTAGAACAAGTACTTTAAACTCTGAGTCAGTGCCCTAGCCTCAAAGTCCATTTTAATTTAGTTATGTGTACATGGAATTCTGCCAAGATTGGGAAGACTGAAAAAAATTTTAGCTCTAAATATTTCTTACTAAATCTCCAGTTTCCCCTCAAGTTAGTATTTTAGTGATTTTTTTTTTTGCTTCCTTTCCAGCAGCCCAAGACCCAGGAGTTCTTAACTATCAGACTACTGATACTCTACAGAAAAACATTTAGGTATATAAATATCTTCAACTCTCAAAATGTAGGAAAAACAACATACTAATGAGTGGTTTGGAAAGGTTTTCAGACATATCTGTATGAAGAGTTTATGTGGTTGCCATATGGCCTCTTGAAGGAAGTAAATCTCTTTCTCCAGCTCAACTTCTTTATTTTCTCCTAATGTCAGTTAAAGACATTCTCCATTTTACATCAACAATAAAACAAGCTCCCCAGGTCCCAGTCTAAGGTCTAATTAGAGTCTAAGGCCTTACTGGGTGTACTGTAGTGGTGCTATGCACAATAGTGAGATTTTTAGAAGTAGTCTTTCCTCCACACCGACAGAGAAGCTGGAGATGAGGAGGACCCTAAGATAGACATACATACTCTTCCAGAGAAGGTGAAAGGGACAAGATTTCCTGATGTAATTGGGAGCACTTGGGAAGGGGAGAGGGAGTTAGAAGTAAGGGAAGTGGAGGAGGGGAGAGTAGAGGAGGACAAGAGAGAGCAGGAAGATGGAGTCAGGGGAAGAATAGAGGAGAATAAGAAAAGAGATACCATAGTAGAGGGAGCCATTATAGGCTTAAAGAGAAATCAGGCTCTAGGGAATTATCGAGAGATCTACAAGGATGACCCCAACTAACAATTTAAGCAATAGTGGAGAGGCTACCTTAAATACCCTCCCCTGATAATGAGATTGATGACTGACTTATATGCCATCCTAGAGCCTTCATCCAGTAGCTAATGGAAGCAGAAGCAGACACCCACAACTAAACACTGAGCCAAACTCCTGGAATCCAGTTGCAGAGAGGGAAGAGTGATGAGCAAAGGGGGTCAAGATCAGGCTGATGAAACCCACAGAAACAGCTGAGCTGAACAATCGGGAGCTCATGTACCCCAGACTGATAGCTGGGAAGCCAGCATAGGACTGATGCAGACCCACTGAATGTGGGTGTGAATTAGGAGCCTTGGCAATCTATGGGGCCTCTGGTAGTGAATCAGTATTTATCCCTAGTGTATAAATAGACTTTGGGAGACTATTCCACATAGAGGGACACTCTCTCAGCCTAGACACACTGGGGAGGGCCTAGGCCCTGCTCCAAATTATATAACAGACTTTGAAGATCCCCTATGGAAGGCCTCAGCCACCCTGGGGAGCAGAAAGGGGATGGGATAGGGGGTCAGTGGGGGTCAGAGGAGAAAGGAGAGGGAACTGGGATTGACACGTAAAACAAGCTTGTTTCTAATTTAAATTTAAAAAAAGAAAAAAATTCTTTCCTAAAAATCTCTTCCTCTCCATGATAGTCTCAAAAACTTATGCTAATAAGGTTTTTTTTTTTTTTTTGGAATGTCTGGTTCTATCATCTCCAATGTTAATCTCATCACTGTCAAAACAACACAGCACATACACACACATGCATACACACACATTATTTTGCCTTAAAGAAAACTTTCCTCAGTATGCACAGGTACCGTATTTAAAACAGAAACATCATTGGAAATGAAATATAAATAAATGTTCTGACAAAGAGAAGTAAGAAAAGAGAAAAGAATGAGTATTTTACTAAAAGCAGGAAACGAAGAGCTGAAGGAAGTGAGTGTTGAGTTGAAGCTCACCCCAGGAGCCAATCTATTTCATTAATTGCTTTAAATTCTTTTTTTGTGCCATATAAGCTGATTATAAATCTCTCAGGATCCCCATCATGCTCATTTATGCTTAGAAGTCCTTTCATTTCAATTTCAAACAAAAATTGTGCTTTAACTCTAAAACGCTGAAATTTTCATTTCCAATCAGTTCTATTCATTTTCATTATGGCAGGTTGATTACACAAAATTCATATACTGAGATGATGTTGGTCATCATTGGATGTATCAGCAATATTCTTCTAAAGTACACACATATCCATTCCCTTCTAACACAGTGCATTCCAGTGGCTGAGAAAACTTAGCCATTGACCTTCGAAGATCAGAAACAGGACCAGCAAGAAGGCTCAATGGGAAAAGGTGCTTGCAGTACACCCATGATGATGTCAGTTTGATCCTCAGAATCCACAATAAGTTGGGTGGCTTTCAACTATAATCCCCGTAGTCCTACAGCAGAATGGAAGCTTGAAACAGGAGAATTGCCAGGAGGCTAACAGGCTAGCTAGCCTGGAGCAAACTCAGAGTAAGAAACAAGAAAGGCCCTGCCTCAACAAGGTGCCAGGAGAAAACCAACTCTACAAAGTAGTCCTTTGGCTTCCACACACACATTTTGGCACATGTGCTCCCTTTCATGCATACATACCTACAAACATACACACAATATAATAATAATAATAATAATAATAATAATAATAATAATAATAATAAATTATGATGGTGGTGGTGGTCATTTTAAACATTAAGGAAAAACAATTAGAACACAACTGACTGACTAGGGAAATGTCTGGAGATCTACAAAGATGATACCAGCTAACAATCTAAGCAACAGAGGAGAGGCTACCTTAAATGCCCTCCCCTGATAATGAGATTGATGATTGACTTATATGCCACCTGATAGTCCTCATCCAGCAACTGGTGAAAGTAGAAGCAGACACCCACAACTCATCACTGAACTGAACTGGAGTCCAGATGCAGAGAAGGACGAGGAAGTTCAAAGGGGTCCAGACCAGACTGGTGAAACCCACAGAAACAGCTGACCTGAACATTGGGAACTCTTGCTCCCCAGACTGATAGCTAGGATACCAGCATGGGTCTGATCCAGACTCCAGGAATGTGTTTCAGTGAGGAAACCTCGGAAATCTACGGGACCTCCTGTGGTAGTTCAGTACTTATCCCTAGCATAGGTGTGGATTTGGGGAGCCCATTCCACATAGAGGAATGCTCCCTGAGCCAAGACACACAGGGGTGGGCCTAGGCCCTATCCCAAAGGGTACGATAAACTCTGATGATACCCTATGGAAGGCCTCACTATCCGGGGGAGCAGAAAGGGTATGTGATAGGCAGGGTTTTTGATGGGAGGGGGTGGAGGGGAGGAGGGGAGGGAGAGGGAACTGGGATTGACATGTAAAACAATCTTGTATCTAATTCAAATTAAAAAAATCTGCAGAAAAAAAGAACACAACTGACTTGAGAGGCTAATTTCCATGAGCCAGCCTTGTGAGTTAGGGGCTAAAATCACCACACAGTGGATATGTACTTGGCCTCCCTGGTATCTGTTTTGACTTTCTGCATAAGCAGGCCCAAAATTCTGACCAAATAGTCATCCAGTCTTCACTCTCTATGTGCCTGCTTGAATGAGGCTCTTTTTCCAGCACCATAAAATAAAACAGGTACCCTGACTAGATGTACTGAAATTTCATGCCCCAACATACAGCATGGTTGTGAATGGGCAGAGCCTTGGAGAGCTTGCAAGAAGTGACTTTTTACCTACCATGTTAAATATTGAAGAGGCTAGAAGAAGAGAAAGTTCAATGCAAGGAGTAGGTTCAAATAAGAACCAGGGAGAGAAGAGGTATTCAAAAGGAATTGAGAGCTTAGGTATGGACAGTGGACTCTAGATCAGGTTAAGCTTAATCATTTAAGCCTATATACATCTCCTTTTCTTTTCTTGACCTTGACTGGATGGCACTTTCTATACTTGTAATAGAAATAATATTAATCAATGTGCCTAATTTTGTAAATCAGAAAATGAAGAGATAGAGAGTTTTGGACTTGTCCAGAGACATTCAGGAAGTGGCAGACATGGATTTTGCTCCAGTCTCTCTCACTCAGAATACCATATTCTTCCAAGTACAGCAGAAGGCATGAAGGCAGTGGTTTCTTTTTGACATCTGTGATAGACAATGTTAATTGTCAACCTGACTTGAATATTGTGTCTGATTACTTGATCTAGCTAGTCAAGATATTGCTGTGGAGGTATTTGTGGATATAATTAACACATACATTTACAATCATTTGACATCAAGTAAAATAAATTACATATATATATAAATATATAATATATATATATATATATATATATATATATTGTGTGTGTGTGTTTGTGATCCTCATCTCATTGGTTAAAGGTTATCTTAAAAGCAAAGAGTAGGGTTTTCCCAGGAAAAAAAGTAGAATATTGCTGAAGACCATGATATAGAAGTCTTGGTGAAGTTTTCAGTAGCACGTCTTACATGTTCTTAGCCTGAAGCATGTGAACCAATTCCTTCAAGTTTTCATATCTCTAAACGGAAATATTTACTTCTCATTCTGTCCCCATGTCCATATCTTCCACCCTTCACATTGTACATAATAGGTATATTCTATACATTATATTTTAATATACATATTTGATTTGACATAAACATAAAATATCAGTCTTTTTATTCTTTCTTCCCATTGTGCATATAATAATCAATATTGCTACCTGAATGAGAGAGTTAGAGAATGTGGGAAAAGTTCAAATGGAGTCTTTCTTTCCTCCCTCAATAGATCATTTCCTAGAAAGTAGAAGAAATACAAAGTTCAAGATGAACCCCAGAACGATTCTTTTTCTGTCAAAAGCTTCATGAGAAGTTTTGTTTGCTTCACTTTTATTCAAGTGAACAGAGTTAATGAACACTTTAAGAGAGTTCATGTCAAAATGCCCCTGTGCAGTAAGTTTTAAATGCAAACCATGATTTTGATAACAGAAGACAATGAAAAGAGCATTTGTCTGAAAAGGCATGAAACATTTTTTTTCTATTCCCGTGGCATCTGATTATGATTCAATGCAGGGGTCACGTCTGGAAAGAGAACTGGCCTGCTCAAATTTGACTCGAAATTGCCATCTCCTGTCATTCTTTCCCGAAATCACAGAATCCTCTCAGAAGCTGGAGCATTGTTCAGTGCTGTGTGGAGAAAGAAGAGCTGAATGATCAGTTTGGATTCCCACTGCAACCATGCTGACACTTGCTAAAATGCCCAAGCCCGATGGGATAAATACTTCACAGTTGGTTGAACTCTGAGGGAAGGAGTTTGACAAGCTGATAAGGGGGAAGGCTGGTATACTCCTCAGCTTTCAAAGGCTGTAAGAACTTGTCAACTCTATCTTCATTCCCAAATAAACCTAAAATTCCCACCCCCCAGCAGAGTCACATTTTCAGCCACAGCTCTACTTAACTTCTGAGGCACTGATACTACAGGCATGAGAGATAAGGCAGATGATTTGTAGCTAGAACTATTTTATAAAAGATGTTTCAGAGAGACAATGGAGAATGGAGGTTTGGTGGGTTGGAGAATTCTTTTTCTTTCAGTGAGCTATAAAATCTGAAGTGGAGGCACAATGGCTTAATGAGTTTCTGTCTCTGTACTTTGACAAATCTACAATTTGGCCATTGTGAAAGCAATGATATGTTTCGTTAATTTCATATGTTCATTTAATAGAGTATTTGGAAGGAAGGCATTTTTGCTTTAGAAATTAGAGCAAGGGAAAGCTGATAAAAGGCTTCAAGTTGGTGTTCAGTACTTCCTGGAATACGTTAATAACATCCAAACTCCTTTTCAAACATGAAGACAAATCTCAAAGCCATGTTTTATCTTCCCAGTCATAATCTTAGCAATAGAAGAGAAGAAATCTTCGCTCCTCATTCTCCCCACAATCTGTACAATAACACACACACACACACACACACACACACACACACACACACACACACTACTTGCTTTTTCAATGTTCTTTTTAAAGTTACTTTTATTTGTATTATTTTATGTGTATAGGTATTTTGCTTGCATGTAAGTCTGAACTATGAGCATGCAGGGCCCACTGAGGTGAAAAGAGAACATTGAATCTCTTGGAAATAGAGGTATAGACAATTTGTAAACTGCCATGTAGGTGCTGGGAATCAAACCTTGGACATCTGGAAGAACAGCAAGTACGTTGAGCAATCTCCCTAGCTCCCACAGTATACTTTTTGTTAGTATGGTTGCATGTGGAAATTGAAACTCTGTGACACCCGCCCCCCATCATGGCATGTTCCTTATGCTGTGATATGCTCTATGCTATTCCTAAACTGCAACACAAGTCTGAGGAAGAAGGCATGCTTTAGCGGCCAAGTTGTGGCCAACTTCTTTGCCATAGATAAAGCTGAGGACTTAGGCGTCTGCAGCAGTATTTGCAGTTGTTGGGGAATGTTTTGTGACATCCATTTTCTGCTGGGATCTCCATTTATTCACTCTCATGAAACTACTAGCCAAGTCCTGAGGAAGTGTTGGCTGTGTGATCACATTTCCCATTTATCTCATCACCAAGGTGAGGGAAACAGAACCAAAAGAGCTGGGAGGTCTGGGGATGCACATAACTGTAAAAACCAACAACTAAACAAAAGGACCTCATTTGTTGGCTAGGCCCTCAAGGTCTTACCCTGAAGTTTTGAATGGTCTGCATACAACAGTCTTGCCCCTTGTGCTCATGGGCATGAAGTAGAAGCAGTTACTTCTCACCAAATACTTGCATTTTCAGGTATGATTTTCTTGTTCAGAGAATGATGAGTTTTCTCACTCTTGAGACACAATGGCCCTACTGAACCACTATGGAGCTCTTCCAGGTAGACCAGTAGGCTAGCCTAGACTTCCAGTAACCCAAATTCCTTGTAGATACAAAAGCAATTATTTAAATGACACTATGTAATCCAGTGTATGTGTATTGTGTACCTTGTGTGTAAGCTAATGCATACATATGTGCATGAATGAAAGAGTGAATAACAGCTTTCCATAGTGCCACAAATGGGAGAACAGCTGTTTGTCTCAGATGGGAAAAGAATGTAAATTGGTTTGATGTTTCTTCTGCAACAAGAATAAGGAATGCTTAAGTTTCTCACTTACATTTAACTTACTTTTAGGGTTATTCACTGTCATTCCTCAGGTTTCTGGAGCTTGACCTGAAGCTGACCTTTAGATAGACATGAAGGCAAACAGAGTCCTGAAACTCTATCTGTATGTTCTTTTGTCTTGGGGACTGTAAATCGGGGCATTAGGTGAATAACACAGCTTGGCTTTGTGTCATGAAAAGTAATTTGGGCTGCGGTAAGGGCAGGATTTATGAAGCTGTCTGGCCAGGCTTGGGCAGGATGCCAGCTTACACCTGCTTTGCAGTCAGGGCCATGTGCAGTTGCCACACTGCTGAAGTAGCTAAATTCCTTTCATTGGATAGAGGTACTTCTGGAGCCATCAAACCCCCAAACAGGTAGGAATAGAAGGGTGTGTGTGTGTGTGTGTGTGTGTGTGTGTGTGTGTGTGTATGTGTGTCCCTGCATAGAAAAGCAGCCAGTCTTTAGGAAACAAATTCAATGCAGACTTCTCTTTGTTAAATCTTGAGCAAAACACTTTAAAAAAATAGTAAACCTGGGGACCATGAGATGGCTGTGAGGAAAGGCTGCTGGCTCTAGACATGATGACCTGAGTTTAATCCCTTGGACCCACAGGGTGAAAAGAAAGAACCAATTCCTTCAAGTTGTCCTTTGACCTCCACACATGTGCCATGGCACAAAGTCCTTGCCCTCCCCTCCAACAAATGAATAAATAAAATGTGATACGTTTTAAGTGTGTCTGTATTTATAAAAAACATTGTAACTAAGTTTTCTTTTTCATGGATTAATTTGCAAAGTTTTTGAATGTTTTTTTTTTAATGTCACACATAGCAAGGTAGCTATATAATTTGTTATCCAGGGACCCCTGTCAAACTGAAAGCAGTGTTGTCTGAGGCAAATTGGGATAGATGGTAACTCTAATTGTGGACAATTTACAGAGGCATACAATGAGCCAGCTAAATAACTGTCGTATTACAAGGCTGCTTTCCCAAGAAATGACAGAAAGGATACTGTCTTTTTGATCATGCTGGACGACCTCCATGAAGCAGATGGCCGGACTGTCACCATGCCAGAGCACAAGGCACAGTGTCCACAGTAAAACCATTCTGTCTCCTTTATTTACAGTCCTGCCTCCATCTGAGAAAAAGGGCAGAGACCTAGAAAACCTTGCTTTCCACCAGAATGGCTCTTTGATGACACACAGAGAACCTCCTCAGCAGCAGCTCAGCATCCGACCAATTAGGACAAGGCAGACTTCAGGTGTAAAACAACCATTTTTATCTCAATGCTAATAAACTTTGATCTAGACACCTCCTTCTGTAGCAAGTCCATGCCATTTTTCATCTTTCTTGCCTCTTTCCCATACTGGTTATGCCACAGTACTGTCCCCCCCCACACCCCTTTACTATAGATGCTACTACAACAGGTTACCAAAACATGGTATCTGAAAACCGTAGACATTTTTTTTTTTCTGATAGGACCAGAGCCTGGAAATCTGAAATCAAGGTGTCAACCAGGTCTTTGCTTTCTCTAAAAGCTATAATGGCAAAGCCTTCCTTTTCCTTGCCTCTAACAATTTACAGTGTCTCCAAACGTACTTTGAATAGTGGCAACATAACTTGCTTCCCATGATGTTTTTTTCTAGGTCTTAATGTCTTCTTCTCTTTTATAAGAATGTGGACTTTGAAGCCTACCATAAAATCTAGTATGCTCTCATCTTGCAATTGTCGACTGAGTATATCTTCAAAGACCTTTTAAATAAAATCTGGATGGTGATGAATTCTGAGGGGACACTGGTCACTCCCCAACAATCGGAAAACTATGACAACTATAGTTTTTACTCCCACTGTTTATACCCACATCTAGGTGATGGTTGACATGTGCTTCACCCTTCTATTTTCTCTCTTCAACACTATGATGGTCAATTATTTCCTGCCCCTCAGCAAGTAAATACACTAAACCTTGGAGCATGGTCTTTGGATGATTTTTCTTTCTCCCTATTTAACCCATCTTCCTAGCTTTCTGGATTTGCACTCACATGCAAATTAGTAGATCCAGACACCACATGCAGAAACATCAAGATTCCTTGGACCCAGCATTATTAGAGGCTTACCCAAAAGTTGGATGAGTTGGGAATAGAGATAAGATATTTGAGTCAGCACTTTAAATCTCTAGCCATATTAATAACCAAAAATATCTTCTGTGCCTAGAAGAACAAGACCAAACTAAAGAAGTTTTTTTTAAAAAAAAATTGAATCATTGAATCATAAAGAAGTCCAAGTTCAGGCCCAGTAATGGATGGATGTTGCTTTTTAGAAGTGCTAGCAGAAATAGGAATTCCTGGGGTTGGATATGTGGTTCAGTAGTCAAGAGCTTGCTGTACTTGCAGAGGACTAAAGCTCAGGAAGCTACCAACTGCCTATAACTCCAGCACTAGGGCACCCAAAGCTTTCCTTTGGCCTCTTAAAGAACTCATACCCATGTGCACATACCTCCCCCACATAATTAAAAATAAAATAAAATCTTTAAAATGTATGACTTCCATTCTCTCCTTGAGCTTCCCTTGTTGTGATTTAACTCTCTGAAAGTGGCCTTGGGCTATTCCAGACTTGCATCCTTTCATCTTTCCCAGCAGTTCCATTGTGTATGTATGCTAGTGCTAGCCTCTTGACATTCTGGCAGGGTATACAATTCTTTCAAAGCATAGGTCTTTGTCATCTACCCAGCTTCCATCCATGGGGTGGAATCAGCCATACCAACCAAATTATGTAGATTGTGAGTAAAAGAGAAGTTTCTCATTGTTGGAAATCCTTGGTGATGTTAGATGGAAAGGAAGAGTAAATGTGCCCAAATGTATAACAAATATTCATTCAACTTTCTGGATACAAGCATGAGCATTTCTATGCAGCTGATAGAGCCATGTCCTTCTCCCAAGACTTTACAGAAATACAAAATGTCTTCCTTAGGTCCACATACACTGTAATAATGTCTTTCATTTACTCATACCACAGTATCCTTACTTTTTACACAACTGGACAGTCAGCTAAGGATGCCATAGCACACAGGCTGGCAGCTTATCCAACACTGGCAACTAGAAGTCAGGGATCAAAGTGCTGGTGAGACTAGTTTCTGGTGAGTTTCTTCCTCCTTATTCTAAGGGGTAGCCTTCTCACTGTGTCCCAATGTGGCATTTGTTCTGTGTTCCTAAAAAGATAGAGAGATGGAGATGGAGAAGGAAAGATGAAACAGTGAAGGAGAGGGATAGGGACAGGAACAGAGAATGGAGATGTCTGTTGTTTTTATTCTCATAAGGACACTGATCACACTGGATTGGTCCTCACCCTGTAATGTCAATTGCCTGCTTCAAGTCTCTTTCTACAACTCAGTCCCATTGGTTAATGAGACTTTAACACATTAATTTGCTCAGTACACAATTCTGTTCATAACAAAGGGCCCAGGTTCCCTCTCCCCTTTCCTTCCCATTTTGCTTATTTTTCCACAGGCAGGGAGAGGTACAGCCTGACACTGATTAGCTCTGGCATGTGGTGCTGCTTCAGATATTTTTTCAAGCACAAGATCTAAAATGTTTTCCAGTTTCCAATCCATGAGCTCTCAGAGGTCATATCCTGATCCCAAACACAGCCAGAATCCTATTAGTCTTCCCCTATCAATTAACCCTACAGTTTTTTCCATTTAATTGCCAGGTGTTTTTTTCTTAGGTCAGCAGGCCAGCCTCTAGACTGCTGCCCCCAAAGAATATTTTCAGCCACGAATGACATGCACACACATACACTCACGCAAATATTTTATGGTACTCTGCATAATTATATCCTTACGCACATACTGATGTTAGAGCAAGCACGATTTATGGATGCAGTCTCTATCCCAGTGCTTTGTTATTGGAATTCCTTTCTCCCATCAGCCAACATCAATATAGAAAAGACCAACTAAACACATGTGATTCCTATTAAGTGTAACACGAAATATGACCCTTAAAAGCAAATTGGTTACTAATTCCCAGAGCTGAGTTTGTTCAAATCCCATTTAAACTAAGTTACTTGTTCAAAGGAAACATTTATAAGTCAAAATCTAAGGTTAGAAAAAAAATACAATCTAGACTGTTGTGTGTCTAAAAAGAAAGAAAGAAAGAAAGAAAGAAAGAAAGAAAGAAAGAAAGAAAGAAAAAGAAAAACTCTTTCTGACTCTTCCTTGGCATCCAGTGCCAACTTCTTCCATAATTTGTGATGTCATCATTAGTTGACTTCCACAGGCACCAGAATGCCAGTACTGCAAACTCCTGGGCCAGCTGTTTTGCCATTTTGACTTTCAAATCATACTGCAGAATTAATTTGCTAAGTATCAAAGTATCTCATTGTTCCTATGGTACAAGTAGAAAATAATTTTCAAGGAAGAATGAATAGCATGGATGTCACAGTCACATCTAAAAGGTTTTCATTTAGCAAAAAAGAAATTGTCGACTTACCCGTTTGTTCTGACAAACGTGGTTTTTGGTGCAGGTAGAACTTGATGTGTCATTCTTGGCATTACTTTCTCACTGGAACCTTGACAACATCAACACCTCCATCACTGTAAAGACTAAAACTTGGGATAAGTGTGCATTTCTATTTGTGCTTGAAAGTTAGTCTCAAAGGCATTCTTTGGACAGATTTTTAAAAAAAAATGTGCTTGATGGGGCACAAAATGAAGCCCTTGAAGATTATTATGTTCATATACTTCTGTGAAATGCACATCAAGATGGTGTCTAAGTAAAGCACAATTTAAAGTTGAGATTAATTGACCTAGCTTTTAAACAAGTTTGGAGGTATATTTTTGCTTAACACTACAGAAAACAACATGAACTTAGAAGAACTACCAGCTCTGGGATTGGTCTCCTGTATTATTTGGGAGCATTAACAGTAGAAAAACAGTGCTGAGAAGTAATTATTGTATACTTGCTTCTTGGGGACATTTCCTCATTTATCCCCTCCCCAACCCGAAATGAAGAAGATAACACTTTGAATGTAATACTTGACAGCTTCTATTATGGTTTCTGTCACCTTTTCATATATTTCCTAACTGTGCATACTCCAGAAAAGGGCAAGGAATTAATCAGGTTGCCAAAAGAGTTGGGTTACACAGCATGCAGAAAGCACTTCAGCTACGTTATTTGCTCAATTTCTGTGGGGAGTTGTGTGATAGCAGCCTTGAATTTAATATGCCTGGCCCTCTTCCACCTGGACTCCATTCAAACTCATTGCCTGCAGCTCCCTGCATCCAGAGTGGGAAATCAGTCATTATATTAAGAAAGGATGGCAAATGATTCTGATCCACATTTTTCAGCTGGTATGTTTTTAACCTGGAGCCATACCAAATTGGAAAATTCTGCAATTCTGCAAGCTGGGCATTAGAACTGCAATGCAGTCTAAATCCATTTCTGGTTTGAGGAAGTTGACAAGATGATTTTTCTTAGAATTTTCTTGGCTACTGTGCCTCTGACAGACATCTCAAAGTCGACCACATCATCACCTCCCTTTGGATGCTTTTTCTGTTTCGCAGGGTGTGGGAAGATGATGTCAGTTCAGTTGAACTGTCAGGATCTATGTAAATATTGACCTGAATTCTTGTTATGGACATATGTAAATGGAAAGACTATATTCAGTAAAGATGAAAGAAAATTTCTGGGAGGTTTTTTTTTTCTTTAAGGAATGCAAAGAAAAATGGGCAAATGAAAAGCAACTGCTAGTAGGAAAATATGCCAACTAGCTTGACTATGGAAGAACACTGTCAATCAGGACAGCCCCAGGAGATTACAATGAGTTCTAAAGGAGAACACACTTTCCATGTGTGACATCAACTATGAACATCCAGTGCTGGACAGGATCTGGGCTTGGGCTTTGCTGATAAAACAAAGAATTTCTACAACTTCAGAAAGGGAATCTATGGGTAGAAATTAAAATGGAGAGGGCTCACACCCTATGAACTCAAAATTCAATTTGATGACACATTTTAAAAAGCACATGGTTATGTAAAATTAAGTGTGTAACCATCCTTATCATTTGACCTGTCTTAGATCATTTTTTTTGTTTGCTTTTTGTTTTTCGAGACAGGGTTTCTCTGTGTAGCTTTGGAGGCTGTCCTGGCAATCGCTCTGGAGACCAGGCTGGCCTTGAACTCAACAGAGATCCACCTGCCTCTGCCTCCTGGGTGCTGGGAATAAAGGCGTGCGCCACCAACGCCCGGCTCTTAGATAATTCTTAAAACCTGCAAAAGTTCATCAGTTGAAAAATACTTAGTAGCTATAGTAAATAGAGTGCTTAGTGTGTAGCGAATTTGGAATGGCTTCTATTTATCTAGTATTGGGATGGTATAGTCTCCTCTAGTATTTACTTTGAAAGTCTAACATAAATAATAATAATAATAATAATAATAATAATAATAATAATAATAAATGCAAGGATTATGTGCAATGTAACCTCTTTTAAAAATAAATTCTAGACGTATGGATATGTGTTCTTTGTTGACACGTGCTTTATGAAGAAATATATGTACAATTGTAAATATCTAAGGGGTAGGATAAGAGGGACATGGGGTGAATATCATTGATATTTACATCTCCAATTCTGTACTTGAACTTCTTAAGATAGGCATGCATCAGCTTTGTAACAAAAAGCATAATAAAACTATAAGGAAGTAAAAGAGTATTCAACTTTGAATCTTTAGTTTACATCTGATTATCATTTATGGTTCTTCAAATTACTTGTAGAATGTATACAGGTATATATGTGCTGGTATATATAGATATTTTATATAAATATATTCATATAATATCTAATATGTACACATATAATAGAAATATGTGTATTAATGAATATAGATAGATACATGGATTGGTTATGCAATATAATTTGAATAAAGTGGTCCTAGAATATAACATTTTTAGGCTAGATTGGCAGATGACCTTCGACAAAAGTTTATAAACATTTTTATTTTTTGGAACTTATATAAAATGAAAAATGATCATATAGAACCCTCCTTTCTCTCTTTCTAACTGCCCCCATAACTCCCACAATGTTCCCCTCCTAAATTCATGTTTGTTAGTTGATAACTCATTAAGTCTAATTAATGCCATTTACATATGCCTGAGTCTGGAGCCATTCACTGGAGCATGGTAAACATACCAGTAAGTACATCCTCAAACATCAACCGCCAACAACTCATCAGTATGGGATGGGAGGCATTTATCTCCTCCATCTATGCTGTTGTTTTGAATGGCTTCATCTTGTACAGCTGTTGTGTATTTGTGAGTGTGATAGCCACACCATGTCTACAGGAGAGCATGTCACAGCATTCCACTCACTCCTACAGCTTTTTTGTTCTTTCCCGACTTTCCAGTCTTCATGTTTCCTGAGCTTTGACTGGGGTAGCAGGCTGATGAAGATGTTCCTTTTAGGGCTGAGTCCTCAGTTTCTTATTCTCAGCACTCTCAGAAGTTATGTCCATCTCCTCCCACTGCTATCTACTTCAAAAGCAAGCATTTCTGACCAAGGCTGATGACAGCCCCGGTTTCTGGGCATAAACAGAAAAAATGAGAAGGCAATTTGATAATATGACCATTTAGCAAAACAACAACAGCAGGTTCTACACTAGGGTCAATGACCTCCCCAGCCATGGGGTTTGTAGATCATTGGGGCCTTCCTGACCAACAACTCATTAGGTAGATATTACATACCATTCACTTAGTAACCCACGTTTTCCACCCATGCAAAGTGATTTCTTTCAAACTCATTTTATTTTTAAGTTGTATTTTGAAATTATCTTACGACTAATGTAAAGCCAAAGATGGGAGGAGAAAGATCACTGACACAAATCATCATGGCCAAATTATTGAAAGCAAGCAATTAATTAAAACAAAGTTTTTCATTTTATTAGTGTACATGGGCTGTGTCCCCCCAAGGCAGAGCTCTAGAGGTCAGCAGTGGATGTGAGGAAGACAAGGTTTAACCCTCAGGGGTAAGAGGGTTCCAAATGGGGATCTGGTAGGCAAAGTAGGCAGGGTTATAGGAAGAACATAAGCATAGCAAGTAAGTCATAGTGACCTCCTGAAGCAAAGATCCAATTTCAACATGGTCATAACAAGGTAGTCATAACAACAGGTAGTTATAGCAATCATTTGAGCAAAGGTAGGGTTGTAAGATGGTCATTACAACTTTTTAAAACAAATTCATGATTGCCTTTTCCTGGAAAAGGAAGTATAGAACCTTTGCAGTTAAGGTTACAGGTGGGAAAGAGACCAATTCTTGAGAAGCAGATTTCATCATAAAACAGAATGAACCTACTTTGTCTTTACTATAAGATGGCTCTCTTAGGGTTCAATCACTGTAAAAAAGACACATGACCATGGCAATTTTACAAATAAAAATATTTAGTTAGGTTGGCTCACTTACAGTTCAGAGGTTCTGTCTATTATCATCATGGTAAGATATGGTGGTGTGTAAGTACACATAGTGCTAGAGAAGTAGCTGAGAGCCCTACATCTTGAAGGTGACAGGAAGTGGTCTGAGACACTGTGCAATATCTGAGCATACCTGAGACCTCAAAGCCCACCTCCACAGTGACACACTTCCTCCAATAAAACCACACCTACTCCAACATGGCTGCACCTCCTAATATTGCCAAGGGCCATTTTCTTTCAAACCACTACAATGACTTTTAAGCCTAAGATGGAGGTAGGCTGGTTCACCACTAATGGATTTCCATAAGGTATTTTTATACAACCATAGTTTTGATTAACCTATCTACTACCCTCTCCCCATCTTACCCTTACCCCATCTCTACTTAATCCTTTAACCCCTGGAATTTTCCACTCTTGTTTTCATTTCATGTGTATTCTGCTATCCCTCTAATTAATTTTTTAAATTAGGTTTTGAGATAGTAGGCTTCCATATGAGTTTTCATACAAGCCTTCACTGGGTTAGCTTTACTCCTCCCCCACCCCCAGACAAAATGAGGCCTACTGCATTCTATACATAATCTTCCTTCCCTCCATTATATGTTTATCAACCAAATTTTTCTTTTTTTAATTATATCAAAAACTTTCGAACATCTATTTAAGGTCTTTGTATTCATAGGTTTAAGAACCTCAAAATGGCCAGTGACAATTCTTTTTTTTTTTTTTTTTTTTTTTTTTTTTTTTTTTTTTTTTTCTGTAGAAAGGCAGGAAACCATTGGTTTTATTTACTTTTCTTAACAATGTATATGGTCATTTGGCAAACTTTAAAAATAATAAAGCATAGGTTATAAAACTATAAAAAAAAAAACAGTAAAAAGTTCTCGCACAGCCAGTTCAGGTTGTGTTTCCTCTCGGGAATGGAGGCAAGGATATCAGGGGCTTCTAGAGAGGTGGCTTGACTAATATCAACCTTAGGGGCATTCAACCAGTTTCATGCTTTCTAGTCATCATTTAAATGATAGATACATGTGTTATGAATTCTCCTGATAGTTACAATTTTTTTTTCCAAGACAGGGTTTCTCTGTGGCTTTAGTGGCTGTCCTGGAACTAGCTTTTGAATTCACAGAGATCAGCCTGCCTCTGCCTCCCAAGTGCTGGGATTAAAGGCGTGCGCCACCACTGCCCAGCTGATAGTTATAGTTTTTTTTTTTTAATTTTATTTTATTTTATTAGTTCTAGATAGGGAACAAGCTTATTTCAAGTCCCTTCTCCCTCTCCCTCCCCTCACCCCCAAACTTTCTCCCCCACCCCCAGCCCATCCCCCCAACCCCATCCACCCACTACTCCCCAGGCAGGGTAGGGCCCTCAACGGGAGCTCAGCAAAGTCCACCAAGTCTTCCTATGCTGATCCTGGGCCCTTCCCCATGTGTCCAGGGCCAGAGTGTAACCCTTCATATGGGATGGGCTCTCAAAGTCCCTTTTTGCACCAGGGAAAAATACTAATCCACTACCAGAGGCTCCCTGGAGTGCAGAGGCCTCCTTATTGACATCTATGTTCTGGGGTCTGGATCAGTCTTGTACAGGCCTCCTGGACAGCATCTGGGGTCGATGTGCTCTCCCTTGTTCAGGCCAACAGTTCCTGTGGGTTTCTCCATCCTAGTACAGACCCCTTCGTTCTTCATTCCTCCCTCTCTTCAACTAAATTCCCGATTTCGGCTCATTGTATATCTGTGGATGTCTGTCTCTGTTTCCATCAGCCACTGGGTGAGGGCTCTAGGATGGCATAAAGAGAAGTCATCAATCTCATTTTAGGGGGAGGGTTTTTAGGTTATCCTCTCCACCATTGCCTGGATTGTCAGATCGTGTCATCCTTGTAGGTCTCTGGAGATCTCCCTGGTTCCTGATCCCTTCTCGGGCCTACAGTGGCTCCCTCTGATATCGTTTCTCTCATCTTGCTCTCTTTCCTCTATTCTTCCCCCAACTCAATGTTTCTGCCCCTCCATTTCCTCTCCTCTTCTCCTCTTCTCTTGCTCTTATTGTAGCAGCTCCTTCCCCCCCCCACCCTCATGCCCCCAATTAGTTCGGGAGTTCATGCCATTTCCATTCCTGGGGACCATTTAACCCTTAGAGTCCTTCATGTTTCCTAGTTTCTTTGGTGAAGAGCATTATATACTGGTAGTCTTTTGTTCTATGTCTAAAATTCATATATCAGTGAGTACATACCTTGCTTGTCTTTTTGTGACTGGGTTACCTCACTCAGGATGGTTTCCTCTAGTTCCATCCATTTGCCTGCGAATTTCAAGATTCCATTGCTTTTTTCTGCTGAGTAGTACTCCATTGTATAAATGTACCACATTTTCTCAATCCATTCTTCAATAGAGGGGCATCTAGGTTGTTTCCAGGTTCTGGCTATTACAAACAATGCTGCTATGAACATGGTTGAACATATGTCCTTGTTGTAAGTACATGCCCTATTTGGGTATATACCCAAGAGAGGAATGGCTGGATCTTGAGGTACACTGATTCCCATTTTTCTGAGCAACCGCCATACTGATTTCCAGAGTGGTCTTACAAGATCGCACTCCCACCAGCAATGGAGGAGTGTTCCTTTTTCTCCACATCCTCTCCAGCATAGATTGTCATTGGTGTTTTTTATTTTAGCCATTCTGACAGGCGTGAGATGGTATCTCAGAGTTGTTTTGAGTTGCATTTCTCTGATGGCCAATGATTTTGAGCACTTTTTTAAGTGTCTTTCAGCCATTTCAGATTCCTCTGTTGAGAATTCCCTATTTAGTTCTGCACCCCACTTTTTAATTTCGTTGTTTGGTGTTTTGGTGGCTAGCTTCTTGAGCTCCTTATATATTTTGGAAATCAGTCCTCTGTCAGATGTGGGATCGGTGAAGATCTTTTCCCATTCTGTGGGTGGTCGTTTTATCCTACTGACTGTTTCCTTTGCCTTGCAGAAGCTTCTCAGTTTCAGTAGGTCCCATTTATTAATTGCAGACCTCAATGTCTGTGCTTCTGGCGTAATGTTCAGGAAGTGGTCTCCTGTGCCAATTTGTTCAAGGGTTGTTCCCACTTTCTCTTCTAGAAGATTCAGTGTGGTTGGATTTATGCTGAGATCTTTGATCCATTTGCACTTAAGTTTTGTGCATGGTGACAGGTATGGATCTATCTGTAATTTTCTGCATGTCCGCATCCAATTGTGCCAGCACCATTTGTTGAAGATGCTGTCTTTTTTCCATTGTATAGATTTAGCACCTTTGTCAAAAATAAGGTATCCATAGGTGCGTGGGTCGATATCAGGGTTTTCAATTCGATTCCATTGGTCTATCAGTCTATTTTTGTGCCAATACCAAGCTGTTTTCAGAACTATGGCTCTATAGTAGAGCTTGAAGTCGGGGATGGTGATGCCTCCAGAAGACCAGTGACAATTCTTAATGTTCAGTTTAGTGGTACCATTTGTCTGCCCTCTAGTAGAATTTCTTTATAACTAAGACTTGTAGCTCAGTTGAACACAAGGTTGAGGAGATGGGTAAGAAGTCTATGAGTAAGTGGATAGATATATTCATGTTAGCCACATTTACAAATTACATTCCAGCAACATCTGGAGTTGAACTAGATAATTTGAGATAGTCATCTAACCATCATAATTGGTTCATTCCATTAGTAACTCTTATTAGACTTCAATCCTAACTGTAGCATGTGGCCAATTTTTTTCACCTAATTTTGTTGTATTTATCATGGGACTGTCTGAACTTGATCATTTATAACATGTTAAAAAGGAAGGAACACAAAGAGGTAAGTGATCACTTAGGCATGATAACTTATTTGGTAGTTGATGAGCAAAAGCATGCTTTTGAGTCTAGTAGTATGCACTCATTATACAGTGACACACAAAACTTCTTGACCACTAGACATGAGCTCAGGCCATACACTTTCCTTTCTACCCTGGCCATCTTCCTTTGGCAGGTTACTTCATTTCTGTGAGCCTCGTGGGAAACATCTCACAGTTAGACACTAATCTTTGCATTTCCATTACTTGAATTCATGACATTTTAACAACTTCCAAAAAATTGAAATATCATATATGTATCCAGCTGCTATAAATTTTTGCTTTATTTCCAAAGAGCTTGAAGAGTTTACTTCTTTCCAGACAACATGTTTTTCAGAACATGAACAGCAAAACAGGATTTATGTTCCCACTGGGAGAGGGTCAGTGAGATTTCCCTGCAGCAACATTTTGCATTCTGAATCACAGGCATCTTAACAGGCCCTCTGCTCCTTAGAGTTGAGGTAGGTGGCCATGACATTTGGTATAGAAATCACCACCTTTGCTAAGTGAAAATCAAACTATTGAACCCATTGTTTGCAGAGCTTATGCACCAAATTTTCTTCCTAGGAATATGTAGTCTATGCTGTCTTTATGCTTCTCCTAGTAACTTAAAAAAGAGATCTATGGTGCAAAGAAAACAAATCCCTTAAAGTTTTGCATGCTTTTGTTTCTGATGTTCTGAAGGTTTTACTATGAAATCATCAGAGAACTTGCTGGACAATAGAAAACAACCACATTGATTACAAAATAGTAGACTCCTTCTAATTACTACTCTTCCACTGCTTATCTTTTTACACATTGATGAAACAACTCTAAAATCAAAGCATGGGGTAACTTTAGACTGTGAATATAGTCTGGAGTCCAAGTTGTCTAGTGTAACAAGGACAATGATAATGTGCACCTCTAAGTATTATCAAGATGATCTTCAATGATGTATATCGGTGAGACCTGTAAACATCGCAATATTGGAATGATTACAAATTCTGTGTGGCGAACACATGTGCCTAAAGAGACAGAACAAGTTACAAAAGAATTAGATGTTATTTGAATGAGTTGAACTACAATCACAGTTCCCCAACATGAAAGAGAATTTCTTAGATATAGCCTAGTAAAATCTCTACAACCAGTGAAATGGGAAAAAGATTGTCAGTCCTCCTTGTCTGATTTTAAGTCAAGTAGAATTGCAATGTGAGTTCCCATATCTAATCCTGCCAGGGGAGGTGTGGGGTGGAGATGGTGGTGATAATAGATTGAGTGGAAAGTTTGGAGACAGTTTTGACTGGAGGAGAAGTTAAAGGTAGGTGCACTGTAGACCCTTCAAATGTGTAGAACATCAGGTGCCGTCAAATCTCATCATAGAAACCTCTCAGAACACACAGCATCTGCTGCTCTTGCTGATTCTCAGCCAGAGATGTTACGGAAGCAGTGTGGCAGTAAGACAGGACCAGTTTGGGAAAGATTAGATTCCATTCTTTTAGCTATAGATCAACAGGAAGTTCCTGAATATGATTTTTATTCAAAACCAGGAGAAGAATGTAACAGAGAGGATGTTTCTCTGAAGTTTCTGTTTATTTGGCCTAGCCTATCTACCTTGCCCCTTAAGGATGTCTCTGCTCTAAAAACTGAATTCCCAGTAATGAAGAGTAAGAACTTGGATGTTATTGTTGGTGTCACTTCTCAAGTAACTGTCAACTGACCCAATCTGCAAGCTCACCCCCTCCCCAGCACACACACAACTGCCTTCTGAATGGCATACCTACTGATTATATCACTCTACCAGGTTTATCCAGTTGAAACCTAAATGGCCCCTGCTACTTCTAATCATCAATGCTTTCCCTTTCTAACTGATAGTCTATGCTTCTTTCTTGACTTCAAGGCCCAGTGTTTGAGCTCTTCCTCCCTTTAACCCCTTTCACTCGCCCAACCCTGAAGCTGCTCTGGAGATTCTGGCCCTCTTTGGATGTGTTAAGTTTTGTCCTTCTTCCTCCTGGTGTCCCTTGGTTCCTGTTTAGTAATTTTAAGGTCTCAGAAAGAAACCCATCAAAGAACTGATAGGCCCTACAAGTACTTGGTCTCTCTAATGTTTTCTATTACAGCCTTCTGCTGAATATCTTCATAGCCATTTTCTTACCACATTCAACAATATAGTTAGCTGTGTTATAGTTTAATTCCTGTTGTCTTCCAAGACATCATTTTTTACACAGTTGTGTGTCTCTTCACAACAATAGAAACCCTAACTAAGACAATTTTCTAATGTTGTGCTAAAACACTGTTATGTAAGGTAACTTAACAAAAAGTTTATTTTGACTTTTGGATTCAAAGGGAGAGTTTACAATGATGAGGGAAGCATTGCACTGTAGCAGGTTTTTCTTTTAGGCAATTAATAAGCTCCCAAATCATGACACAGAGATTAATTATTAGTTATAAATGCCTAGCTTTAGCTTAGGCTCATTTCTTACTAGCTCTTATAACTTAACTTGTTTCTCTTTATCTATGTTTTGCCTCCATGCTTTTACTTTCTTTCCTTCTGTATATCTTACTTTCACTGCTTGTTATGTCTGTCTGGCAGTTGCCTATCTTCTGGCCCTGGATATATCCCTCTCTTTCTCCCTCATTCTCTCCTCTTGTTCTTCTTCAATTTTCTCTTAAGTCTAGATTTCTCCTTCTACTTATTCTCTTTGCTCACTAGACCCAACTATCTCTCTCCAGCCTAGCCATTGGCTGTTCAGTTTTTATTAGACCATTCAGGTGCATTAGGCAGGCAAGGTGAAACAAATACAACACATCTTTACATAATTAAACAAATGAGCATAAACAAATGTAACACATTTGTTCATCATTAACAAAGGCAGCACAAACAAATGTAACATACCTTTATTCAGTTAAGGTAATAATACTCCACAGCATGAACAAATGTAAAACACTTTTACATAGTTAAATATTCTCCAACATTGCACCAAGTGGCTAGTGCAGGAAGCTGAACAATCCCTTCCACAACTAAAAACATGAAGCAGAGAAAGCAAAGTGGAGGTAGGGCAAACTCTAGGAGACTGCCTTAAGGTTCCACATCTGAAATGTTCCATAATATCCCCCAAAGTGCCATCTACTGTGGACAGAGTGTTTAAATACCTGAGCCTATGAGGGACAATCTCATTCAGACCACCACAGATGTCATTAAGGCTAGTTATTTATACTATACAGGATATCAGAAAGGTGGATGAGAGAGATAGACAAAGATTTTAAATGCCAATGATGTTGAGAAAACTTTGGAAATGGACTGAGGTCCAGAAGAAGGTCCAGGAGGAATGATGAGAAGAAATTTTGAAAGCTGGAAGTGTTGGAAGCTACGTGTAAGCTCCAGACTTTGTATTAGGGTCAAAGAAAGTGATCTGGGAGTGGACTCTGCAGGTTCTGAACAGGAAGTTAGGACAGTGGACCTGTTCCACATCTGCTGATGGCTATACTCTCATCCTCCAGTACCTTTCCTTACCCTTCTGCAGAATCTTCTCACTCTGGCTTCACACTGTGCACTGAGACTGTTTGAAAACTTACCCGAAAGACAACGGGATCATTGCTGACCCCATCAGCAGGCATGCATTCTTTCCTGCCAAGTCTGAGCTAGGGAGGCACAGTCCTAGATTTGCCAGCAGACATCATTTCCCCACAGTGTTTAGAAGGAAGAACAGGGTCCCAGTGGAGTTATTTTAGTGGCACTCAGAGCACCTTGAAATTGACACATACTTAAGAATGCTCCTTCCATCAGTGAGGTTTTCAATCTCTTATATTGGAGAGAATCCTGATTGACAGTAGTGCCAGAGATATGTGTTAGACCAATGGTTATTGGTTATGAAGGAACTGTGTGTGTGTAGTTCCTCCCATAAATATGTATATATGTGTGTGTATGTGTATGTATATATACATGTTAGTTATATGTATATATAATATATACAGTCACTTGAGAGGATCATTTTCATGGTGCTGCAAATGTTTTTCTTACAGTGAGCATCATTTTTGAAAAACAAAAAGCAAACAAATTTCCCCTCAATTACTCTTGCCTGGAACATTAAAATAATTAAGAGTATTAAATGTCAAGACAGGTTTTTATATGATTATAAATTTCCATCTTTGCCCCTTTCCCTTCCAGAAGTTATTATGCAGTATAACAATAATGAAGACAGGTTTACTTATTAATATCCACCTTAAAAACAGCTTAAAATATCAAGCAGTTAGAGTGCACTAAGTTAGCACTCTTTCCATTGAGAGGAGATATACTGTGACTCATAAAGACTAATTTTTCATTTGTTAAACAGACAATGTAAGTAGTAAATGGTCAGTTTTTGTTAATGATCAATAGAAAGGAATGTTTGTGAATCTTACACTGTAAAACCTCAAAGTGCAGTAACTAATTTAGACATACCTCTAACTCATTCAGGTAGACAATCTTATTTCTGACTAACTATTGGGGAAACTAAGTCACGTCTAGTGTAAATAACTTGCTTTGTCTCTTACTAGTGCCATGATTGAAGACTAGTTTAACCTCAGCACCATATGCCTAAGCCCTACATTCAGAGAAAAGGGATAAATGAATAAACAAATAGAATTGTCTTTCTTATTCCCACTGCTGGGAAAACATGACAATTGGATAGTCTTTGTGACTCTTCAGCAGAGCAGCCATATTCTTTTAATTTCTTTGTTACTGTCTAATTATCAACTAGATTCGTTGTGGAAATTCTGTTCACCATTTCCAATCTCTCAGGCCCAATTCAGTTCAGTGAAAAGACAATTTCCTGAAATGAAAACCTTGCTAAATGTTATCATGGTAAACTGGAGGGATGAGTGCTTCCTGCATTGTCTACTGGCACTAAGGGAGCAGTTGAGACACTGGAGGAATCTACCTCATTACAGGCACTGATGTCTAGTGCCTGGAACATTTGCCGCTCATGGAATGCCAGGCATCGACCTGTGTGTTTTAGGTGAAGGTCTTATCCAGAAGCCAGTAGCAGTTCACCCACCCCAGATTTATAATCTTTAGTATTAGATGGGATGGGTGGCAGAGTAATCACTAATCTGACATGAATGAACACTTAACTGTAATGGCACAGCATTTTCCAGTTGAATTTGCACCTAAATTTGTGACTCTCAGTTAGCACAGAAATGCTAATCATGTCTCATAGAGACGGCAATTTAAAAATCAATTTCTGTGTGCATGGAAATATGACATTTAATTCTTGACTGATGTCACTGGTGTGGGAGGAGTTGGATCAACTCTATCTAAAAATCGGGTGATTCCTGTCTCTAATAGTAAAGTATCTTCCTGACTCAGAAGGCCTGCCCTCCCTTTAGAGATGTCCCCTTCTGAGCTCATCAAGCTTTTTTTTTTTTTTTTTTTTTTTGCATCCTTGTACATGGACAGGCATCCACCTCTTAAGACATAATTGTCCGGGGTTGGGCTTGGTGGTGAATGTCTGTAATTCCAGAACTCAGAGAAAGAGGCACTATGATTCCAGGTTTGAAGCGAACCTCAGCTGCACAGCAATGCCCTACCACAAAGAAGAAAAAGAAGAGGGGGAGGGGGTGGAGGAGGGGGAGAAGGAGGAATAAAAGCAATACACTGTCACAGATGCTTTCTTTAGAAGCAAGGGAAGTGATTCTAAGTTTGTTCATTTCCTTAGATAAAACAGTTCCTTCTTGGAGACTGAAAAAAGGGTCCCCTACTTTGTGCTTCTGCTTCTGCTATTCTTCCATGCCTCAACTGTATCAGTGACATTGGCACTGAAAGTGATGCTGGGTACACTGAGAAGCACATCTTGGGCATTTCACTTCTACCTGACCAAGTTTTAAAAACATTTCCCATGTCTCCTGTGGGTGTGAGTTCCAAATTATCACAGGACACTCTGGATTTGCCTTTGCCAGAGGGTGAAGAGCTATGCTATATGCCTCAATGACCTCTTTTAAACAAGTTTTTTTTTTCTTCTTGTTTTTTAATTTCCCCAGGTGAGATCTGAGTAGGAGATCAATCTTACCGGGCCGTGTACTGAACATCTGTTACCAAGTTCTGTAGTCTTTAAACTTTGATTCTGAAACCCATGCATTATTCTGAAAAAGCCAGTTCCTTGTATATAGTATTTCGTCTCCCCTCCACGATAATGTCCCATTTGGGTGAGCATTGAGAAGTTAAATGCCTATTTCTATGCAAATGTGGTCATGTACTTCCACCTACTTCCCATGCTCTCCTTAGGTGACTGGGCAGGAGGTGCTTCAACTCCCACTGAATCCACTCAGCACACTTTGTGCCATAGTAGCTCAGGCAGTCTGTTCCCAGGGATGTTAGGCCCTGGGAAAGGCTGACAGATGTGTATTCTCTGGACTGTTTCCTTATGGGAGCATGTGCAGTTCACATTTCTCTCATCACTTGATGAGTCCTCCTGGTTACCTAGATCGTCACATGTGCTCACTTAGACAAATTTCCTTTGCTTTATCATTGTTATTTTATTCTGTACTACTTGTCACATCTAATCAGTTACATACTGCTTTTTTTTTTTTTTTTCTAACCTCCTCCTTATGGTCTTAGCCAGACTTCAACTGTCTTGATCACTTTGGTAACACCCTTCCTATTTTTCTATGTCTGGTCAAAAGTGCTTCTTGACTTTTATGGCAATGCCATTCTTTTTTTTTTTTTTTTTTAATCTACCTAGAGAGTTTCTTGTTCTGTATGTTTTTACTTTTATGAGTGTTTTGAGCCTGGGTGTTCCCAGCCATTATTATAACCTCTTCTGATTAAAATGAGGGTTATCTCAAAATAGCATATGGCAAAAGTTCAGTTTGTACTTAGAGATCAATTGACCATGGGATAACCATTGCCAAGTAATACATTTACAACACAGTCCTTATCCTTAGGATTCAGGGAACATCAATGAAGAGAAGGTTGAAAGGTTGAAGAGCCAGAGGATGAGGACTTCTGCTGTGAGAGTCTCCTAATAAAGGGGGGGGGTCTGTAAGGAGTTGGGGTAGATGTGATAAAGATGCTCTCCCCTAAATTATATAATAAAAATCTCAGTGGTGGGCATGAGAAAACACCTTTTGTGTTGTTGGTCAGGGTTTTCTAAAAAAAACAAAAAACAAAAAATAAAAAAAACTTCCAAATAATATAGGCTATTGTTTTGTCCTTGCCTGAGTCCTAGAGGTTGAAGGTAAGTCCCTATTGCTGTAGACACCACTTACTTCAGATGTAGGATCTGAAGGATTTGAGCTTGATCTGACCTGAAAGCTTCCTCCCTGGAGACTAGCTTTAATAGTACCAGAAGGTACTCTATAAGCTAACAAGGGAGGGAAGAAGGCAGTAGTCCTACTCAACTGTGAAGCCTATGATCCACAAAATGCTTAGTGTGGCAAGGCATTCCTCAGGGTGCAATAGTGGTATTAACATCTTGGCATGTCAGGGTCATTCATCAGGAGCGAAGTCACGTCTGATACTAGAAATCTAGGCAACTGCTGGCCTAGTGGGGTCATGGATCTTACAAGAGAACTTACTACCACCAATTTACTAAACCAGCGTATTTCCCAACTCAATTCCAGATACTTATTCTTAAACCCACAGATAAGTATAGCCCCAACTCTCACAAGAGAAGCTTTTATTTACAACAGAAAGCATTACAGAAAACCCACAATTACCAAAATGTAGAGAACAACTGATTATGGGATATCCACCCCCCCAATAGATTCATCTACAACACAACTCTTGCACATAGGGCTCAGGGAACATCTTGGAAGAGGGGGAGGTAACCGTGTAAGAGTCAGAGGACCAAAAGAGCTGCTCTGAGAAATGATAAGGAAAGTTTATCCAGGATGCCTCAACAATATGGTGCTAATCAAGATCTCAGCAATGATAATATCAATAGACATGCTAACTTGAAATGGGCAAATCTTATGGGATTCTACCCCTAGACAAAGAACTACATGCAGCCAAGGGATGCTAAGAGAAGGAAAAACAGTCTTCCCCCATGGAGGAGACACTTAATCGGTTACCCAATACCTGAAATCATATGTGTGTAACAATGGATTGACTTAGCAAGATACATGCATATTCACATATGTTTATGAACATAATAAATGTATATACCATATATAGGTAAAAGTAACAATTGAGAAGAAGTTGGGAATTTGTGACAGAGTGAGGAGGGAGTGGCAAGAATTTAAGGAAGGAGAAGAATTGGAGGGAAGCTATGTAATTATATTTTAATTTAAAATGTTAATAAAAATAAGAAGAGAAATCTTACCTGAATACCAAAAGAAAATGTTCAGATTCAAAAGACTCTTTCTTAGTTAGGGTTCCTATTGCTGTGTTGAAACACCATGGCCAAGAGCAAGTTGGGGAGGGAAGAATTGCACTTTGGCTTACATTTCTACATTGTAGTCCACCACTGAAGGAAGTCAGGACAGGAACTCAAATGGTCAAATCTGGAGACAGGAGCTGATGCAGAGGCCATGAAGGAGTGCTGCTTACTGAATTGTTCCTCATGGCTTACCCAAGCCTGTCTTTTTTGTTTTTAATGGAACCTGGGACCACCAGACCAAGGATAGAAATGCCCACAATGGACTATGCCCTCCCATATCAATCACTAATTAAGAAAATATCATACAGCCAGATCTTAGGAAGACATTTTCTCAACTGAGGTTCCCTTCTTTAAGATGACTCCATCTTGTGCCCAGCTGACATAAAAGTAGCTACACAGACTCTACTCCTTCTTGGAATGCTGTAGCAAATAATATTGAGGCCAAGAGTAGAGAGACTGTGTCTAAGTTAGGGTTGTTGTCTTCTGTAAGCCTCCATCAATCTCCTTGACCTCCTCTTTCAGGATACCTTTCATCAGACTATCAATCAAAGAGCCATGCTCCTCTGAGTCTTCCTCTGTCATCACTGTCTTTTCATTGAAACTGACCAGCTTTAATCCTGGCAAGCTATCTATCCACCATCTTCTGGGAATTGAAAGGTTTGTTTCTGTCTCCCACTCCACCAGCTAAGATGCCCATAAACTAAAAGCTTAATCATTGAATATGTGTGATGGTTTAGTTCTCTGTGCTCATATCCAAAAGTTCCTTGGGCTAATATTCTGATGAGCAAGAGGAACAGCACAATTTTAAACCTCCAGTTTGATTAATGTAGGTTGCTATTTGTAGTGACAGAGTTGAGCCAGGCTGTGGGCAGAGTAGAAAAGAGAGTGACTGCATCCTTCCTATCTTCATTAGATAGTGAAAGACGTCTATTTGAGACAGATGGCTTTTAAAGCAACCCCTTAAAATATATTACTATAGTTTTTAGATTGATATTTGAATATTCTCCATTTAAAACCCCATGTTTCACTCTGTCCAAACATGAAGGTTTTATAATATAACCCTTTGCAACAGTGAATGTTTGTTAGAAAAAATTGAAGATATGTTCCAATACATACATTTTATAAGTATTATTTCCAAGATTTGTTTTTATAATTTGTTCATTATAAAGTACAAAAGTTAATATTTTAAGAAGAGAGATTTAAAGATTCTTTAAGAAAATTGTTTTTCTCCCATACTCCGTATTTAAACAACTCTGCAATGGGGGAACTGTCTTCACTCAGTTTTCCTTCACATATAAAGTTGGAGGACTAAGTCCTGCCCATCACCTATACATTTGCCTGAACTTGTCACATATGATGGTTTTTGGATACATGTATCATGATTCACGGAACTAGTCTCAAAATAGGTTAATGTAACTTTTTTTCGGGTACAATGCACTTACACAAGAAATGGGTGACTGCTGTATATTCCAGCTCCAAGGATTCACCCAGGCTGCCCTCTGTCAGCTGACTGGAAGCAAGCAAGAACAAGCCACCTGTCCCAACCCCAGACCTAAAACCTACTCTCCATCACATCCACACCCGTGACCATGCCCATACGGGTGTGGTCAGCACTACAGATATGTGGGGGGGGGTGGATATCTCACTACATTGGTTAATGTTGATAGTCAGGTTGTTTTGGTTGAAAATCATGTGGAAGATGCATAAGGCCCTTCTCCCGAATGCCTGTGTGGGCATCCCCTGGACTAACTGAGGAATGAGGACCCATCCTCACTATGGGCAGTAACATCCCATAGACTGAGAGTCTCAATACAATGAAAAGGGGTAAAAGAAAAAAGGGGAAAGCCACAGCATAGACACTGTCTCTCTGCTTCTGGACAGCCAAATTGTGAACTGCCCTGTCCCACCATGCCCTGCCTGCCATGATGAATTGAAGTTGCTGATATTGTGGATCAAAATGAATCTTCTCTCCCTTAGTTTGTTTATGTCAGGTGTATTTTGTGCTCTGCATCACAGTGATGTAGAGCCAGTCTAACAAGCCACTTTTTATTTCCATCACTCGACATGAATCGAAAGCTCACCAGCTCTACCTAGGACTCTTTCTGTCCTCCTTGCTTTCTGTGACTTTCTCTTTGCAAGAAGGGCTTTATCCAGTGGGCTGAGAATTCTTGTTGAAACTCGGTACTCTTCTCCTTTGCTCAAGTCTTTTGGTGATGCCACACTCTTTACAGGGCAGAGTTGATGCTCTGGTACTCAGACCAGTCCTACCTCTGGCCACTTTCCTGCTTCATCCTTCTTCCTACCAACACTGTGACAACCTGGCTGCAGCTTCTGAAGTCACCACGACCTTTATTTCTTCTCCTTTCACTTTCCCGTGTGGCATTGTATCCACCAGATACATATTACAGATAAATATAAATTTAGGTAAGAGGAATAGTATATTACAAACTGAAATGAATCTAAATGCATAAATGTATAATAAAAAGTAGGTACCTGCCAGTATTTCCTCTGTCTTTTCTTCATGGTGACTTGGCAAACCTCAGTATTTGGTTCACACACTCCTTCATTGGAGGGTTTTCTTTAATGCTCATCATAGTATTAAGTGTTTTACTTTTCTGTGCTCAAAACAGCGTTTGTATCACACAAGAAATTCTTTCCTATTGCTCAGATAGTTTCTTCCCACGGCTCTGAGCAGGCAGTATATAAGAGCTTCATCTTTTTATATATTTCACAGTATCTCTCATAAGGAGACTGGTATACACTGAGTAGAGCAGTAGAAGGGACTGGTGGGTCAAGACTCCTAAGTTATGGAGTCTGCCCTGTTGTTTAATAGGCATGCCTCATCTCCTTTAACAGAGACAGTGGGCAGGCAAATGCTCACAGAACAAACCTCTGAAACTGGAGGCAGTGAAGGAAACAGTTAAGTTGGCAGGCTGCAATAACAAAATCAAACACACACACTCACACCCTCTTCCTCCTCCTCCTCCTTCTCCTCCTACTATATCTCCATCTTCTTTTTCTTCTTCATTTTCTTCTTGTCTGTAGTTTATGTTCTTTGATTTTTGCTTATCAGCTTTAAGGTCATTTTTAAAGTTTTGTTTCTTATGTTGCCAAGTTGACCCAATGAATAGTGACAATAAATAATAAATAACATTTATGAATGTTTACTGTGTGATGCTGGACACTTGCCGTCATGTCTATTTTAACCATCCTACAGCCTTATGAGGCAATTGCTGGCATTCACTTCAAATTGTGTGTGGCAGAGTCTATGGAGCTCTAAAAGGCACAGGATGACTCTGTGCAGTGAGCTGAAGACAGTGAGATTTAGATCAGCAATGTTAGGCTCTTCACCCCGACCCACTTCCTTCTAACCACAGACCTCCAAAAGTTTCTTTCAGAATCTCTCCTCTGACCTGCAGTCCCTTAGTGCCCGCAGGAATGTTCCCAGTGCTCTTATGTGAGCTGCAAGTGAAATGTGTGATATACATGATGTTTGTATGTACTGCCTGTTCTATTAGTCCCAGAGACACAGGAACTCTTTGGAAGCCTGGCTACACTGTTTGTCTGTTATGCAAATAGCTGGTCTCAGTGAGGGTTTGGCTTTGCTGGATTTTTCTCCGACCATCGACATCACTTGGATGATGCTATCATATGCTGCATCTGTCACAAACACCTCAGTCTACAAAGATTCCATTTGCTCGAATTTGTGCTGCTAATTGTTACTATATCAACAAACATCATGGGAACTGACATTGAGCTCTGTCCTGCTTGATCATTGTGTGTGGATGCCATAGTTGGGTTGGCCTTGTAAGCAATGAGGTGGTGAGGAGATCACTTTAAAAATGCTATTTGTTCTGTGTGCCCTCAAAATGGTGTTTGCTAACTTCTAATTAGAAAATTACAATCAATATAATGTTCATTAGAAAGAGGTACAGAAATAAGCATCAAAGACAAAGTGGGGCTGCAGAAGAGGGAAAAGCGAATGATAGCTAATAAATTGAAAACAAAGCTACCAATTTATGCAGCGGCACAAAATGCACAGGTGTCTCTGTAATTATTTTTGTTGGTGCTAGTTTGGCTCAAGTCTTTGCTTAATAAAATAGATAAGTGACTACTTAAGTAAGTAGCATAAAAAAATTCTCCTCTGCTCAATGCAGGAGTGAAAAACACGTTTTTACTTTACAACATTTTAATAGAATCTATCGACAACCCAAGGTAAAAGCGTACTGAAAATAAATTGGACTTCATATTCAATAAAAGAAATATTTTGAAGGCCTCTTTGGAGATGTAAGCCATTTATTTAGGATTCATTTGTCATTGTCTATATTAAAAGTATTTATTGTACTTCCTCACACACATGGGACTGTATCAGTCTCCATAAAGCAAAGAAAATGGGCTTTTGTCTCCTAGGATCACACAGTGGAACAAACACTCTTCAAAATATTCCCAGAGAGGGGTGTACTTAAACACTCGAGTGAAAAATCCTAAGATGTGTTTATAAGGCTCATTGCTGATGATCCTATATTAGCTTTTATTGAGAGATGATGAGTCAACTTAATTCTATCATTAAGGTCTGGGCCAGTGAAGAGCTTGACAGGTAAAGGCCCCTTCTGCCAAGACTGAAGACCTGAGTTCTAATCCTGAGGCCCATGTGGTTGAAGGAGAGAAGCTACTCCTGCAAGTAATCCTCTGACCTCTACCTGTGTGCTGTGGCATGTGTACACACTCTTTCTCCCTCCTTCTCTCCTTCCTGGCCTCCCTTCTTCTTCCCCCTCCTTCTCACACACATACCCAATACATTTTAAGAACACAATAAAAATGAATTTTTTAAGGATGTAAGCAGGGAGGGCTGGGGAGATGCCTAGACAAGGAAGAATACTTGCTGTGCAAGCAAAAAAGTCCTAAGTTCAAATCACCAGGACTCACATAAAAAGCCAGGCATGGCTGACCATGAATTTGCCTACAACTACAATGCTATGGGGACAGAAATAAGAGGAATTCTGGGGCTTGCTGTCTGCCAGCCTAACTCCAGATTCCATAAGAGACCCTGTCTCATGGGAGTAAGGTGAAGAGGGATAGAGCAGGACACCAATGTCACATGTGTCCGCCCATGCAAATATAAACCACATGTAACGCACACACACACACACACACACACACACACACACACACACACACACACACAGAAATACATAAGCAGGAGTTATCACTTACATATACTTTCTTCCAATTTTGCCAGAATAAGGTTGATTATCAAAAAGCACTTTCCAGGAGAACCTGGATACACATCAGACTAAGTATAGAGTATGTGAAGAACTGACTGAGTGGTCAGAACTGTTCTTAATCTGTCTTTATTATGGAAGATTTTATTTTTCCTTTAATTGTAGTAGATAGTTTTGTTGGGTGTAATCACCTGGTTGGCAGTTGTTGACTTTCAGAAATTGGAGTGCATTTTTTTCCGCCCCCTTCTGGCTTTAAATGTGTCTGTCAAAAATCAGCTGTTACACTCATGATCCCTCCTTTCTCAATCACTTGACCTTTCTCTCTTGCCGCTTTCAGTACTTTCTCTGTTCTGTTTTTAATGATTTTTTTTTTAGATTTCATTTATTTATTTCATGTTTGAGTGTTTCCTGAATGCAGGTCTGTGCACCATGTGTGCCAAGTGCCCACAAAAACTAGAAAAGGGCATCAGATCTCTGGAGACTGGAGTTATGGAAGATTGAGAACTACTTTGTCTGTGTCAGGAATTGAACCCAAGTCTTCCAGAAGTATGGTCAGTGCTATTAATGACTGAGCCATCTATTCAGCCCTAATGCTTAACTATAATATACTGTGGAGATATCCTTCTTTTTTTCTCTATTTAATGCTCTGTAGCCTCTTGTAACTGAATAGGAATACATCTCTTTCCCTTGAGTTCAGAACTTTTCTTCTATGATTTTTACAGATCTATGCCTTGGCTATAGAATCCTTTTCCTTCTTCTTTGACTATAATTCAGATGTTAGGTGTTTTATGGTATCCCCAAATTCTTCCATGTTCAGCTCACGTGAGTGTGTGTGTGTGAACTCATTTACCTTTACTGACTAATTCATTTTTTTTAAATTTTGTCTTCCATTACTAACCCTCTCTTTTATGGCCCATTCTGTTCCTGAGGCTGTCTACCAAGGTTTTTATTTGGCTTATTGAGTTTTTCTTTTCCAGCATCATTTCTGGTTGGGTTTTCTTTAGCAATTTGAACTCTATTTTCATGTCTTGGATCGGCTTGCTCCTTCACTCATCTCTTTGTCCTTGTCACATCTGAACTGTTTGAATATAGCTCTAATCGTTCTTTAAAACTTTATCTGAAAGTTCTTCCATGTTGTTTTCATTAGGGACCATTTCTATAGGATTTGGACATTTTTGGAGGAGACATGTTATTTTGGTTTTTCATGTTGTTTTTATTTCTGTACTGGGAGCTGAACATCTGGAGTCAATTTGTAAGTTGAGTTTTTCTATCTTTCTTTTTTATTTAAGTCTCTTTTTTTTCTTTCAGCAGAGAAGTTCACACTGTTCAAGAAGATGATAATGTACGGCAGGGTTGGGATGCCAATTTTCTTTGTTTGTCTGGCATTTCGGGTCCCAGCCTCTGTTTCATGTGGTCTGTATAAGTTTTAAGTCTGCAGTGGCTTGGTAAAGGAGACTGGAACAAGTTTCATCTGACAGTGTGAACTGGTCCTAGGTCTCAGGGCTGATGGGGCAACTGGAACAACCTGGTCAAGCTGCAGGCAAGGCTTGGGTACATCTCAAAGGGAGAGGAAGGGGCTAGGAGGAGGTGTCAGTCACTGGCAAGCACTGGGGATTTGGGGTGATGAGATATTGGAGGGAATGCAGGTAGCTCACCTAGATCTAAAGGCCACAAGAGAAGTTGCTCCCAGACTTCTGACTATGGCCTGGGCTTACACAAGCTCATTTTGTTTTGTTTGTTTGTTTTTTTTAGCACAAATCATTGACAGTTCTACTTAAATGTCCTCCAACCTATTTCTGCTCTGATGTCCTTCATCTCAGCAGATGGTAACACCATCTGAAGTGAACTGGCTTCTGATCCTAAAACAAGTTCATTTACTGTCTCTGTTTGTCACCATCCCAACTCCCCATCACTCCTTATCCAGACATCTCCACCAGGCAGCTTGCTCAAATAACTTTTCAGAAGTCAGCACTACATCTTCCAACTTAACTGCCTCCATGGCACAGATCTACTGAGAACCCTCTACGTTCTTCCAGTTTCCACCCCAGAGAACCCAGGCCCCTTGACCAGACCTCCCAGATCCACCTCGAATGGTTTTTCTCCACTTCTTCCCTTTCCTGTGACTGACTCTCCTATGATCCTATCTCAAAATCCTTAATTCTTTCCCCCCTCAAACTTCATTCTTCATTAATGGAAGCATTTTCTATGATGTTTTCTTCTCATCTTCTCTTGGCCAGTTCCTTCTAGTTGTGTCTTCCTGCTAAATGACTTTCTCTGACTATCCCAGTGTTCCTTAGCTTGCTTTCCCACCCCCTCCCCCGAAGTTGTGGTCTAGAGCATACAACATCTCCATTGTTCTCTCAGCCTTAAGCTATCCCAGTCTCCATATTTACTTGTAATTCTGATGCTCTATGTGTATCCTCCACTCAAATGTGGTTCATTTTAGATTAAGATTGCTGAGCCATTTTTTCACCTCAGTGTTGATCGGAGCCCCTGTTTCACAGAAAAGTGTCAGTGAATCCAACAAGCAGAGGCAACTCACAGAACATTGGTTTTCTTTGAGTTACAAGTGAAAAGTGAGTTTGGTAAAAACAATTTTCAATTATATGAAGTAATAAAATGCGGGCAGATGTATTGGAGACCATCTATGTATAAATGGAAGTGAGTATCCACACTGGTTCATTGGATAGCTTCCATTTATGTCTGTATAAAGAACTCAGGGCAGAGGTTGCAAAGCAGTTTATTTTCCTAGTTTTGATTCACCATATTTTTTCTTTTGTCATTTTTGGATAAATTCAACTTTCTGTGTAGGTATCAAAGTAGCAGGAACGATAATACATTACATACAAGCATACACACATACGCAAATATACATAATGGAACTGGTGGTGAAAGTAAAACCCTAAGTGAACTTCCATTGATTCAGAATGGCCATTATAATTGTACAGATGTTGACTGAGATATATAGAGTTTGGGACTGGGCAAATATTTCTGTGGCTTCCTTAAACCAGCTGTGTAATATTTTTATCTTTGAATTAATTGGAATAAAGTGATATTTTTAAGGAATTCACATTGGGAAGTCTAATGTAAATGACATTAATAAATACTAATTCATCAGCAACACTAAAAGGCTAGGCACTACTTTCTTTTGGATGCCACAAAGTAAGAGTAGGGTTTCAGAATTACTGTTCAGGGTTTTCAGCTTTCTTATACAATTTGTAAAAACAGATGAAGCTGTAGAGTGACCTGATACTTAGCCAAGGGACTAACATCATTATTACTCACTTATGCAGGGTCTCAAGTCCCGTTGTCTTTGCAATTACTTCAGAAATGAGAGATGAGAGCATAAAACCAAACTGCTACAGTAAGCCAACTACAGCTGGAGCCCATTAGCAGCAAGATTGGGTATGCAGAAAAGAGCAGTGGGAGGCTGTAGTTATCTTAACTGAAAAGTCAAGAGGAGGTCAGAACATTGGGCTGAATTCTGATCCATAAGCATGGTCAGCAACACTTTCTGATGTTGTATTTCTGCATCCAAGAAACCACTCCATTTGTTATGTTTCTTCCAAGTACATGCATATCTGTAGATTGGAAAATGTAAGTCAAAATGGTGTGTGACCTTAGAATTGGGGGTAAGATTACAAGCAAGTATAAAACTGAATCTAATAAGCATTAAAGTGCAGTAAGGAAAATGGGGCTTAGGTAGAAGTCACTAAAAACAATTTGTAAATGCTTCACTGCTAGTACTGGTTTCTCCTAAATTTTATAAACTCAGGATGGTTTAATGGTTACCTTTGAGGAAGTACTAAGCTGAAATATGGCTAATGTAATATATAAGATGTAACCAAAGCCAGGGCCCATGGCTGCCTAGAAGATATTTTCTGGCAGAAAATCTTTGCATGAGGTAGCAGGTATGGGTGAGAGGAAAGCAGGTGACGTGTGTGATGATAGTGCCAGGTCCCATCTGAAACAGATGCCAGTCAAGTTGCCATGGGTTATTTTCTCCAACAAGCCTAACAAATGTGCATGATCTCATTGACAATCACAACACCTTAGAGAGAGAGAGAGAGAGAGAGAGAGAGAGAGAGAGAGAGAGAGAGAGAGAGACCTAACCTGGTCACTGCCTCGGGGGATCCTCACTTCAGACAACTTCAGCAGTAAAATAATAAGAAAACCAAGCAGAACCCGTTTTCTCTTGGGACTTTAATATTTATTTATTTATTATTTCATTTATTCATGTGCTCTTTTAATTGGCTGTTAAAGTCTTGGAACAAACAACCCATGCATTCTACATTCCCAGAAGATGTGCAGATATTCCTCCTCGTTGGCCAGCTGTATTCACAAAAGAAACCTACAAATGCTTAGAATTTTAGAGAAAGTTGTCAAGTCTTTGGCTCTCTTTTCCTGCTGATGAAGTCTAGATTTCCCATTGCCAGTCAAAGATGGCAACTGCAAACTGTGCAGTCTAGTCAACAAAAAAAGAAGACCCCACCTTTACCCAAATGAATTGTGCTCAAGAATCAGAATACAATGGGCTTTTCTAATACATTGTTCTGAAAATCTATTACATAACTGGAATAATACTTACTTGTTCACTTATACACACAGAAAAGTAAAGTTTTTGACAGGAATCAACTATAGCAAAACACTTTGGGGGGAGTCTTACTAAGCCATTTTCTGATGCAAGTCATATCTGGCCAACCTCTTCCATCCATTACTCCCTTCTACCAAGTCATCATTATATGTAAATTCAATTCTAGTAACCTCTGTAAAGAGACATCCTTCTACTCCTTATTAGGTCACAATAACACAGCAGCAGAGGGACACAGGCACTGAAAAAACACTTTAGCCCTGCAGAACATGGAGAGGCAATTGCTGTGCTTCTGTAACTGGAGAATCATAGCAGGCTTCCAGTTTAATAACTGACAACATGTTTCTCTCATTCCTGCACAGGCAAGCAGTAGGACAAAGGAAGCTTGAAAAGCTTTGGCACTGGGCCCATCTGAAAGATTGTGTGCATATATTTCAATGGTGTGTGTGTGTGTGTGTGTACTTATGAATAAGTTCTTCCAGCTTGGGGAGTTCCCACTGTGAGTCCTGATGCCTAAATATACATGAAGGTGAATGTCTCCATAGCATCTACATCAGAAACAAAGGGCTTATCTTTTAGCTGCCCAGAGATCATTTAAACATTTATTATTTCCTTTACAATGTCATGGGAAAGAAGAGGAGCCTAAAAATAATAATCTGTCAATGACTTTGCCATTAGACTTCAGAAATCTGACTGCTCAAATACACAAATAATGAAGATTCTCTTTCTTTTTTTTCCTTCTTACTTTGTTCATTCCAACACAGTGGGCAGCTTTATTTGAGGGGAATCCATTGTCGTTGTCATCGTCTTCTTCTTCTTCTTCTTCTTCTTCTTCTTCTTCTTCTTCTTCTTCTTCTTCTTCTTCTTCTTCTTCTTCTTCTTCTTCTTCTTCTTCTTCTTCTTCTGCCTCTGCCTCTGCTTCTTCATCTTGTTCTTCCCCTTTAAGAAACATTACTTGGGAGCATTTGACTAACCCAATGTAAGGCTGATTATCTCTACAGTTAGAGTGAAAACAGAATGAAAGAGAATCAATGATGGTATAGAGTCCAATCTTTTCTAGAACAAAAAGCTTCGAGCTAAAAGGGCAAAACTAGCCTATGCGTCTTTAGAGGAAAGTGATGGTAGAGGAGCTG
Organism: Cricetulus griseus; assembly: GCF_003668045.3. Classification (NCBI taxonomy): domain Eukaryota; kingdom Metazoa; phylum Chordata; class Mammalia; order Rodentia; family Cricetidae; genus Cricetulus; species Cricetulus griseus. The sequence continues at coordinate 184,383,774 of NC_048595.1, read as the reverse complement.
CTATTTTGACCTAATGGGAACTGCAAAGAGAGTAATGAGGTTACCTGACCCCATACAAGTTTGTAAATGACTACTTTCCTACAGCAGAGTTCCCCTTTCCACAGCTACCTACCAACTGTAATCCCCACTAATGCACAGTTCCACCCATAGAAGGGAGGTTACTCCTCAATGGTGGTTCCTTCCCTTCTAAAGCTCCAAGTTCTTTATCTACTTCAAGCGCTACTTCAGCAGGCTAATTCAAAATTGTCTTACAGTATTCTTTCGGAAGTCTTGCCTTTGTCTTCAGTCACACATATGCAAGCACCTTTCTAAGCATATTTCATGTAGGCATTTGTCTTGTCTTGGCCACTTTATGCAGATTTTAAAAAGAACATTTGGATGCAAAAACTTCAACCACTATTGTGTCTCTTTGGGGACCCACTCAGCAAGAGATAAAAATTGTTCACCCATCACAAATGCCAGCCAAGGCAGCTTTTAACCACACAGCCCTGTCAGGGATTCCTCCTGCTTCTAGAAAACACACAGCTTCCTGCCTTGCCTGTCTCCATTTGATGGACTGTGTCTTTATGATGACACAACAGCATTGTGTAAACAAGGACAACAACAAGAACAACAACAACAAAGGAAATGCACAAATGATTAACACAGTTTACAAATCTGCACCTCCAAATGAGACCGAAAGGCTCTGGGAGTGGGATGCAGGACAATGAGATGGGGGATGGAAAGCAGGGCAGGGAACCAAATGTATATCCCACATGTATAACATGGGTGCCTTGATTATTGCATTGATTCCTCCCTTCTCATTATTCCTAACTCCCAAATAGTCAGCAATTTCAAAACTGATTTCTTGGGGTGGGGAACAGAGATAGAGAGAGAGAGAGAGAGAGAGAGAGAGAGAGAGAGAGAGAGAGAGAGGCTACTGTTCATAAGGGAAGCAGCCACTGCTGCTCATTTTGTAAAAGCACTTAGGGGTCATTAGTCTCACACTGCAGCAAATGCATTATTCATTTTGCCTTAGCCCAATTTCTTGGCTAAGAATTTTGCAAGAAAGCCATACACAGTCCAGTAGAGAGGTGATTGATCAAGCCAGAAGAAACAGAATTTGGGCATCTTGATAAAAATTTTTCTCAGTCTGCCCAGTTAGAATAAATCAATTTTATTTATGTAGTAACAGTTGAATACTAACTACCCAATGCCATCCGTCAGGACAAAATTGATGACTATACCTTTAGGTTAATATTACTTGAACATTTCATTCTGAATAATTTATACACATTTCTGTCAAAGTGTCAGTTTGCAATTGTTTATTTGGTCTGAGCAAGTGTACCTGAACCATAGCTTTTATTAAGAAAAAGATTTTCATCTCTTCATTTTGTGCATTAAAGAAGCCTGCCCTGGTTCAGGGCCTTAATGTTATTCTGCAGGAATGCAAACATGGACAATTTTGTGCCTTGCCTTAGAATGCTTATATCTTTTCAAAAAAAGAAAAAGAAACCTTTTGCTGAATGCTTTGTAGTTTTCAGAGGAAAAGACAGCTAGGGCTAAAAGGCTTGTGAAATAGAGGTGAGCAGATATTTAATAACAACACTTACATGTTTTCGAAGAGGCTGTGAATATACTGCATTAGTAGCCTCAATAGCTATTCTCACTCTTCAGCAAATAATCTAATCTGTCCACCCCGGCTAATGCGAACAGTACCCTCTCTTTTGGGATGACTTTCAATGTGTTATTATTAATCTTGTAAAAAGCATGATGCATTTTAGAATCGCTCCATGTACTACTGCAACTTTGGTTTTATGGTAATCACCTTCCCATCGGGCAGATAGCATAGGAACATGCATATGTTCAGACTCTGACTGCACAGAATGGTTGATGAGGAAGTGTTAGTCATTTTACACAAAACCAAAACCAAAAATAAAACAGAAAGGCTGGGAATCTTGATGGCTATTGATCTAGTTGTGTGACCTTATTTCAGTGTTTTTACTTTAAAGAAATTTCCATTTAATACAGGATATTTTACCTGTGAGATATATATATATATATATATATATATATATATATATATATATATTGCACATACACATACTCTCTTCCTTTTCTCCCCTCATTCAACTGTCTCTCACACACACTATTTTTTTTTTTACTTTTGAACACTTTTCTCTCAATCAGTTACCACACAGCTGGATCTCAAGAGACGATCTGACAGCCACTGTGAGGAAACAGCACCTTCTATGAAGTGAAGCCTCAGACATAAGAGGAAAATGATCAAAATGAGACATGAGCTCCAAAGAAATGACTGTGCAGCTCAACTTCTGGAATTCTATTCTTCTGTGTTTGTAGATCTCATTAGCAGAAACCAAAAGAGCTTCTCAGTTTTATGGACATGCATAACACACACACACACACACACACACACACACACACACCACACGAGAGAGAGAGAGAGAGAGAGAGAGAGAGAGAGAGAGAGAGAGAGAGCTGGAAATGGATCACAGCTCCACTAGGAAGAATATCTTAGGATTTGCCCCAGGTGTAATTAAGATATACCTATGAAAGATACTTGTATACAGGTACTGATTCAAAAGTAGCCTATAATTAGTCTGCTGCGACAATAACCTGTGCAGCTTGGTCTCTCAAGTCCTGTGGATTATCTATTCAGTAGATCTCTGTTGAATGTCAACTAGACGGAACATACTTTTCTGGAAACCAAAAAGTGACCAAGCTGAGCTTGAATTTCCAGATGACCTTATAATTTAAAATAGGTTGAAAATACACCTATTATAATAGATATTATTATATGCATATAAAATATGTATAAAGTAAGAAAGAACCAAATCTCATAATTTCAGCATAAAACACTTTGGGATTGCCATATATTTTAATTTGGCTCCTATGATGATACATTGACCAAAACCAACTTAGGTGGGGTTTATTTCAGCTTCCTACTCCCAATCACAGGCCAGTGTTGAGGGAAGTCAAGGCAGGAACTCAAACAAGAGCTTGGAGGCAGGAACTGAAGCAGAGGCTGCTTACTGGCTTATTTCTCATGGCTTGCTCAACTTGCTTTTTTATGCAACCCAGGACTATTTGCTCTGGGTTGGCACCACCCACAGTGGGCTAGGGCCTTTCACATCAGTTATCAATCAAACAATATTGCACAAACTTGTAGGCAGAACAATCCCTTTTTTCCCCAAGACAATATCTTATTGATTGTTTGGTAATTTAATATAATGTACCCCAATCATACTCACTTTCCATTTTTCCTATGTCCCTCCTTTCACCCTTGCACCTCCCCCCAACCCCCCCAAATACACTAAGTACCATTTGTGCTGCCCATATATTCATCTGAGCATGGTCCAACTCCCAGTTGCCAGCTCCTTAAAGATAACTGAGCCCTTTCCCATTTCCCCATCCAGAAGCCATCAGTTATGAAGGGCTTCACTTCAGAATCCCTATCACAAGTTTTAATGACTCTCTTCAGTGGCCTCCTGTCTAAACATTTCGGGGTGTTGCAGAAGCCTTCAATGTCTCTCATTCTAGCTTATAAGTCGGGAGTCAGTGATACCACTGCAACAGAAACTTTCTTGTCCATAACAGTCAGCAGCAGCACCGACCATGGACTTTCACATGGTTTCCTGTGGTTGCATGGAGGGGCTTCATCGTGGCCTCCAACAACAGCATGGACCACAGACACTAATACAGCTTTCAGCCACAGTGAGGACCACAAATATCCAGTCTTGTAGGGGAAGCTGTAGCCACGCCTTCTTAGGGGCTGGCTACAGGTGTGCCTGACCACGCTTGTGAGGGCGTGGTCAGAGTGACGTAGTGTGACTGCGTTTGCGCTTTCGGTTTCTCTTTGCTTCTTGCGGTACAGACTGCTACCACACCGACTAGCTAGGTCGCTCTTTAAGTAAGGCTTTTCCCTATTAAATACCCTTATATTTCTACCTGACTCTGTATTGGTAATTTCCCACTGTATCTGGTTGTCAGAAGCAGGATATTGGAAACCTACACCCCATTTGGAACAGGCTGTGGGTTCCATCAGGCCCTCAGCCTAGGCCCGGTAAGCGACCTCTTTCCACAGGCGTTCCCGGCTAGCAGCCGACCCGCTGCAGCTGAGCTGCTCAGAACCATCCACCCAGCTTGGAGACAGTTTCTAGCTCCCTAGAGTCGAGGTAGGCCTCGGTTTTCAGCAGAGGCTTCCCCTGGCCGCTGCTGCGGGAAAGCCAAATCTATTTCAGTGGTTGCGGCCACAAGGCTGTATACTCTCTAAGTGTAGCAGCTTTTGTGACCTCTCTCTACCACTGACCGACTGCTGCCAAACGCCTCAGAATAACTGAACGCCTGTGCTACTTGCTGGTCAAATATATTTACTGCATCTGGAGTAGAAATCAGGTAAAATTATGGTGGAATATTTATCATTTGCTAAAATTGGTAATATTTTTGCTTATTACGTGAATTCACTGTTTGAGGAGGATGTTAATGTGCCAATTACTGGCCTATATGCCATAATGGCAGTTAGCTTGCTGGTACAAATAGTATTACTAGCCAGAGGACTCAGGAATAGGGATAAGGATAACCTCACCACCTACTTACAGGAAATAACAGCTTTACGATTAGGTCAGACCACAATTGTGCAGCAAGTGGAACAGAAATTGGATGATAAGCTTGGCTCTATGTCCAATACACTAAAGACAGAGCTGTCTGATGAGATGCAGCGTATTTATGATAAGATAAACACAGAGAGATCCTCCATGTCTGAGGCCTTAGAGGCTAGGCTGTCAGAAGACCATGACCAGCTAAAGAATATCTGTAGCCAGCTAGAAACTCAGATAGGCAATGTTACCCAGCAACTAGATGCAACGGTGCAAAATACCCAGCATAGGGTTGAAGAATTGGACAATGCCATTCAATCAGTTATTGAAGCATCCAAGGTAGCAGATCAGAAATTTGAGTCTAGATTTGAATGTTTGTAAGATAATTTACAGTACAGGGCTGACAGATTACATAGGTCCATACGGTCAATTGCTGAAGACTCAAAATCAGCAAATCATGACCTGGAATCTAGACTCCAATACCTAGAAGGCAGTTTCCATGTCATACAGATGCTGCCTAAGGATGATCGTATTAAAGACCTAGAAAAACATGTAGATGAGCAGTTAGAGCAATTTACAGATTCACTAACGTGCTTGGAATCTTTTATGATTAAGGAGATTGAAACTTTTCAAAAGGATATCATTGCTAGGCTTAAAGGTCATTGGGATGCCTCAGAAGCAGAATCACTCCAATCCCAGGCACCTACTCCACCTAGGTATCATGACTATTCTTCTAAGGTTGTTACTCGTACACCATTAGTGTACCCAACTACCATGGTAGAAAAGCCAGCTTCTAAGAAACACCCTCATGGATGGATGGCTTATGAATGGCAACCTATACAGCTGAAGGATCTTAAGAATATTAAAGAATCAGTTGTCTCATATGGTCTCCATAGCCCATACGTAAAACAGCTATTACATTCATGGGCAACCTTTAACAGGGTGACACCCACAGATTGGGAACGATTGGTAGCAGCTGTACTTGAGAATTCATGCCAAATCCAGTGGAAGGCATTGGTAAGGGAAGAGGCAAAGCTCCTTGAGCGTCAGGACATAAAGGAAGGTTTTGAAGCCCCTCTATATAAGCTTCTTGGTCAGGGTATTTATGCTGACCCACAGGTTCAGGCTGAATATGATGACGATATACTGTCTCTATACAGGAAAACAGCATTAAATGCCTGGGATAAGGTTCATGAGCCAGGCGAATGCCTAGAAGCTTATACCAGAATAGAACAGGGACCTACAGAACAGTTCCAGGACTTCTTACAAAGGTTAACTAGGGCAGTAGAATTACAGGTAACAGATCCAAAAACAAGACAATCAATTATATATACAATAGCTTTTGGAGGTAGTTCCTCAATTGAAAGTCCTTCTTCCTAGATGTGTCTAGGTTTGTGTTAAGTAGACAAAAGCTAACAGGGACTTTATGCATGATAATTTTGGGGGAAGGTATTTATTTGGGTTATGTTATATCCATTAAACATAATGCTATGAGGTTAATTAAATTTTATATGACTATTTTATTAATTTATTTTAAACATGAGTTTTTAAGTCCTTCGTAAGTGCTGTATTGTTAGGTAAGGATTAGCAGTTATTAGAATTTTACCAGCTTACTCAACTCAGAAAGGAAAGTGGTATGTATTTATGTTTTTCAGCTCTTATCAGGAAGTAGGTTCCTATTATATTGTGTTAAAAGTAGCTCAATTGTAGGCAACATCTAGCTGGTATAATCACACTGGTATTATGCACTATTAAAAAGATGAATTTTGTTACTATGTAACAAATGTCAGACTATTTTATTATAACTCATGTACTCCAAATCTTAATATTATGACATCTCAGTGCACATGTATTTATTGTCAATATTAAGTGTGTCACTCTATGAAATTAATTTGACTCTATCTTGTTAAATGTAACATGGCCAAAATCATTAAGTTAATATAAATTAATAGAAATGTAATTGCATATGAATTTCTTGCTAATCTTAATTAAGAAGATGCCTCTATATAATGCTTATTAAAGTTCAATAAATATTTTTAATCAGCACTGTTGAAGTAACAATTAGAACACTGTAAATCTCCATTGTTATTTCTTAAGTAAACACCCATTTGGAATTTCAATTTTCTATGGTACTGATCTACATGATTTCTGAAATAATCCTACTTAGAGGTTTGCCTTCTTTCATGTTATGTTTCAAATTTTGTGTGTGTGTGTGTGTGTGTGTGTGTGTGTGTGTGTGTGTGTGTGTAACTTGATGGATATGCCTAGATTCTCACACTTGGCTAAAACTCTAAACCTCTAGCTTTTTTCTTTTCTGAGCTCTAGTTTATTGAATTTCTATAAAAGAAATCTATTGCCAGTGTGGTGTTAGTGTATTCAGATAGATTTCAATACTATATGGAAAGCTGGGGTTAGTTAGGATGACACCAGTTAGGATTCAGTGTTCCAAGCATTTCTCTTTTTTGAATTTTTTATTTAAATTAGAAACAAGCTTATTTTACATGTCAATTCTAGTTCCCTATCCATCCCCTCCTCCCCTGCAACACCCCCAAACTCCTATCCCATCCCCTTTCTGCTCTACAGGGAGGGTGAGGCCTTCCATGGGGATCTTCAAAATCTGTCATATCATTTGGAGCAGGGCCTAGACCCTCACCCATGTGTCTAGGTTAAGAGAGTATCCATTCCTTTTATGTGGAATGGGCACCCAAAGTCCATTCATGTACTAGGGACAAATAGTGATCCACTACCAGAGGCCCCATAGATTGCCCAGAACTCCAAATTGACATCCACATCCTATGCTGGTTTCCCAGCTATCAGTCTGGGGTCCATGAGTTCCCCCTTGTTTAGGTCAACTGTTTCTCTGGGTCTCTCCAGCCTGGTCTTGACCCCTTTGTTCATCACTCTTCTCTCTCTGCAATTGGATTACAGGAGTTCAGCTAAGTGTTTAGCTGGGGGTGTCAGTTTCTGCTTCCATCCACTACTGGATGAAGGCTCTAGGATGGCATATAAGGTAGTCATCAATCTGATTATCAGGGAAAGGCATTTAAGGTGGCCTCTCCACTATTGCTTAGATTGTTAGCAGGGGCTATCCTTGTAGATCTCTGGACATTTCCGTAGAGCCTGATTTCTCTTTAAACCTATAATGGCTCCCTCTATTATAGTATCTCTTTTCTTGCTGTCCTCTTTTCCTCCCCTGAGGCAATCTTCCTGTTCCCTCATGCCCTTCTCTCCCCTCCTCTTCTCCCCTTCTCTTTCTCCTAACTCCCTCTCCCCTTCCCTGGTGCTCCCAATTAGCTCAGGAGATCCTGTCCCTTTCCCCTTCTCCGGGGACCATGTGTGTCTCTCTTAGGGTCCTCCTTATTTCCTAGATTCTCTGTCCATGTGGATTATAGGCTGGTAATCCTTTGCTCTATGTCTAAAATAGATGTATGAGTTTACCCACGAACAAATTGGTACAGGATACTACTTCCTGAGCATAACACCAGTAGCACAGACACTGAGATCAACAATTAATAAATGGGACCTCCTGAAACTGAGAAGCTTTTGTAAGGCAAAGGACACAGTCAACAAGACAAATCAGCAGCCCACAGAATGGGAAAAGATATTCACCAACTCCACATCTGACTGAGGGCTGATTTCCAAAATATACAAAGAATTTAAGAAGCTAGCCACCAAAACATCAAATCATCCAATTAAAAAGTGGGGTACAGAACTAAATAGAGAACTCTCAATAGAGGAGTCTAAAATGATTGAAAGACACATAAGAAAGTTCTCAACATCCTAAGCCATCAGGGAAATGCAAATCAAAACAACTCTGAAATGCCATCTTGCTCCTTTCAGAATGGCTAATATCAAAAAAACACCAATGACAATTTATGCTGGAGAGGATGTGGTCAAAGGGGAACACTCATCCACTGCTGATGGGAGTGCCAACTTCTACAGCCACTTTGAAAACTAGTATGGCGATTCCTCAAGAAAATGGCAGTCTACCATAAGATCCAGCAATTCCACTCTTAGGCATATACCCAAAGGATACACATTCATACCACAAGGACATCTGTTCAACAATGTTCATAGCAGCATTATTTGTAACAGCTAGAACCTGGAAGCAACCTAGATACCCCTCAACCAAAGAATGGATAAAGAAAATGTGGTACGTTTACACAATGGAGTACTACTCAGTGGAAAAAATACAATGGAGTCTTGAAATTTGCAGGAAAATGGAAGGAACTAGAAGAAACCATCCTGAGTGAGGTAACCCAGTCACAAAAAATGAACGTGGTATGTACTCACTCCAAGCATTTCTTACTGATGCTCTTTTCATGATTAAACTGCGCCTCAAAAACCATTCCCTTTATAAATAGCAAACATTGAGCAGGAGTCTAGATCCTTCTAAATGATGGAGGTCTGTCTGTCTACTAAAGCCAACTGTGTTTTCATTTGGGGAAATCAATCCAGGATTTTCAAATTGGAGCCTAAACAGACACATGCTCCCATACCAGCCCACTATTAAATGTAAAACAGTTGTAATGATGCCTTGGTGACAAAGATGCACAACTGAGGGAAACTTGATACATATAATACCGATTAAAATTAATTCAATTAATTAAAGTAGACAATAGGACATAGAGACTTAAAACCATAAGTGATTTAATATATATCCAAACTTACTCTTTCTCAGAGTGGATCACACAACGTCCAAAAATAAAGCAGGGAGAAATTAACATGATTTTCATTTATTTCCCATTGTCACAACTGATTTATGAAAAGAAAATGTCGACCTATTAAGAATTTCCAAATGAACAAGAGAAAAAAGAATTTGAGGGACATTACCTTCATAATGTTAAAATGGAAAATCTATCAAAGTTTCATTTCTACCATTTGAGATGCTTTGTAAGGGTGTTATCCCATTCATGCTGCTATAATAAAATTTGACTGCCTGGGTGGCTGACAGACAATAGAAGTTTATTCCTCACACTTGTGGTTTCTGGAAACTCTAAGATCAGTGTGCTGACAGGCTTGTTGTCCAGTGGGGACCTTCCCATGCCATTATCTTCCTGATACATTGCGTAAAGGAGGGATGAGCCCCTCTCTTGGATGTCCTCTTAAAAGGCACTAATCTCATTCCTCTGTGATTTGTCTGCACAAACTAGTCACCTCTTGAGGTAGTTTTGTTTCCATCCCTATGATGAAGTACCCTGAAAAAAGCAACCTGGAAGAAGGAAGGATTCACTCTGTTTACAATAACAGGTTATGGTCCATAATTGTAGGAAATCAAGGCAGAAGCTTGAAGAAGCAAGTCTCATCCATTCAAGAACAGAGAGTGAATCCATGCATGCTTCTTTGTCTTCAGCATCCTCTACACATAGGTCAGGACCACTAGCACCACCAACAACCTTCCCAAAAAATGGCTTCACTCACTGTGGGCTAAGTCAGTGTAAAATACAATCCCTCATAGACATGATCACAGGCTAACCTGGTCTAGACAATTTCTAATTATGACTCTTCCAAGGTGATTCTAAACTGAGTCAAGTTGAAATCAGAAGTAACTGTCACTTTTCGTACAGGCCTCACCTGCTAGTAGTATCACCTTGTGGGTTAGATTTCAATGAATGAATTGTTGGTGGTATGTAATGACCATAGTGGTGAGGCATAATTTCTGACAGCAAAGAACGCTGTGCTGGCTTTTCATCCTTGGCATGAGGATCTATCTTCCATTCATCATTCTGATGGATCTGAGTGCTGTCCTTAATAATGCCTGAAGATCCTTAGTCCTTTTGATGGACCTGAGTGCAGGGGCTGTCTTTAACAACGCCTGAGGTTGTTTTACTATGTGTTTTCTCTTTTAAGATTTTCTTTATTTTTATTTTATGTACATGGGTACATTTTCCTGCATGAATGACTATGTGTCACATGCATACAGTGCCTACAAAGGATAAAAGAGACCCTTTGATCCCCTGAGACTAGAGTTACAGACAATTGTGAGCTACTATGTGGATGCTAGGAAATTGAACACAGATCTTCTGGAAGAGCAGCCAGTGCTCTTAAGAGCTGAGCCATCTTTCCAGCCCAACATGTGTTTTCTTTAAAGACAGTAAATACAGAATAAATTCACTCAACATAGTAAACTAATATGCATATGGTTATTCATAGCTACTATGTATTTACATAATCACATCCAATAAGTAAATTTGTTTAAAGTTCTGTTATCTTTCTCTCTCATTCACTATTTTTCATCTGATTTATATATATTCAATAAATACTTTAGAGCAACTACAAGGTAAATAACCTATTTGACATGCATTTATTAAATTGTATGTTATAGAATAATCAGACCACTGCATAAAAATTCAACAGCTAGAATGTAGATTGGGAAGTAGAATGTGGTGATTTTTTTGTTAAATAGACATTAATGATTACTATTATTAAGAGATACTTTGTACTTCTGCACTAAGGAAGGTCCTGAAATACCTGAAAAATTCTTGTTTAACGCCTCCTCAGGTAGAAGCCCCTGACTGGTCTTTAATTGGAGAAATTATCACTTAGTAGCCAAAAAAGCAAAAGTAAGTTATTAATGGGGGCCCTTGAGATGGCTCCGCCAGAAAAGGAGCTCTTGCTGTGCAGTCCTGATTGCCTGGGCTTGATCCCTGAGACCCACAGTAAATTGGATGAGGCCCAAGCCTGCTTTCCAACCAGAATTTCAGGGAGAGATTCCTTATACTGGTTTCCCTGCCTCTTCTTCCCTACTTCCAGCCATCCCACCAACCACTGGACCCTGGGATCAAGGCTATGTGGAGCCTGACCCCAAGTCCTAATTAAAAGAGGCCAAGAGTCAGTCTTCTTCTCCAACCTCCTCATCTGCTACCCACCCCTCATTGTGCTCTGGCCTGCTTCTATAGTCTGAGCCTGAGTTGCAATCAGAACTTCAGCTGCCCTAACTGCCATGCCCATCTTAGATCATTCAGAGTCTGAACTCTGAAACCCAGAGTGTCACCAAGACTAAAATTGAAGCATCATTCAGATGGTCCACAACCTGACATATTGGGGTAACAGCAAGCAAAGGCCTGAACATCTATATAACAGGGATCAGATATTCACACCAAGCAAAACCATAAATATTATAACTCCAGATACCTAGATCCCTGTGCAAAAACACAAACATAAACCAACAAAGACAATATAATATCCACCAGAAGCAATAACCCCTATTGTAAAATTCCCTGAAAAGGACAATTTAGCTGAAGCACAAGACGAAGACTTCAGAACAGCCATAATGAGTACGTTCAAGAACCTTAAAGAGAACATGAAAAATGCCTGGATGAAGTTTATGAAAACACTGACATTTAAATATAGTAAAAACAATATAAGATAGGAAAATAGAATTTAACAAAGAAATAGACTCCCTAGAGAAAAGCCAAACTGAAACAAAAAGCTTGGGACATCAAAAGAAAGCTCATTAAAGGAAGCCACATCCATTGACTGAATGAAGTAGATGACAGAATTTCAAGTCCTGAAGACAAGGAAAATAAATGGATCACTCAGTCTTAGAAAATGTTAAATCATTAAAAATCCAAGCACAATGGACTAGAGAGATGGCTCCCTTGTTAAAGGTGAATGTCTCAACCAAAATGCTAAAACTCCAGGCACAAAACACCCAAGAAATCTGAGATACTATGGGAAGACCAAACTTATGAAATATAAGTATAGAGGAAGGTGAAGAAACACCCCCCAAAGACACAAAGAAGATTAAAAAAAAACAATTGAAGAAAATTTCCCAAATGTAAAGAAAGAGTTGCAGTAGATTCCCCTGACAGGCCTAGAATTCCTGCTATGCAGACCAGGATTACGCTGAGCTCACAGAAATCCTTCTGCCTCTGCCTTCTGAGAGCTGCTGTTAAAGCAATGTGTCAATGCTCTCAGCTTCCTGAGGATTGTATCCTCCAGTGACTCACTGTTTCCAAGCTCTTCTCATTGTTCCTTGTCACCCTTCTTCTTGCTCTGGCCTAATGTCTTGGGGTGTGTTTCTAGAGGCTGAACCTAGGCAAAACTCATACTAGGCAAGTACTATAATCCTGAGCTATAATCCTAGCCTATATTTCCTGATTTTTTTTTATCATTTTAAGCTTTAAAAAATATCAAGACATTCTTGTATTTTTATATTTTCTCATAATTTGTTCTCCTATTCATCAGACCTTTATAGAAATGTTAAGTAAAAGTCTAATTTTGTTATCCATTTGTTACAGCTCTTTATTTGAATCTTTGTCATGTTTCTGTCATTTGAAATGCCACATTTATCATAAAATTGTTCCCATACCCAGCCTGCTCCCAGGCTGTCCATTATGATTATGAGCTGGGTGTTTACACATGCACAAGATCATACTGTTGTGATTACTAGAATATTAAGGGATCTTTTGATAGTTCAAAGATTATTTTCTCTTCAGTGGTTTACGGTTTAAAATGTCTTTGGACTAATAACATTTGTTTTTCATATATAAACTTATTAATTTATTAATACCTATATCAAACTTTTTTGGAAATTTGGTTAGGATTGCATTAAATATATAGCTTTTGTAGAAATGAATATTTAAAAGGATAAACACTTCAATGTGTTAGATTTCCTGATTATTCTTTCAGTATGTTTGACATTTCTTGTTAGATTTATTCATATATATTTCAGAAATGTTGTTTTGCAGATTCTTTTCTCATCATATTTTAATTGGTTATTTTGGGAAAGAAGTTATTTTCATATATGCATTATTCTCCTTTTCCCTTCCCTCTTTTGTCTGTTTCTCTATCTCTTTATCTCTCTGTCTGTCTCTGTCTGTATGTGTATGTGTGTTTGAGAGTAAGAAGGGAGAGAGAGAGAGGGAGGGAGGGAGGGAGGGAGGGAGGGAAGGAGGGAGGGAAATAACAGTGTCTCACTACGTATTATAATCTGGCCTTGAAATTCTTGTGATCACACTTCCTGCTCTTGTAGGCTAGGATTGCAGGCACACACCTGGCTCATATGTCCTGCTCTGGTACAGGTGACAGTTCACAAATGCTAGAAACCTGGAGCACATAGCACAGCCTGTAGACAGCTCAGCATGTTAATGTCCTTTCCCAGTGGCTCAGTTGGTCTGAGCCTCTTCCAGGCAGCTCAGCCAGTCTGTTTCTTCTAGGCAGTTTGGCTGGTCTCTGCTTCTTCTAAGCAGTTTTTTCTGTTTATATACTCTAGGGGAGTTAGGGATTGGAACCTAGTGAATTTGGTCAGTTTTAGGGACTTCCTGAAGCTAATTTGAGCTATTTACTTCCTGTGTTAATGACCTTTCCTTTAGTATTTCACCTCCCCTTAGGACATCATATTGTTTTGTCTCCTTGTAAACATAATGTCTTAACTAAAAGTTTCACTCTAACATGGAAGATTTAACTCTTGGAGGAAACTGCTATACATAGGATTTTGCTATTACTCTTCTTATTGCAAATATAATTTTTTTGCCCCCAACATTTTGTAAGCCTATAGTTAATTGTCTGAAAATTCCATGTTTATTCTTTTCCTTTCCAATAGCAATAAATCTACATTGTGTTTTTTATTTCCCTGGGTAGGTCTTTAAATATACTGATGAAGATTAGTGGTGACCACAGAGAGTCTTTTATGCATATTAAAGATTGATACTTAGTAGATCTGGTTGTAGCAGGATATGCAAATAGGTTACAAAAACAAAACAACAAAAGCAAAACAACAACAAAACAGGAAACTGAGAACTGGCAAGTATGTGCTGTGTAAGTCTAACAATCCAAGTTCCACCCCTGGAACCCACAATGGAAAGGCAGTACAAAATCCTGAACACCATGATTTCCTCACATGCAGCACAGCATAGTTGTGCCAATAATGATGATGACGATGATGATGATGATGATGATGATGATAAAATTAGAATACAGGTAGCTACCACCCTGTGACTGTGAGCCACCTTGGGCCTTCATTGTAGTGCATTAGTGTAGTAAGCTCTCAGTACAGAGGCCCAGTGATAATGTAAGTGTGTAGGTACATTTTGAACTAGCACACATGGCTCACACCCACTGCAAGTCTCCTCACTTAGGGAGAAAATACTTGACTATTCAAACCCTTTAGTATAAATAATAATGCACAATTGATTTGGCTTTTTCTGTAGCCTTATGTCTCATAAAGAGCTTTGGTTCTAATGGAGAAAATGAAGTGTTTTCCTTTCTCCACCAGATATGTACAGATCTGCATTGTACTTTCTTAGCTGCATAGTGTGAGCTATAGATGTTCTTGTCTTCCATTTGTAACAAACACATTTCAGTAATTCCTAAACTATGTTCTGTCTGTCTCCAGAGAGACCCATCTGGGCAACTCCCGTGGACATAGACTATTTTCTGCTACAGTGATCAGTATAAAACAAGTTCATATTTTTTCTAGGGATTTGTAAGAGAATGTATAGTGTTACTTGTTACAGCAAGTTGGGAGTATGAATTGGACATTCAATCCAATATTTCTAGTAGTCAGTAGAATGTACGTTAGTATTTCTAGCTTGAATTAGTATACATAGAAAAAGTGAGCCCTGCTTGGTATGGTCCTTCCTCTTAGTTCATGTCTCAACCACAGTTCTTTAGTTCAAACTAGACTTTTCTGGAAGATCACTGTAAAATTCTATAGGAAAGGTGCCCCTATGACATGTAGTCACTTGCTTCTTTGGGAGAGCCTTCTCAGCCTGTGTGTGCTGCTTTCCCTTCTGTAGTGGGAATTTCATTTCAGAAAGTCTGACCTTTACTTGGGGGAGGGAAGAAGAGCTAGATTTATTCAAAATCACCTGTACCAAATTCAGCAGGGTATCCTGGATTATATCTAAGAAAATGGAAAAAATGGCATCAGTTTAAATAAATAAAGCATAAAGATAAATTAGTGACATGGTATCAGTGTTAACTTCTTTGACAAATGTGTCATGCTTATATGGGGGAAATGTATGTGAAGCATCTTTGCTGCTCTTCTGTAAACCTAAAATAATTCCTAAGGAAAAGGGATATTGACCATTTTCAGTCTAGATTTGGATAAAGGCAGCTCTTAGCTTTAATAAAGCTAAGATTCCAGTGCTTAGCAGTCAGCAAAACTCTATTGGACACTATTTCAGTCTCCATCAAAGCCCAAGGTTTTCATATTCAATAGGCTATGATAATTTTCCTTTTAAATAGAAGGGGTTAGTGGTGTGTGTGTGTGTGTGTGTGTGTGTGTGTGTGTGTGTGTGTGTGTGTGTGTGTATGTGTGTATGTGTGTGTGTGTGTGTGTGTGTGTGTGTACACTTTTGTCTGGGTATCTGTGTGTATACATATATGTACAAATGAATCATTGTTGCAGATTACTATTAAGTGTTGAAACTGCAGGAACAATACTCATTAGGGAGTACTACTCATTGTTTGCATACTATGATGAAAGCTTTATAAACCCATTCCATACTTATACCAGCCTTACAAACTGGGTGCTATCAGTAGCCCTGTTTGAAAACGAGGAAGCAGGCTCAGAATAATCGACCACTTGCCCAAATTCATGTAGCTCTGAAGTACAACTTAAGTCTGACAGACATCAGAGACCATTGCTAAAGGGCTACTCAATTATATCTACTTATGATAGTAACAATTGGAGTGAAATAATTTATAAATAACAATATTGATGCTTAATTTAATTGTCTGCTTGTTAGAGTCATAAAATTCTAATGACACTATTTAGTAAGTGCACGACCTCAGAGAAATCAACATACTTACCTGGCTGCCATCTATTCTATCTATACAATGGAAATACAGTTTTACGTTAGTAATGGCAATTAAACAGCATCATGTGCTGTAAATGATCTATTACAAGGTTCTCTAAGCTGCAACTGTTTGTATTGTTGTTGTTGAGAAAGGTCTGATTTTGTAAGCAAACTCATCATGGAGTTGTTTTCCTCCTGCCTCAGCCTCTGAAGTACTGGAATTACAGGTGTGGCCAACCACTAGTCAGATTCACCTACTTGGACAGCTCCAACTGCAGTGTAAGACCTTGCCTAAGAAAACACAGTGGAGAACAATTAAGAAAGAAATCTAGTCAACCCCGGTCTCCACATGTATACACATACCTGAACACATATGTGTATTCCCAACATGCACACACACACACACACACACACACCACACCACACACACACACATTACATATGTACATAAATGCCACAAAAATGAATCAAGCCTTTATATTGGCTATTTTAACAGAAATTCAAAAATAATTTTACCTCATTTGCATATGACAAAAAATTTAAATAATTTTTCCTTTCACACAGCAAAGAAATGGTATGTGAGATTGGACTTGCTGGCTCTGAAACTTGTTTTTTATTGAAGTATGTTCCCAGGCTATCTATGTGGGTTGGGAATTGACACAGTCCTTAGTGCTGTAATACTAATCGTCACCATGGCTTATTTATTCTTTTCTTTTCCTCATTTAAAAACTTGTGCAACATGATGCCAGTCTTTTGCATTCAATATCATGCTTGATTCTTACTACATTCTTTAGTATTCGCTTTCTGTTATTTGATCTACACAGAGAGAAGCTGAACCTTGGAGAGGTGATGAAGAATGTTCAGAGACAGAAAGCTCATAATTTTCTGAATGAAAAAAAAAAAAAACCACAAAAGCACCAAAGATGGTAACTTCAGTGACCCTTGCTCACTGACTCCTATCTGACCACGTAAGAATAAAGTAGATGTGTAATTGTTGTGGGGAAAGGAAAAACATGGCCTAGGCCTTAGAACTGCTGGCTCTGAGCTGTCTGGCTTTGACTTATCATGTGTTTGCTGCCATTCCTACTGAACTGTGTGTGTCTCCTCCAGAGCCACCAAGCACCTCCTACTGTGCTCCTTTTATTTCCATAATTTGGGCTGCCTTTTAGAAACACTGCCATATCTCCTTAATGGGCAGAAAAAGGCTTTCAAAGAGATATCATTCTGGCATGGTTGTCAAATATTGCTGAAACGTCTGCAAAATTTGACTTTTGATAAGGTGCATTTATTATCCGAATTGTGGATTGAGAGACAGTCGTAACAATGTCTTCATTCATCCCTTGTCTTTTCTGTCATCCTTCTTGCTTCCTCTTTCCTTTCTTCCTTTGTTTGCTCAACTGTTCATGAAGCATTTTCATCTGTGAAGCAATTAGCTAGCAGTTGATGATTGTGTGTCAAGTAATAAGCTCAGATTAAAACTATGTCTATAATACAAGTGGTTATTGGTTCCGGCATATATACAGTAAAGGAAAAAATGTGGGTTCTGTGGTGGCTAATCTTAGCTATTAGCTTGACAGACTTGGGAAGGGTGGACCTTAATTGAAGAATTGCCTCCATCACATTGGCCTGTGAACTTGTCTGTGGGTCATTTTCAAGATTGCTAATTGATGCAGGAAAGCCCAGTCCATTGTGGGTGGTGCCATTCCTTGGGAGGTAGACCTGAGCTTTGTAAGAAAGGTAGTTGAGCCTGAGTAAGCAAGCAAGCTGGTAAGCAGCTTTTCCCTGTGGTTTCTTCTTCAGGAGCCTGCCTTGGCCTCCTTCAAGAATGGACTGTATCCTATAGGATGAAGTGAACTCTTTCCTCCCTATGTAGCTTTTGTTCTGGTGTTATCACATCAACAGAAACCAATCTGGAGTGCTCTAAAGCCTTATGATCAATGTGTGGTTCATCTAGGAGCTTGTTAAAATTGCACAATGGCAGTCCCTCCACTAGCTAATCACAATTTGCACTTAACACGTGTGCTTTTGTATGGACATGAAAGTCTTAGAAGCCTGCTATATTGTGCTGTTATGGGTGTGCACTGACTTCCGGAAACCAAAGAATTTGGGAGTGGAAATAGATAATTTAGGACATGCTTCATTGGCCATCTTGCCTGAGTTGGGCTTTATGGAACAAATATGTGTTGCCAGGAAAGTGAGAACCAAAGGCAGCCCAGGGAGAGGGAAAGGCAGTAAAAGAAGCAAGATTTATAAAGATCTCAAAGCTCCATGTTTGAAGGGGTCCACAGGGAAGTCAGTGTGGCTGTGGGGATGACCTGAGCCGAAACTAGAACATATATATAGATACCAGTCTGGCTTTGTCAGACTTAGGTCAGCATGTCATTTTCCTGTCACTGTGGCAAAACAACTGAAACAGACAGGTTGGAAGTTTGAAACATTTATATTGACTCTTAATGGCAGAGGTTTCAGTCAATTGGTTTCATTGTTTGGGGTTTATAGCGACACATGGGATTTTGGCTTAGTGCAGTTGGTGTCAAAAGCTGCTCACCTCAAGGTGACTGGGAAGCAAAAAGAGAGAGAAGAGGTAGGTAGGGTCTCAATATCCCCTTCAAAAGAATGCCCCAATAATTTAACTTATTTCTACCAGCCCACCTTCTAAAGGTTCCATGGACCCCAGGAATGCCACAGGCTGGCCTCAAATCCTTTAGTGTATGGGGTTTGAGGAAGTGTTTTAAAAGCTGACTGTAATAGTTTGTAACAGTTAGACTCAAGTCTGTGAGCCACTGGTTTAGCCCTGGCTGGAAATTAGGATGTTTCTGAAAAATTTTAAAGTATAGAGCCTTTGGCTCTACACTTGAGATTTGGATTGAACTGGTACGGAGTGACAGTTTTTTAAGCTGCCCAGACAATCCAGGTGTGCAGAATGGATCATTGAGACCATCTGTGTGGAACAATAGGGGGCCTTTGATGGCTTTTAAGTAGGAGCAAATCCAATCATTCTGTTGTGAGCACAAACTGTCAGTCCTCTAAAGGAGAGTCGGTGGAAAAGAGTCAGGGGAAACCTAAAGGAAGCAGTAGATGATGTCACTTTGAGGAGTGGCCCATGGCTACACTGGGAAGAGAATGCCAGCAGCAAGTTGGACCACTAATGCCCACCTGAACACATTCACATCCCAGTTTAAACTTAGCATATCCAGACATTGGATGTATCAGAAATAATTACAACTATTAGCACAAGACTGTAAAGAAATAATGTTCTAAGAAGATAGGCTCAAAGGAACTTAAAATGAATTTGGTATAGCATATGAGAGAAGGGAAGTGCATTCAGGTTCTGCCTGAGGTGACTAAGTATATTATGCTCCCACTCACAATCCAGAGACAAAGGAGACGCAGTATGCATTTCAGGGCATGCTGTGGCTGAAGTGCTTCTCTCTCCTGGTTCAGAGGATTAAACCCAGGGCTTCCTTCATTTCAAGCGAGGGATCCTTCTAACCCTGACCAAGGCCAAGATTTTCTGTATTTAATGCCCATCTTGTGCTTTGTTGGCTCCCCAGGTTTAGTGTGGACACTGGAGCACTGCTCATATATCAGGTTTGCTTGAAGCCTGAAGAAGAACTGAGAACCTCGTGAAGGAACAAGTATGTTCAAGGCTGGAGATGAGACAAGAAGCTGATAGGCTTAAAGAGCAGTGGAGAGCTGTGGTGAAGGATGGCTCGGGGAGGCCTAGGGAGGGAGGCCAGCTTCTGCAGATGTTCTTTCCTGGGTGTTTCCTTGGGGATGTTCTTAGTCATAAACATAACTGGTTATAGACTCCTCCAATGTGGGATGCTCCAAGACCCATAAAACTGTAGTATGGAAAATACAAGAAACTAATCAACCATAAACCTTTCTGACCCATCTCCACATTATTCCTAACAAGGGGAGCTAGATCCTAATTTTGCATCAATGGTAAAGAGATATTCCAACTCTACAAGATAGCTCTTTCTTACCTTATGCAAAAGCCAGAAATCATAAAAATGTCATAGTTATGAAATAATAGCATTATGGGTCACCCTACCGTTCATGAGTAATAAGTCCTATCTGTTTCAGAAACTCCCATGCTAGGTGCTGAGGATATGGAAAGGAATAAACCTGAGCTCCTTGGTAAATATGTAATGGTAGAGACTGGTGTTATTACTTGCCTTCAACATAATGTGGTGAATGCAGCCAACAGCATGCACCTGTGTTGGGAGTTGTCTGGCTGACATCTCCAAATGAGGCTCTGCAAGAGGTAAATAGCAAGAGCCTTCTGAAAGATGCTTCATCTTGTCATAGAGATGGAGGGAAGGAAATGTGAGGCAAAGAAAGTGCACAACACCTCTCAGGCAGTTGGTATGAGAATGACAGCTGAGTATGGGTTGATAGGAAGCCATGTCTCTAGGACCATGTGGTATGCCAGTCCAAGAAGCTGGGTGATAAAGCCTTCATCCCTGAAATATTTTCACACACACACACACACACACACACACACACACACACACACACACACACACCTAACAATTCAGAAAGCCATTAAGTAAAATAAAGTTGCCAAGAGGCTGTCACCATTTCCTTGGAGACCAGTAGAAAGGTTCTTGTTATAAGGAAGTGATATATGAGGCAAGCCCAATAGCCATTGGTCATGATATTCAAAGGTATGTGTGGGGAAACAAGAATTTTGGGCTGGCTGAATACTGGAATGGAATATAACAGAGCTGGAAGATTTGCTTCAAGTAAAGAATGGACTCAAAAATCTTGCCACAGTTCTTGGCTCTGAGAAACTTCTAAGTCAACCAGGTAAATACA